>NC_065969.1:2827500-4027500 GCF_021464435.1 Cataglyphis hispanica | reverse complement strand
ATATAAAACAATATATGTATATATGGATCTATTCCATGTATATTTCTTATATATATATATATATATATATATATATATATATATATATAGATTTATATGTATATATGTAATTTTATCACGTATAGATAAAAAAATATAAAACAATATATGTATATATGGATGTATTCCATATATATTTCTTATATATATATATATATATATATTTTTTTCTTTTTTTTATTTTTTTTTCTTGGTTTTTATTGTACAGCGATCATTTGTGAAGATTAAGAGATGAGTTAAGAACAATTTTTAGATAGTAATTTTCACTATACTGTAAAAGAGAAGCATATATCGGGTATTGGACGTAATCAATTGCAATATGATTTTTCCAGATCAAAATACAAAAGAAATTCAAATGTGATACGGCATTAAAGATGGCTGGTGCTTTAAGATTCAAGCACGCTATTAAATTAGGAAGATCTCTTTCGAGATCATTAAATAGAAATTTTCCAGGGGAAAAAATAATTCAAGCACAATGCCGACGATTGCCAGGTTTGTTAATTTTATTTTTTTTATGCTCGAACATTAAATTTACATTTATATTTTAAGGTTGTAATTTTGTAAGGTTACCGATTTTTGTGCCTTATTTTGTGTTAATCACACACAATAATTATTTTCTTGAAGAATACTTTTTAAATATTATATTTTAAATGTTATATATTAATGTTAAAGCAAATATGAATTATTTTTAATTTTATAGTTATTTGCAATCATATAAGATATTGGTCATCTCAACCAGAGACTCAAACGACAGAGTACCATAATATTATAAAAGATTCAGAGAAATCTGTAGGTGAGTAAATACATTCAATTAAATAATTATATTTATTTTAAGCAGTTTGGCTAACCGTAATAGGTGCAATATTTATTATGTTGCAGGTGAAAGTGCCAAGCATGAATTTCAATCGGAGACACAAATGCTGCTACAAATTGTTGCAAAATCTTTATATTCAGACAAAGAGGTATTTAAATATTGATTTTTGTAAGAAATATATTTGACAATGATTACAACAATTTGTTTGTTAGGTATTTGTGCGAGAGCTTGTTTCAAATGCTAGTGACGCATTAGAAAAATTGCGTTATTTACGCCTAAGCGACAATGAAGCTGCGCAAGTAGCTGGTGATAGAAGCTTAGAGATACATATTGGCACTGATAAACAAAATCGTACTCTCACAATCCAAGATACTGGTATAGGGATGACTAGAGAAGAATTAATATCCAATTTGGGAACTATAGCTCGATCTGGCTCTAAGGCAAGTATCATTAAGAAAATACATATATTTTCTTTTTTTCAATTTTATAATTTGCAAAATATTATCTTTTACTCAAAATAAAAATTATGATATATCTATTTATAGGCGTTTTTGGAAAAATTGAAAGAAGAACAAAACTCTAGTGATACTTCTAAAATTATTGGACAGTTTGGTGTCGGATTTTATAGTGCCTTCATGGTTGCTGACAAAGTGGAAGTATTTACAAAATCTTTTGCAAGAGATGCAGAAGGTCTTTGCTGGACTTCAGACGGGTAAAAATATAAAAATATAAAAAATAAAATATTCTGTATAGATTTAACAATACTATATCAGTGATACCACAAATGCAATATATAGATCAGGTACATATGAGATTTCAAATGCGGATGGAGTACAACCAGGCACAAAAATTGTTATACACTTAAAACCGGATAACCGAGAATTCAGTGATGAGAATGTTATAAATCGTAAGCATATTAATGATAAAAATACATATATATATACATATATATATATATATATATATATATATATATATATATATATATATATAGATTGCTTTTATATACAATAAATATACGATAAAAAACAATTAATTTTTTTAGGTGTTATTAAGAAGTATAGTAATTTCGTTGGCAGTCCTATTTTTGTGAATGGAAAAAGAGTCAATACAATTCAGGTATCACACCTATAGTTTTATTGTCTGCTATGCTTAATAATTAATATTATAAAATGAATATTTTTTTTGTAGCCGTTGTGGATGTTTGATCCGAAAGATGTCATGCCATTACAACATGCAGAATTTTATCGATTTATAGGAAATTGTCTCGATGCACCAAGATTTATATTGCATTATTCAACGGACGTGCCATTGAGTATTAAGGCTCTGTTGTACTTTCCAGAGGATAAACCCGGACTGTTCGATTTAGCGAGGGACACTACAAGCGGGGTGTCACTTTATAGCCGAAAAATTTTAATTAAAAGCAAAGCAGAAAATATCTTACCGAAATGGTTACGATTCATTAAAGGCGTAGTTGATTCGGAAGATATACCATTAAATTTAAGTCGCGAACTATTGCAGAATAGTGCACTAATTGGGTAAGAATAAATACTTAAATATCACATCATATTGCTGCATATGATATGAAACCATAATTTTTATAGAAAACTGCGAAATGTATTGACTGCACGTATATTGAAGTTCTTACATGAGCGATCTACAAAGCAGTCAGAAGATTATAATGAATTTTATAAGGCTTACGGCTTGTTCTTAAAAGAGGGTATAATTACAAGTAATGATCAATCTGAAAAGGTAATAATTGATTGTATTCTATTAGTGTTTCATAAAATATATTGATTTATCGTTTTCGTGTTTATTCTAGGAAGACATAGGTAAACTTTTGCGATTTGAATCTTCTGCTGCTGCCCCGGGAGAATTAATCAGTCTGCCGCAATATTGCAGTCGTTTAGCGAAAGATCAAAAGGATATATATTACCTATCAGCACCGAGGTATGTATAGAGTTATAACATGAGTAACTTGTTCTAATATAATCTGCAAATATCATACTTTTGTTACAGTCGAGTTTTAGCTGAACAGTCACCGTATTACGAATCCTTAAAAAAACGAAACATTGAAGTACTATTTTGTTACGAACCATATGATGAATTAGTATTAATGAATCTGAGACAGTATAAATCTAACTTTTTGACTTCTGTGGAGAAAGAAATGCGAGATGATACAGAGGCAAATAAACCAGAAAATTTAGGTAAAAACTATTTGGATTAGACCTAACTACGAGAAAAAAACAACTATTTTTGTATATCTTTTTTCAACAGGTATTATAAATAAAGATGAACTGGATAATCTTGTAAACTACATGAAGAAGATTCTTGACAAAAAGGCTTATGATATTAAAATGACAAACCGTTTGGAATCACATCCTTGCGTTGTAACTGTACAAGATATGGCAACTGCAAGGCATTTTATTCGTACACAGAGCCATCAAATGGACGAAGAAATGCGGTACTCTATTCTTCAGCCGCGTTTTGAGATAAATCCGAATCATCCTCTTATCAAAAAGTTATGTAAGCTGACCACTACAGATACTGAATTAGCTGATCGTCTGATACGACAGGTACGTTGCATTTATTATATATTGCAATGTTTTGAAATTTCATTCTATAATATATGAAATTATTACTTTATAATTTTTTTAATGCTGTAGTTATTTACCGGTGCTATGGTTGGAGCTGGTTTAATTGAGGATCCGCGCATTTTGTTGACACCAATGAATGAATTACTTACGTTAGCATTGCAAAAATATTAATAATTAACTTTTACATTAGAGGGAAGGATTATCGATACCTCGAAAACATGGATAGCCGACATTGGTCTATGACTTGGAAGTAAAAGAATATTTTTTCTTTATATATTTCTCGTTAATGTATAGAATATTTCTTTCTTCCACATCACAGAAGAACGTTGACCGCCCCAAGATATCGTAATAAAGTACCAATAAATTATACATTTTATTATTCAATAATAAGTTAATTGTAAAATAGAAAGGTATAACTTATTGTAGGCAAGATTGGTTTCTTTATTACAATAGGTTGATCTTGTACAAATTAATTATAGCCTTACAATAATAACAAGTCAAGTTCCTCTTTTCTTGAATGATTCCATGATATCGATATGTATTCTATTAGCAGGGCTAGGAGTGTTATGGCGAATTTAGAAATTGTACTCATGATTTCCATGTTTTTTTCTCACAAACTACTTTTTTAAAAAAACTTCTATTTCGCTCCAACTATTCAAAAAAAAGTAGCAAGCAATAAATTTGTAAAATTATTTTATAAAATATGTAAATTCAATAAAATTATTCACTTTTCTTTGTAATTTTTCTACAAACTCACAAATAGAAGTAGGCCCGAAGCAATAATATAGCGAAAAGTACATATATAAATTATTTATATATATATATATATATATATATATATATATATATGTATGTATGTATGTATATATATATATATATATCTTTTCAATTCAGATTTTATTACTCTTCTCTTCTTAATTCACTGGTTGGAAGATTCTTAAAAATGGATTTCTGCGATGTTTGTAAGATCACTAAATAATGCGTACACTATTTATAAAAAGTCCGCTGTCACATCCACATTTTCTATTTTACAGTCTTTGACCAAAATGTATATATATTTGATTTTTTTTTAAATAAAATTAATCTAAATGTGTGTTATACAAGCTTTCTGTGCTTCATATTACTGTCTGAAATTTTATACTGCTTATTGAAATCAAATCTGTGCTTTCTACATCATTCTTATATATATTCTTTTTTTTCCTCTAGTATTATTCTAATATAAAATAAAAATTATCGAAAATTCACATTGAGTTGGTGTTAATATATGTGATATGCTAAAATTTCAGAAAGTAGAAGCACAGCCGATTTTAACTTATACAAGGACGAGAGACGCGATGCTTTTGCTCTTGGTCAACGTAAAAATCACCCTGTTTAGCATTATTATTAATATGATTCGCTAATGTATCGTATGAGTAGGATAGTTGGCGTCCTTTACAGAATAGGAACATAAAATCGAATTTCTCAACAAAATTCTACACGCATATATAAAAGAAAATATATATACCTCACCCAAATTAAAAGCTGCCACTATATAATATCCATTAATGAAAGATACTCTAAATGGAAGTGACAATGAGTAAAAAATCTTATATATAATAGATTGCTCCTTGATTCTTCTATCTCTTTTATACAAATTAATCGTTATTTATATGGCATTACAAATTAATTGGCAGTTTAAAAAGTATCCCATTATACATTACATAGATAAATCTCTATGACGAAGAACGATACATGAAATGCAAATGGCAGATTGGTAAAGAGCACGATTAGTAGAGATGAACATCTCGCGCTGCTGAGCAGTCTTATTAAAGAGTGAATAAAGTGTGACGTAAGTAGTAGCACCATGTATGCAGATTTGTATCGATCGTATTGATGGTGACTAACGAATGAAGAGATAGAAAAGAAAAAGTATTAAATAAACGGAACGTTGACTTAGCTTACGTATAGACGAGAATCGCCCCTTCCATCGCTCTCTCATCTTTTTTTCTCCTTTTCTTCAAGTTTCATTCATAAACATATAAAATATATAGACATAGCATTAGCTGCCAATATGGACAAGATGGAATCTTTAATAATTTAATAGCTCGAAACAATAGTAACACGTTACTGACTTTAATTTATATATCTTGTGCTTGTGTGGATAACGTGTTCTACAGTTCATTGAGCGTTATTTATACGTGTTTCGAGCAGCATTGCAACGGAATTACTTGAAATATGTCGATGTAATTTGCTATCCCCCCTTACTGCAAATTTTAGCTTTTCCTTTAAAGAAACTCCGTCTATTAAAATTTTATATGTCTATGATTTCAGTTATAAAACGTTGGATAATTAACATTGTAATTATTATGATACAAGTCATATAGTATTTGATCATCGTATAAACATTATTATCATCACAGTAAAAATATTTCATTATATCTTTTAACTATTAACCTGCGCCTTTCTTACTGCAGTAGACGCGCGCAGCAGCCACGCACATCGCTCCGCAGGGCAGGCTGTTTTTTTTCACTAGAGTCCATTTACTTACACACTAATTCGCTACTTTTAATATATGTATTATTAAGTAGTCCGTCGGTTCATTTATACGTAACCAAAATAAAGTCAGTTAGCAAATAGTAAAAATACATAAATGTGCCTATGTATCTTTTGCACTTGGAATTATATAGTTGTTGGATTAACATGTTAAATTTAAATGATAGATCATTAAACAATAGTCATTGGTCTGACGACATGGTCGCGATTAACTTTACTTTTTTTTTCGATTAATAAAAATTTCCCATTTCTTTATCAAGATCATTTCTTACACATACATGAATGTGTTAGTAGAATTGCCCTAAATTCTATTTTTTTCAGTAAATCTCATCTCCTTGGGTAGAGTCTAAAGGAATATTATCGTGTTACGTGAAAATGAAATAATATTAAGAATAACGTGCGATGTATAACATCACTCAATATGCAATACGTATATTTCTTGATTAAGCACGCGATAAATATATATAACATCTCTTGCAATAAGAAGAGAAAATATTATGACTTGAAAATATAGAAACGGAAAAAACAGACGAACATTATATGTTAGTCTATTTTTCTATATCCAAGTCAGAAAAAAAAGTAACGTCTCTTGATCATTCTACATTCTTTCACAAAATATTTAAAAATATATTACTATAACAAATGTACATATATGACGTGTATCTCTGGTAATATGATAAAACCAAAGTAAAATGAATAATAAAAATCAGATTTTCATCCCTTTCGGTATGACGTAATGCGCGCACTGTTAGCGGTAAATGTATAACGATTATCCGCGATTAGTTTGTAGGATTAAGTACGCTGATGCTTGAACTCTACCTGTATAGGAGGAGATTTTTCAGACGTGATATATTTTCGCGACAATATATTATATGTGTGTCGAAATATTCCGCGTCGATTTCGCTTGCACACCGGTTCCTTATTTCATAGAGCTGCCTGTACAGACTGTCTTATCTTATCGGCGATATAACACTTATGTACAAAATTGCATATTCACAGACATCCGCGTGTCTCGATCGTAGAAGCACAGAGAAACACGCTCCCGCACGCTTAAGTCTATCCTCATCTGACTTCGTTTGTCACACCGAAGTTTGCGTGATGCCGTTCCCCGACAGCCACAAGCGCCCGTTGTTCTTCTGATCCGCGATCTCGTACTCGGAATCGTCGATCTCACACAGATTCGTTGAGAGATCACTGTTGCTCGTGGCGCCGCCCAATAGCGAGTTTCTTTCCTCCAGCGTGGTGATGACAGAGCCGATCTCGTCATCCTCGATCACCTTGTGGCATCGGTTACGGTTGCGGGTACTTGGAAAACCATAAGGCACTACATCGTCTTCTTCTTCGTCAGATTCGAGAGTGCTGAGACGGCCGTTGAGCGGATTCGTCTCGTTCTCGGTGTCGGTATGGATATTATAATGCGGTAGATACGAATTCGGATGACGCAGATAGCTCTCGGAGCTCTTGTACTTATACTCCCCTTCGCCGCCGCTGTCGAGGGGATTGAGACGTTGTGTCTCCGCGCAGTGATACTGTTCCGAGAACTCGGTCCCACATTCGGAATCGCCAACGTATTCCGATTCCTGATCTTCATTCAGAGTCTCGATGTCCCTCGTTGGATCTACTGGACCGTGTACTATAATAGAATTGTATAATATATAAGAATGTTATATAAGATTGTATTGTAATAAAGTAATGGCCATAATTAATACATTGTTAGCTGAATATAAAAAATTGGCATGAAAAATGTACAATTATTATATAATATTACATTTTTTTGCCATGCATAAAAATTGTAAAGGAGTTAATAGTTAGCATTAGTTGTTATTGTATTAATATTATAAAATAATTATTTTCTTAATTTTGTCATATCAACATTATGACATAATATGTTAACATAGTATTTAATACATAAATTTTGAAATTTTTCGTTATAGACTCATCAACGGATGACAAAGTTGATAGATTTATTACAATAATCTAATATATAAGTTTGCTATTAAACATAAAATTTAATGCTTGTGTGACATTAGTTCGATAAAATTGTGAACACAATATGCAAATCATGCTGATACAAGTGAAATAGAATCTATGCGCATGCACTTCTGTACTTACTTGTTGGTAATTGATGAGTATTGGATTCGTTACTCTCATTGCTGTGAAAACTGGATGAGTCCGGCACCTCGCTGCCGGGTACTTCCGTGATATTAGGTAAAGGATTCTGACTTCGTCTGACCCAGTCTGAGCAGTCCCAGTGATACCCTAAAAGCATTGTAGACAACGACTGTACTCCGACACGCTACATGCGATGCAGCATAGTGTTGTGCAGTGAAGAGGAAGGCAGGACAAATAGTAGCATTCAATTAGAAACAGACAGTACAAGCGAAGAAGCAAGGATAGATGTATATACTGAATGTCCGAGAAATTGTGCACGTGTAACTATAGAGTTTGAAATTTGATTATAGAAACGACATTCAAAATCGATAATTTTTTTTCTAATTTTCATCTTTCGATCATTTTAATTCGCATCTTATACGTATAAAATTTAATATAAAATCTAAATGAAATCAGATCCATTTAGTCTTTAAGAGAAAGTGCGTTATTCGAAGGACATTCTGTATCTTGATCAATGCGAGCGGGCAAGTCTCAACTTACCGCCGACGATGCGGGGATCATCCTCGATGGACGTGACGGAGACGACGGAAGATCCAACCGCATGAGGCGCCCGTCGAGAGGAGTTTAGTAGAAGTCCTCCAGTGGTCAGCTCTGGTACCACTGGGCTCGCTCGTTTCAGGTCTGTTAGTGCACACAATACGAAATACGCGATGTTAATAGAATAATTCGCTACACGCCCGATCAAGTCAGAGCACGCAAACAGAGAAATCGCGATAGGAAAGATGAGAGAGAGAGAGAGAGAGAGAGAGAAAGAGAGAGACAGAGAGAGCCGAGAGTAAGAAAAATTTGAGAAAGAGATTCGTGAGTAATGATGAGAATGGGGAAGGCGCTTATCTAATGCTCCCACCTCTTACGATCGCATGCCACAAGCGAAATCAAAATTAACAAGCTATATCGAATGGAACTGGGAGAAATCGTTTTTTGTTTTTTTTTTTTTTTTTCTTTCTTTCATTGACGCTTACCATTCTTGATCTTGGCGGTGTCAGTTATGAAGGAGGCTAGCTGCATCTGTTCTTGCCAAGTGGGCTTGTGGAGACTATCCGTGTCGCTGCCAGCTGCATTCCCACCGACCGGATTAGCGAGGGTTAAGGACGGGGGTGGAACGGGGGTACTGCGATTTAAGTTTCGCAAGTAATCCGGCGGAAAGTTCTCTAGCTCGTCGCCCGCGCTACCGTAGCTGCGCAGGGTATCCAAGTTATTTAGAGCCACCGCCGCCGAGTTACCATACGCGACCGGTTCGTTGTTCGAGCTGGGGGTGTAGGAAGCGGGTCTGGGAGGGCATTGGGGAGGTTCTCTCTGTAAAAAGAATCACACAAAGACCTTAAACAGGATCGTCGGCGCGACGGGAGGGATTGTATCGTGTCGGCAAATCGATGATCGCAAATCAAAAATAAAATAGCATCGAGATCGATTACTAAACAGCGCAAAGATGAATATGAAGGCATTATATCTTAATCGTAGATAAAATTATTAGAATATTGCGGTAAAGTCTCGCTTAAGTTTCTTTACATCGATACTGAAATAATGCCTTCCAAAACGAATTTATATTAGCTCTTGAAAGTTCATGCTTTTATACTATGCACGATAACTAAGATAATATCTAATCATCTAAACACAATAGTACCTGTATGACTTCTAGATTGCTTAGTTTCGAACTGCGTTTGAACTCGTGCTCGTGCGGTCTCGCGGAATTCAGAACGATCTGCTTCCGCGTCTCGTTATTGATGTTGTTGGCACGCGCTCTAGTCCGCTTTATTCTGATCCGCCGAAAAGTGACGACTATGATGATGAGGAATATGTTGATTAATACCGCAACGCCGATCCACATAAGATGCTCCCATGTGATGTTAAAATGGTTGGATATGATGGGCGTGGAGAAAGCCGGATTACCGCAATTCAAACCAGTCATATTCGGCGGACATATGCACCGATACGTGCCGATTTCATTGATGCATGTACCACCGTTTGTGCACGGGTTTGCGTCGCATTCGTTGACGTCGGTCTCGCAACGCTCACCGGTGAAACCTTGACATTTGCAGATCGGACCGTTGTTACCCTCCTCGCACACGCCACTGTGGATGCATGGATTTGGATTACAATATCTGCCATATTCGCAGCGTTTGCCACTGAGGTTTGGTCCAACGCACTCGCAGATGTAATCGCTATCCTCCGACACGACCTTACAACGGCCGCCATAGAGGCAGGGCGACGAAGCACATGGATCCGTGTCGATTTCGCAGGCGAAACCGGCAAATCGATTGTGACACTGACACTCGTAGCTGTCACCGCCCATATCCTTGCAGGTACCGCCGTTTTGACATGGTTGTGATCCACAAACGCCTGGTGGCATTAGAATGGTCGCCGTGTCACAACTAAATTTGACTTGTCCCTTGAAACCCTTAAAGATCGCGACACTACTTGCACCACTCATGTGCAGTGGCACGGACACTCGGGCAATTCTGACGTCGTCCATGCAACCGATGAAACCGCGTTGCACATCTTCAAAACCAATGATAGACGGATGCTGTCGTACTTCGGCGCCGAGATATAGATCGTCCGATTGCAGATTCAAAATGTCGTTGATACCGGGCGCAGAGCCGTGAGCGATATGTTTACCATCGACGGTGAGGCGGGCGCTGTTGCTCTCTCGTTCCAATTGGATCTCATGCCATTGCCCGTCGCTCACATACACGCTGCTTACTCTCACCAGTCCTTCGCCGCTACCTAAATCGAATTTGTATTGCACGACGCCGTTAACGATTTCTAAGATATTATAGTCTACCTTGCCGGCCGCATACATTAGATTGCCAGTAGGCTGCACTGTTCGAATTCTCAAGGATAGACTTAAGCGATCCTCAATCGTTTGTCGAATCAGCGCCTTGTCGATTCTATAATGCGCGTAACTTTTGCCGCTGAAAGATATGGGATTCCGCGGGATATAACACGATTCGTCATGGCACTTGGAGATGTCGATGTCACAGATCTGACCGGCGAATCCCTCAGGACATTGACAAGAATACCCTTGCACGGATGAGTCCGGCACGCAAACCTTGAATAGAGGACAAGGATCCCTGGCACACTCGTTGACCACTACTTCGCAATGATTGCCAGCGTAACCTTCTTTACAATTACATTCCATTTTGTGTTTGTGTCGCGGTGATACGAAGCTCATTACGTCAGTAGACACGGGCGTGATTTGCGTAGGATCAAGAGTAATCTTGTCCTGGCAGTCACCATAAAAGCAATAGCCTTTGTTACACTTTGAACGAACAATCTCTTCGACGACCAATTTTGTCGATTCCTCCAGCTCTTCCACATGTTGATTCAATGCCTCGCGTATGCTTTCCGAAGCGTAGAAACCCAATGAACCTATCGGACTCGCTGCCTTCTTCACGGCAAACAGAAGATCGAGATCGTTGTGCACTGCTTGGCGAATCGCCCGTGATTTGATCAAATTCGCTTCATCAATTGACGGTTGTACGCTGATAATAACAATGTCTTTGAGTCGACAATTCATCGCGTTGCGAACAGTCCTAACAAAACCTTTGCGATGGCTTAACATGAAATCTTCTGGGCTGACCTCACGGAATCTCACTATCACCGAATTCTCGAGCATTTTATCGGTCACCAGGTCAACGTTAACTTTCGCGACAGAGTACGAGTGAAATTTACCATCTGTCACGCTGACGTTTATCCTATATTCACCGACATCGAGTCTAGGTAAGGCCACCAATATACCGTTGATCTTGTCTATTTGGAAGAGATTGGTATTCGAGATCGGCGCAGACGGCACCAAACTAAAGAGTAGCGTATCGTACTGGTCTTGATCGGTCGCGTGGATTTTTCCGATAATACCGCCGGGGTACTCATCCATGTAAGAATTGACAATTACCTCGAGGGGTGTGATTACCGGCGGATACTGCGATTCCTCGATCACCTTGATTACGACCCATGCGTCCGAGTACAAAGGTGGGCTGCCATTATCAAATACTCGAACGTGCAGTACGTATTTATCCTTCACTCTATTATTGAACTTTGTCGCCGTTCGCAAAGTGCCGTCCTGCTCCAGTCGGAAAGCGTCACCCTCATTACCAGAACGAAAATCAAAGGTATACGGCTCAGCGTTCGGTTCAATGTCCGCGTCAGTGACCACGAATTGCAGAACTGTGTGGCCGAGCGGTTTATCCTCCTGCACTATAGCGGTATAATTCGGCAGAGAGAACAACGGCGGATTGTCATTCGCGTCCAGAATCTCAATATTTACCATCACAAAGCTCGAGAGCATCGGTATGCCGTTGTCACGTGCATGAACTTCCAATACGTAGTTTGCGATCTAAGAAAGAAATTATAATGTATAAAGAAATATTTTGATTAAGTTTATGTAATATATGGTATATTTGATACTAACTTCTTCTCGGTCTAATGGCGCAGTAACAGTTATTTGTCCAGTCTTTCTGTCGATAGAGAATTGCTTCTGTCTGTCGCCCCGTTCTATATAATACGATATGTTGCCATTCTCCTCACTGTCTAAATCGTTCGCGTATACCTGAAAAACATAAAAACAATAAAATATAACATATTAATATGTTAGATATATCATTTCACCTGTGTGTAAGTTATTTCTCTATTTTAATATCTCTATTAATATTTTATTTTTTACACGTATACGTTGCATTTTGCGCAAATAATCGCGTGACATGTGAAATTATTGTGACAGGAAATAAATGAAACTCACTTGCGTAACTTTCTCCCCGATTTTCGCATCTTCCCTCACGAAAGCCCTGTATGAAACCTCGCTGAAGATCGGCGCGTTGTCGTTACTGTCAGTGACAGTGATATTAACAGTGGCGTGGTTACTCAACGGTGGAATACCTCCGTCGACAGCTTGGATAGTGAGAAAATAATCGCGAGCACGTTCGTAATCCAATTGTTCGGCGATAGTTATGACGCCTGTTTTAGCATTTATCTGGAATTTCTTGTGTTCATTGCCACCGACAATCGAGTAATATATATCGGCATTAATTCCCGTATCCTTGGATGTAGCGAGTACTCGAGCCACCTCGGTACCGACTGCATAGATCTCAGGCACTCTTGCAAAATAAATCTTGGAGGCAAACTCGGGCGGATTGTCATTGATGTCCTGCACGTTAACGATAAGCGAGGCGACGCCCATCAGCTGCGGGGTGCCCTGATCGAGCGCTTGAATGGTTACGTTGTACATGGCCTTAGTTTCTCTGTCTAATGGTTTGGCCAACGTGACTATCCCGCTATCCGCCGCAATGAGAAAGTGGCCATCGGCCGAATCGATAAACTCGTATCTGATTTTCCGATTGATACCGATATCATCGTCTGTAGCGTGCACCTTTGTCACTAGCGTGCCGACTTCCACATCCTCGGGCAAGGTGCTGCTGTATGTCTGCATAGTGAATTTCGGCGCGTTATCATTGAGATCGGAGACGAGAATCTCTAATTGCGACGAGCACTCCCAGATTGGCTTGTCTCGATCCTGTACGTGAGCCATCAAGGAATATTTGGCTTGAGTCTCCCGATCGAGCTGTCCAACAGTTTTTAACACACCCGTTTCCCTATCCAACGAGAATTTGTCATTATTGTCGCCGGTTAAATAGAATCGTAACTTAGCGTTCGGTTCATCATCGTAATCAGTGGCCAACACGGTCAAAACATAGGCGCCGGGATGCGAACCTTCAGAAAGAATTTCTCTGTAACGATATCGTAGACAATACGGCGGATTGTCATTGACGTCTAAAACTTGTACTGTTACTTTCGTCTCAAAAACATATTTTCCGTCGGTACCGATAATTTCAAGCTCGTAACGATCGATAGTTTCTCTGTCTAAGGATTTCGCCACATACACTTCACCAGTAGATCTAATTTGAAATTGTGATCTAGAGTCACCAGATGTTATGTAAAATTCTATCGGTGTATTGACGTCCGTATCTTTATCGATGGTGATCAATTTCACTACAACTGTACCCGGTAGAGCATCCTCGTTTACCGTAGCCTCGTAACGATCATCAACAAATGCAGGCGCGTTATCGTTATAATCTTTTAGCTTGACGTGCACCGATGTTCTCGCAAAGTGTTTCGGATTTCCATTATCAGTGGCGACCACCTAAAAAGAAAATTATTACATCATTGCTTGAGATGTATATGCATATATATGCATAGACATGTATATGCATATATATTTAGAGATAACCAATATATTCAGAATATTTAGCATTGCATTTACCTGAAACTTATATTCCGGTTGCTTCTCTTTATCAAGTTGCACCAATGTCGATATCCAACCGGTATAAGGATCTACTGTAAAAACGTTGGCTAATTCCCCTATGTCAGATCCAAAGGAATAACGCACCTCGCCGTTACTACCGAGATCCTTGTCGTGCGCAATAACTTTTAATATAGACGTTCCCTCTTCGATGTTTTCGGCCAAGCTAAGTGTGTACGGATTACTTTCGAATTTCGGCGCGTGATCATTCTCATCCAACACCTGAAGAGAGATTTCGGCGAGAGCCGTGAGCGGAGGGCTGGAATCGGTCTCGGCGAGAACACCGATCAAATGGTTGTCTTTCAATTCCCGATTCAATGGTTTCGCTAAGGTAATTTGGCCGTGAGAATCAATCGTAAAGAGCGGGTTGTCCTCATCACCCGACACTATGCGATATGTCACTGTGCTGTTAGTGACGGTTTTAAGTTTCGTGATAGGCGTGCCCACAGAAGAATCTTCCCTTATGAAGAATTTATCTTCTTTTCGTTCAAATAAAGGAGGAATATCATGGAGACCCATTATATAGATGCTAAGCGGTACATCGGCGTGATGCGTAGTTGTACCTTTGTCTTCCGCACGAATGAAGAGCTCGAATAATTGATTTTCTGAAAATAATGAATATTCATTTATGATTAGTAAAGTTTCCAAAATGGATGTCTCTATTTCACCGACATATTCTGCCTACAGCGCAAAAATAAAATGCAATCTTTCTAATACTTACCCCACGGCACAGCGCTTTTCTGCAAATAGAGTGATCCTGTGTCAGGGTTTATACCAAACAAAGATCTAGCTGGTGACGTTTGCAAATCATAGATGGAATAAATAATTTTGGCCGCTTCGTCCTCGTCCGCGTCTTGTGCTTTAACTTTCAGAAATGATGTATTCATAGACAAATTGCCTTGAATGGTCGCTTTGTATTCTCTGAGAAGGAACACCGGCGGATTATCATTCTCGTCGCCGACTTTGACACGCACCATCACGAATCCCGATCTACCGCCGCCGTCCATTGCCATGACCGGTATTTCGTAGCGTTTTTGCTCTTCTCGATCGAGTTTCTTACGAGTCACAATCTCGCCGGTGCCTTTATTTATATCGAATACCTCCTTCATCAACTCCGACATTATCGCGTACGTAATCGCGCCGTACTCGCCAAAGTCCTCGTCCTCGGCCAATACGCTAGTGACCAATCTACCGGGCAGCTGGTTCTCCAGAACAGTCACCTCAACCACCGGATTCGGAAACTTTGGATTATGTCTGTTCGCCGGTAGAATCTCGATTTTGACACGGGTGAAGCTGGTGTAGACACCGTCGGTGACGGATACATTAAGCATGGTGAGTTTCTGTTCACCAAAGTTCTGCATATTTATTAGCGAGATGACGCCGGTCGACTGGCCGATATTGTATGTTTGCTGTTCGTTACCACCAACGATGGTATATGTCAGTTTCTCGTCGACGTAATCCGGATCGCTAGCCGACACTACTGTCACGAATTGACCACGCTCGGCGTGCTCTGATAGAGAACAGGTGTACGAAGGCTGCTCGAACTTTGGCGGATTGTCGTTCATGTCAATCACGCTCACCCAGACATGCGCCGTACTCGACAAACTTGGAACGCCGCGATCCATGGCAATCACAGTGAAATGATGAGACTCGTGAGTCTCATGATCTAAGGATCGCTTAAGAAATATCACACCTTCATCAGGATCGATGTGGAAGAGATCCGTGTTATTCTCCGTGTCGTTTTGAATGGCGTAACGGACTTGTTGATTTACGCCTATGAAAAGATAAATACGATCGGGGATTTTAAATCTAGAAGAGATAATTTGATGATTGAATGTGATGTTTAAATTTAATTTAACTTACCTGTGTCATTATCCCTTGAACTAACTCGCAGAACGGAAGTGCCAAACGGCGCTGCTTCCGATACTGAGATGTTGTAAGAATCTTGCGTAAATTCGGGCGGACAGTCATTTACATCCAAAATGAGGATGCTGACAAGTACCTCGGCATAAACGCCTGATACACTGTCGGTGGCGCGTACGGTCAGTTCATACTGCTTCTTTTGTTCATAATCCAGCTCATCCACCACATAGATTACACCTGATTTATACGAAGAGAAAATTGTAGACCCATAAGCACTATGCAGCGGAGTGTCTACATATCTGTTGAATATTTTCTACGGCAAGCGTTTTTTTAAGAACGATAAAAAGTGGATGCGTGTGAGAAATTAATCTACAATCAATATTTGATTTTTATATTGTTGCTATTTACGATCATTTAAGATGATGAATTCAAGGGATCGTCATAGAAATTTACGTAATATGACATTTCTATAAATCCAACGGATCTGTAGACACTGGAAGACAGTGACGAATGCAGTCACGTGATAATCACGTTTATATAAAAAAAAGATCGAGATCCCGTGAATAATTTGCCAATGTTAATATAATATGTGCCTGCACCTTTTGAGAGATAAAAATTGACATCGTGATTTACCGATATCGCAGTTTTTTACAGGTCTTTTTAAAATTGAATAATCTAGAAAAAAAATATATATATATATAGAAAGAGAGAGAGAGAGAGAGAGAGAGAGAGAGAGAGAGAGAGAGAGAGAGAGAGGATAAAGATAACGCCGCTTTGCCTTACGTAAGGTGCAAGCACATCATGCGAGCAGGTTGAAGCTATTGAAATCTTGTGAAGAAAATGAGAAAATGGGTGGGTCGCGCACGTTCACATCCAGGCGAAATATTTATGATGTGTCTAGAGCGGCTTCGAATCGTGGAACGATAGTGCGTGTAAGCAGCTATTGTGCTCTAAGCCGGTTTCGTGTGGTTCCATCGCGATTACAATTTAACGAGACCCGCCCAGATTACGATCGTAGAAAAACGGGAAGCAAGAACAAAATTAATTTTGTGGAATGGTATATACGGCCAAAGTGGATTATGGAAGAGAAGAAAGAGAGAAAGAGAGGGATATCATCGAGAGAGAGCATATTATAATTTTTTTTTAATTTTTTTTCTTTGTAAAAAGAGAATATTAATTTCCAAGTGAATACATGCAACAAGCTTATATCATAAGCTAGCAATCGTAGCTAGCAATCAAGCGTTTAGTGTTACTTTCACTACGGCACAGTATCATGCATCATGATTAATAAATTTGATTTAGTGTTGCGAATAGTAGAGAGAGAGAGAGAGAGAGAGAGAGAGAGAGAGAGAGAGAGAGAGAGAGAGAGAGAGAGAGAGAGGATTAAGAGATGTGGAAAAATAAACATTTCAAATTTGGAAAATATGATGAAATATGTCTGATGCAAATTTTAGATAGATCGTGTCTGTAATTATTAATTGCATCTAATTTGAAGTAAATGAGAGTTTTCGTGTAATACAATAACTATATATATATATATATATATATATATATACATGTATATATTTTACATATATATTAAAAGGAAATAGACAGTTGTACCGTTTCAGTTGTTATGGTAATTACATAAGATAATTGAATAATTTACATCGATCAAAATATTAATTGGAAATACAATCAAGCTCTGCAGGAATCGATAAGTGTATATATATTCTGAATTATTAATTAACAATTCCCGAAAGATTGTAAAACTTCGATTTTAAATTGTGCATGGCAATAAGAATCTAATCTTTTCAAATATGAATCGAAAAGTTATCCGATGTTTCTTTAAGATTTTGTATGAGAGATTTCCACTATCATACAGATGTATACAAAATATGAATTAAGAGTACAAGCGAGAAATTTAAATGTGGAAGTTTCATATTGCATTCAATGTTATCAAGTCGAAGCATAAGCCACTTTCGATTTAGTCATTGAATCTCAAATTTATCCAAGTTCAATTTCGTCGCTCGCGCATTCTCTCAATCCGTTCAACCCAACTGCAGCAATTTGCCTATGATATTACATCGTGCATGAACATAGAGCCGGTGCAACATAGCGTAGCAACACAGCACAGACCGATAGAACTAGAATTTTCATTTTATACTCACAAGGACCATTGTTACTGTCAGGGGCTGCGAAAACAGGGAGATACAACAAAACTTTAATTTCTAGTTTTCAGACAAGCAGTCGTAAGAAATATATATAGGACAAACATGATTCTAACTGAACGATCCATGAGAAATAAATATGTATAAATACGAGCAATTTCTAAAAGTACATAATCGGAAAATATATTTACTATAATAGAAAGCTAGAAACGATAAAATAAAAAAGGATGCATAATAAGATAAAACGTAGAATCGGCGCGATTTTGATAAAATCTAATTTCATTTCAATTTCAATTTTAAAAATTAAAATTATGATAGATTAAAAATATATTACACATTATTCTCGACTTCCCTATTTTCTTCTCTTCTCTATTTCATTCTTTTAATTAATATCATTATGCGATTAGAACTTAGTAACCAACTACCATAATGTAGCAAAACTGACGACATTTACTAAGTATAACCAAACCAGCAATATATAAGGAATCCTACTATGATTTGAACAGTGTAAGTCCCATACCCAAGTTATGAAATAAAATTAGGAATGTTTAATTTGGATCCGACGAAATATTCATTTTAAAATACAGCTTTTATATTTAAGTTTAAAAAGATTTTGATATATAATAATTGAATGCGTGTTTGCTATTTTTTTGTTAATTAACACAATATTTAAATAATTTTGTTTTATGGCATTTTTGCTGCGCAACTAATAAAAAAAATATCGCCAATTCTTATACGTTTCATTTTTTACTGTAAAATCATATAATTTTTTACAACGTTACGCTACGTCATACGAAATTATTTTCTAACATAAGATTCGTTTGTCATCCGACATGCCAAGAAATTTATATCGCGCATTTTACTTAC
Source organism: Cataglyphis hispanica (assembly GCF_021464435.1). Lineage (NCBI taxonomy): Eukaryota > Metazoa > Arthropoda > Insecta > Hymenoptera > Formicidae > Cataglyphis > Cataglyphis hispanica. The sequence goes on along the minus strand of NC_065969.1, from coordinate 4,008,174 downwards.
CCGTATTGAAATCCAGGGCGAACTCCTCAAAATCATTGCCCTTAGTAATGCTGTATATGAGTTTGCGATTCAAAGGTGACTCAGCTTGAATGGATAACGCCAGGGGTGAATGTACTTCTATACTCTCTAGCACGCTATCCGTGTAGAATTGCTTGTCAAATACCGGCATCGAACGATCTATCACCTTCACGTTGACTGGCACTTCAATGGAGCACGGCGTTATTCCTGCAATCATATTTGGAAGTTCATTTGAAACGGGATCAAGTGGAAAGCGCGAGTTATTGACTTTGTATTTTATCAAACTTACCGCCGTCGTACGCGGCGATTGTAAGCTGATACTCGCGATTGTGACCTTCGAGATTTTGCTTCAACGATATTTCACCCGTCTTTCGGCACACCTTAAACAGTTCCCCGTGACCTTTCTTCAATTCGTATCTCACTTCGCCGTTATCGCCGCTATCCATGTCTATCGCGTGAACCTGAACGACAAGAGCAAGATGTTCAGAAGTTCGCATATATAAGAAACGAAAAATAAATTAAAGAGTAAAATTCGAATCATATATTAAATATATTAGCCATGTATTAAAGAGAAATTTCTCTACCTTTGTAATGACTTCGCCTTTTTGAGCATCGACGGAAACGATAGCGTAGTAAGGTAGATTAACAAACATCGGGCAATTATCGTTGATGTCAAGTATGGTAACATTCACTATAACGTGAGCCACTCTCGGCTTTTCTCGGTCTGGTGGGTGACTCTTCGCCTCAACTATTAATTCATAATGATCACACACCTCTCGATCAAATCGTATACCAGTGGTTCTGATCGCGCCGGAAGTCGATCCGATTACGAACATGTCAGTGGGATTAAGAATACTGAAAACAATATGCTCGTTCAACGAGCTACCGAGGACATTTACCACCACCACTGTCGTAATTTTCGTGGAATTCTCTAGGATAGCACCTTCGTAGACGCTCTTTTGGAAGATCAAACCGGAATTCTCTGACTTCTCCACCGTCACGTTTACCTGCGCCACGCTCGAGTACTTGCCGTCTGACACTCGCACGTGAAGGAGATAGTTTCTCTTCATACGTTCCATTAAGGACAAAGGATTAAGGACCGTAATGATGCCGCTTTGAGCATCTATATCGAATGTATGAGCTTTATTCCCGTCAATAATGTCGTATCTGTAACAATATAAAAATGCTGATCTGTAAAAGTTAAACCACAGATACTAACATTATATCGCGGCAATATTAAAACAAGAATTTTAAAGCTAAAAAGTGCATTAATATTTTTGCAGTACACACCTTAACGCGGTTCCCTCGGAACTGTCGGGATCCATGGCGTTCACTCGAATGACGGCAACATTCTTATATGTCGGCATCAAAAGCGTGACGTTGTAATCAGTTTTGGAGAATTTGGGCGGACAATCGTTAACATCTGTCACGGTTATTATCACTTTGGCGGTCGTCTCGGATGAGAGCTTTGGCTTGCCGAGATCCGAAACCTTCACGTGGAACGAAAACATTGGTATGGTTTCGTGATCCAGCAACATGACTGTGCGAATGGCACCGGTGCTGGAGTCAATGTGGAAGTACTTTCGCGGTAAATCCTCGACGATGTCGTAATTAAGTAACGCGTTCAACTCGGAATCTGCGTCTTCGGCCTTAATAACCAGCGGCGCGCTGGTGTTAGTCAGCACGAGAGAACCGATACTGGCGCCTTCGCTGATCTCGCCGCTGTAGAGCGCTTGCAGAAATCGCGGCGCGTTATCGTTTCTATCGAGTACATGGACGATGACGTTGCAAGTGGCTGATGCGCCAGCCATGTTCGTCGCCGAAACTGTCAGATTGTAAAACTTGGTCTTCTCGTAGTCCAGCTGATTCTTGATGACAATCACTCCAGTGCTCGGATTCACGAAAAATGTGTCATCGCGATTGCCACGCACAATCTCGAATTGCAGCGACGACGTGCTCCTCGCTTCCACGTGCTTCACGTACGTGCCCAGCTGCTGGTTCTCATATATCTCTGCGGAGAGCTCTTTCTGGATGAATCGTGGCGGCGCGTTGTCGGCCATCGTCACCATGACGTGCACCGGCACCGAGTTGGTTAACGCGGGTGAGCCGTGATCGGTCGCTTTCACGAGAAGTATGTATTCTGACGAGACACCGAGGTCGAGTTCACGAGCAACGCGGATGAAACCGAGATCCGGATCGATGGCAAACACGTTGCCAACATTGCCAGATGTGATTGAATAGGTAATCCTGGCGTTCTCGCCGCGATCGCGATCGATCGCGCACATCTGCACTACCGCCGTGCCGATAGGAGACGTCTCGTACACCTTGCCTTGAATAATCTCGCTGATGAACTCGGGCTGGTGATCGTTGTGATCGTGCACGGTGACGATCACCCGGGCGTAATTGCGCTTGGCTGGCGTGCCCTGATCCTTAATCATTACCGTCAGCACATGCTCCTCGATGGTTTCTCGATCGAGCGGTTTCTTCAGCGTAATCGAGCCCAGCACCGAGTCCACGTGAAAGATTTCAAGCGAAGTCTGGCTCTGCGCCGCGTGCAAACTATAGAAGACCTTCTTGTCCTCATCCTCGTCGGTCGCGTGTAGCTGTAGGATCTTCTCGCCCTCTTCAACATTCTCGGAAATGTCAACGCGATACGTGCTCTCGGTGAATTCCGGCCGGTGATCGTTGATGTCGATCACCGTAACGAGTAGCTGCGTCAGCGTCGTGTGCACGCCGTCCGTTACACCGATCGTGAGATTGTAAAAGTTCTGAGTTTCCCAGTCCAGCTTCTTGGCGAGTAATACGTTGCCATTGTCGCGGTCGATGAAGAACTCGTCGCGCTTGTCGCCATCTAAAATGAATCAGTAGATTTTAGGATGACCTCTATTTTCGTGATGTATCGCACTTTATTCCATCATATAATATATCTAATACACGTAATCATATTATGTGCTTAAAAGAAGTTTAATACGTCCAACATATTTTTATAAAAAAAATAAATATAAAAATAAATATGTGTTGTGTTATTATTAGATTTAAAAATTTTAATTACTGCACGACTATACTTTTGATATGATTACGACAATAAAAATGCAATGCTTCCATCTTAGATTATTATTGAAAAGTGTCAATTTTTCTCACCTAAAATATCGTACCACAAAGAATCCCCATCCTTGTCGCTAGCTTGCATAAGCGCGACTAAAAAGCCCGCCTGATCACTTTCCGTGACTTGCACACTTTGATTATTTGTCTTGAACGCCGGAGGGTTTTCCGATTCCTTTGATGCCTCTACAACTTGAACGGAAACTCGCGTCTGATGACTACGCGGGGGTTCTCCATGATCGGCCGCTCGTATCTATGGAATATATAGCATACGTAGAAGTTCCGATTCAAATCGAGTTTACATCGCAGAGATATCGGTATGAATACGCTGCATTATAAAGTCAGAATATGAGACCCAATTTGAATTTGTAATTTACGTAATACGCTGTAAATTTACTCCAATTTCTTCTTGCTTCAATAGTCTTCTTTTATACACCAGTGTGCCGTATAGTTTTACACCATTTTACAAAATTATAATAGTTAGTAGTAATTATTATACATTAGTTAGTCTCTATTCATTATATTTTTTCACTTTTATTTTTTCACTTTACGAATTTTCATTCATTTACGAAAGACATTAATCTACAACGTGACTCGTGTTATACGAGAATTCAGTCAATGAAATGTCAATGAACAAAATTATTTCCCTCTTATATTATTATTTGCTTTAAATATTTCATATCTCAGATGATTAAATTTTCCGAATCGATTTTACTCGATAATTTAATGATGTAAAATCATGATTTCTTTCTTTAATAAATAAGATAGTTATTTGTACATTATTTACCATCATTTCGTATTCTTGACCAGCCTCGAACCCACGCTGAGAATACACCATGCCCGTGGTGGGATGAATTTTAAACTTGCCCTTTCCTCGACCGCCCTTGATGCTGTATTGGATTCTTCCATTTTCTCCGATATCTTGATCATACGCCAGAACCTAACACAAATTTCGAGAGTTATCTCGCTGTTGTATTATGGCAAATCCATCTACTATGACGTAACTCTATTATTAGTCTAATCTATAGCCGCGTATAAAAATACTGTAAATAAAATTGACACATTGCAGACAGTGACTCGTTCAACATAATTATCTCTATCATCATAAAAGAAATCATAAAATGGGTCTCACCGCGATTCAAAAATATTTATTAAAAAAAAAAAAAATTTGTTTTTTCTTAAAAAAAGAAAAAACTGGCATAATAAATTATATATTCTCTAAACTCGGACAATTATATTATGTTCCTTGTAGCGTCGCAAAACAACGAGTCTTCGAAGCACGTTGGCATTCAAACAATCCGCATGCGGTACATTGAAAGAAAAGGAATTAAGATTATCGATGATAACGAAATGTATAGCAGCCGCTCTATTGCCATGTGCCGATCAGCCTCAAGCGTATCAACGATCGCGCTCGCGGTAACATGTTAAGGAACGTGAAATAGTAGCCGTGCGAGAACTGCTAAGAATGCATTCGTCTGCTATCCTCAGCAAGATAAAGAGAGAGAGAGAGAGAGAGAAAGAATCTGGTGTACATACACATGTGGAAATATATGTTCGTCTACACGTTACTTTTCCGCAGTCTCCGCTATTGCTTCGATACCTCTTCCCTTTCCGAGCGAACATTTTTCCACACGCCGATTCGTTGTTGACGATGCATTCCTCTTCTCGCGCGTGCATCTTCCAGATGACGTCGCGCGAACAAATCAAGACGCGATAAATTTGACTAATTACGTTGTTGCGCGAGGAGGAAAAAGGAAGATACATCTCTCTCGGTGCATGAGCTCGTTTTATGCGGCACATGCATTTTCGCACATGCACCGAGCCCTGCACTGTTTGCAAATTTCGAACATAACGCTGGGCGCTTATGAAATATGCATATGCAGACGCAATCTATTGTAGTTTCGCCCTATTTCCCTTCGATCGTGCTTACTCGATCATGCGTATAAATAAATATTTTTCGATTGCGTATCCTCTCGCAGATGTTTTACGCAGATGTTTTATATATAATTCAGGAAAGAAGCACGCGCGAATATTTTTCAATCTTGCGGTAATAATAAAACCGCAAATGGCCCGTGCTAAACTAAGATCGTGCAGAAAATTTGAAGGAGAAACCGATATTCTTGATTCTCCTATCAAGATCCTCGGCGGTGCAATCATTAGTAGCGATAAGAGATAACGAAACATTCTCAGGCGACAGCTTCGCGTACGATAAAAGGCAACATTCAGGAGCACAATACACATAGACGAACAAGAGAGGCACGCGAATTATCAGATACAGAGAGAAGGATACGAATAGGTGGATTAGAGATAGAGAAGTAGAAAGACTAGGGGCAAAAAAAGGCGCAGCCAAAAATGCTAAAATGACATATATATATATATATATATATATATATATATATATATATACATATGTTCATACGTAACATATAATGAAAATGTAGAACCTTGAGTGGTCGCGCAACAGGAAGCTTAATTGCGAAATAAATTTGTCGTTGTGCTTTCCATTTGCTACAATTATTGACTTTATTGATAATTTGATAACATATGTATGCGCGACTAATCAAGGTGCAATCAATTAAATGCATGTAGCCCTTGTATGGATGAACAGCGGTAGCATGAGAAAAAGAAAGAATGTATGTAATCACAGAAAGATATGATTGTGATGCACGATCGATAAAAGCGTTCGTGAATTAACGCAAATAGCTCGCGCAGAAATTATATAATCCAGCCGCATAATCAAATAAAATAAATATATATATATATATATATACGAGCCATGGTCGCGCGCGCGCGCGCGCCGTGTCAGGCGCTTATTTTACGTGCCAAGGTGTCCTTACCCTGAAGATACGATCTCCTGACAGGGTGTCGGGGCTAAATGTCTCCCAAGTCCCGTTCTCTAGTAACGTATCGCTCGAAAGGTCGAACTCCCGCGAGCGGTTCTTCGATTTCTGTCGAGAACCAGAAAGGAGACAGCATTTAACCTCAGGACTCTGTTTCTATCGGCGATTCGAGATTTTTTTTTTTCTTTCCTCTCCCGACGCGACTACGTGTCTACATAGCGATCGTTTATCCTCGTTACTTCTTGCTGCCCGACGTCACGTCGTCCGAGAAAAACTCAAAGTCGATTCAAGTTTCAAAAGCCACGTGCAACTTCGAGATGCTTTTATAACTAGGAAAAACCTGACATGTTTGTATAATTTCATATACACCTTATATCGACACATTGCATCTACGAAGTATGTATTTAATGCATGTAAAGATGAGGATTTAATTTTCTTGTTTAATGTGTTTCTTTCTTTTTTAAAAGTTGATAGATATTGTTTCTTAATGCAAAGCCTTTGTTTCAAAAAATTTGTCCTCTTTTGTACTTTTAAGATATAACCGAAAGCGTGTTATCTCTCCCTACGCTTTTTTCTTATTATAATATGCGAATTAATTAAATGGACATATATATTATGATTGTAAGCAAATAACATTAATATTTATGTCTTGTATGCACTGCACGAGGAGACTCGATCAACATAATGACTAATGAAAATTAACAAGTTTTATGCATGCTATTTCCGTACCGATCAAAACATTCATACAAATTCTCGAGTTTTTAATGTTTTGTGACAATCAGATCTAGACATCAAAACGATATTTTTCTCACTACTTACATTTAGCAAGATAATCTCGTGATCGTGCTTAATTCGCGTGTAAACGCGCTGCATTTAAGTATTGATCTGTTTTAAATCAAGGTCGTAAATTTTCCCATCTTCAATTAAGTCTGCATCGTTTCAACGACGCCTCGTAATTTAATTTGCGTCGACCGACCTCCAGGGTCGGTGCTCGTGTTTGCAGCGGACGTGCGACGTTCATAAAGGTTCGCCGTCGTATTCACAAAGGTTACGAAAGAGAGAGAGAGAGAGAGAAATGGGATGATGCCGTACTGGAAATCTCATGCTGGGGTTTGTGAGCTAAATCTCTACCCTTTCTACGCAGCGATACTCGGTGACGGGTTACTTTGATCACATCGAGAAGAGAATGCTCTGATGGGAAAACGATAACAGAAAGCGAGAGGGGAGAGGTCGCAAGCAGTCTGTTTCGTGTTGGTGTAATATATCAGACTGTCTTTTTATGGTCCGACAGAATCACACGGAGAAAAAAAGACAAAGGGAGAGAGAGAGAGAGAGAGAGAGAGAGAGAGAGAGAAAGAGAAAGAGAGAAAGAGACAAGTGCGGCGCCTCCCTGCGAGTTGTGCGTCGGTGAAATATTCGCGGATTCTCGAGATAGCGTCAAATCGTCATCGCATGTCTGACGAGACGTGAATGAAAATTTTACGTTTATGTCGCGAGATGATCCATCATCGCATCGCGAATTAAAAAATTTCACGGATAGTGCGCACACGCGCGTATATACAAGATAAAAAAAGGTGTTACCTTCTACGCGGGGACAATAATAGAGAAAGCGGGAAGCGCTTTGGAAAGATTTGTGGATCTTGGCGACTGTTTTGTTCTCACTCGGTCCATTCATCGATTTGGAATTGTATTTACAAGAAACTTGGGTCAATTGGGAAGACACGATAATGCGAGAAAGAGAATTTTCAAAGAAATTCGTACCTGGAAGAGGGGTTTGTCGGTCGCCGGCGATGCTGGAATCTGAACCGTGTAAAACTTCGCCTCGAACTCAGGTCCATGATCGTTAATGTCCGTCACCTCGATGACGATTCTTGTAGTCGATGACAAAGGCGGACTACCGTCATCTTTTACTGTCACCTAAAAGCATAAAATCACCGATCACAGTATGAAATAACAAATATATCAGCAAATATACTTGGAGAATCGTAAAATTCTATGTCTCATTTAAAAAGATATGATATAATACACAGAAAACATTAAACATTATTTATTATGTATAAAGTGTTGTTTATTACATTAATATAAATCTAATTAACAAGTATAAAAATTAAAAAAATAATAAATATTAAAATGAGAAATATAAGGTAAAAGAATATTGTTTGATAAATAACATGTTAATTTTATTTTCACTATAATTACATTCCGATAATATGAAGAAAAATTACGAAACGGAGATTAATATGTATGTAAATATTTTTCATTAGTTATATTATAAAATATTATAAATATGTGACTACATACCAAAAATCTACATTATCGAAACAGATTTAGCAATATTCAAATACTGAAAAGTCGGCACCGATAATTTCAATAAATAAATGAGCTAATGCAAATTTTGATTAATTCATGGTTAAATTAACACAGACATTGAGCTATCAACAAATCGAATCACAGCATCAATATATCGTTGACTCGATTTATTATTGTCTCATAATGAAAACGTACAATCAACTTTACCAGGCAAATTTCAATCTCTCATCGTTCATTAATATATACAAAATCTGCTCTCGTTTTCGCGTTTCGCAATAAATAATAGAATATTTGAATTCCACGATTACAAGACAAAGAGAAAATACATTATGAAAATGTATGCATCAATTAATATTCTCGTGCAATTATTCGGGAACATAAAATATGTGAAAGTGCAGCCTTCATCCATTCGCATCCTGTTAGAGTTATTAATCGGGAAATGGAAAAGGACGGAAGAAAAGCATGTTGGAGGAAAGTCCAGGTGGTATTTCCCCGTGGTAATGCGATATCTTTTCAGATTTTCCACCGGTATGACTTTTCGTGCGGCCGCACCCCTTTTTCCCGCTTACTACGGTCGTTGTCTTATCGCGCACGTTTCTACCTTCTTTCTCCATGTCCTGCGAAATCCAGGACTCTCATGCACGAATATCGCACGTACGATCTGTGCAGTCGGCGATGCTGACCGAGAGAAGGAGGTAGAGGAGATTCGGCTTGTAAAACCGAGTGTCCCCGCATCCGAGACGATGTCGCAAATCCAAGATTCCGGCCTTTATACTCGCACCGTCGCGAGAAACGCATAAAACGAGATTAAAGTCCGAAATAATCGTAGCAATTTAAAATTTAAATGACGTAAAAAATGGCACGAGGTTCTTTTTAGTTGCACTTTAATTAATATGATTTTAATAATTGCGTAAGAGCGTCGAGAAGAGAGGAATCTTTCTACGGTAAAAGTCAGGTCACTGTTCATTTTTAGGTCAGACAAACAGGCTTATAATTAACTCTCATGAATAAGTAACACCAAATGATACGAGAAATGCTCACTGTTCGTGTAATTTTAGCCGTGAAATTTAATTTAGTGTTTTTGCCGAAACGACGATAGTCGGTCGCACTTTTGATCTTCGCTCTACTCTTATTTGCCTTGTATCTATAAATCTCAAACGACGTTTCGTCCCAGTTTCCAAACGTATTCTACTTTACACGAATCTATAAATACATTTAATTTCTAAAGCGGCCCTTTGCCGCGTCAACGCTACAGACCAGTAACGAAGTATGTGACTCAGCGTGATGGCGAGCGCTCTATTACGAGATCTGGCAGGCGGTCCATCTATTCGTTCGGCGGAAGAGCCAGACTGATGGGAAAGAGAGGAAGATAGACAGACAGACAGACATACAGATAGAGAGAGATAGAGAGACAGGGAGAGAGAACGGACCGGTTACGAAATTCTCCATCTCGGGGCCCCCCATCGTCCCCCGTCGTTCTTCGACGCAATAATCGGGCCTTTCACGAAGCAATTTCCGTCCGGAGGTGCACGGACGAGAACGGAGGAAGGCTCTGCGGAGAGACCGCGACGTAAATCCAATGTCCCCCGGGACATCTCGCGGCAGAGAACCACGCGTCAGATCCTCCGGCGTAACACCTGCACTAAATTAGGAGTACGAAATTCCGTTTTATACACCGGACGTCGGCTACCCGGACACTCTCATCTGCGGTACGACGACAATGATGCGACGGAGCTTCTCTACGCGAAACTACTCTTTCACGGATTTCTCTCGTATTCTCACGTATTCGCGGTTGAAGATTATCTGTCTGTTGCAGAATGATGCAAGCTTATTAAAAGAAATATACACGCGCACAAAAGTTTTATTCTATATTTTTATTAATAGAATTATCAGCTTTCTGTTTCATCATTTTGTGATTAATACTACAGAGTATTTTATCGCAGAAATAAAAAATTCAGAAAGAAAGTAATAGTTCTATTAATAAATATATTAAGAATATAAAAAATACAATTATTACGTGTATATTCTACTACAATGATTTGTCGAAAACAAGATATCAATGTTTTTCTTTTCTTTGGAAATGAGAAAGTGTTTACAAGATCTAAATCGTTTCAGAACATAATAAAGATAGTTTTTCTCTTCTGCAATGTCACACTTTTCTGTTGTGTCAATTTTAATAAAGTCACGTGCTTTTTTAAATAAATTTAGAAAATATAATAATATGTATATCAGCGCTAACAAAAGATTTTGCTACGTCGTGCTCGCGTTCCTTCAGGGCTATATAAATTTCACCACCCTCATCTCCTCATATCTTTACAAGGCACGAGAATATATTAAGTGTCGCATTTCTGGAGCATCCTACGCGATGAACATGGGTCCTTACGGCGTGGTAGATTTAAACGCTTGGCCGATCGCGCTAAATCCGTCCGAGCGTCATCGTATCTCGCCTGAAGGCGCCTCACAGCTTTCCTTCGCTCTCCCTCCGGGCACTCGCAATTTTATCATTTCACTCAGCAAGCGAGAGTACTTGCCCTTCAAGCTACTAGAGCGATTTAATATCGGTCCGCGATCTACGTAAATTGCAGGGAAGAATTGGCCGTGTGTCAAAACAAATATGGGAATTCTAAGCAAAAACTTATAAGATAGTATATTTATTATTTATATATATATATATATATATATAAATGCCAAAAGATTTATAATTTTTTTATTTAAAAAAATATTAAATTAATAAATATTGTTGATTTAAAAATTCTAGAAAAAGATAAATATGAAAAAATAATTCAATAATCCTATAATAATGTAAAATACTGTTATAAGAGAGAGATACACAGAAGTTTAAATAATCTAGAAAACGGTATTTTCATCTTTAGTAGAATCATGTCATTAAGTGGTAAAGCTACGCGAAAGACAAAACGATACAGCTGTCGTGACAGTCAGTGATAGAGCCGTATTATTTCTCCGACACGGGCATCGGTTGAGTAACGAGCAATGAAACCGACTTTCCGAATAATCTGGCGACGTTTTTCGATGGGAGAAGAATGCACACCGAGAGAGAAACCGTGTTTTCTTTGTGATTAGAGATAATAGCTGCGTGTTGCCCGAGCAGTTCTTCAGTATCTTCCCCCTCCTCCTACTCGTCCCCCATCACCTACCTTGCCGGCGTTCCTCTCGCTCGACTCCCCGTAATTACCTCAATGGTTTCTGATGATTTCTCCGGGCTTAACCCCCGCGTTTGTTCGAGGGATTCGCCGACGAAGTATCATTCGCATGACAGCCGCCACAATAAACTCAAAATACCGCGCGTAGTTTCGTAAGTTATAACCGCATTGCTTTCTTTCTACTGATTGTGATCATCAAATCAGTCGGATTGCCAATTCGATTTCGTCATACTTTGCGAGAAAAAACTAGCCGGCATAAATTTCGCGAGATTTTTTTATAAGATATTTCCATCATTCGAAATTATTTCGTTTAAGACAATTTCTTTTATATATCGACAAAGCGTCTGGCTTCAGTAAACCAATGCAGAAAATTGTCGTCGAGCATTCGGAGATTCGTATCACGAGAGAATCCGCATTGTCGACAGCTGGAAGAACTGCTTCACGGAAGACGTAAATTGTCGACGGCGCCCGGTAGGCATCATTACCTTACGCTTCTCGAAATTATCTTCGCTTCGAAAGCCGCGCGCTGACTTTTACGGCCCCTTTTATGGTGAACGAATAAGCACGTAGTACACTAACCGCTCGGCACATTAAAATCATAACGGGGCCGTGTTAAGGACAGCATTACTATAGCTCCCACATTGCGTCCACCCGAAAATCAAAATATCTGGATGCGTAATCACAAAATCGGGAAAGGCGAGATCTTTTCTCGTCGTTGAGCCGAACGCGCGATTTAATAATCATTCCGCTTTGTAAAGCAAAAACTTCAAAAATTTCATGTTAGCCGATCTACTCTAATAATGGGGCGGGAAGTCCAAAGGGAAATCTGGACTTATTCCGCGGATATCGTAATATTCTCTGATTTATCCAAAACTCTGTTAATAATAATCGGCGCGTGTCCCCGGGAAATTTCTATTTCAGGTTCCCATGTTACCTATAATAAAACCAACCGGCTAATTTTGCGCCATAATAAATTTACGTTTCCAACACGTTTCCTCCGCGAATGCTAATTCTCTGGAAATATGGAATTCACAGAGCTTTTTATTTCATTTCTCTCTTTCTCTCTCTCACACACACGTACATCGAATCTCGAGCTGCAATCACGGATATGCACCAATAATACGTTCTATTTGGCAAGGCGAGTTTTGCAGCTTTCTCCATCCCTTTCCGTTTCATTCACTTCCTCTTTTTCGTCCTTTCTCTTTGAAAGTAAACCGACGGATCGTTAAGAGAATATCACTCGCTTACCGAAGCAGAAAAGCATGCATAATTCGAAAGCTGTCTGAAGAAGACCCAGCTTCGTGCTGGTTCGCGTGCGGGTCGAAACCGTTTCCGACGACCGTTCGCGCTCCGAGGATTCACGTTCTCGCGCACGGAAAATGATTACGGAAATGACTACATGGTAGATCGATTCATAATCATATCATAAAAGATGAATAGAATGATCCGATAGATTGCTCAAAGACACCGCAATCGCAATTGTGTTACGAACTAAATTCATTATTCATCGGATCGCCGATGATTATGAATTCACTTCATCTGTCGATGTAAAGCCATTGTCACAGTACGCATTGCGCATGCGGATCGGATTCGGATTACGTACTGCGAATTGTCGATCATTCAATTATAGCGAAGTATCTACTTGGGTACTTCGCTCTAATTGAGTAATCGATGATTCGCAATTCGTAATCCGAATACGATCCGCAATGTGTAGTGTGACAACGGCTTTAGATAGATTCGCGATAAATTTGTTTCCCAAATTTTGATGGGAAATCATTCACCGATATAGTCCGAATCTGACACTGAGCTATAAACCGCTTGTTTGTTTTTAAAGATGAATAATAAAATCAATACCCTTATTTTCTCAAACATAAAAAATTTGATAAACATACGTTGATAACACATTCTTCTTTAATGAATAAATTTTAACAACAATACAATTTTTCCAGTATTTCATATTTTTTGAGCACCGATCAACCATTATTTTCTGCGAACATTTCGTGTGTATGTGTAAATATTAATAAAAATTAAAAATAAAAGTAGAAAATACACAGAGCATATCCATAAAATAAAACATCAAAGGATCGCAAATATTCGAAACATTTGTGATAAAATTGGTTTTATTTTAATTTCAAATAGCTGTCTTTTATCTCCCCCCTTAACCGCCTTGCGAGAATACATATAATCATTTAAAATAAAAATAAAACTATATACAATATATATATATATAAAAATTTAGTTTTATATCGAAATTGAAACTAATAATTGTATTTTACGATTTTATCCATAACAATTTGCTAGAATTTAATAAAATTTGGCTTTGTTATGCATTATTCGCAGCCGCAATGTTCAAAAGCGTTTATATTCAACCGCAGATACACTGTCATCGTGCCCACAAATTTGAAATCCCTCGCTAATAAGCGTATTTTATCAAATGCCATGTGCACGTAAACGATGCTGCAAAAAAAAAAAAAAAACGTATTTTCAGTTAATCAGTTAATCAGTGGTTAGGGCAGCGAGCGGATAGAACTGTCGTTTAGTCACCAGTTAAGCATTGGAAAACGCTTAGGGCAACCTCAAAAGATGGCTAAGTGTTTAGATAAACGTTGAAGAATTGCTATCTGAGATAGGAATAAAGTTAACTTTCTCCCAGATATTACGATTATTCGCGATACCTTAGTTTATATCTCGTGCATTTTTGCAGAAATTATTAATTTTAAGAAGCATTAAAAAAATATAGAATTATATAATTAAATAGATGTTTCAAATCTTTTAAAAATATTGAATGTATAATATTTCGTAAGTTTTATAATATTAGACATATTAACGAAATCGATATTGATCTGGTATCGAGCAAAGATCTTCAAATTTTCTCGTAAACTTGCGATTTTCATTTCGCATTGGTATGAACAAACCGAGACTCCAAAGATGTTATCAGAGAAAACATCGCGCGTAATTGCGGTCGTTAATAATTGGAATTCCTGTCTGGAAGGCCAACCAAAGGCGCACACGCCATATCGAACATCGAGTAGATGCGATCGCGCGATTAGTATTTTCTTTTTCTTCCCCCGACTCTCCCCGTATAATCGTAACCGGAAAATTTATCTTTAATTAAGGAGTGTTTCCTAAGGCGCGCAATTAATAATTCTAATTAGTATTACTAGGCGAGTATGCGCTTTATTTAGATGACTATCGTATTTCCTCCGGAAATACTCCATCACGATAAACACCCAAGGATCTTCCATAAGCAAAGTGTAATTTCCTAATCGAAACCATGATCAGTTTCAATAACCAATCGTGCCTCGACCGATTGCATTTCGATCTGAAACATAATACGATGATTCTGAGCGGAGCTCAGCATATTATCCGATTTCTTTCTTCGCATTTGTCTTATATCTCGCTCTTCATTCAGTCATAATATACGAAATATATCTGTACCGTGGAATTTCCGCCGTAGAGATTCCTGGATGTTCATCATGATTATTTCTACCTACCCGCGAGCTCTTTTGCAATGCGCCCTGAGACGTAAACAGAAGAAGGGACTAGACGAATGAGAGTAGTGTCGGATATTAATTATATGCCGTTTCTGTACATAATGTATACCGAAAGCGTCCAGAGAGCAAAAGCCCTTTTTCTTTTTTTACACTTCATATTTCAATAGAAAAAGTGAGAAGAGAATCAAACGATTGTTACATTCGTTGCAAGATTTAAACATTAATTCTTTTAATGTCGATGAAATTCATATTTCTATAAGAAAATTTTTAGAAAATTAATTTCAAATGTACAGAATTCTCCAACTGCAGTATGTAATCATAGAACAAAGAAACTAAGGCTCGTGGAATAATCTCGCGAAATTAAAAAAAATATACTATTTGTAGAACAATTGTTGTATGTGGGCGTAATTATTATTTTCATCCGTGCACAAAATATTTGCAAGTTACCGCACGCGTACGATGAGGATTCGAGATATTTTTGCATACTTCTTCTTGAAATACAAAACTCCTTATTTCCGAGCAAAATATGAGGGATCACCCTATAGAATACTATCCTATTGTTTCTCAGTCCCTTTGACGATGGCATTGCGCAATATATTCTCATTGTCACGGTAACGTCACGTGCACCGAGACGGAAGTTTCCATTGCGTTGCAAGAAAGACCGAGACATCGAGAGTCGAGCGTTGCGACGATAATCCTCACGACAGTGCGCGAAAGACGGTAAGAAGAATGTCAATTAAGCGACTTCAGTGATGTTTCTGAGTGTCCGAGCGACACCGGCGGTAAAACGAAGGGTCTTGTAGCGGAAGCGGAAAGGTGGAATGTAAAAAAAAAGGAACGAGACATAGGGTGCAAAAAAAGCTTCGAATTTTTTCTTTCTTTCGACCTTACGTCGCTTATCGATTTTTTCCTCCTTTCCGTTATCTATTTTTAACAAACCCTCATTTGATACACAATTTATGAATATTTAAAATTTGAATATTTAAAATTAGAAAATATAAGACTGGAGAGAAAATTGTGACGATATAAAATTTATTTTTGACATTTATCTTTTCGAATCATATGCAAAATCAACAAGCCAAATGCAAGCGGAGATAATTAGACTCGTGCGCATTTGTCTATGCGGGATAAATCACACGTTTGAAGCATTAGTCATCCACGAAAAACGCTGACCGAGCGCGGCATTTTTCTCCGCGTTACGACGTACGGTTGTCGTAGGAAAATCGACATGTATTATAACACACCGAGTCCGAGTCCGGAAGCGTAGTCGTCGCGAACGTGCGGAAAAAAGGATGAAGAATAGCGCAAAGGACCGATTCGTACCTGCCCTTATTAATATACGCGGCGCATAGTGAAAATGCCTGGCAGCGCATTTGAAATATGTCCGCGTGCGTCTAGAGAAAAGGGTATATTTCTCGGACGACGGTCGGAGAGAAGAGATTGTGAAAAATCGCGCCTATTAATAAGACTGCGGCAAAAACTCCTCGAGAGGGTGGTTCCCTCCTTTAGCGGGGTCGATGCTTCGCGAGCGGCCGGAACTTACGCATAACGCTTTCCTCGAGATACGACGTTATCGATCGCGGAATACTTTCAAGGAGAAGCGCGGCCGTGCAGAGAAGATAGGATTGAACTCGATGGAGGCCGAATTTTCATATTCAAATAAAAAAAATTTTGTGTTTTAAAAATAATTAACAGTAGAGAAGAATAACTGCATCCTTAATAGAGAAAAAAAAAACTTTACGGGCAAAAATATATTATAATTTCTTTAAATAATTTTTAACTTTATTTTCCACGTGAATTTCCTTTTTACTGTTTTAGAAGGCAAGCCGATATGGGAAATTAAATAAAAAATTTGCTGCGTCTATAAGAGTGGCACGTGAGCTGAAAATTGATTCTTACGTGCTCTTTCTCATGGATTATCTATCGGCGACTTCGATTTGCATTCAAGTACGCCCGGTCGATCATAAATTTCGATGAAATACTCTCAAACCGATACTTCAAGCAGTACTTAGTAGAGAGTCGACTGTCGGTTCTACGATAGTAAGCAACTTTCTGGCTTACTTTGAATATCAGAAGAAGCGCCTAAAGCGTATCTTTACAACAAAAGGCCATCAGAAGCTTGATCGAAAAAAAGAGACAATCGATTCAACATTATGTTTGCCAGTAACAGACAATGCCATAAATGAAGCTTTCAAACAAATATTAGACATATGTATTTGTACGCAATTTCTTCATATTTTTTATTACAACATAATTTTTCGAATTACTTAAGTTTGCTCAATTATATGGCAAAGGAATATGATTCATTGTCGTTATGTGAATCTCGTTGAAAGCGAAACGACATTGTCAATGTTTTAGATTTATCGAGCATTCTGCGAATTATACGGCATGTAAAAAGGGTGCCTGACGACGCGAGATACGCGTGGGTAGTGGAAAAATGTCTCTTCGTGACAGGACACAACCATGAGGATGCAGTCGAGATCCGTAAATTATGCGTGGAATTATGAAAAAGGGGGACACACGGTCGTCCCGGTCACATCGGGTTCCGCCCGACGTCGGCCGACTTTTCAAGTCAAATATACCGACGACCGGCCAGCGTCCACGCCCTTTGACATCGGTTATACATATCGGTTAAATGGCATATCGATGACAGATAAACGAGTTTGGTGAGCGAGCGGAAGCGCCGTAAAAAGGAAATCTAACGATCCAAAAGCGCGGAATCTACGGGATATGCGACGCGTTTAGATGCGCATGCTGTCAATAACGCAATTTGAGCCGATATCAATTTCGCCAATCCTTGAACCAACATAGTTATAGGGACGATGCGATAGATGTTATTCGAAAATAAAACAGATTTTTAACTAGTATAGAGAAAGAGAGAATTGAATATATTTCATGCGTCCTCTTTTAACTGAATGCATGGAATATCAATAGAAAAATAAAATTCCTCGCCTTACAGTTGCTATTGCGTGACGTGCGTAACTTTCTGCCCTTTACGTGAATTTTATTATTCAAGAATATGTTTGGGAAAACTCTTCGCTACTTGTCAATTTCATCACATAAATTTGTCCTCGTCCTTCGCGCGCTCGACAAACTAAGAAGCTAAATAAGCAATTTAATCCGCGCGATTGATAATGAAGGAATAATCGGTAAAGCTTATGATAAAAGAAAGCACTCTGTGTACACTCATTAATTATTCGCGGCGAGAAGACTTTGTGAAATTGCGCAAGTTTCCTCGCAAGGAGGTGGCAAGAGAGGCCACGGGGGAGACGATCGTTTTCACGAACTCTTGTTTCTAGAGCCAAGACTCATTTAACTCGGTTACGAACACAAACACGCTGTTAACAACCCGCATCGGAGGATCAAAGCCTCTTAAAGTGATTTCCTGGTCGCCGCACGGAATCGTCGGAGAATTCCTGTAATGATGTCTAACGAAATCAGATCCATACGAGACAAGCTTAAATGTCAGAGAGTCTTTCAGTCCGCCCATCGTGTATTTTGCGGAAAATTTCATTTATTTCGAAATAAATTTTAAATACTATCTGCTTTATCCGAGGTGTAAATAACACTGCTTCAAATAATTTTATTATGTATTATAGCATAACAAATATTAATGTTTAATTTTTAAAATACAAGAAAGATACACGATTCGCTTTAATTTTCGATATCATAGTGCTGCTATAAAGTGCATTTAATTCATTCGCTCAATGTGGGCATTGAAAATTTAAATTACGTCATGCGAACGAGCGAGAACATGGCCATTAAAACCGATAACATGCAATTTAATTTAGGGCGAGCGTATGCTCATGTTAATTACAAAACACTTTGCTACCGTAATGGTCCATGCGTTTTTTTTTTTTTAACATTATCTGATCCAATTTTGCAGCATTAAAACCGCTTTAATTCTGAATAAATAAGCTATTTTCGAATAAGTTTCAAAATATTAATATAAATTGCTTAAAATTTGTTCTGAAGATATGAAGTCATAATTTCGCGAACATTGTGTAACAAAAACTGTGGATTGTGATTATTATGAAATTTTATGGACGATGATATTTAGATATTACAACCAGTACACTTTTTATTATTTTAAAGAAGAAAATAGAAAAATATCATAAAATAGTTTCTTTTTTAAAAATGGAACAAAGATAAGGAGCTCTATCCATGATTTTATTTGTTAAACTTTCCTAAATGCGACAACGCCAAAGTGATATCAGGCAAGTAAGTATAAGTTTGTTAGAAACTGCAATAGAGCCGGAATAATATGCAGAGAGAAATACGTATTGCAACTTTCGCGATCAAGGTGAAACTGTGCTCATATGCGTGAATCTTTAAAACTTACGGGACGGCATTGTTATATACACGATGCGTCTCTCGTTTCCCTCATAATTACATTCATTTGTCAAGTTTAATCTGTCCCACCTTTCCCCCACTTTAGAATTCTTCTTTTATCATCTTAGCGCAGACACTATATTTTTCAAAAAGAAAAAAAAATCGTATTTCATCTAAAAACCTTCTCCTCTTCTTCTCTACTTCTACTCCTTTTTCTTTCCGTCATTATCTCAAGTCAAATTAATCTTAATTAATTACAATGTTGCAAAATGTGCTCCGAATAATTTAAAACTCTATTAATTACGTCAAAATTTCAAAAATGGTACATAGAGGTAGTAGAAGGAAGACATGAGTAAGGACCACTTATGCTATCAATCGCATTCACCTCCGATTCTGTAGCCGCGAAAGAAGCCTCTCCGTGAAATTGGCATCGATCTATTCCTGCTTTTATCGTTCTGGCGAAAATTCAGTGTCTACCACCGTCGTACACGATGTGAGACTATCGCGCGAGCGCTCCTCCTTTAATCCCGATGCAGGTAGAAATTCTCCGAAAGGCTCCGACGACTTTCCCCGGAGAAATGTCTCGTCTCTCTTGTGTCTCACCCCATGACCCTTTTTCTTCTACCATCTTAGTGCAGACCACCGTACCTTTTCAACCCTCCGTTCCATCCAAAGCCTCCTCTTGCGCCCCCTCCTCCTTCTTCGCCCTTCTCTGTTTCCGTCGTTGTCCCAAGTCGTCCATTCGTTTTCCAGCCTCCCTCGCGCCCTCTCCGTTCATACCCCTTTTCTCGCTCTCAAGTTAGCCTTCTCGCTTTTATCGTTGAAGGCAGCAGATTTTCCTCATTTTACTTTTCAATCTCACGAAAGATGCGATTTTCTTCCTCATTTCCACTCTGACAATATTGAGGGAGCGCTGTTAGAGTAAAGAGAGAGAACCGACAGTTTCAGAACTTTGTCGACAGTATCGTCGAGAAATGGAATACGAATGGGCGAAAAGAGGAAGGGTGCGGGGCACACTAATCTGTCTATCTATCAGCTGTTAGTATTAGCGCGCCCATTAGAGAATACGATTTGCTCTAATGACTGGGAGCGATTAAATCGTCGTTTAAACGTTGCCAACTGCGAAGGTACAACGTGTTTCGAATTCGTTCTCTTGAGTTTACTCGCATTTTGAGCTTATTCGTAATTACATTACTACAAAGGAATTAAAAAAAAAAATAAAATAAACTTTCGCGTCTTTCACTTACCTCCAATACGTGTTCCGCTTGATTCTCGCGATCGAGCTTTCTGCCGCTGGTGCTGATGAGACCTGTAACAATGAATGCAGTAGCGATTAGCAAAATGTTCGATCATTAATAACGCGATAAACGACGATGGAAAACGGAATATTTATTACGGCAGGATAATAAAACGGTGGCACTTTACACAATGACTCTCCCCTCAATAAAATCCCGCACAGAGGAGATACAGAAAAGAGGGGTACAATTCTCGAATCGCGGGCGAATGAGAGAACCTCTATTACCGAGACAAAGATCGGTCCGATGAAACAAACTCGACGAAATTACAGCGTTCAGATTTTGCGGCATAGAGCAATAGCTTTTCGTTTCTTTAAACTGTTGCGATATCGAGCTTTATTTTAACGTCGCACGTACAGCCCTTTTATCATGGGCGTGGACTTTGCCCAAAACTCAATTGGGCAAAAATTCGCGGACATGAAATCACTGACGTTCGAGAAAAATTTTTCCAATTTACTATCACGTACTTTATGAGAAACGAATTAAAAAAGAACGAACATTTGCAAATGTCTTCTTAAATTTGACAAAATAAAAGACGTTTTTATAAAAGAATTAACTGGAGATATAAAAAAAAAATATTTTTAAAAAGACATAAGTACGGTGTAGAGTTTGTTTAATGGAGGTGCGCGTGAAGCCTCCATAGAGATGCAAGCGCGACGCTTCAACAAAGCGACACCGTCAAACAAAAAAGAGGAAGCCATGAATAGCGGGCGCGCAACCGCGTTGTATAAAGGCAAGAGCGAGGCTTTTTTTTGTATTAGTCTTACGGCTTCCGGTGTGTGACGGTCTAGATTTTATATTACACCGCGAGCTGCTAATCGAGTTACAAGGAAGCCGTTGTCGTTCTGCTCGGAGCCACGATCCGCCGCGCCGACAAGGCGGTGCTGACTCTCGTAACTTTCGCTTTGCGGCCCCGTTATCATCAGCATGGCGTGAATCCGAACTCGTACAACTGATACGTACGAAGCACTGCTATTAAAACAAACTAGTTTCACGTTTTCGTTGAGCCAAACGCTCCGTCCGCGTGCTTAAGCGTAGGGTAGGAGGGCATCGTTATTAAAGCCGCGATAGAACGAAAATGCAGGAACGCAAAGTGCGGAAATATGAATCATCTCAAATCTAAACTTCATTGTTATTTATAATCGAATTCGCCATTTTGAGCGAATTGATTAACCGTTCGATTCTTTTTTCTCGAATTTTATCGACAATTTCGAATGTAGCGACTTTTGGACGCGCGCACACTTTAATTTTTAACTCTAAATAGAAAGTATAAGAAAATGGGGATGAAGACCGGAAAGACGGACGGGAGCGGAAGTGCCGCGATGGACAGGAAAAAAGGGGAATTGAGGGAAATAGCGTTCGATCGTGCCTTGAACGTATAAGCGACCTTCGACGCTGTAGAACGCATTTAAATAATTGCTTTTCGTTTTCGTTCCTCATCCTCTGGATTGCGTCGAACCCGAGGGTTCGTTCCGGCCTGGTAGGAATGCGCATCCACGCATCCTCGCGTGTTATTGCCAGCAGCGTGTTTGGCAGCGAATAAGCCCGGAATGAAAAATTCATTATCGGAAATCAGAATGCGGGATCAGTCGAAATTATTTACGATTTATCCGCGGCGCGGACAACACGATCGCCGGATGATACAGCGATGCTAAATGAGAATTTCGACAGACGTAACAATGAATTTATTTTCTCTCGCGCGCGCTTCTCTTAAAACATCGTGGGACGCTCAACGGAGTAATATTTTATGATGATAATGAAAAATGTTGCCGGAGGTAACGGGCCTTCCGGAGCAACTTCTGGAATATCGCTTTAAAGACCGCTCGTCGAAAGAAAGTTTTTTATCGAGATTATTCCCTTATGACAAATCAAGATTATCTATCTTTGATGAGGCGCATTGCCAAACGTTTTATGAAATTTGCCTGCCGGATATCTCGCGCCTGTATAAAAAAAAAATTGCAAATTTTTTATGACACGAATAAAATTAAAGAGTTGATTAACTAGGTCAGCACGGAGCGTTCTAAAAAGTCGAGACTATTGTCGATGACATTTTGAGAATTATACTTATAAGTATAGAGTGTTTCGTTATGAAAAAATAACATGTGAAATTTTTACGAGAGAGAAAATATTTTGATATTTTGGCACAATCTCTTGCCAATTTCGCTGCTCTTATTAAAACATCGAGGTGCGTTAATCGAATCAAATCGCGATCGTTTATAACAATAATACGAAGCGAGTAATCAGCGACGTATATCCGTGAAATAAAATCTCACATTTTTTTTTCATTTTTCGCGTAATTAATGAAATTAGTCGGATATACACGCGGAGCGTTTAACAAAAAGCCTGGGATTTTTAAAAGCGACCCGCGGAGCGCGGGCCATCAAAGCTTAGTGACTTTAATTAATATCGCGTTTTACGTCCTATTTGCCGGCTACATAATGGCATACGAACGAGGGGAGAAGAAGGGAAAAAAGAGAAGAGGGAGGGAAACATATTTTTACAATGTGGCAACGTGTGTTACGCGCCAAAAGCGTGATTAACTGTGCGATTAGTTACACGGGGGTCGTGTAACGCTTACGATGGCAACGTACTGTTCGTTCGCTCGTGTAAGCTCGTTCCCGTGGGCGAAGTCGTATTACTCGACCAAGATCTATCTAATCTAATTTCGTACTGCCGTATAACACCACTATTGTTCTCCATCGTCATATCTTATGCTACGTGCTACTATAACTAGAGAGAGTCCGCGAATACGCCGGTTAACACCTGAGATATGTCCGAACCTTCTCACGTGTCGCGTTACGTTCTCTCCAAAATATCTCGTTACAAAAGCACAAACATACGACTGCTAGCATTCATAACTAAATCGTCAAAAACTTGAAAAGAGAACATTTTTCCATTGTCTTTATTTGAAATTCAGGGAAATGTTATTGTCTTTTAACATAACACGTGACTCCTCTGCATACAAAACTTTTATTTGCATATATCAGGCTATAGTCTTGGATCGTGAAACAACACACCGTCTCGCGCCACATAATGATGTTAATGAGGGCGTAGGAACGACGATGTGTAATCGTAAAGCACGTGCATGCGATATACCGTGACGCATTATTTCAGCGTGCATTCTAGGGCGCATGATAGAGTGTAGCTTTTTTGCCGTGCTGACCTTTTCGACATCACCCCTTTCTCGCGCGGCGTTTTGAGAGATTAACAAAAAACCTCGGTCTTTCCTTGCTTGTTATCGGGCGTTTGCGAAAATTGATCGAAAGGCCGTGGCCGCGGATGATTGATGCCGCGCGAAATGCGCGCGCGGATGCAAAAAAAGGGTTGACCGCGCGTAGCGAAAGCGAAGGGGATGCATTAATCGAGTGACCCGGTGATTTAATTGCGGAAACGAGCCTCCAATTTGGGGCCATTCTCGGCAAAAAGGCGGTACGCTTTTACGGCGAAGATCCTCCAATAGAAGCAACAAAATATGTTACAATTAAGTCGCGCGACACACTATGCTTCAGCAAAAACAACTGGTTTAAAATCAATCTAGGATAGATTAAAACATAAATAAGACAACAAGTCAGGAAATATATATGACAAAATCAATTAAAAACAAATGTATTATTTTGCAGTCCTTATTAGCCTTTAATAAAGTGAGATAAATTTAAAAACAAATTAATTAACATTGCTAACGATTAGAACTTTATAAGAAATGAAAGAATACCGTCAGAGAACCTCTAAACAAAACGCGGATAATATGCCCTCTCCTTAGGATATAACCACAGGGAGAGGTTTCGAATTTCACTCGGATCGTGCCTTTATAATTACCAGTTTAATTGCACGATTATACATTAACTTGAGCCGTAACTCGTTCTGGTGAACAACGCATGATCTAAAAATCCATATTGTCGTGCTTAGCTAATCAGTTTCGTATTACATTGCTAGTATCATGGATATAAAATACAGTTACTCAAGTCTACTTTATACTATCAATAATCCTCGCATGAGTATTTACGATAAAATTTTATCATAAAGTTTAAAATTAGTGTTGCACTCAAAAGGAAATGTTTGTTCGTGTGTCGATCAGAAATTAAAATATGCATATAATTAACTATCTATATTTCGCTTGTTTGTTTATGTGAATTTACTGACTTAGCTACAGATATAGTGTAACTAGATCCGAAATGGACTTTGGAGAATGCAAGACTAGATGTTGCGAGGGAGATCGTATATCCAATAGTTTGTTTGAGCCCATGGCGAAACTCCAAGATATCGTATAATACCGTCATTAAGAAATACCGCGATCGTTCTATTACGCACAAACCTCCTGACAAAGCGTAATAATATCAATAATATCATTGTGGTATATGTTTGTCGCGGAGAAACCAACCATCGATACATCGCGCATAGGTAAAAATAATTCAGATATAAATTGTTTATATTGTTGTAACTTAATCGATTGTAATAAAGGCGGATAATTGGATGCAATCAGCCGCGAGCTCAGTTGTCGTAAAAATCGAGTGACGTCGATAAACAACAACGTGTCTATAATTATTCGGCCAGACGCGCGAAGAGGGGCTATGCACCGATCGACCCGCAAAAAAATCGACGATACTTCTTTGGCAATGGTGGAAACCAATTTAGCCGACGTTACATGAAATTTGGGAGCTATCCACGCGTTGTATTACGCGCACTAATTGCTGTTACTGGAGTGGCATGGCCGCTGGAATGAAACCGGGGACAAGAGCGTTAATAGTTTCCGATACAACATCAAACTTGCGAGATATATGATATCTATTGTTTAACAATCTGTTTCTCTCCGATATACATATAATGTTTCTGTTTATATTATACATAAACTTGTCTATTTTAATAATAATTTTATGGCGTGCACAATAATTAAACTATAATTTATAATTCTATAATGTAGAATGTTAAAAAAAAATATATATATACTCTGTATATTAATATATGTAAAAAAATGTAAACATTCAATAAAATATAAATGATGTATAACAACGAGAGAAAAAATATTAGTGATTTTTGATATATTTTTTTCATTTGTATTCTATAAATATGATTAAATAAATAAAAAAAGAGAGCAAAAAATAATTATCGTGACGTAAAGGTATTTTAATTTTTCGCGACAAAAGTTCGATATTGCTATGTCGAGAAGATTCGTGCATGAGCGTTATTTGATCGATGATAACGCAATGACATTTATAGCCGATACAATTGATCGGTTATAACCAAGTATTTTTCGTATAGCGAAGAGCAGCCGCAATATGTATATCGAGTCGTGTTTTATTCCACTTTAAGGCACGTTCAGTCGAATACTTGTCCGATTTTTTCCTCGTATGTGAAATACGCGACGACGAGCCGGGCCAAGTTTTGCACAATCCCGCACATTAAAAGTTTCGCGGATGAATAGCGCGCAAAGGGGGATTGGCCAGCTGGCGAAGTGGAAGTTTCCGGGATTGGTCGACGACGATGAATATAAGTCAAATGTCGGCTGACTTTTTCCATTGTGAAGCATCTCCCAGTATAACTGACTCTCATTTTGCGTACTAATATCGATCGCAAACGACTTTCGAAGAATGCAGAATGTCCGTTGTTTGCGATGAAAATGCTTGGCTGGATGCCAGCAGAAATCGGTATAATCTCGACGAATTCAGATTTGAATTATATAAATAGACTTTAATATCTATTTTAATAAACTTCTTTCTTTCAATGTTTTTTACTGCTTTAAAATCTTTATTATATCACTAACTTTACGCAGCATTTTTACGTAAACTTCAAGCATTGAAAAATTGCAATTTCATCTGCTGCGCGTTACTTTAAATTTTGACGTGTTTGTAATTCATATATTATATTTTGTCACATTAAGCAACATAACTGCCTGTTACGTTATTTATAGAGATTCTAAAGTTACAAAGGCATGACGCTGTCCTAGATCTAACGAGCTTGCGAGATAGGCACTCTCATCGTTTTATAATTCCCGAGCGTCTCACGCGAGGAGAAACGCTAAGCGAAACGATAAAGGGGCTGATGAATATGGATCGACGTTCGATCACTTGAATTTGCATGCACGGCCAGGTGAGGCAAGAACAACGTATCTTTAGACGCGCCTATATATTGACGGAATGCATTATTACGTCTCGTCCGTGAGGCACGTCAACGGAATAAAGATGGATCGCGCGCACTTCTCTCTCTCTCTCTATCTATCTGTCGAGAACATAATTTTCTATATACTACAATAATACGAAAGCATGGTGATACGTATCGCCGGGTCATTCACAAGGAATCGATATCTCGACCTATCCCTCGATTCGATAACCGGTAACGAAGATGAAGATTCGACCGAGACTCCTTTCACACGGAAGCAACCAATCTCCCGGTGCCGCGTAACGGATCTATTAAAACTCTCGTCCGGCAAAATTGAGCTCATTACCGGCTGCTACCGGGTGTGGCTAAAGACCCGTCTCATCCTGATCCTGCCGCGAGACCGTATTATTTCACCGCTGATGCGATACGAGCCGCGCCGCGCCATGCTGAGAGCTCGAAAGACTTACCGGTGGTGGAGTTGATGAGAAAATAACCCTCCGGATTGCCGCTGGTGATGGAGAAGACGAATTGCTGAGGCGAGACGTCGCGATCAAAGGCGCGGATCTGCAGGACGCTCACGCCGGCGGGCGAGTTCTCCGGCACGGAGGGATAGTAGACCGGAAGTTCGGTCAGCGGCGTGTTATCGTTCTCGTCCAGCACCTCCACGTAAACCTGCACACGCACGGAGAGTCGTCTTTGAATCATCCGTTAAATAAAAACGCGAGCGAAGTTTATATTTGCGATCGCGTAAGGAAAAGGTAAAACAAAATCGCGACATTTATTTATAACTTTTAAATTACTGTAATCTCCTACATTAATCCTATTTTTTATCATTGAATTAAATTTTATCATTAAGTGTTATATTTACATTTTTCAGATCTTTTTCAGATTTACAAAGATGTTGTGAGACATGGAATAAAATTTATCGCCCAAAAAATACAAAAAGAGACATTATAAAATCGAAATAAATACATGATATTTATGGCGCAGAATTTGCGATTTTTTTTTCGGAAATCTAAAAATTACAAAATGTCGAAACTTACTTGCAGACTGGAGCTCAATGGAACGACTCCATGATCCTGGGCATAGACCGTCAACCAGTACCCTCTTTTTGTCTCGACGTCAAGCACAGCTTTGGTTCTGATGTTTCCTGTAACAAATATAGAATCGTGCAATTAATTATTGAAAACAAAAATGTGAACATGACGTGCGAATGAACACGTCGTGATAATAACACCTGATCATCTATCTTTTAATAATTTAAAAGAATTATCAATTTTCATTTCGCGATTAATTACTGTCTTGCATAATGAAATATATCTCAGGTGTACGCTCGTCAGGCAACTTTAGGTATCAACATTAAAAATGTAAAATAAAATCGTGAGACTTTTTGCACTCTAGCGTTCGATATCCGCGTATCAAGATTCGAAACGAACGGAAGGCGGTTGGTTCGCGAACGCAAAAAAAAGGAGGCAGCGATATTTATTTCTCCACCTTGTGCAAAGTGGTCAGCAACAAGAGAGCCGACAGGTATGCACGTCATCGCGCATATGCGTGCACCAACCGAGTGCGCGCGAACACAGCGCAAAAATCGAACCGCATTCTTGCCATTAACACAGGCCGAGACCGGCGCCGCCGTCGCTGTTCCGCTGGGTTTTCAACACACAGCTTTTTGCCGCAAATTCGCCGGATGCACCGGCGGTTTCTTGCCCGCGACCGATATTCCGCGTTCCGCGCTTCTCCTCGCGGTTTGTTTAATCATCGCCGGGATTAAAGAACGGTGGAAACGGCGGCGGAGCACCGCCATGAGGATGATGCTCGATTACGGCCCGTGTTTCCGCGGCGGGAGTACCGGAAGGGGGAGGAAGAATCGTAAAAGTCGTGGCCCCTGATTTGTGGCGTTGATAATCAACGTCTTCCTCTCGTCCGCGAGGTTTCGTGCAATTAACGAGACATTGAACTCGATGACATTTTAACCAACGTCGATCGCCGATTACGGACTCTCGTCGAGTCTACCGTTAATTAATCGTTAATTAGAAATCTGGGATTTGTAAGGATCGCCGTCGTGAATCATAAATTATTTTTACCCACGCTCGTTTCTCTTTCTGCGTAACTTTGTACACTCGTATCTCGATGTTGCGAATCTTTGAAAAATGCACGCTGAGCCTTCTGTTAAGCGGTGGAGACG
This sequence comes from Cataglyphis hispanica, assembly GCF_021464435.1. NCBI lineage: Eukaryota > Metazoa > Arthropoda > Insecta > Hymenoptera > Formicidae > Cataglyphis > Cataglyphis hispanica. Next base: position 3,979,341 of record NC_065969.1, on the reverse strand, counting down.
GTTTTGTTGCCGCTTTTTCCTTGCAGCTTCCGCGCATCGCGTGCTCAAATCCTAGCTGTAGTTTTCGTGGCAGACTCTGTGTCTCGAGTTAGCGCACATGACAGGGGAAAAAGGAGTACATATTTTATAATTTCCTTTGTGTTGTGTAAATCGCGTATATATCGTTCGTACAATTCTTTAGGAAAGAAACATCACAAATAAAATATATTTCGCCATTTTCGCTTTAATATTATCATCGTTAAAAAATGTGACTTTAAATGAGAGCGAAAGAATTAGCTCCTCGATTAACTGAATGTACCATGGAAATTGTTAAATCTTAATTAACCGCAAATGAACGTTGCCATATATATAATGTGATGTGCTGCTGCTATATTTCATCTCCCCTTCCCCTCTGCCTTGTATCATCGTTACCTCCGCATTATACGCGCCTGTTCTGTTCGTTCAACTAAAGCAGATGAAGACACGTGCGGTGCTTAATAGAGGGCGAGTCAGCAAACGCATAAAATTTAGTACCGTAAACGCGACTTATATACAGTATTCTACGTCATATAAGAGAAAAACTTGATTAGTGAAAGAACGAGTCTGGGAAACATGGCTCTGAGATTACAAAAATGAATTTTCTCATGATCTATGTTGTAATTCTTACAAAAAAAAAAGAACATCCGGCGGCCCGGTTGTCTCGAGAAACAATCTGCGACGATACGAAATGCAGATTTTTCCAAGAGGCATAACTCGCGTCCCTTCTTGTTTCAATAAAAGTCGTGCAAATAAATATTCATTAAATGTTTAACCTCTCATGAATAACGCAAGTACTATAAATTGAGAAGAATGTTGGTTTGCGAAGAAATTTCTCGGTTCACGGAATATTTTAGCACTTATTATTTTTGGAGATACGCGAATTCGATATTTGCAGAGATATTTGAGAGATACAGAAATACGATAGGTAGATAAGATAAATAGGTACATGCGGGAGAGATGTAGAAAATTATTTCTTAAGAAATATTTTGTCGCGCGTATCCGCATTCGTCCCGAGCGCATCCACATCCGCAAGCCGAGCTGCGAAATGCAGTCACGTTGTATTTCAATCGGATCTCATCACGATGAAGTACGTGGATACGTTGGCAACTCTCCCGGGTTCCTTCATGCTCATCCATCTGTTCAGATAGCTGATGAAGGCGCGTGTAGCATTTAATAGCGCGCCGGGGATCGTATTTAATGTGTGCTTGCGCGCAGATTGCAACAAACTCCCGCGATGAGAGCGAAATACAGCGACACACGGTATATTATCAATAGCGGTATAACGAAATATTGCAAATTCACAAGGTATTTGCCTGTGCTTTGCAATTACATTGGATGTATTCATGATTGCGTACCTCGTGTAGAATGGCCAGATTTTATTCAAGATAAAGACTAAGTTCTTACTCGGTATCTTTGTTTGTGGCTTATTAATGTCTGTTGACTTTTCGTCTTGTGACAACCGGTACGGTTGTCACTAAGGTCAATACATTATGTACATATTTACGAAAACAAATATGAGATTTGAGAAGCTCCTTACTCGCAACGATTTTTATGTGTAATACGAGAAAATGAAAAAGACAGAAATAAAATACATATCACGCGATGTTTTTTAGATACGCGTATCGTGTTGCGAGAGCAAAGGAGCAGTAATCACGACAGCTGGCTAGCGATTTTTTTTCTCGCGCGAAACTTTTTCAGCTCGGTAAGAATTCGGCATTCGTTTCTGGCGTGACTTTTCCGTCCTTTGTTCGAGTAACGACGGAGTTGCTTGACAGAAACGGTCGATGGCTTTCCGAATGGAGAACGTGCCGCTGTAATCGAACCCTCGGTCGTTTAATTTTTGGCCTCGAGAGCTGCTCCTTTCTCTCTTTCGCTCTTTTCATTCCGTCTTATCCGTCCTTCGTCCGTTACTCTCATCTTCTCTGAGAAATTTCTCCGAGTCTTAAACGCGGCCTCGTGTCCGTCTGATCGTTAACCTGATTCGTTACTGATATCTTCAACATCATCTCGTTGGCGATACGCGACGTGAACGAAGCGTTAACAACGACTATCATTCTCTCGACTGATCATCGTTGAGAGATGATTGATACTCGATCGGATATCAAGGATTAATGAACGCTTGAAAAGCTGCAGCGCGAAAATTGATTATACCAATTGGAGCTTTATCTATTTTGCTGTTAGCATTGAAGATAATGCTACGATTCATCAGAAATGGTTCAATTTTATTTAGCGCGTTGGTACGTATAATGTCAATAAAGAATATAAAATAACTACTGTAAATTGAAGATAATCGATCCGTCAATTTTGACATGCAAATGTTCAAATATGTCTAGATGTTTGAAGCTTAAAAATCTCTTTACGTACGTTGAAACAATCATATTATCTTTTTGATATCAGCACTAATTAAATTATAATTTGGAGGATTTTAAACGCAATAAAAAGTTTCACGGGATTTAAACGCCAAAAGTCAGAATTAATAGAGAAAGCTGACAAATAAAGACTTTCGAGATATACTTTTTTGCAATTACAAAAGTTCTTTTACTACTATAATCCTTTTTCTCTCCGTCTCGACGCAAGAAAATTGTATCATATAAAGTTTAACATTTCGCGAATGCAGACAGTAAAAAAAAAAAATTCGAGCAAATTCCACATGCTATGATACGTTATCGTTCCTAATTAATTTCGCATATTGCTCGTGCGTAGAAATTGCGCACATTTAACGAGAATGTCGGGGAAAAAATACAAACCATAAATCACTAGTGTATAAAAGTGTGCCAGAAACGAAATTACGAGATATACGTACCCGCCCGACCGGATTTCTCGATACGCTCGAGATTCAGATTGCCGGGAGCATATCGTCAACAATTCGATTGAAATGCGTTTCCGTGGAAAGCTTTTAACCATTAGATTCAAGTAACGGTATATACACGCATAGAAAAGGGTAATATACCTTTTAGAATTGGAATATGATGTCAAGACGAAGAGTAAGAACGGGATTTCGGATAAATTACGAGAAAGAGAGAATTTATTAGATAAAGACGTGTTTTTTTGCTATTCTAATTAAAACACTCTTAGTAAAAAATAAAGCCTACTTGAAAATTATCGTAAAATGAGCAAGAAATAAAAAAATTTTTGAAATTAAATATGCAATGAAAAGAATGATTATATATTAATAAATAACGTGAAAATTTCCACCGTAGGATTTGGCACGAACCAATTATATCTTCGAACGAACATTCCACAAAAAGAAGCACGTTCTTCTTTTATGATTCTTGAAACTTTTCCGTAGCTTTGCGGGACTTCGTATAGTACTTCAACAAATTATTATACCTCTAACTCTACCGAGATGTCCAATCTTCTTGCATCGTGCCCTGCACCGTTCTATCGGTGGAGATAAATGGTTCCGCGTTTTTTTTTTCGCAACTTTTGTAAAAGCACTATTTACTAGACGTTTGTCTTTATCTTTATAGCCCTTTCGATAGCCAGTAAACTTCTGTACCAATTTAATCCGCACTTTTATCGGAAATCTACGGGAACTAATAAAAAAATATCTCGCAGACACTAAATAACAGAGTTTATGTTAGTTTTGTGTTAGTAAAGCGAATTATTTTTTTTTTTGTTTTTATTTCAATCTAATAAAATTGATAATAATATAACGTGTTTGTTGTCTTGAAAAGAAAAAAAAAAGAAATATTTCAAATATTTAATTTAAAACCTAATTTTTTAACGTTACGTTTTTAACATAATTTTATACATACACCTCACTTATTAGAAAATTTGTTTATAATTTTTAGCTACTTTAAATTACAAAATAATAATTTTTTATCATAAATTACACTATATATTTATTATGCATCATCAAAGTTTAATATATATATGTTACACAGTTACTTTTATGCTCAAATACAATTTAGATAAATTTCAAGTATTCTCGAGTGGTAATCACAATCATTTGCGTAAATAAAATATAAAAATTTACTCTTATATTTTACAAAAAAAAAAAACAAAAAAATCCTTTCACATTATAGAATAAATCTTATTACAATATGTTTCATCGTAAAAAAAAAACAAATAATAATTACAATCATGCAAACAAATATACAAATAAAACAACTCATGAAACATATAATCGGCTTTTAAGGAATATTATAATAATTTGTACAAGCGTAAAATAAATTCAACCAATGCATAATTTCTATCATCAGATTTTACTTGACATTTGAAATAATTTTTAGAATCTACATAATAATCTCTTTAATGTTTAAATTTCTTAAATGTCCTCTCAAGCTTAATTCCTAATACTTTCATAAATTTCTAAAAGACCTCTTTAAACAAGATATTTTAATTTATTTCCATTATATTAAATCAGAATTCATTATGTCGCGCCTCGAAATAAGCGCATGTTTAACATTATAATCTTCACAACATACTGCGAAAATTACATCGTACAAAAGCATTTGCATTTTAAGCATAAATGCTCATCATAATTTCCACATAATCTTTATAAAAGAATTTTAAAATTTTAAAACGAAAAAGCGAATATTTTTGTCCCGCCAAATATTCGACAGCCTGGCCTCAATAAATTCAATGTATGCCATTTACCTTGAATATGCAGCGATCTTTCTTCGCGTTCGGATCGGCCGATCACAGACGTAACTTCCGCGTGTCGTGCTCAGGATTAATCACGTTCCTTAACAACAGAATCCTTCGACTGTTTCCTATCCTTTAACTCACCGACAACTGTATCGCGTATTTATGCGCGGCGTACCTATGGCCTAGCTATGGCGTTTGTTTATATTGTGAAGCGCGTCACAGAGCGAGATACTATGGAACGTGACGTTGCGTGCGATTCTAAGCAGTTACGTCATCACGCTCCCTCCCATTTACTCGTCGCAACCATTTTCGTATTCGGTGTTTTTTCCCGTTTTTTGTTGTATACAATTTGCGTCGATGTTATGATATTATATACCCGTTTTCGGTGAAATAAACATTGCGCAAATCGGATAGATACGGTAAAATGTAACAGTGCGGATATCGGAACGAAAATTACGGAAGAAAAATATAAGACTTGGTCACAGGTGCGTAAACATTATGAAATGTACGTTATGAGATGATTCGCGGATAAAATCAGAGACTGAGAACAATATAAGTCGAATTTATGTAGTTGAGATAAATGTATAATAAATAATATATATATGTATATACTTTATATATATATATATATATATATATATATATATATATATATATATATAATAACTCACCGATATGTATTTAAAAGTGCAAGTAATAATCGCACTCTATCGTGAACCACCGCGCGTCACAGGCGACTTCGATACTATCGAAGTGACGTTGCTTGCGATTCTCGAACGGCAATTAAGTCGTTGCGCTCGCGTTCGCTCGTCGCAACCATTTTCGTATCGTGCGGTGTTTTCTTCCGCTTTTTGTTATATAAAATGTACGTCGATGTTCTCAAATACTTACTTTCGGTGAAACAAACATTGGGGACAAATCGGGTAGATACGGTAAAATGTAATAGTGCGGATATATCGGAACGAAAATTATGGAAGAAAAATTTAAGACTTGATCACAGGTGCGTAAAACGTTATAAATTGTACGTTATAAGATGAGTCGCGTATAAAATCAGAGATTGAGAGCAATATAAGAACAAATTTATGTAGTAGAGATAAATGTATAATAAATAATACACAATATTAATTATTTTTGATGCTACGGATATCGAAATTGCACTCTCTCTCTCTCTCTCTCTCTCTCTCTCTCTCTCTCTCTCTCTCTCTATCTATCTATCTATCTATCTATCTATCTATCTATCTCTCTTTCTCCCTTCTTTCTCTTTCTCGTTCTTTTTCTCTTTCTTTTCTTCTCTACGCACACATAATTTAATACAAAATGTTCTCTCTTTAAACAAAAAATATTTTATTTTTTGCTATTATATATAGAGGAATAAGAAATATTTTATTTCACGAAATGAAATATCTCGCGTATGCGATCGTGTAAATTAAATTATAAAATATAAAATTTTAAATATATATTTTTTACATATTATTATAAATAATAAAATTGTCAAGTAACGAGGAAATATTTTAAATTTTAAATAATTAAAAATATAGTAATAATTTCAAATTTCAAATTACATATTATTAAATGTATAATTAAAATAATAATAAAATATATAATAAAATATAAAATTCAAGATATATGTATCTGTTTGTTTAGGTGTATGAAAACTGAAGGCTTTGACTTTTACATTTGCATCTACTAATATTAAGGCTGCATTTGGTGAGTTTTTGCACTTTTTATTAATTCTCAAAGAGACAAAAAGAGAAGAATATAAAAACTCTGTGATAATATAAAATTATGCTTTGCTGTAAACCTATGATCAAAATTTACAAACTTGCCACAGCAATTTTATACGTACAGAAATATCTGTCAATTTAAAAATATTTTATTTCACGTATCATCTCGCGTTTACGTATTTTTTAAATATTTTTTTATACCGATTATTTTCGCGACCATCGAACAATAAACTTTGCATTAAATACATACGTCTTATATTATATACAATATTATTACAAATATATACAGGTTAATATTGCAGGTTATTACATATATGTGTGTATACTTATTATTTTATGATAATAATAAATGTATCAGTTATAATATTTTAGGGCTAAGTTTTAAAGTTATAAGATTTTCTATTGAATAACATATAAAAAACATATAATTAATTAATATTAATATACAGTTTTTTTCTTTAAGCGTGTATTCGAAATTTACGATAAGAAGTTTGATAATCATTCAAAAATAGAAATGACTCGTGTGGAAAAATTTTGCATGCAATTTGCTCGCCCAAGATTCTGCGTGCCCGAAAGTTTTCAAAAGTTTGCATCAACGCGCAACTCGATGCTGACTATTCTTCCTGCAGTTCGTGATAGGGGTATCACATAGAAAAGTTCGAAAGTGTGAATATAGTTTGGAAGCAATCGAACCTAAGCAGTTCGTGAAGCTGTGAAAACCGCTTTAAAATAGACGTTGACACGTTGCTGCAAACGCGGCGTTTGTAACTTTTTTCATTTTCTACATTTTGCAGGAAAATATCGTCGATTAAATATAGGAAAATTCGCCGACCGTTTTAATTCTATTTGTCCCGTTTACAAAAACATTTCCACCAACGAAAAGAGCAATGATATTTTTCTGTTCGAAATAAAAATATAAAAATATTCTTTGCTTCAATGATAATCGTTGATAAATTTAAAGATTTTTTATCATGCCGTCACTCGGAACTTATCATACAATAATACATTTAAAATGTCGACGTCTTTGACTGATACAAATGAGCGACTTAGCAGTTTGACAAATACTCGCCAAGGTATCGCAAAAATAATGATCGCTCCCGCTCGGTGGCCGTCATTAGCCAGATTAACAGTGGGAAACCGTTCTGTACTCGACGCAGGGAGCCGGTTACCAGGAATTATGTCGGCGGTTAGGGTGCCATAAGACCCGCCTTCGTCGTGTACCCACCGTCTTCTTTCGCTCACCCGTTGGCTCTCCAGTTTCCTGACTTTACCGCATCTTACCTCCCCTTTACCTTTTTTTATCGCTTTTACTATCCTCAAGTAGTGAGCGCGCTATCGTTCTTGTCTAGGACGAAGAACAAGGATCGCGAATAGAGATTATATCTCATTTCCTTTTTTTCTTCTTTAACATTTTAAGATACGAACTTTTTCAATGTCAAAAATTAATTTTCGTCTGATTCATATGAGTATATAACATATTACTACGTTATCAGTCGGTTCATTTTTAATTCAACAAGATTCATCAATTAAACTCGTGTAAATCTTTTTTATTAATCGCAAGAAAATTGACTTTAGAGACAATTATTCTTATTGTACGAAGTATTAATCTGCATACTAAATTTTTTTTCAGATAAAAAAGTAAAATTGTATTATACGGCAAAGTCCGATTTTCCTCTCATATTCCTCGATATATGTGTACATTTATTCTCCGATTGTGTAGCTGTACTTAAATGCCTTACAATTTATTTCAATACGACGAGAACGTTATCTCGTGGAACGTTCATTATTGTATCTCGGCTTTAGGCAGATGGAAAGTTAATTACATAGTTACTGGCATTCCATATTTTATGAAACGCGAAATTGGATTTTTGATCGAAATATTTCCGTCTGAACTTGCGTTGCGCTCAATCAAGTTATTGATCGCGTATGGTAACGAATCAAAATCTTGTCGTACACGAGTGGCTGATGAGACGCACGCGTGCGATATTGATAAGAAATCTGCGGTCGAGCATTACATATCCTCTCATTGCGCGATACATTTATTACGAGATAGGAAAAAAGAAGAATGGGAACAAAATTACTTGTGTATAATACATAACCACGTATACCCGATAGCGAGAGATCTTTTCGGTTGGCGCAAGATACGAGAACCACGTATTACCTTCGACCCCGAATATGTAAAAAAGAGACGTTACCGCGAGACGTGTCTCGCACACGTACGTTCCACCATGGATCCCGATAGTGGAACAAAAAAAGAGAGAAAAGGGATGAACGAGACGCGATCGAGTTTTATTTCGAGCGTAGCTAGAGAGTTTCGATCTTTCTTTCTCCATTTGATTGACACGGGCTGTCTCGGTATTCGACTCGGGAAAAGGCAGCTCGAATCGTGCCTCTCGTAATGCTTCCCTCGTTCCAAGAAAATTCGACGGTTTATCGTGAATCTTTCGCGAAATCGTGGCCGCACGTCGACCCGGTCGTACTGCGATCGCACCGTCGACGTTCAAACGTCGATGTCTCTTCCATCTTTAATGTGCGATGCTCGCGTAAGTGTTCGTAAGCGTCGAAGAAGCATTTCACCGCATTGCAAACCAAAAACTTGAATCTTCAAGATCCAAGTCTTCGGTTTTTACCTGTCGCGATAAAACACTCGTGATAAAGAGTATCTTGATTAAAAAAAAAAAAAAGAAAGAAACAACCATAATTGATTGTCAAGCGTTCATATTGCTGCGCGCTAAAAAAATTTGTTTGTGAAATCATGTTCTTATGGACGACCGTACATATATCGAGAAATAAAGGGGAAGATTTAGAGATGCGTAGAATTTAAAACTGAATAAAAATGCTAATTACCAAACTTTTAACGAAGTAAACGCTGGCTCTACGCGAATGTTTCATAAGCGTGAAGGCCGCTGGAAATATACGACACCTGCCACTCTCCTATTCATTTTGCGAGTTGCAACTTTAGATAACCGGTGCGCAAAAATAAATTATGTGTTTCAAACTGACGAAAAAAAATGTATAGAAACATATATCTTGCACTTAAAAAATTAAATCAACTTCGAGAGGAAGAGAGATAAAGAGAGCGTAATACATTTTATCATCTATTTTTATCTACCGCTCCTATCTCGCGATTCGTTACTATATACTATAAAATTACAATACTTGCTTTTGCATTTTCACACATTGTACAGAAAATCGGAAAAATCACAAATTTTTAGAATCCTTTACGAAAGAGGTCAGCTCTATCAACTATAATAAAATTCTTAAAAATATTAAAACTCTTCTTAAAAAAAATGTTAATTTTATAAAGATTTCTGTGAATAGAAGAATTAGTACTTAGTATTGTAGGGATACGATCGAGAAATAAACGCGGTATTTTAGGATTCGGGAGAGAGATCCGCGCGTGTTCGGTATTCAACTATCTTTGCCGTGTAATTCCCCGATGGGAGTGCGCATCGCGTGCATACGCCGCTTCAATCGGGGGATGATGCACCGAGGGATTCCGCGCAGTCCGTGGATAGAGCTCGGAAGAGGGGAAGGGGCGTGAGATGCGGCTTCCGAGAAACGTGTCTCTCGCCTGTGTGACTGATGGTGCATGTCCGATGTGACACGTGCTGCACGTGCCGCCGTCTTTCGCGACGAGGATCCGGCGCGTAGTACGCGATGCTGGACAGAGACGTACGGACGGATACGTACGACGAGAACCCGGTGTAATTTCGCCGAGACATCGGAGGATTGTTTCCTTCAGAAGACTCATGCGGCCCGTCTTCTCCGAGAAAATTAAAGAGGCCGGGCGCAAGCGCGACAGAATCTCTCCGACAGACGAGATAATATCGTGACACGCCCGATAGCGAGAACGTGCGCTCCGCGTTCCGTTCGCCAGGAGATAAAAAAATCACGAGGACTCGATCTCTCCTCGGATTTTTTATTGCTCATGTAACGACGCTAACGACAACGCATAATTCTCGAAATAAGCACTTTCTCCGATATCCGATTATTAAATCATTCAAATCCGGAACTTTATAATCTGCTATCAGTTTCGCGTGTCTGATATTTTTATTATCGAATCCGCTTAGAAGTTTCTTAGCGCTTATTCGTGGCTTTCTATTTCAGATATTCGATAAAGCTTTATCAAGCATTATCGTTAATTAGTGAAACAGCAATATCTCTCGATAGTAATTAAATTAAATCAAAGTTTTATCTCCTCGTCGTCATCGTCGACGGTCAGATAGAAAATATTCTCTTTGCTTCGCGCGATTCATTGTACAGAGCGAGTTTATTTAACTAATGTCTAGTGTCGAATATATTGAGACTTGTCCACCCATCTCGTGTTCCAGTCTCGTGCCAATTAGGATCTTCTGATCCTGCCGCCGGCGAATCGCTCGTTAATTAAAAGTATCGCGGACAAATGCGTTTTCGCCGCAGCTAAATTGATCGTTTTGGTACTCGACGAGAGTGCGAGCCGAAGGAAAGGCGGCGAAAGAGAGAGAAAACGCGACGGGATGAAAAGAGGATCGAGATGGGATAGTTTTACAAGCAAAATCGGAAAATGTGCACATTAATTTAGCGACCGGCTTGTTCTTTCTGACGCAATCCCGACGTCTCTCTTCGACATATCGCATCGTGATTCCGCGGAAAAAGTGCAATTGGATCATCGTCGGGAGGTCAGCGAAAACGGATTCGACGGATAATTGCTGTCGCCGATTTAAAATCGTTTCTCGATAATTCGCTTTAACTCGGGCAATCATGAGTCGTGAATCGCGAGCGAAAAGCGAATGATTAGAGCAGAAGATAAATCCGTTGCAGCGAGTAATGACGTGTCCGATAACGAAGCATTCTTTTTTGCTCCGATTCTTAGCAGGTTATATAATTTGAAGCAAAAGCGTTAAGAAAAAATCTTGGCGCGAATTATGTTTAAAAAGATTTTTTTAAACTTTTTTTTTCCTATCCCATTTTCTTTATAACGTCACGTGGTATCTCTCATCGACGGTAAAAATGATTACAATTTGTTCTGCACGATATAAAACATGCCAATGTTGCGGTATAACGTTAGCGAGCGAGGCTTGCGAGTACGTCGCGTGTAAAGAGATGAAACATGAAAGGTGGTTAAGCCGACAGATGAAGGGGATCGTGCATCCGGCTTCTCAGCTACCGTTCAGACCGCTCCTATTTCTTGGGTGGCTCTTTAAAGTGGCTCGCTCTGACTTTTCAGAGATTACGCGTTCGAGAGACTTACACACGGCTCGATCAAACGCGACATAATCTTGTTCAATCCTTCATAATTTTGCTTCTTATAATATGACGACGAAAAATTGCAAAATATGAATATATGTTAAAAATTAAATAGGATATATCGTACGTTGAAAAAAATTTAGTTTATCACTGCAATAGCCTGAACAACAATAAAAATGCAATCGATAGAAAACATCGTCTTAATAATTCTGACACGTTATTAAAGAGAGTACATGGATAGAAAAGGCGCATTCCTCCTGGAAACTATTAATTGCTTGGAAGTTAATTCAGAATTTCGTTGTAGTAACGAAATTCGTCTCTAGTATTAAACTTGTCAACAATGTTTCCCGTTCTTGTATCTCAAACAATCGAAAATGTCATTAATGAGAAGATAGTTATCTGTTACGAGACGAAAGATAACAAAACGTATACATACTAAATTGTTTTTGAAAGCTTGTTGAAACAATAAAGAAAAACAGCAAAATTTCCAAGGAATTAAATTAGACTAAAAAAAGACTTCTAATCTTGTAATGCGTATGTATTTTGTTTTTTATCTCCCTTAAATCTTATACTCGAGAGAAAAGTCCTCTAACAGAAATGCGATAAAACCCGCGAAATCTTGTGGATCTGCGGACGGAGAAGGCTAGATTTACCACGTGGATTTTCCCTGTTGGATTTTCAGGAGTTGTTGCAAGAGATTTATTCCTGCGAATCAGACAGCCCGTCGCGCGACGAAACATACGACAGATTTTTGCGAAAGGGAAGAGTAACTTTTTTTATCAACGCTTTTTTTATCGACAACATTTGTTACATGAAGTTATCAAACTTATATTTCTGAGACATAAAAGTCTCTTTGATTCTTTCTGGAATATTAATTCTACGATTTTAATTAATTGATGTCTCTTTTGAGAATAGGCAATATAAAAAAATTGTGCTTAATACATTTAATTGTCATATCGATTTCCGATCTATCAATATTTTCCATAAATTCATCTCTCTGAGAATTCGCGGATAACGAGAAAAACTCTCTATAGTTTCTTTGAAAACTTTGAAAATTTTGAATCATCTTCGTGATTTCGAGCTTTGCTGGCCTCGTTGACACTCATACAACGAGGTGTGCATTCGTTCCACGTGTACATGTTCGCGCAACAAATAAATTTTGCCTGGCTTTTCTCTACCGGCCTCGTTTCGGGCCGATCTCGATGGAATAAGGCGCGCGGAAACGGCGCAACGGGACACGCCTTCCGGAAAATTTATCATTCTTAATAAAACAGGATGAAAATAGAACTCAAAATGAGACACGAAGAGTTCCATCATTTTAAGCGGTTAGAATTGTATACCGTATTATTGTGTACCGAGATTGTATCGCGCATTCTCTTCAAAAGATTTTTACAAAATGCTAGAAACGTAAAGTCTGTTCGCTTCCTATCTTCTAGATTTTAAAATGACATACATGTGCATATATTTGTACTTTGGAAAGAGAAAAATATGAGACGGGAAATAAAGTACTATATAAAATACAGCTAAAACGAGCAGACTATTTTTCTTTCGTGTCACGATTTTCAGTACTATCGCTTTGTAAAACATCAAAGATAAAATCGGGTTTAGCTTGACTTTTATTTTTAAGGTGCGAAATTGAGGCGCTAATCGCATAGCGACCGAGGTCACGCGCGTATTAAAATCCGAATTACTTTCAAGGGAAAAGAGCAAATAGTATAAAGTTGCTACGTATACTGTCGGACGTGCAGCGATGGGATTAAGAACTCATTTCCGATTTAACGGTCGGACAGCTGTTTTACAAGCGGATATTACGGAAATTTCTGTGTTAGAAACAAAATAAAGTAGCTCGAATGGCTCAATGTTAATGAAAAAGCTTGTTATATCTTGTCACAATATTACGAAAACAAGTTTCTGACAAAAAAATAATAGCGCGAAAAAATTAGAGAATAATAATAAGTAGATAGTTATAAAAAATAATTTTTTAAAGTGTGCATATACATGTAAAAAAATATATTGTATTATATATTTTAGAGAATTTTTTGTTCGCGGAAATGTTTACTTCTTTGACAGATTGCTGCTTTACATATATTATGTGCACGAATTACAATTATGTTGCAATAAGCAGACTTTTAACTTATAATAGCTAATTTAACTTATGACGTGGAAAATACGTTGTGTATAATGTTTCTACGAAGTTGTGCGCGAATATCTGTGAGTTTCATGCAAACAATTTACATTACGAAACATCGTCTAATTTTAACGTAATCCGATAGGCGTCATGTGATATTAACGTCTCGTTTTAGTGAAAAGCGACGGTATAAAGTTTCGTGCTTTGCATTATGAATTTGGTACCGCGAGCTGTGCAGAGAGACTGATAAAAAATTTCAAACGTTATCGGGATTTATCGGCCGATTTCTCGTCGGACGTTCAAAAAATGGCCACATTATTGAGGGCGTGTGTTCCTTCGCGTAATACAGACTTTCATTTTTCCGCACGCGAAACACATAACACATGCGCGTCTAGATTTATCGCGACAAATTGCTCGGCCGAATTACAATCTAATCGGATTGCTGTGCGCGGCTTATCGTAGGCGGAAGTTCCGGTTACGTAAGGCGGCCGCGCCGAGTTTCCCTTCGGAGTACTTGCTGTGCCGTTATGTAATTCCTCCTATGAATCGATAATACGATTTCCTTAACTAGACGCGTCTCGAGCGGGGATTTAATCGCGCCCTCGCGGTTTGACGGATTTCAATTGATGGTGAATATAATGAGGAAGCTATTGTATCAATATTGCAAACAATTCTTTTGCCAATCCTCCTAAATTATTTCAAACATGCAAAATACTTTTTGAAATGCTATACGATTTTTTCTATAATATAATGATACATTATAATCAGTAAGAAAAATTCTCTTTTTCTCCCTCTTTCTAATATTCTGCGAGATTAACCGTCTCAGGAAAAAGATGAAATTATGACAGTGAATGGACGTTGGCTGAGAATTCGCGCGGGATTACACGATTCGCATTTAAATAATAACCGTCGCGAAGGATAGAATCGCTAGCGCGCGATCGCTAATTGAATTGCAGTCGGGCTTACACGGAAGATCTCGTCCATCTAACTTCGCACTTTGGCAAGTTCATTCATTCGGCGTAAAGTTGTCGCAATTCCGAGCGGATGAAAGCGTCAGTCGAAACGGGGATGCACACGCCTTGGTGGCGGATGCTTGAGAAGGGAGCTCAGAGAGTTTCCCGAACGGAATAAGACGGGAACCGAAGAATATATCTCGACGCGTTTAACAGTTCCCTGATGTCGTTACTCGCGGCTAATTGGCCCGCTGACAAAAAGCGATATTAATGACCGAAACGTGATGTCTACGGCATCCCTTCGCGCTCTCGTGTTCCTAGATCCGTCCTGCTTTCATTTATTTTCTTCTCTCTATTCGAGAATTGTGCTTTCACGAAATACGATTGGAAAAGTCCAAGTAAACGTCGATTCATTTTATGACATGGCACAACAAAATATTTTCCTCTAATATAAATGTTCTCATTTACATTGAATCTGTAAAGATAAATAAAGATAAATACTTATGGAAGAATATTTCAACATGTCGTATAATACGAATCAATACTAATAATGTCAAGAACAATAAATGTAATACTATTTTAAAAAAATTAAACAATTTATATTTTAAAACATGAATTAAACATTATTTTAAATTTAATACATTAAATATTTATTTTAAATTTTTCAAATTTTTTCAAGCATGCTTGAAAATAAGTTAAATATATAGTCGTAACTGTATATATTTTTATTTATTTAAATAAAATATTTAAACATGCTTGTTTTTCAACAACCCAAAAAATTTTTTGTTTATCTTTTAATATCCGAAAAAGTTCTGTCTTTTTATCCATTTTTCAATATTCGAAAAAGGTTTTATTTATTTATTTTTTTGACATGCAACAAAGTTCATCTATTCACCGATTCCGTGTATCTATTCGAAGACTCGTTACGATTTCGTACACGTTGCACGATTTACATAGTGCGTCATATTCGTAACGAACGATGCGAGAACAGAGGTGAGTTTGGTATTCAGTGTTACAGGTGTATCTATTCCCAGAATCACGATAGTTGAATTCGGTCTCAAAACGAAAAGGCAATTTTAGGTGTAGAATAATTTAGGCTTAGAATAAGGAATATCATTGTAATACCGTAATTAAATCCTCGATCAAGTTTTGAGCGAAATTACGAAAACGCTCCGGTAAAAAAAAAAAGTATACTATATATGTCGATCATGTTTCGATTCTGAAAAAATACGTCCCGATTGCGTTTAGATGAATAAAGAAGAAGTAATATTTGCAATTTTCCCGTTCCATAGTGCTTGAAAAGTTGGCACAATTTCGCGTCACTGCGCAATCAAGGCGACGAAGCGCAAAGGCAAATAACGCGGACGCAGAGTCGCCGTAATAAAAAAAGTGCGTAACCAACGTTTCGCGTAACGACCTTTTAAAGCTGTTATTTTACCGGACGATTAAGTACTAAAGAACAGATACATACTCCACAAGGAATGCGAGGGTCGCGCGACATTTACGGCGTCCTACAAAAAATGTGAGGGTGTACAACAGGAATATATATCCGCATTTTTATTCGCGCTCGCGTGATATATCGCGATGTGTACAGAGTGCGAAAAAATTCCAAATTTTTAAGAATGGTGAGAGAAATCAAAGGAAATATTTTCTGTCACATGTACATTCGTGACAATTTTTCTTGTATTTTTAATTGGGCAAAAATAATTATTTTTTAATAATAATTGAATTTTTTGACAAACAATTTCTCTCGCAAAAAGTGATGAAGTTAAACAACACACATGGGAAGTTTTAAATCTGGGTGGTATTATTTCGGTATATCGCTCGGGGATGCCCAATTATCGAGAGCAGATAAACGCTAATGCGAAATCGCGTCCATTGGAATCGCGTAAATCACCCACTAGCTCCTGTGGATAGCTGTTCGCGAATCGCGATGGCCGAACGCCAGTTTTCACGATAGTGTACATTCATTCACATGGAGTTCGCGCGTGACCTCTCGACACACAAATGGACTTTGCGATCTCGATTATGCGAGCTAGTAGCCATCTGGTGTTCGCATCGCTCTTTCTCTCGGATTATGTGACCAGATCACGCGCGACAGGTGGCCCATGACACTGTCGTGTGTGTAAGCTCATTTTTGAACATATACCAAACACATCTCATTATCTCGTAACGATATAATGAGATTATCTTTTCATCGAACTGCATTTATCGCGAAAATCTTTTATGGCTGTTTTTTTTTCTTTTTTTTTTAATTCTTTATATAATTTATGGAATTGATTGCCTACGTAAGATTGCATAATTGATATTACTTGGATAACAGAAAATGTCTTGTAAAAATTCTCATCATGAAAAATTCTCAAGAAGATTTCTAGCTGGCTGATTTACAGATTGATCGTATCGAGAAGTGACTTTTGCAATTAAGGGCATCGCGTGTTTAATGCCGTGTCGTGATATTTCTCTCAAGCGATACGAATCGAAAGGTTACGTAAATCTTCTCCTTTAGACTCATCGCTGTTCGTTAGATCGCCGTGCCTACCTGATGACGAAAAAAAAAAAATAGATCGTATTTTTGTCGTCCTTCGAGAAGGCGAGCGCATTTACTTGGCAATCTTTTATGGCGCGTTGTAACGCGACGACGCCGAACGTGGCGATTCGTTGCGGGTCGGCGACTCGGATAAGGCAATTAACCGGGGAAACAATTCCGCGGAACTCGCGGAATTATACGGCTGCAGTTTCGCCCGCCGCTAATGAACCGAGCATGCGTAAGTGTTTCCGCTACGTCGAAAACCCCCGCGCGTACGCGGCCCAGGTGTTTTCGATTCGCGTAAATGCGGCCACGTGACCGTTGATGCAGTTAAAAAACACTGCGAGATGTAAATTTTTTTTTTTCCTGACCGATTATAAATCAGTTATATAAAAATCTGCAAATATATCTCATACATTTATCAAATCATTTTATCTCTCATCCTATAAACCTTGTAATAACATTTCAATGTAATGAGATATTTTTATTCATTTCCTCGACGCTATTATTTCACGTATGTAATAGAAAACCATTTCGAAATTTCGCAGTTTCAACTTCAATAATAAAAAATCACCTTCCATTAGCGAGACAATAAAGCTACGTTTGCGCTCTCGATTCCGAAACTTCGTCGTTGTTTCCATTTCGTGCAACGCCGTAAGTGACGATATATATCCTTCTTCTCCGTTAATCCTGTTTTTTTCCCTTCAGACCCATTTCAACTAAGTGACCCTCCAATCGCTGGGATTCGTCGAGTAACATCCCCCGGCGAGCGCGCGTTTCGTGTCTCGTTCGATAGATTGCCGAGTGTTTCCAATCACCCACTCTCCTGCCATCCATAATTAACAAACGATCTATATTAGATCGATAAATTCATTCCGCGGAATAGTTAAACTCGTTAGTTAAGGATAGCCCATCTCCTCGGAGAAGGCGAGCGAAATGGCAGAAGAGCAACTGCAACGTCGCGTGCACAATGCTGTTGACCGCACGGTGATGGGCATCGAGCGCACGGTATCGACGTTCATGGCTGCAAGCTACTAAAGGTCGTACAGGAATCGAACAACTCACCTGTTTGAACTGAGTGCATTTCGCGTGGTTATTGACCTTTAAATGAATCCGGACACGCTACCGGCTCTTTTTACTGCTACTTTCCATCGTATCTCGCTGATTATGAACTTTGTCTAATTTATAAGGATGCTTAAATATTCGCGCAATGTGTAAATTATATAGATTACCGATATATATTATTATTATTATTAATATTCACATTACAATTTCAAAGAATCTAAAAGTTGCATTATTTTATAATGAGAAAATATTAAGGCGCGTTTTCTTTCTCCGAAAAAAAATATGCGGAATAAAATAACCATTGCAGTGAAAAATGTATGAAACTCGTCGAAAGATACCTGAAGAATTTCTCGGCACGAACGATAAGTATATCTCGTTTAAGAGGAAGACACGCGCGGAGTCTCGAGAAGCAGAGGTAACCGCTAGAGTCAGACTGTCGACTCGTGACACGCGAATCGGCGTGCGAGATAACGCGAGATTTCGTGACTGGAGGCAAGAGAAAGAAAGAGAGAGAGAGAGAGAGAGAGAGAGAGAGAGGAAAAAAAGAGAAAATTAGAGGCGAGTCCCGAGACGCGCGGGCGTATTACGCGAAAGGCCGCACGATCTGAATTCCCCCGGCGGTTCAGACCCCGATACGGTCGTCAGACGTTGTGCACGCGATCTCGCTGGCGCGCGAAAACGCCGCGCGTGTCGACGACGAGAGGGAAAACGTGGAAAGGGTGGAGAAAGACCCGGGGAGCGCGCCGGGTGCAGTAAACATCAAAGGGTGTGTAATGGAATTAGCCCGGCCGCCTCTCCTTGGTGGTTGACCGTGTGCGCGGAGGCGTAATATGGTCGGTCTTCGACCCACTGTTGTCCAGGATCACGTCATCCCCCCCCGGTAGTCGTCCTTTGTGCGACGCGCGTTACACGCTCGCTCTGCGGCTCCTTCGTATACCGCTCAAACCGGGCTCGTTAAATGTTATTATAGGTGTAATCTCGATGGTATCGTCAACTAACCGTCTCTAATATTGATTATGACGTGTAATGCGTGTTTACGCGGACCGCTGCCTTTTCATCGCGATCCTATTTTAGTGAGATCAATTTGATTAATTTATTCTATTTCTCTATTTTTCGAATTTCAATAAAATAGTCTCTTTAACGATAAATATTCTAATCGTATGGAATTTTACGGAATTTTATGGAATCGGAAAATCTGTTTCTCGATGAAAATAATATTCCCTCGCTTAATCGGAGACGACAGAATGCGCTCATCCTTCGAAGGATTTCACGTAATAATAACGCGACGCTACGAACCTCCTCCTGTCTCTTGTCTGGATTTGCTCTCGACAATTTGATCGCGATGGATTACTGCGCGCGCGAGATATAAATCACACGAACGTAGACCAAGATTACAGCGATCGCGAGGAATGGCGAGATATTTTCGTCACGGTACACAGTGTGATTTACGTCGTATAGACGGCGCATAATAAATTGACTCGCGCGGGTCGACGAGCATTATCAATCGCATAACGGGATGCGCGGCGGGCGCGAGATTTCGCCTCGATGTGTTCTATCGGCGGGGTTAACGGTAATCAATGGAGCCAGCCATTCGTCGTCCTTAATTCCGGAGGTCAAGTGTCGGAGACGCGCTGGCGAATCGCAGCACTTATCGGAATTTCAAGAATAGAAAATCGCGGCGCGGTTGTTTCTCGATTACGGACGAGATACGAAGTATCTTTTAACCAGCTCGATTAAACGGACGGCCACCGTCATTATCCGGTGATACGAGAAAGACGAGAAGAATCTGATCGGCCGCGTCTGCGGGAAATGCGAGAGCGTCCGATAACGTTTAATGGCGAATGCAGTCTCAATTAAGCGAATCACCTGGTCTTCGTTGCATTCAAGATTTACGCAACAATTCGCTCGTGCGCACCAGGAGTAACCGATCTAATTAAATTCCTGTGATTATTCACCGTAGTTCCGCCGGCGGCAATCATCTGAACCGACATTACTCGTAATTGTTTGGATAACAGCCAAGATACTCGTCGATTTAGAGAGTAAAATAACACAATGTCCCTGGAATGATATTTCCAATCTGATTATTAAATACAGGATGTTACGCAGAACTTTCGACCTTAATTGAACGACAAATAGTATTGAAGCCATTGTAATCTCACTGTAATGTAACATTGTAATGTTCATTCGCAATTTATTAAATGTTTCGTATAACTTGCAGCAAATATATACGATAAATTACAAGAGTGGATTTACGGTTCGATTCGGCTGCTGTGCCATTCGGTCGTATTTATCAACTGTGCGACATTATTTTACGAACGTACCGTCGCCATTACACGGACATATAACGTAATCGAATCACAGGGTCGACCCGAGATCAATGCTCGAGACACGTGCGGCGAAGCACGTTATTCGATTCTTTTCAACGGTGAGATCCGCGGGGTCGTGAGAGAAGAAAACAGGTCCTTCGCTCGCAAATTCACCGATTAATCGTCGGGCGATAAATGCAGTGCGTGCATACGAGTGCGTGAGAGGGCAATGCTGGTCGACCCGATTTTCTTCGAAATATCCGTGAAAGGACCACCGGTCGGTGGTACTCGACCAAGCCGAGCTTTATCGTTCACGGTTTAAACTCTTAATTACATCCTTCCAGAATCCTTCCAGATTATCGTGAAATTCGAGAAAAAAAAGAGAGAGGGAAAGATCAAACGTATAATTTGCATTTTTCATTATTGAATCTCGTAATGAAATTTTCGCGACTATCGCACATAATATCCCGGCCGATGCAAAAAATTGAAATTTATTATATTTGCTCGTTTGTTGGCACTTTAAACGCGGTCAAATTTATCAGCTGAATAAAAAGAAGAGATTAATTAATATAATACTAACAAAGAGATTAATTACAGTTATTAATAATGAGTTAACCGTATCCGTTTCTGGACTATTCAAAACGTTGGAAAAGAAGAACAAAGAGCGTTGACGCTATTGTAAGGTATAGCGGATGACGTTTATGAGGCCTTAATTAAATGGTTTAATTAAATAGGCGTTTAATTAAAAACACATTCCGCGGCTCATAGTGCTTTCTGGGTGAAATTGTGCAACATGCTGCAACAAAAGCATGCTAAATAAGCTAGAACGGCGTCCAGAGAAAAGCGCGATTTCATCCATATATAAATTACACTTTCACGAAAAAGGCTAATTACGCCAAAATTTCAAAATATTTATCACACTCAAAATTGCCAGGGCCAAATTAATTATTGGCGCGACAATGGCCAATCTCGTCGTCGCGTTAGTTGAAAGTTAAAACATTAGTTACATTTCGTAATCGTTATACGATCATCATTCGTTTAATATCGTTTATAATCTTGAACTTTTTTAAGTTTCAATTAAGTCTTCAACGTAAATGTATTTTATCTGAAATTTCCAATAAGACAATTATTGTATATTTGTTTTGAATCGATCTTTTAATCGGATAAACATCTGATTTTCATAAATTCTTTCACATGTATTTGTATGTTGCTACGTATTACTATAATAATATATGTCCTTTTCATAATTCACGAGATTGCAAATTTTGCACATCGGGAATAATCATATCCCATCCCGAAACAATATATCTTGCGTAAAGCAAAAATTTCGCTGCTATAAGGGGCGGCGATACTTCTTCATTTCTCCCCTTTATTTTATTCCGTGCTCTCGCATCTCCATGAAACAACGTATACGTTAAATAAAGCACGCACTTAGCGACGATTAAAGCCACTTTAACGTCATCGGTGTTAATCTGAAAGGAGACTTAAAGAGCGTCGCAAAGTGCTCCCTGATTTTCCGCCGTCGTATTTCACATTCTCCTTTTCCTCGTTTACGCACACACTCTCTCTCTCTCTCTCTCTCTCTCCCCACAATTCGTATTTTCCTACAAGATCATCTCTCGCAGCGCCCGCGTCTGGGAACGCTTCCAAGCGTATAAAAGACGACGCGGACGATTGCTGGAAAGTAGCTATCGCGCTGAAACGGCAAAATTATAAATCTGGTATTGCGGCCGGGCTCTCTCCTCGCTCGTGCTGCACGCATATCACGTATAAACGTACGAGAAAATAACCGAGAAAGAGAGAACTACGAAGCGACGCATAACCGAATGCAAATTTCCGGTACTTGCGAAATCCGCAAACGGCAGTTTTATTCAGAATTATTGCGTGGCAAAGTATTATCACAAAAATGTATTACGAAATCGAGTACCGAGAAAATGATATTCTTTTTCCGTAATATATTAAACTAATGCCCCGTCAATGATTGCGAGATGCTTGATGCAATATAAATATACAATGACAGTGCATTGGTACGTGCATTTCTCCCTCTTTCTCTGTTAATTTCCCTTCACTGATTGAGTGCTCTTCTCTCCGCGAGGACTGCGAGGAGTGAAATATCGGATTTACTTATGCATTTAGTTTACACCGCGTCCGGATTACCAACTTTATATGCCGCAATGAAGAGACGGCGGCGCCAGTGCCGTTTCCACTGGATTATCCGAAGCCCTTGGCATCGTCGTCGTCGTCGTCTTATACCATAGCTGAAGCAGCAGCAGCAACAGCACGATGAATTAACGGAACTCTTGAATATAAACTAGTCGAGCGATTCGAAATAGTCCGCTTCAGCCCGATTACGAACGTTTTTCGCCGCGGAGAGACTTACCGCTGTTATATACCTCGTTACTTTGGCGGCAAAGTTCCTCGGAAAAGATAAGTATCGGCATTCTCCTTGATATCTTTATGCGTCCGGGCTCTTTTAACGCGATTTGCGCGGCCCACCGATCGCCATCGTTTCCGGTCTATGCTATTTATGCGAGTGACGACGGTCGGCACTCAGCGTATATTATGTCTTGCATTACGTCGGTACTAATATAACTGATAGTATCAAGTGACTCCGAACGAGGAAGTCTCTACGAAGAAATAAACGCGAATGTTTATTATACTTACGGAAATATTTTATACTAATTTTTTTTTCCAATAATTTCTTCATTTGTATAACTCATATACATATTTTCATGTACAAACATATACATACGTCCATAAAAATAAATCACATTTAATTACGATGTAATATAATTGTACGGATATGTAATTAAGATAGAAAACAATATCATTTAATAATATTAATTAAAGTATGTGTGTATATATTAATATATATAATATTTACATATATAAGACTTAGTAGAACATTTATTAACTGTAAACAAAAATTGATTGAATAAAAAATAGAACGACGAATAATCCGTTATAATTAGTTAAAATAGTAATTACTTGATGGACGAGAGGCCGAGTTCAAAGCCTGGCTTTCGACAAACTTTCGCGATTGATTCGCGGATGACTTAACTTAAAAATGAGCATAACAAAATTCTCTCCAAAAAAAATCTCCTTCATAACAAAATCAAATAAAGAGAAAAAATTTTCACAGTGTTAACACTATGCTAAATTTTTAAACAGCTCTGTTAACAAAAATAAATTATCTTTGCATTCCATTTCTTTTTTTATTACAATGACAAATCTTTAAAAACTTCAATATGAAATATATTGGATTTAAAATTTGTAATATAGATCTCTTACTCTTTTAACAAAACTTGATTAAACTGATAGTATATATAGACTGCTCGCGTTTATCCAGGGAATCGTATTTTCATCGTAAGAGACATATTCTGCGATTCACGTACTTCAAATGGAACGAGTCGTGTAACTCTCACCGAAATTCTCTATATGAGTATTCTATCCCATCATATTCCTGACCGTGTGCATTCATGCGGTTTCCATTTTACTCAGCGCGTTCATTGCGTGCAAAAGGCAGATGTCTAGCGTATCCGTCGATCCGTAATGTTACTCTTAGCAGTCTGAATTTGCCCAATTCGACCGGCACAAAGTGTACCTCACCAAGTTTAATTTGCGAAAAGTTTCTTCATTTTCGACCACGTATTCTGAAAGTACTATTTTATAGTATGAATATATATTTTATTTTCTAATAATAAAATCGAGCATTAATAAACACTTGCAAATTTCTGCATTTTAATAACACTTAAAGAAGATATCTTAAGACATCTATTCACTCAATATTGGACGATCGTATTCTTTTTTTTTTCGCAAAAGCATCTCTCGCGCGCAGGGTAGAAAAGAAGGCAGAGAGATCAATGGAACGATTCGTGGCAAACGTGGCACGCCACGGTTTTACGCTCCATTTGATCGACGCCGGCCATCGAACAGACATTCGCGAAAAAAAGGGCCGCGGGAGTGAGGGATTAAAAGGCGATCCATTGCGCCCGGTGATCGTTCATTGTTCGAAACGCGACGTCGACGTCGACGACGGCTGAGGCCCTTTTCAGTTTTCTCTTTCTCTCTCCCCTGACATGGGCGATTATTGTCCGGCGCATAACGCGGGAGAACACGGCTGCGAGAGGACGCAAGGAACACGGCGGAACGGACGAGCCGCCGGGAGAGCGAAGATGTCAACGTCCCGGCGAAACATTCTCGAAAGGCATTTTTTTTGCCATTATCGTGCCGTAAAATAATGGCAAAATAAATTTCGCTTAAATATTTATATAAAAAAATTTCTTTAAAAAACAAAGACAATTAAATAATTATATACGTGTAATCATAGTATTGAGATGTAGAAGAAAATTGACAAAGTTCGCGATATTCCGCTCGAGAGAGCGTAACTGCAGCGCAATCTTTTTACGCGCTGATCGAAGAGATCCATTATACGATCGCTCTCCGATAGGCGAGCACTACGATGATCAAACGAATTACCGTGCGTTCGGATGCGATGTCGAACGCGGATTAAAAAGCACGGTCCGCCCCCCTAATGAGCGGAGGTATCGCCGCAGAAAATGGCCGAGAGCGAGCGAAGAGCTTGCCGCGCGGGCATCGTTAGCCCGACAATATATAATTTGCACGTCCCCCCGAACGGCCTGATAATATTATCATCGTCATGGAAGAAATACCGTTGCACCGGAGGAGCAGCACGTTATAATAAAAGGTTTCGCAAGAAACGCGCGACGCACGAGGCGATCGCGAAAGCTTAGAAACATCCGAGATGGGAGTCTGATGCAACGCACGATTGATTTTATTACCGTAATTGACTTGATACTATTCGATAAGTTAAAGATGAGGTGTTATATTTCTTTACTGTTATGCGATCTAATTATTATATAATTTGTACTCCTCAATATATCCCTCGTTGCGATAATATTAGTAGAAAATATTTAGCGTATATACGCGTTATATTGCAAGCTGCACAAAATTTCTTTCGTAGAATATTTCAAGATTCATCCGACGATATAAGTCAGCTTTATATTAACTTCGTTGCGCGGAAGATACAATAGAGATCGCTCGGATATCCGGGTACGACGAGACCGATTCAGCGCCTGGATACGCTGACTCGCGATGATTGCGCGATTTCTCCCAGGGCGATAAAGGGCGCCGACGAATTCGACGTCGCCGGCGAATCGATTCGACCGCGATGAAATCATTTAAGGGGATCGGCTGACGGACTAATTGATTCATCGTTCTCCATCGAACTTCATAAACGTGCGCGAACTCATATACCAGAACGTTTACTCGTAACGTAGCATGTCTTGTATATAATACGTGATAAAAGTATCGTTTTCTACGTAAAAGTTGTTTGAGCGCGCGTGAGTCTAAAATCTTCAAAAGAAAAAAAAAAAAAGAAATTATCAGTGCAAATGTACTTGTAGTAAACTACGTGTGCGGGCTTGCTCGACTGCGTATTTCGCTGACGGCGCATGACGGACCACCGCGCGGAAGCAAATTATTCCGCGGGATTAAGGCGAACAACGGACGAGAGGGGTGGTTGGACACGCGAGAGCGACGGCGTAATTGGATATACTCGGATCGCTCGGCAGCTAATCAGCATTAGTGACTTTGCGTCGCGCGCCGGAAAGCGCTATGACAAATCGTGCCTATGTACGCGCCTACGTGCATTTCTTTGCACCTCCATCGTGTAACGAGATTTTTACGGGCTCGAGGACCGTTGTAAGACACCGTGGGAAGATAATTAAAAGCGCTGTGTATAAATCGCGCATACGCATACAAATACAGATACACGCGCAGATAACGGATTTCGAGACATTGGAATTTTTCTCATCGCGCGAAACGTGTTTGCCGTGTAAAACATTTCTATTCCACTCGTCGTCGTGAAAGAAAGCGTACTGAAGGTATCGATAATTACTTGGAGAAATTCTCAATAGCACCTCGTCCTCAACGTGCTTTAATCCAGCTCGACTCGTAACGCGAAACGTACAGTGCTCTCGCTTTTTGTAATCCTTTAATCTTAATCCATCCGATCGACAGCTCGCGTATCTTAATGCCCGGGATCCTTTATCGTGTCCGATCATCGCGGCGCCATTATCGATCGGCCCTCGAATTATATCCTCGATGTTTTCATCCTGTCACGTGGAGCGAAATCGAAATGAAATCGAGTTGCAGCCGTGAATGCAAGAAAGATCAAAGCGCCAGCGATCATGATTCAATAGCGCCCGATCTGTTCTTCTTTAATCGAATTTATCTTTCGAGTGCTCCTAATGGTGGAACGAAGCGTCGTTTTAGTTACGCTCCTTCATTCTTTTCTTTCACTGAGTTCTTTCGCCCTTCGAAAAAGAAAAGTCCGCCCGAGACTATTTAGCTTAGCTGTTCGAAGATACACGATAGCAGCTCGTCTTTGCGACAGACCGTCTGTTTTTTCCGGAGTTGCCGGTGCCGAGATCCCGTTTTAACATTCAACAGTAACCGGTCGGCGCCGAGAAATATCGATTGGCGTTAAAAAATTGATGGCAATCCTAAAAGTAGCAAGGCAGCTTCCTTAGAGGATGGAATTACAGCTAAAACTGAATTTATGGCACTCCTATTCCAGCTTCGATAACATTTTTTCGTTCGTGCGCATCGGTATACGGTATTGTAATACTTTGTGTTTTATTTAAATATAGTTTGCATTAATTACTAATAATCAATATTACGATTTGATACATTTCTATGCACTGTTGTGTCTCGCGATTACGATTATTCGTTTTTAACGGTATTACACGTAATGCCAACACTGAATTTCAAAGAGAAAATTATATCGGTAACTACCGCAGTGTAATTTCAAACACGTGACATTTTCTCGTTTATGTTTTCGTATCTGCTCGAAACCAGATTAGTATCATCTATTGATATTACGTTGCGTTTTATTTTCATATAAAAATATATGTATAAACTATGTGAGATAAATTAGCAGCAACCACTTTACGTTGTATAGAAATAAATTTCAATTAACAATTCTTATACATCATCTCATACTTTCAAAATGAGAATGAGAGGTTGACGCGATACCTCGATCGCCGATGAGAAGGCGAGCCACGACATCACACAACGCGTTTTGATCACGAGATCTCACGAGGGAGAAAGCTGCGAATTCAAAGCTCAGGAAAAGACGCGATCTTATAAGCCGCCGTTGTCCGCGCGCGGGGTAAAACGCATCTTTCGAGAGATTCGCCGAGTTCATCGATCATGAACTCTCGTCGCGTCGAGCGACATTCAAAGCTCCCATGAGCCGCACCCGGACTCATTTTTCACGGCACTTCGGTATCCTCACCGTTGGGCAATCGCGTGACGCGCTTGTTACGACGGAATGACCGCGCTCGACTAGCCGCTCCCGTCAAGACTCTACCGGGTGTATCTCGCCGCGATATAAAAGGGACCGCGACAAAAACGATCGTGCTTTTTTTCAGCGTCGCGACGACTGGTAAAAAATTACAAAAAGTGCGCGCAGCTTTCAATACTGACTTATATACATAGCTAAGGATGAAAGTTAACGAATGGATTTTTTTTTACGTGATATTATACAGCCACGTTTTCTCTCTTTATGCGTATTTCGCAAAAATTCAACTTTGCAGACGGGATAAATCGCTTTGAAATCGTGACGTCGAAACAGCTGGTGGTGATATACAACGCGGAGATCGCGCTAACTGTTGTACTCTATGGCGCGCCATAATGCCATAAATAATAACGCGCTCCGCATGTGTCGCACGTGTATCTGGGTCAATTAAAAATAATCGTCGGTGGTCGAAATTGATAATAATTTATAGCCGATTCATCTGTCAACGCCTTCCAGTTGATCTATTTGAATGAAGACTGATGACGCACGCGCGCATGGCTTTTGCTCTCGTGTAACATTCTAGAGAACTTTTGTTGAAAACTAATGACGAAAACTATGAAAACGCATTCTCCTTCCCTCACATCCCCCCTCCGCTCTTCCCCCTCCGCCGCACATCACTCCGATGCGGCTGTCGAGATAATTTATCAGCGGTAGCTTTAATCGTTTCAGATCCAGCTCTCTCTTTCCCCTTTCCCTAAAATATTTTCTTCAAAGCTATAAATCCGGATTATATGGTTGTCTATATATTAGAACGACACATGTATATAAATAGAAGGCCATTAATAACATTATATAACATCTGGTTTCCTATATATATAATGATATATATATATATATATACATATATATAATTTTTTCTAATATAGCTGTCCGTCTCCATTGCGTTTCCGTTGCTCGTGAACGACGCAGTTATCAGGTGCGTCAGGTGAGTGCGCGCTTAGTTTGCAACGATGGCGCAACGACGATAGGATCAACTACTTTAGCACGTTCTCATCGAAAGTGGAAAGATTCTCTCTGTCTCTCTGTCTCAGGAGAGAACGAAACGCACGTCATGTACAACGCGAGCACTCCGGAATTTCGTGCCGGGGCCCGTATCTTCGAGGCGCATCGAGTCGGTCGGGGTCAGGAGGTAGAAGTTTCTACGGCTCGTTAGACTATCTCAGATTATAATCAACCGGCGCGGATGGTATTACGTTTACGGCAACTTTTAATTAACACCGAAATGCTTCGCGTTTCGGCGCTACGAAATTAGTCTCCCTACTCGCCTGTCGCGGACGCGGTCGCGGAATTTCTGGTCACGGGATTCTCGTTTTATTTCTAGGTTCTCTACTTTCGCGCCACATCGCTGCTCCGAGTTTTCCCCGCTTGTCGACGACGATACTTTCGGCAAAATTCGTCGGCGGCCTGTCACAGGCCGTAAACTCCGCCGTACCTTATCGTGATTCCACACCCGAACAAATTAGCGACATCCTTCTGAGTTAAGACTGATTATGTAGTTTTCTCTCTCTCTCTCTCTCTCTCTCTCTCTCTCTCTTTCTCTCTCCCTTACTCTTCGCATATTCTTCCCAAGTTGAATACAAAAAGATGGACAAACTTTTCATTAGGCGTTCTTGTCTTTCCTTTTCTACAGACGCTTTTCCGTCTGTCTTACGGGACGGCATTCGTAGAAACTTTCGAGCCCTTTAAAATGGACCAATTAGCTATTCCGTATACTCGATGTACTCCGTTTGTAGTCTCTTGAATTTACCGGGCTGTTCATCATTTTAGTTTGAGGAAGAAGTCGAGAGTCGGATTCATTTCGTTTACGGATTCATTCCGTTTGCGTTTCGAAAAAGTAATATAACACCAGCTTCGACGTCGAAAAGTGTGCGTTAGAATATCTTTTTCTTTCTGAGCTCGCGATATCCATTGATTCATCGGTATACTGGCAGGTTTATTGTACATTTCAACCTCACATACTGAAATCTAGGTCGATGAAATGACGGCACGATTGCACAGCAAAGTGCCGGCGATCGGCATTTTAGCGTTTGATCTTTCGATAGAAGTATTAAATAATGTATATTCAATAGCGTTCGTGATGTGTGCGCGACCGGAAGCGTTCGCTCGCAATCGATTTACATAAGTTCCATTCGTGTCTATCCTCTTTCGGATAGTGGCGAAATTCCATACATTGGATAAGAGATTGCGGCGAGATTTTGTGCGTCTTACAGCTCCAAACGGAGAATCGTCGTGCTCGATAAATAAAGGTGCCGATTGGAGCTCGCGCGCGGTGAGGAAACGAGAGGGGAAACGAGAGTATTCAAAGGGAATTGGAGCAAGTCGTTGTGGTTTATCGGAGGCTCTTCTAGCGAAGTCAGAGATGGAAAGCCCTCTACATTTCGAATACTTTCGAACCAGAAAGAGAGACAGAGAACAGTGTAGTAACATAAAAACTTTCGTGCCATTTTCTGTTATGATAAAAATAAAATAAAAAATTATGTGAAATCTATTTTTAAACCTTCATTTTATCGTTGTAAATAGACTATAAATAATAATAGAAACATATAAAAAATTATTATTTCTTCAAATTATTCTTGTGTATGTGTAGTTATATTTTTATTAAATCTCCAAATAAATTTCGCTAGTTTCAATGAAAAATCATCTGTCGTTAAATTGGGATATCAAGAGGGTCATCGCGTTCGATAAGATAAAAAAAAAGATTGCAATCCTCAGATCCTTAGTGATCGAGACGTTTCCGTCACCGGTAGTCCGCCGGACGGGGACAGAAAGGAAGGTCGAGGTGAGATGGAACGGCGGCAGTAAAAGCGTTGCGGAAGGACGGCTCAAAGAGAAATACGGCTGGCGGCTTGTGGTTTACTAGAGGCTTCCCAAGTGGAACTCGAACTCGCAAACACCCAAGTAACCCGATGATACCCGCGGCAACGCTCGCTCGACGACCGATCGACCAAGCTCATAGAAACTCGTTTACTTAAGCAAAAGCTCGGGCGCGCGCGCGTTTGTATTCGGATCAGAGAGAGCCGATGTCTGTACCTCTTCCCGCCGCCGTATTCCCATCGTCACACATTTATCCCTCCCTTCCTCTTCCTCACCTCGTCCAGATTTGATCAACCACGGATACCCGGTAGCTTCGGGCGTGCTAATCGCCCTGGCTCGTAATTAAGCCGGCGTTACGTCGTGGGAAAGTCTTTTCGCGAAATGCGTCACAAACGGCTGTTGGTACGGATTACTTCAAAGTAATTGCTCGGGCGACCGACAATACTTAAACAAGGCTTTGCGATCGATAGTTTTTTTTTTTTTTCCCCTTTACGGTGAACAAGAATATCGCGGATCGCAATCGAGATTAATTAGCGAGTTTTTGCAAAAGCGAGAGAAACGGAAATTTGTAGAACGTGTTAATTGTAAAGTAGAAGTGGTGATTTTAAGAATTTTAAAAAAGTCTGCGTATTTTTTTTTCTTTTTCTTTAACTAAACGAAATTTATCGTAATAGCATATTCAATTAAAAAATTCGATATTTTTGTAATATAAAAATCACAAGAAAATCTGATTAATTTGCAAACTTCTTTGTAGAATTGCAAATAAAAAATGAATACGTCTTACGGAGACGAGCACAGTTTCTGCATTAACGATTCGTTGCAGCTATAATGGCAAGCAATAAAATCGTTTCTATAAATCACTATTATTCGACTGCGAACCAGGCGAGGTCACAGTTAAAACATGAATTATTCTTGCAAAATCAAGAGTGTTAGGCAAATGAAGTTGGAAACGACGGCGAAGGTAACGCTTTTAACTACAGTAATAACTATTCTTCTAAAGATTCCTTTACAGATTCTAAAGATTCCTTTACAGATAAATTCACCATGATTTTTTTCAATTATTATCAAATGCAAACCGATGAATGCGTTGTTGAAATACGATTGATATTAATCGTAATCTCTCTCATTCTAATATATAAATATATATACAAGTTAATTATTATCAAATATAGCTATTCTCGTCTACATCTATTTATACGTCCCACAAAAATCTACAGATTTTTCTCTTTTATTCTTATTGAAAATAAAGTGGCGATATATTACGAAATAAATAAAGACAGTTTTTGCAGAACCATCGTTTCTCTATTCTCGGTGAAAGTTAGTTAACGGTCTTGGCAAAAACAAGTGTAAAAACGTCCCCAATCTTCCACTTCATTATGAGATAGCTACGTTGTTGACATTAATATGTCGAATGGAGAAGCATTGTAGAAAATTTTATTTCCATTGCCATCGAGACGGTACGATAAAAAAGTCTTGAAATCGTGCGCTCCGTTAACGAGCTCTTACCACGCAAGCAAATCCTTTGACGTAACGCCTATCTTGTCGCAAGTCGAGGTCAGATAAACGTCTTTACGATTTAAGACGTAACAACGTCCATCGTTGCACAGAGTACGCGTGTGTATGATAACACCGATCCACTTCACGGAAATCTGTACGGGAATGCTACTTCAAACGTAATGAATCGCCGGCACGGCACATAAGATACTCAAACGTATGCATGTTTCGTGATCTTAATATAAGCCGGAATTTAAAAAAAAAAAAAACAGTTACATTAAGCGAGAGCGGGACTAATCCATCGTCGACGTCTTCACCGTGTCTTAGAACATCGAATTTACGAGCGCATCTCGCATGCGCAATAATCGTCTCTCGTGGAAAGATTTTTCATCAGGCGTGCTCGCGAAAGCGGTGCACGTAGTCATTATCGTGCGTGATAACTTTGAATGAGCTGTAAATCTCCATCGATAAAATGGCGGTGCACGCGCCAACGATCGCGCAAAAATGGATTAATGGATGTGGTTGACCCGTTTATTCGCGCGCGAAAAAGAATCCCGCACCTATAAATTTCCTTGGCTGTCGATGACTCACAGGCGGCGTAATCAAAAGTTCGCATACACTGCACTATGCTACGCGAACGGACGCGGAATTAGATTGCGTGCGGGACACAGATGGGGTGCCATATAACTTTTTTTTCGACGTTTCATCGTGATTTCTAATATTAGATTTAGCAAGGTGCAATTTTTTCGCTCGCTAAACCAAAATTGTTATTGTAAATAACGCACTTTTATTTTTGATTCTCGAATCAGCGTTTTAGAAATCGACAATCAAAGTCGAGAGAAACCTTAAAGATGAAATTGATAAATTGTGAAAATATGTGTTGCGTATATCGTAAAATCTGATAAATTGTGTTTCGAATTCTACGAGTCTTTCTAATTATATCGGGATATCTCGGCTATAATTTGTATTTTTTAACATTTCTTTTAAAAATTCTTATTAATCAACCGTATTCTTTTGGCGCGTCGGGAAAGTAAATCAACGTGCTGCGAAAACCGGTTATCGATATGACAAGCAATATAATAAATTGACCGGGGTAAAGTCAGCGCTTTCCTTTGCGATGTTATAATATGACTACTGGTCGTCTGGCAATAAAATGTCAGGCACGAAGGAATCAAATTAAGGAAATCTTCCGCGATAAAATAAAATACGCGCCTTATCTTCCTTTTAATCCCGACTCAACAACGTCTACGCTCGAATGTAGCTGGAGAAAAAAGTATTTTTAGTTACAATGAATATAAACCGTTTTATTAGTTTCTTCGAATAAAACTCTTATATTATGCTTTTTATACGAAAATCAGACAGAAATGCGATTTTATGTGAAAAATAAAAGCTCGCGCGTACTAGAAATCCGTTCGGTGTGACTGTGACAATCTGTTGCTCGTGTCGCATATGTAGTACGAATGACATATCGCAAGCGTAACGGTCGATCAGGCTCTAATTAACCGCTAAGCCTCTTTAGGTAAGCGTATCGGCCCGCGCCAACAATGGACAATTCCCTTGTGCCGTTACATACGTGTGGCCCACGGCATCTAATGCTCGGATTATCGCGTTAGTGCGTCGTTCCAAAATGGACAATGCGCGGCGATCGATGTGTCGGCATAATTACTACACGATCGATATAGATCGATAGACCGATTTGCAAATTGCACCTACCTCACATACTCCGAAATTCCTCATTGACTGAGTATCGAACGAATAAAAAGAGAAAAATTCCATCCAAGAGAGTGCGAAAAAAGAGCGTCCCGCGTCTATCTCTCTCACAGACATATGTAGATTGAAATAATTGCGGCGAATCGAATTTCCTCTTCGTTCCGCGTAATGATTTTAACAGAGAGAAGTTGAACTGGGTAATTTTTAGTAATTAAAACGCGGTTTACTTCGAAACTATGTTTGATGCACTGCAAAGTAACTGTTGTCGCGGTTTCGCTCAGCAAGAGTCTGTCCATACGGATGCTATTAATATGCGAGACAAATTTAATGTATAGCGAGAGTGTCGTATGAGTTCGTAATGTATGTGAATAATTGCGATCGCTATTAAGTTACCTTAATGCATTGCGAATGCTATTTTATAAACACGCCACAATATATTTGATTGAATCGCATGACTTGCGCGACACGTAATTACCGCCATTAAATATATTTAAATTTTGTATGTAATATATATTCATAATATAATAATGATATAGATTTATTTATCTGTTCAGTGTAAAATTCAAATATCATTATTTTTATAATAATTATAGTCGACTTGATATTAGATATAGATGAATCATCAATTTTTTACGCACGAAGATAAATATTAATATGTACTTTTTAATGGAATCAAAAAAACTTTTGATTGCTGAGACAGAAAATAAATGTTTATTTTGTTCTTTTGACATCGCGGAATTTGAGAAGATGTAAATGTTTCTGCGCTTTACAGATTGCGCAAATGGCACATCGTAAATAAATTGCGGTTTTCATCCAGGATAAACGAAACATGCATGGTATTGCAAAGTGAAAACAGAAATCAACGCAATGCAGTGTTGGTCAAAAATCGATTGCCGCACACAATACAAGGATTATATCGTTTACTTTTATGACAAAATTAATGCGTTTCTCATGTGTCTCGTACATTGTTGATATCCAATTCTTCTGTCAATTTTTTTTCGTGACACAAACATATTTCAATTTCACAAATTATGTATGTGGATTTATGTCTTTATATAAAGCACAAACTGTATCTAATTTGATCTCTTAGTTAATACAATAAAGTATTGATGACCGCCTAGTAATAATCCAATAAAGTAGAAAAAGCTTAAAATTACAAAGATTATCCCTCAAACTTTTTACTTGGAAAACATATTTTATTTGGTGTCCTTATATGTGAAGATTTTTCAATGTAAAAAAAGATGAAAGACCAAGTGGAGTTTCTCAGGCGGATTCGTTCGCGATCTCGTTTCTTTTCGAAAAAAAAAAAAAAGAGAGAGTGCCATATACCATCGCTCGTGAATAACAGAAGGAAGCGAAACAAGTTTTCCGAATAGCTTTTGAAACATGGCGAAAGTATGAGTGTGTATTACATAATTTATACGGTGTTGATCTCGATCGACGTGCACGTGCACATATGTTTCAAATATTGATAATCATAATCATATAGCCGACGCTTACGAGGCGCACGATACCGTTCGAACAGTAGTAAAATTAACGGGGGCGTAAAAGAGATTTCTCGCGCAACGCGTCGCGGATGAATGAGCGCGACTTTTTTATAGTCAACGTAGTCGTAAAAAAAAACCCGCTTTTATCGTTCGAAAGAGCGCTCTCGCGCATCTGCACCTACCCGTCAAACATAATTATTTTGGCAAAACACATCCTGTCCCGGCAATTGTGTCGCGCGTCGCGAGGCCAGCAACACAAAAAAAAAAGGCACACCGCAATTTTCCGCATCGCTAACAACTTATATAACGTTCGAACTATTCGACTACTCCCCTAGGGATAAAGATGAGAAAGTGTGTTGCGCACTTGATACATTAAATTAGCCTCTCTCTTCTAATCGATACGCATAAAATGAGTCAATTTCATTTCGAGAGGTTCTCCGTTCAAAGTCGATCAAAACCGCGACGCGGATATTTTATCGAAACGACAAAGACGCGAAGAAGCAATTAAAACAGAGAGCCGGGATTTTTCCTGTAAAACAGATGATCGATTTATTAAATCGAGCCCATCGAACTGGAAGAAGAGTGAAAGAGATCAGGGCTCGTATAAAAGAAAGATCGGTACGAAAAAAAATAAAACTAACATTCAACATCGCAGTCGTTACTGAAATCATTCTGCTGGGGTTTATGGCCCGACGAAAGTATTATGTACGCCAAAAAATATCCGGATTTAACCAGTTTTGCCTCCCTTCCTCCCCACGCCTTTCTTAAGGTCTTCCTCTTCTCGTCTAGAGAAATTGTGCATTTTTTCCTTAACGTACCGGTTGCACATTCGCGTATCTTTTCTTCGCGTCTCGCTGCGTTTCTCCGCGTCTGAATGTAACGGGCGCGGTGTTAAGTTTCGCGGTCACCGAGGTCGACGGCTTTGTTTCGACTAAGCCGAGTGCATGATTCCCACGAAATCCATGACGCGCTCCCTTAAATATCCTTTCGCCTCTTTACACGCTCTCTTATGTTACGTATCACCTCATTGCGTTTAATTAGTGCAAATATACAACTTAGTAATAATAGAAACTTGTCAGAGACGAAGATAGAAAAATGAAGCTGCATCAAAAGTTGTTTGTAATTTGATTCGTCCGTTTCTGACCGGATCAGATTCGATTACAATCAATTTTCACAGACTCGTTTTTATTTACAAACGCGTTCTGCGTGAAATAAGAGCCATCAATCTTTTAATCATATTTAAAACTTCTTGCAAGTATCATTAAAAGAAAAAATTTTCATGTTTTAATTAATACATTAAAATTAATTGCTAATTAATTTTTTTATAATTTCATTTTATTTGAAATTATAAATAAAGTGTGTTTTGACTTGGATCGTTTTTCATAACCAAGTAAAAAATTTAACAAATCGAAAAATCCGCGTGCAAGTTAAATGTATAAAACAGCTGAGTTATCGAGCTATTGAAATTCGCATAGTTAAAAACAAACGCAAATACATACGTTGCGTAAAAATTACACAAAAACCAACGAATCCGATACTAAAAGTTGCACGAGTTTATATTACCAATCACGATTGATTATTTTTCATGGACCATGCGAGAGATAAATTTGATCCACAGACGCAGCGAAAAAAAAGGAAAAAAAAAACGCGCAAAGTCGAGATGACCATCCACATTTTCGCAAACAGCGTTTATTTCACCGGAATTTATTCGTGCAGGTCTTTGTATACGCCTCTGTCATCGAACGGATGTTTGATTGAAAGTTATGATGAACGTTGGTAGTTCAGTGACCAATGTTCAGAAGAAGTTTGGGAAAAATATTTTGCATTTAAACACGCAAATATTTCTACCGCGCTTTTTTCGGCGACTATCTAAATAAATATATTCCAAAGAAAGTCAATATCATATGAAAGACTGTAAGCAAAGATCGATGAAAATTCCGTTAAATATATTATTTTTGAGACATCTATTCAAAAGAATCTACTAGTATTACACAACATGAAACAGCGATGATGTCAAAGAAGAAAAATGTTTATTTGACAAAAGAATCTCGCGTCTGAGAATTGAGTGTCTTGTCGGCGGCCATACATTAAAGAAGAACCATCGCCGCGAAGAGTGAATTAAGCGAGCAAAGATTAGAGGAGGTTGACGCGTATATAATGGCGAAGAAAAATGAATATACGAGTAGGACGAAAGAAAAAAAAAACGGCGATGGAAATGCGAGGATATTGTAAATTGTCCGTTTAAATCACCACGAGAGAAGCGAGCGGTGGACGTTGAAGTATTCGAGCATACATCGTATAATATCGACCGGTTGGAGAACGTTAGGGATACCAACAACCCACCGGTGAATAAATCAAGTTAGAGTTACTCGTGCGAGGGAGGTGGCAAAGGGAACGATCGCTTGCAATTAATATCACGGTAGATATGTGGTTAGCGCGGAATAACCCGGATTGTAATTAACGGGACGCAGCAAATAGATTTGAAATTCAGATCGCACGCTGGTGCGCGATGTAATATCCGCACGCGCGATAACTATGCGACATTATTATACGCAACCAGTCTAAGATGCTGCCGAGAGACACACGCATACCGCGATGAGTATCCATCTCGACCAGTCAATATCCGCAATAATCGCGTGACTCTAATTTCAATCGATGGTTACGTCGACACGTGTATCATCTAACATAACTTAATAATATGTCAAATAATCGAATATCAATGTAATAAAGTATCGGAGACAAAATTAACAACCTCTATTTAGATAAGACAAAGATTTATCTTACGGCAGCCAGAGTACCTATAACAATGGTAAGATAAAAAAATGAGGGAGAAAGAAAAGACAAAAACATTATCAAAATGTATTCGTATCAATTTATCATCGTGTCATTATTCTCAATCGTGTAGACGTGCTCGTAGGCAAAAATATCCTCAGAGATAAACATGCATAGTAAGTATTATTCCAAGCACAGAGAGGAGAGAGAGAGAGAGAGAGAGAGAGAGAGAGAGAGAAAGAAAGAGAATAAACGCGAGAGTCATATTAGAGCTAATGCATTCAATGCGTACAATCATTCATTCGCGTTAGAAATCAGAGATTTAATTCAATATAATTGCAATGTAAAAATTTCATTTTCGATGATGTAATTATATTACGGGAACGTACACGCGCATTAAATTGTATTTTGCACAAAAATTTCTTTGAAAACACGATTACGTATGTATAAAATTCTCGAGTATCGCGATCGAAATTGACGACATCGCTCGGAGTCGTGATTTACGATATCAAGAATATCTTCCTTGGAGCGCATCAATGTTCGTAATCTCCTTTCGCACGAGTATATCCACGCGCAATCTCCTTTCGAGAATGCATTTCGAGATGGCACGCGCAACCTCGCGAAAAAATCTCGCTGCGCTTTAGTCGAGTACGTTTGCTAGTTTTCGTCGTAAAAATTTACGGCAGATAGATGTCGGGGAAAATTTCAAAGATCTGCTTTTCGAAGAAACGTCGAAGCGCGTCTCGTCAAATACGGCGATAATCAAAGACCGCATTTTACAAGTGGTCGATTGACAATTCATTGACGAGAGGAAAGAGAGAAAGTGTAAAAAGATAAAAGAAGCTCGCGTAAACGATATCGATACACGTGCCAAATCTAAATAAATCAGACTTGATGTAGCAGATTCTGGCCAATCAAACTATCGAATGTGGGAAAAGCGAGAATGCGGAATGACATGGCGAAAAAAAAAAAAAAAAAAAAAAAAAAAAAAAAAAACTGCGTGCGAGCCCGATTTACCCGACCGCGGAATGAAAAGTTGACTCCGCGAAATTTCGCTGCGTGTAGATTTAAATACCGCGAATATCACGCGAATATTCGCTCTTTGAAAACATAGACCGGACTCGCCGCGTGCGTCCCGTTATAGTGATGTACGATTCACCCGGTCGGATATACATGAAAATACAATTCGGGGTAAAATTGCGGAAACAAACGAGCTAACAAAACTTGCGAGCGTGTTTCTCTTCAAAGGCGGATTTAAAAAATCTAAATCCTATAAAAATATCGTTCTCGAAGAAAGAGATTTATTTCTATTACACTGTATTGGAAGAAAGAAAAGAAAAAAAAAAGAAAAACTTGCCTGAGACAGTTTTCGATGCCTACAGAGAGAGAGAGAGAGAGAGAGAATCGCTTGTCGACGAGAAACTTCGCTAAAGATATTTCCTCGAGGCGCTTTGCATAATATCGAAGAGCGTTTTCTTGAAATCGTTTCTTGTTCCGAATACCGTAGCGATACATCAAAAATTCATGAAACTCGAAAAGAGATGGTCCCCGCTCGTTTCCTAAAGGGGCACATTCCAGGGAAAGCGATTGCGTGAGTAAATGCGAAGGCACGAAAGATACGACGGCGCGCTCATGCGTTCCCTCAAGAATAGGCGTGCTAACTGACAATCTGTTATACGAGCGTAACTCGGACAAACATCGCGATCCGAGATCTCCGTGTCGAAAGTTACGGCCGGTTGCGTTTTCATGATAAAATGACCGTGCGCGTGATCGTTGCTGCAGAATTTCTCACGCTCGATATGTTGTTGAGTCTTCGCCAGCATTTTGATTTAAGAAAAGAAATATTGATTTTAACTCGATATTTTTTTATATCACTTTGTGCGTTTTCTCAATAACGTAATTTTTTTCATTACTTAACTTTCCAATCGTAACGCGAATGTTTTAAACATTATTAAAACTGGATATTTTTTCAATTAATAAAGTTATATAAACTTTAATTATTCTGCACGCAATTTTCCAAACACGTAACAATTTGCATGTTTGCATAAATATGTTTGTTTAATGTTAACGCGAATTGTTTTTGATCAGCATTTTTCACCATTACGTATATTTTTATATTATTGTTAATTCAGCTGCTAACGCATTACGCGCAACTATTAAATATCCTGCAATATTTCAATAGCAAAACAACAGCAAATATAAGCTGCCGCGTTGAAACAAAGATTTTTAATGAGAAAGTCGGTAGAAGTTTTCTATTGAGTTGGACATAGAACCAAAGAGGTTAAAAGGCTTTTCGAGGTTTCGTTCCCTTCTTTTAATACGAGCTTAGTAGAGTACGTGCTTTAATGTGAAACAAAGAAGGAAAGGCGATCAAAGGAAGCACTTAACGTCAGGTCGACCGAATAGTCAGCACGACCGCGGACAATAATATCATAGCGACATCCATTCCAATGAATTTCCATTTTCCATGCTGAATGTATCGGCGGCAATACATTACCCGTTTATTCCTCACGAGACCGCATTTAATTTGGCATTAACTGATGGTATTTTCTTTTGTGTGCGTGCGCATGCGAAATAATTAAATTTCCCCAAAGATAATTCAATCTTCGTCAGAAAATATGACATATAATTCCTTTATTCACTTAAGCTCTCGTTTTATATCTATGTTCAAAGCTGATCGAAAATTAGCAACGCTTTTTCAATAGGAGAACTAAGATGGATGAACATTTTTGCGGTAACCTCAAGTTACCGCAAAAATTGCCTGTCGTGCTCCGAGAAAAAAAAAACGTTGGCTCCTGTGGTGGAAAAAAAATTAATTTTTTACGACTATCTCCAGACCACAGACGAATATTCACGCATGTGTCAGCAACTGACATTGTGGGAATGGCTCTGTGATAGACCGCAATCGTAATAAGCGCGGCAAACATAGTGGAGCTTAACTACATTGTGAATTTTTAACGCTTGATTTTTTTTTTATGCGAAACTTTGTGCGGCGAACGAGCGTGTGTGTTTGGGCTCGTTTTTACGAATGCGTGAATGAAATCTTTACAACGAACAAGCGCCGAGTACGAATGTTGAATCGAGTTACGTCAATTTTTGTAAAAATTGTGTTAAAGAATAAACAAATATTTAAAAAATCAAGCTACGAGAATTTTATCTCTTCGTGTCTATTAAAAAATATGTAGAATTAAAATTACATTCATCGTTCATGGCTAAAATTTGATTACGGCTTGTCACTGTTATCTATCAAACGGTTGATCGCTAAAATTAATGATCGGCAGTTTCTTCAACATAGAGTTTAAAATCTATAGATTGCCCCGACGAGCCAATACTTCAAAAGTTATAAAGTACTAATTTCTTTTTAAGGGAAGAGAGGGAGAGACTTTTTATCGGAATCCATGTTCTTTTCCCCTTGAACAATCCCCGAAACGACTGTCTTCATCTTATCGTTATATTCTTAAGTTCGACCTCTTAATAACAAAGTTCGAAAATGCCACGATGACAAAGAGAGCGATATTGATAAGGTGTCCTGTTAATAACGGCGCTATTAGCCTTCCTACGCGAGATGATGCAGCTGCTTTTCTCGAAGGGTGAGCGCGATCAGTGGCGCGAAAGAAAGTACGTTAAGCGCGAAAATCAATTTTCGTCGGCCAGCGACGTTGAGAATCTGCGCGGTCGTCTTGAAAAAGCGCCGTAATCGCCCCTTAACGATCATTGGATCACACGGGAGAGCCCGATGCTATCGAAGACGCTTACTTCGTCGCTCGCGCAAAAAAGTCACGAAGAACGTAGACTCGCACAAAAAGATCAATCGATGGACGGGCCGATTTCGACGAGCCTGTTTGCATCGGAGAGACGTGAATCCAAAATAACTTAGCCGATAATACGATAATTCCACGGCGCAGTCGAAGGAAGCGAATTAAACGATCCGTTCGCGGCGGAGGATTCGTGGAAACCACCACGTTGGAAACGGGGGCGGAAATTGGGTTGGAGTCCCCCGGGAATTTCAGTCTCCCTCCCCTCCTCACCGTTCCCAAGGTTCACCACCGGGCTTACTCGCTTACCACCCACCTATCCCTCCCGCAACGATCTTATTGCGGGATCGGAGTAGTCCTTAACCGGAGATATCAGTGGCAGCAGTTTCCGAGATTTCCCAAATAAAAGATACTCTCTCGAGAGAGAGTTTTCAGAATAATGCGGCCCCTTTCTCGGATGCTCGTGAAGCTGTTTCATCCGTATATGGCGTAACACATTTGCGAGAAAAGAACGTACGGAAACGCACATCTACACCGGCACGACTCATCGAGCGCGGTTATTCAATAATTCTCGTCACGTTTTGTCAGTAAATTCATATTTATATAGTGTATAGGTACACACACATATAAATTTTATTTAATAATGTTGCATAAAGAGAATGCAAAAAATTTTTTCATTATAAAAAGAAGTAAACATTTTTCGCTAAAAAGAAGGCAAATGTCATTCGCATGCGAGAGAGGCATCACATGTCTCGTATATGTCTCTTTTCTACACACGTACATTATCGCTATCAGTATAGCGGCTAAACTGGAATTATTGCAATATCGATAGCAAATTTATCGTCAAATTTATGACTATATATCTGATAGTTCGGGAACATTTTGAAACATTCGCAATTTTACGACAATAGCGATCGCAGTAACGATGCGTTTATCCTAAATGCGCGTTCGACACGTGAAATAGTAATGCCGAGTTGCCGAGTGTGTCTCGGTCGTTGTCGCGCGACTGCAATTATTATTTTTACAACTGATTTTACGAGCTTCCGCATTCACATCGAATAAAGTACTTTATGCGCTCCCACTTCAAGCGCTTCTTTGTGATGGAAATAAAAATTGAAGTTTAAAGTAGCAGACGAAAACTACGCGACGTTGATATGATATATTGAATTTAGCGACAAGTCCTGAAATATTCGTGAGGTGCATACATAACGACACATGTTGAGATGCTCCGATAAAGTGTTCGGTAAGACCTAGTTCTCAAAGCATCCTAAGATTAAAATAAAACACCAAATATATTCAATTTTGCTAAAAAAATTGTTTAGAAATCGTAAAATACATATTATTAATTTAATAATATTTTATAGAATGTAAAATAAAAAAAGAACAAATTTAAAGAGTCTCTCCGGAATCTGAAATTATTTAATCCTCTTTAGATTATAATGAGGAAACGACTGAGACTGTCGTCTGAGAAAGTATATCGTTCTCGGGAATTCCGGCGAAACTTTTCGCATCTCGGCGTCGTCCTGAAAAATCCTTTCTTCGTAATACCGGAGTAACTATCACAAGGTAGTCTCGTTGTGTTGCACGTTACGAGAGATAAGAGAGAGCTGTTGCAACAACAACTAGGCGCTTTTATTAAATTTTGCCGGATCGCCGAAATGGCAAAAGTTGGTGACCGGTCGTATATTTAGTCGAGGGTGGTTTACCGAAGCGATGCTAAATTCGCCGCAGGTGTCGCATGTTTTATTATGTCGTATCAAAGACGTCAATATCAATTCACCATTATAAAAAGAACGGCGGCGAAATCTCCGAAGACCGATATCTCGTCTTAGAATATCCCTCTGGATATTTCTCGTGCCAAATGGAAAAAAAATCACACGCGCAATCTACACTATTTAATATCCGTTTTGTGCTTGATTAAATCCCAATTGGCACCTTCGACAAATCTATTGTTTTATCCGTTTCTTTGTTCCCGGAGTATCCCGGATCGGAATAAATGAGACTCTCGTGACGACGGTAAGCGGAGCAAGTAGCTACGTGCCTGTAGCAGGCGGACAGGTTAGTAGCCGGGCACTTTGCGCCAACCGTCTCGAAAAGATTAATGACACTCTCTCGACTGACTGGGTGTGTATGTGTATGTGTGTGTATGCAGCGAAAGGGAGGGGAGAATACTCTCGCATCCTATTAATATATTAGCCGTACACTCGCGACCGCCACCCTCTCGACGACCCTCTCGTCGCGCGCGCTCCACCGTCGACACCGTTCATCGGTTAAAGTGTCGCTCGAGCGTGTAAGGCAAGCGCTTCCTCGAGAAGCAACGCCGATGACAGCTCGAGGGCTCGTCAGCATTTCCTTGCATCTCTCTCGCAAATTTTATTGCCCGGACGATCGAACGACGACGACGTCGTCTCGCGAGAGATCGCTTCTTCCCGTGCCTGCTCTCGCGCGTGATATCGCCATTCATCGCGCACTCCTTGCCCTTCGTCGGATCTTCCTTAATTATGTTTCAGACTTATGCACAACGAGGATTCCATCTGCCAACATTAGTGACTCTCGAAGATCGAGTTACAGTTCACGATGCTAATTTAATGTTGACGCTCTGGAAAGCTCCACTTTGTGCACGGAGATGCGTCCGATTATATTACGTTGCACAAAAGCTCGAAGTACTTTAGAAGTTAGCGACTTGAACGAGGTAAAAATGAACGTTTCCGATACGATGTAAAACTTGTGAAAATTGTATTAAACGATCGTTCGGAATGAACGATTAATTTCCGCGAGAGGATCGAAGAATCCGCGTAATTGTTCGGAGAAATATTTGATCGAAACGCTCTCGTGTCTTATACAATTGCCGTACTACTCGTGGTTAACGAATCATACGCGAATAATCCGTC
This sequence comes from Cataglyphis hispanica, assembly GCF_021464435.1. Lineage (NCBI taxonomy): Eukaryota > Metazoa > Arthropoda > Insecta > Hymenoptera > Formicidae > Cataglyphis > Cataglyphis hispanica. The sequence goes on along the minus strand of NC_065969.1, from coordinate 3,934,491 downwards.
TCCACAATTGCTGCGCCGGAAATGAGACCGGGAACGAAAATCGACCGCGTTACAATACGAGAATCACGCGATTTGTCCGTGCAGTCGCTTCGGTCGGATGATTGCGCGTTTCTATACCGTACGCGCGCGAGAGGTGGAGAGAGAATCGTCAACTGATCCTGCATTGTGTCGGTCATGATACCATCATACGTTTGCATCACGGAACTACATGAGACGCATCATCCTATCCGAGGGTGTTTACAGGCCAAGTTGTGACCAAGACAGAACGCGAACGAAAGATTGACGCGCTAAATCCCATTTGCGCAAACCTAAACTATTCAGTAGAATCTATTGAGCCATCATGATTGTTAGATCGCCATTTCAACGTCATTATCGATTATGCGCATTTGAGTCACAATTAAGCTAATAGATATAGAATAGCTGTCGAGTTTATTTCTCTCACTCTCTTTTATAAGATAAATATTACAATGATTTGTTTAATAAATTGTATACATTTCATGAAAGATATATTATCATAAAATTATTAATAAAATTGAAATGATAATAATTTTGATGAATTTTTATCTTTCGATATAGTCCATGTAACCGAACGTTTACCAGTGATAATCTTTTCGTGCTCTCCTCGTTTCGGTGCTTTTCGCAGGAAAAGAGAAGCGTCAACAGTGAAATATTATTTTTAGATTACCACCCATATTTTTTTATATCTCTACAGATGTTAGTTCAGACGTATGATATCGGGGATTTGTCATCGATTGCGCGCGATGTGATGGATACCCAGATAGCGTGATGACGAAACCGCTGTTCGGCATGAGACTTATCGCCACTCGAGATCAGTGGGCGTTAGCGAACCGCAAAAATACTTAACGTGAGCTTTGGAAATGGTTTAAATGCGAACGCGTTGATAAACATCGAAATAGTATCCCGCGACTAAACAATTCGAGCAATAAAAACGCCTACAAGTTTAGATACTATATAATATTTAATCGTCCGCGATATCGTCCTGATTTCTCCGCTAATTCGTACTATTTCTCAACATTAGGGTATAATTATATACAAGTCGTAAAAAAAAAGAACGAAACGTTGAATACCCCGCCATTCTCTCTATGATGAGAGTATGATTGCTTGCGTGTGTGCTCGGTCGAAGTCCGCTTTTACCAGGACAAGACGCTAAAAATCGGCATCGCGCCGCGCCATTTTCGCCGACAATTATTTTCTTCTCGATTTTCTGCAAAATGCAAATTGGTTTTTGCGCCTTCACAGAAATCTCGCTTCTCCCGCGACGGACAGAAACAACCGAGAGAGCGCCTCATCGCGTGATCGTATTGCAGCAATGAGAATCGCTCTCTTATTGTCGGGATCTAAAGTAGTTTCTTGAAACGATCGCTGTAAATATCCAGTCCGCTACCATGCACTTAAGTTTAAGAGAACGGCTGTCGCGGGGTTGATTTTGTCGCGATTCTCGAATGAATTTCGTTCTCGTGACTAAAACGGAACGGGTTCGAGCTTCCATTTTCGGTATAGAAAGATATATAACTGGCGTACAACGTTCGCCCATCACGAATCGCAACTGCAGTTACACAAGCCACTGTATAGCATTATCGTTGCGGCTATACACATTCACGATATATAACCTTTTCATCGCGCAGTCATCATTCAGCAAAAACACTGAATATTTGCCGGATTTCATGGTGGCATTTGTCGCGATATATGGCATGCAGTTTTACTTATGCATGTCTTTTTTCCACACAAATTTGTCGAATATTTCGTCTATCTCTGCGTATCTCCATATCACTATATTTTGTTGCTGAATTATTGTTCGCGCGATATTTCTCATTCAAGGAAAAATAATATATTATAAGAAAATATATCGATAATCAAGTTGAAGGGATATGAATTTCTGCCGAATTCTGCCGGGAAATATGGATATTCGTAAGCAAGCTTACCGCGCTATTCAAAGGATTTCCGATCACAAAGCGTCGAGACGCCGATGCAATCGTTCTACGAATTCGCAAAATTTCTAGTTTTCTTTTATACGATCGCTCGCGGCTCGCGGGCACCTCGGATTTTAAAATACAGAGTTACATTGTAAAAATCTAACTCGGGAAATCGGCATCGCGATTCATGCGAAGCGAAATCCGCTGACGCCATCATTCAGAATGCACATTCTATTCGTTATAGACAAATATATTCTACGCGACTAACGAGCAGTTCGTTTTACCTGTGATAGAAGACTTCTTTTGCGTTTACTCATCGGATTCGCGTTTTATAGAGACGATTCTCGTGTGAGTTGGTCGATCTAATTCAAACTGATTATAACACATCTCGTCGAAGCTGTCTTACCCGAAACAAAAAAAAAAAAAAAAAAAAAATAAATAAATAAAGATGTCATATAATTCTGGGGTAAAATGGCAATGAAATATCGTTACGATAAAATATCTAAAATTTTTCTCTATTATAATGGTGTTCCACAAAACACCGATAAAAAAAACGAAATATCCCAAGGGCAAGATTCCGCTGGCACATCCTCGAATGAGACGCGCGAGTGCGACGCTATCCCACTCTCTAGAGGGTCGTTAATAATAATCGCGGGTGGTAGGTGCGAGAACGATGCCGTCACGAGAATATGTGGGTGTGTACTCTGTATACGCCCTTGTGTATAATATTCAACAGTAGCACACTCTTTGTATAGTCTTTGTTGCGTCGCTGCCCAATTTAAGAAGATAATACCGACGATCAGAGATACTCTTTTTCTTTTTCAAAGAACGAGGAGCAACCCTCCTCCCGGCATTCTATCTCGGTCGCGGAAAGAATGGAAAAGACGTTATTGATGGCGGGCCAGGAGGCCCGCACAGAGGAAAAGAAACGGGGCACCCTCACCTTCCCCGTCTGGGAATCGCGAGGAAGAACGAGGAAAAACGTTTCTTTCTTCCAATAAAATTCTCTGTCTGTCCGATCTTTTTGCACCTCCGCGACGACGGCATTTAGCCGACGAGCAAACGGTCTAGAACGGAAGGTTATCGCATTACTTATCCCGTCGATCCAAGCATTTAAGCACTCTGTCAGAAAGAGTTAACCAAGCGCCGTTAATTAATCGTGACATAGATGATGGCAGTAAGCTGATATATATTGGCGAATTTTTCGCGATAAAGTCAAAAGTATTCAATATTTTTGTCGCCGACGTTTTTTAAAACATCGTACATATATATAGTCCTATTCAAATTTGTAATCTACTATTGCAATTATTATAACAATCATAAATTAATAATATAACAAATTATATTAATCTTTAACAAGAGCTTCTGTCTCGAAAAGATTCTTCGTAACAAAGCAACATCGTCTGACGAAAAATTGCCGGCGTTAGTTTGCTTGAGATAGAGCGAAGAGCATAAGATATCGAACGCGTGCGAACGTAATCGGATTCGAGATGTACTTTCAAAACTCGACAAACGCGAAGAACATGCTTTATCGAAGATGAATTCGAATGAAGTTGAGTTAAGATGTTACGCAAATGGAAACGTCAATAAGGCAGATGAAGTACTACGTGGCCCATCGCTATTCTCCATATCCTTTTATTGAATAGATTTGAAAAATGAAAAAAAAAGACATTACTATTTCTTCTCTCCTATCCACCCTCTTTAGGACTTACTCCATTTACAGAATGGATGTGAAGATTATTCAATGTCGGCGCGGAGAAGAGAGTACGAGCACGTATGGCGCCTTTTATGGAAAAGCTGTTCAATTCGCAAAAGTCAGAATTCATTTCCTATAGATCTACCTCAATTTTCTATCAGTGACAACATAAAATAAAACTAATAGATATGCATCTTTCTTTAATAATCTTTTTTATCGTAAAAAAATATTTATATTCGAAACATAATGACAGATTCTAACTTTAATTAAAATATATATATTTTTTTTTTCGTATATACATAAAATAATTTTCAATTTTTCGTTTTGTCAATGATATTCCACGAATATTTTCAAAAGAATTGAAAACTCAATATATTTGATGTTTTATCAAGACTTTCGATAGTGGATAACGCGATGGGAAAATGTCATGGAACTCAATAAGACTGTGTTGTCGACTTTATGAATTTGAGTCGTATATTTAAGAAGGAAGAACGATTCAGCCGTCGGGAAAATGACGAGAAATTGATTTCTCATGGAGAACGTACTCTCCACGCGGAGACGGAAATAAGACGGACGAATCCCATCCATCCGCGAGATGATTATTGAAGCAAAACCGGTGAGAGATCCGGTGGCGAAGGAATCGCCTCGACGGAAAGATGATTGACTTTGGCGGAATAAAAAAAAGTAAAATAAATCCGCGACCAACTTAGTGTGCAGAGACCACGCGCAACCGACGTCAACGGCGAAAATACGTAAATTTTTAATAAAAGGCGGGAAAGTATCGTCGCAAGCGCAATATTGCTTTTTAATATCAAAATTATTATTTGAGCAGCAACCTAAAAAATTCTCTTTACAACCATATATTTTTTGTATAAAGCAAAGAAAATTTTGTTACGAGATTATCACTAACTAAGAGAGTCTAATATTATTAGCGGATAAAAACTGAGATAATTATTTCTAAATAACGTCTTTGAATTTTTCGGAAAATGCTTTGCAAAATAATATTCTTTTGAAAATATTTTCTCGAACGATTACTAAAGTAGACTGTAGCAAAGCATCGAGCATGTCTCGATGCTGCTAGTGCATTAATGGCACGTCACAAAGTTATGATTAGTTTGATCATTCCCATCTCGCGTCTGACTCTCGTAAACAAATTTTTCCCTTCGAGAGAATCTCAATCCAACTTCGTCTCACTAACGTGACAGATCGCAGCTGTGCTCGTACGTATGAGGACGCATAAACGCTGATTTACCGTGTCGTCTCGAAGCGTGTCCATCTTGTCGCAGATATGCAATCTACAATACAAGCGTGCAAACAATACGCCGCGAACGAATAAAAATGTTGGAGGCGACAGGATGGTTTCTTCTGCCCTATTTATCACATCTCGTACACGAATCGTATTTATACTTGTGCATGTCTGATCACTTTCGTTAGCGCGTCAGGATATTCATTCTGGTTTAGCTTGAATTATTAGCGTCCGACACGCCCATCGATCGATCTCGCGATCTCTAAGCCGGCGCCGTAAGGTACCTCCACTCGGAAGTGCGCCATTTTCATCCCAACCGCCGTCGATATTCCGAGAAACGAACGAGCACCAAGAGAACTCCAATTAACACGGCTGCCACGGCGGCGACGTAACATCGATATGCCAAAGACCGATAATTGAAAACATCGATGCTCCTATATATAATTCGCTTTCAAAGATATTATACGTATAGGCACGGATATTATCCGATGGAGGATTTTTATTTCCGCGGTCAAAGTAGCGCAGGACGCGAACAATAAACGAACGATCTGAATATTCGCCCGCGAGGGTTAATTCTGAAATACCAGACGTGCCCTTATGCAGGCACGATATATCGGTCGCACATACACTCATACACGGGAATCTCCTTACCGCTCAAGAACGGTACACGTACTTGCGCCGCTGCGACCCTTCGCTTAAGGAACAGGAGAGCCGGTGAGGGGCCCTGAGGCTAGGTTCGGTAGATACCACCATCTCGGGCAGGTATCTACGACCGGCCACTATGGCCTCATTATTTCTATTACGCCGCATAGCCTGACAGATCCTACAACCGTAACCAACCGGCGCGCAAATTTTCTCTCTTTCTCATTCGCCCTATCTTTTTCATAAATTTTACCGAGAGGGGAATATTATTAAGAAGTGCACGATCAAACTCACTGATACTTCTTATGAGATGATAATTAATATAGTTATTTAATATAGTAAATCTTATAAGAAAAAACAATTTTTTTTTTTTTCATTGAAATTATTTCCGAGATTTTAAATTCGTTACATATTTTTTTTCATGCTCCACTTTATATCTGTATTTCATGTATCAAATTTCAGTTTTTATTTTTCATATGTCAACTATAAAATTATAAAATTCATTAAATAAGTATATCTATATTTAAAATTGTCCTCGGATGTATAATTAACCGGTGGCATCCATCGATATACATTCATTTTACGAGCACTTTTCACCGCGGCTTTTTCCAATTTAATGCACAGCTAACATGTCAATGTTCAGAGCTTTTACGAAAGTAATGAATCTAGATCGAGGTCAATTTAATAATTTCCAGGTAAGCTAGGAAGCCAGAGATATCCGTCCATTTTCTTCGAGGTTCACCGTCTAACATTTCCGTAAATGTCCATAGCACTTTTAACACGAAAGATATTTTTCAATCTCTAATGCCATGCCATTCCCGATATCGTCGCTTGTATTTTTATCTTTTCACGCAAGAAGCACATTTACACCTTTCGAATCGGCAATATTTTACAAAATCTACGAGCGAGCCGCTCCAAGCATCGCCCACCGGTTTATGAATTTCAGATTATCATATTATTACTCCGATTTTATTGCCGACATTAACGCGTAAACATACCTGTGTCTGACAGTAGTTGTGCTACGGTTGATTCGCGTTAATGGAGTTCGCTTCGATTATTCCGCTAAATGTAAAGTGCTCGCTTTAGATCGTTGATCGATTAAGAAAGGTAATATTTTTATATCAGCCTCTTTCACGCGTCACGACCGACTGACATCAATGTAAACATTTGAATAGAACAAGGCTCTAAATTGCCATGGAAGGGATGATGACGTGCGTTTCGTTAGCGTGATTATACGATCGTTCAATACATAAATATAAATATTATATATGTACATATTTAACCTTTCAGTCAATTCCGATGATACATTCCTTATTTTATATGTGTAGGCAAAATAAAACTTGTAATACTGCACGCTTATTTTTCGGACGAAAATTATTCTCGATAATTTAAAAAATATTATAACTAAGATGTGATGAAACAAGTGATTCTTATGATTGTAAATATTGTTAATGCATACCTTAATATAATTGATCATAATAATCGTAGCATTAATCTCGGCGATCTGCTTCCGTTCCTTTAGTTCCGCTCGTTGATTAAACTCTACACCACAAGCTTTCCGTCTTAAATAATCGCGCACAACACATTGTAGATGAGCGCGGAGATTATTAAACACGTTGATTTTCGTGAAAACACTATCCGATTTCGAGTTTCCAAGTTTATATTACACTTATTAAATATAGCTAAGATTATGTATGAATCATTAATTTTCATTAAACGCGACATTATGGCATATGTATATTGAATATAAACGCGTATGAATATTAATTTTTATCAACAATTATCAATAAACGCGTGCTATTATTTATTATATAATTAATTTATCACTCTTGATAGTATTATGTGCGAATAACGGATCCACGTATCACGCTAGAGAGAGTCACGAAAAGTTCGATTTAATCCTCACGATAGTTGAAATGATACTAAATAAGAAATGCGTAAACAATACAAGTAATGTGTCGCGCGAGAATGAAAGGACAAGGAGAGGGAAGGTGCTTGAACGCGCGCTCGGCCGCTTTGTTTACATACCGTAACGTAAATATAACCGCTAATCCGTTCAGGAATGTAACGAGATAAAATATTACATCGAACATGAAAATTTCTACGAGAATTAAATAATAATGCTTCCAAAAAATATTCATTCATAAAAAAAAGAATAAAGCGACGAGTATGTTCATCGCGTTTGTTTGATATTCACCTAAAATTGTGAATTATTATACTTTATTATATTGATTTAATAATAAAAAAAAAAAATCGAGATAAAAGCAACAAATTTTTGAAGCAGATTCAATTTTTATGAAATTATAATATGCATTTTAAAAAGATTGAGGAAGAAATCTTTCCATCAAATATATTTACGAAAACATTTCGTTAAAATCCGGGTGTAATCTTAAACGAGAAGTGGAGTTTTATTGTCGATTTGCGTTCTTGAATTTCAAACATTGAGAGAAACGAGCTCCACGATAACGACGATCGAGATGAGCACGAGGAAGATTGGATCGTCGGGGTAGCGAGGGGTATGAAAATCAATTCTCTCGTCTGCGATTCTGCAGTTCCATTTACACGAATCTGAATAAAGCTGACCGTTCTGTTCGTGCATACGCGCGAAGAAACGCGAGCGCGAAATACATATGTAGCTACATAGAATTATTCCTCCGTGACTCTCTCTTTATGCAAATATTGCATGCGGAATCGGTACTGCCTCGTTCGATGTAACACAGTGATCGCCATCGCGTGCTCGTCATCCGAATAGTTTCGAGCGAAAGATGAGACATTTAGCGGGGACATCAAATCGAATGTAACCTTCGATCGCGTTCCGTTTCCCTCACCGCACATTCTTTATATTACACACGCGTCGTCGGAAATTTACGAAACTGCCTGTGCGCGCGACAACACCGTGTATATTATAAATTTATTCGGGCAAAATATTTTTTCCTCGTTCACACGGTGTTCGTAACTTATTTAGAAGTAGTTTAGGGAGTTCTCCTCTCGCGCTTTCGCCGTAAAAAATTTACGCGAGATGTGGATGCAAAGCCAGTTTATCGTGTCGCGTATTATAGCTTTTAGTATCTCAAATGCTTACATAAGTCATCCTATAAGCAAAGTGCACTGAGATGTAATTGCAATTTGAATAAATTGTACCTGAAAGCGTGTCTCCTCGGACAACATTTTTCTCTCTTCATACGTCGAGTTCTCTTTCAGGCATTTTCTTTTCCACGCGATGCATATGACCCGCGGGTATCACCTTTGCTCTCATAAAGTTCAGCTCAAGTAACCTTCTTTCCCTGAAGCCCTTACACTACTTTACACTTTCGGGACTAGTCGTTAGCGGTAGCCGTTACTTTGGACGGCCGTTAAAGTGACACTTTAGTAAAAGAACTAGTCGATGGATGATATGATAAAGATTTCAAAAAAATATACGTATACGATAAAAATATAATAAAATAAATTAAATCCTTTTTTTTTTCGATGCAAGAATGAACAAAATAAATAATATAACAAATAGCAAAATGGAAAAAATTACGACAAAAGAAATAAAAAATGAAATTTATTCTGTTCTCCTTTCACTTTATTTTTGTGAAAAATTTTATTTATTTATTAAATTGCTTTTTTTTTTTTGTATAGAAGAACATATTTTAAAAATATGCCAGGTATATTTATTTTTCGAATAGTTTACGTAAGCCGTGTAAAGAATCAGAATAAAATGTGCTTCGTTCATAATATGCTAATGCACGCGTTTCACAAATAATAATATCAATTGTGTAGTAAAAACTTCTCAATTTAAATTTCTGCACTGTTAATTTAATTGCACATCAGCCACAACTCAAAATTCCAAACACTCAACGAGTTAATTCCATAAATCCTTGATTGTTTCATTGATATAGACAGCTGTTGCACATCTACTATACAATTTCGTTAAAGTGCCTGTGATGAGAAGTAGACAGATTTATTGATCGTTGAATTTACGAAAATGAATATGAGGAATTATGGCGGAACGATCAATTTCCGCCATAGTTCTACATTGAAACAAGTCATTACAAACTAAATAATTATAAACCTAACATGTATATCTCTTTAAAGAAAATAAATATATTTAAGAAAAAATAAATTTAAAATTATGACATTCAACTCGGTAACTAAATTAAAATCATCCGCATCGTTGTCGATAACGAGCCAACGTTAGAATATTTCTAGGAAAGATTAAAACAGCCATTGAATCCGTGATTTCTCGAGTCATAAAATTGCGCGCAACTACACATCAACTACATATCAATCAGCTGATCGATCGAATCAAACTCTCCGGCCTTCTTGCGCGTCGATGCACGACGTGCACCTTTTGCTCGGAAGATGGACGAAGGTCGTTTTGTCGAGGAAGAGAACGAGGAGGAATGCGCATGTAAAGAAGAAAAGAACATGTGGGCGCGCGTTGAGTAGAGAATCGAGCCGGTGGAGACGGCCGTAGCAGACAGAGACATTGCGCGAAGGTTAAACGGCTGAGCTCGCCGGCGACCCTTAGGGTCAAATGCCTAAATTGCCGCGTCACAGCGCCGTAAGACAACCGCGCGAGTCGTCGTTTTAGCCGAGAGGCTGACATTAAAGGCAGACCAAGACGCAAGGCGGAGAGAAAAAGGGTGGCGAAGGGACGGACGGCGAGACGGTGAGGGAGAATGAGACGAGAGTATCGAGACCGTGTCGAGACGCGAGTACAAAGGGCTACGAGGGAAATCTACCGTGGCGTGGATTCGCGCGATCGTTGCGTTTAATGACTCGTTTAGGAATCGTTCCGGGATCTCGTATAACCCCGGACTTTTCGATTGCCTTCACGGGCGATTGGAGAAACGACTTTTCCCTCACCCGTGACGCGATTACAGCGACGGGTTATCGTCATTTATCGAATGCGCTATGCGACTTCGCGGCGATAAGTGCGATGGCACGCGGTCGATGCTTCACGATATATTACTTATTATTAGCGCGAGAGATGAGAGACGCGCCTTCCTGAGTTTAATGCGGAATATGCTGATCCTTGTATATCGTGGAATTTACGGCTTCTTAGGAATGTGTGACGTTGAGTCCGTAAAATCGAGAATGATGTCAAATGAGAGTAATAACAATCTGGTGATTAAATTAATATACAAGCATTTTACATTTCTCTTATCTCAAATATAAAGTGGGAAATAAATAATTGCTTAATCGATTCTTACTAGTTTTATAAAACAAACAAATAATATATTTAAATAAAATGTATTGCAACGTAATACGATAACGACTAAAAAATGGGCATCGCGCATCTAAAGTTACGAATAAATATGTATCCGGAATTTTGAAGCAATATAACGCACTGAACAAATAAATAACGATACATAAGTACCTGAACAGGTACTACTTATGTGCTGTAGAATTAGCTTTACCTTCCCGCGTATTCGAGAAACGAATTAAAGCGAAAAGTATTATTCGACGATTTGGAGCACGCGATCGCTTTGCAACATCCACGACGATGCTTCGCGTCTGTCTCGCACGCTCGCCGCTTATTGAGGGCAGACGTCGTCGTACTCGGTCTGGAATTGAATAATATTAAGAGTGGCGGTCGTTGACACGAGCGTATGACGACTGCAGAGCAAGATATACGCGATCGATACCTCGTGAGAAGGATCGAAGAACGACCTTGTGCGACGATTTGATTCAGCTTCGTTGAGAGTACTTATTTGAAGAATGATCTTGTCAAAATAATAACGCTAAATATTTATTCTTCAAATTGCCTTTATAATTGCAATACAATTGAAAAGGAGAAAATTTATAATCCAATGAAATATTTGTTAACAAAAAATTATCTCCGGAATCAAAGAATCCGGAGACAGAAAGAAATGTCTGGAGACGAGATATGTTCTGTATGCAAATTTGTGGTCGTAGGTGAAGTCCGAGATCATTCGAGAAGATATTCAATCCAGAAACGTCCAATTTCGAACTGTGTACGATATCGTCTAGCGTTTATGCCAACGATGCACTGCGATCCGCGCGAATTCCGTTGATGAGTAACTCTCGTGCGTAGAAAGGCGAGACCGCGCGCGCGCACGTTCCGATCTCCGATCTTCGCTCACACTGACTCGGGGACAATCCCGAGACTCATTAGACGCGCACCGAGGTAAATCCGCGGCGGTTCAGCCGTGAAATTGAAATAATGGTACGGTACGCGGCGCGATCCATCCGATGCGGAACCGTTAAGCGTGTCGCGAGAGACATCACGGATGATATGTCGCGGGAATACGCCTTTGTTCGTTGTGGATGAAGGCAATGAAACGACGTCGTGCCCTTCACTTTTATGGACCGGGACGCGCGATAAAAGGGAGTCTCTCTCGACCAGAATGTCAGGTAGGCAATATTCGCCATTTGTGTAAGGGCGGCGTGTGAGGATGCACATAAACGACGATAATTTACACTTAAGAAGTTACCTCTAATATTTACGTGTAATAATATACTAAAAGATAATTCCTATCATATCGCGTCACCTCGTTATGTAATAGTTTGCATAGTTTCGAGCGAGAATCTCGGTCGCAAAGTCTTATGGTTTCAAAATAGTTTGCTAACTAGGGTCGATAATCCAGATTTAGTAAACAAGTGAGAATAGATATTAATGAATGTGTGTTGAAAGCGTTATATTTCATTATGTTTTAAAATTCTCTTTAAAATTTCCTCACGACTTTCTTATAACTATTTTTAGTTTATAACATAATTTATAAAAAAAAAAAACTCTCGGAATATTATAATATATATTTATCATGCTCTGGAAAAATGTCAGATTTTGCGATACGTGGACGTTCAAATATCCGGCGGAAAGACGGAGATATAATACAGAAAACTATCCTTTCCAGATATTTGAAGAAGAGTATTTTCCCTCTTGTACAGAGGGACATCTTGCCCAACATCTTGAATCCAAAAAAATTCCCTCCCGAAGTATCCGGAACTATCCCGGGGCGTTTCTTACCTTAGGACGCGATCGAAACATGGACCATCGGCGAAATATTCTGATAGATAGATAGATTTCGCGCTATTTCGATACGATGGATATTCGCTTTAATACTCGTCGAGAAAGGGTTGTTTTCTTTCGGAAAAAGACGAGAGAAATCTCGAGATCTTCGCGGTTATTGCGCCGACCCGACCGTACCTTGGGAACGAAATCTATTTATTTGGCGACGGTATCTTCGCGAGCGGTGAAACGAACGAGTAATCTTTGCCCGAGATTCCGCGAAGGAAAATGTCACCACGATTTTGCTCTCCGCAGACTCCGATGATATACGTTCGGTGAAGTTTGCCGCAAAAATTTAAGATGTACGTATAAAGATAAGCCAGATATCGCGTACTTTAAATGTCAAAAAGTCAGATTACATACGCTATAAAAAAATGTATCTATAAAATAATCCTGCGTAACAACATAATAATTTAATTATCATTTTATGATGCAATTATGATGTAATGTATTGTAACGTGCGTGATATTTAACGATATTTCAATTTTAAAATATAATTAGACGATCCTAGTGATGTATAATATAACGATTGTTATGATTGATCGAGTTACGTACAATTAGCGAGTTCGAGTAATTATCTTCGACGATTTAAATCGCGAGCTGGGGGGCTATTAGAGGAGCCAGGTAATGCGCGAAACGTAGCCGCTGCTCTTCGCCGTCACAATAGACGGGACCAGCTGACATTTTCCCTCCCTCGTTGCAGTAAGCTCTTAAGCGCGAGCATCCATTCCGCGTTCTGAGCGTCGCACAGTTGCTCTTGGGTAAAGGGTGGCACCCTTTTGTTTGTAAGTTCGTGAAACTCGGCGCGATTACCGAGATGTCACGTAAACTCCCCGCTCCTCCTCGCTCTCGAAGCCACGTCTCTAAACTCCGACAAACTTGGGGCGATGGACCACCTTCGTCTCTCATTCGTCTTCTCTCCCCGTAATTTACCGAGTGGGCAATGAGCTCGAAAGTGCCTTGGAAGTACCTTCCGCGTATAACGATCCGGTTGAAATAATTGCTGGCGTGCAATTAAAATTTTAATATTGTGAAAAATTTTTTTATACTCCATCATGAAAAAAAAAAGAGAAAATTTCGACCATGAAATAATTTTTTTATTTTTACGTGCGTTTCGTAAATGATAATGCTATAGATTCGCGTGTGATAAAAATACATATGATAAGAGAATGAGATATTAATCAAGAAAGAAATTGAAGTAATGACGTAAGAAGATAAAGAAGTAGACAGATGAAGACACGGAATATCATCATCGCTTTCGCTGTTCGTGACATTAAGAGGTATTGCTCGTGTCACTCGACGTTTATAGGAAGATTTTTGTCTGCACCGTGGACAAATGTTCCTATCCGTAAAGCTTGTACGGATGTTGTTTTTTAAAAAATGGTCAGGGCACGAATTCCGTCGCGACTTACATTTGTTGCTATCAGTAGATAAAAGGCGACGCACTCGGAAACTCACATCAGCGGAAATCGCGGAAGCATCAGTATCGAGAGACATTTATGGTTGTATCGTTTAAGTGAAACCTATGACCGTCATAAAAATTTATAAATTGAGAAAATTGGCGAAGAAGAAAAAAGAGAAAGACAAAGACGAGAACATTTATTGTTCGTATTGATTCAAACTGAAACAATCAAGTTACTTCGTCGACGACATTTATACCTCTGCTCCTATTGAAAACAATCAATAATTTGATAATTTTCATAAATTTTTTAGAACGTATATAAATATAAACTGATTGATTTTCGTTTTTTTTCAAAATCGCTTTTATTTCTTTGATGACTCTGATATAAAATTTCTTAGTGGTTAGATATGCATTGCTCTAAAGACATTACGTCTCTCCGTAGATTCTCTTAACGAGATTTAACAGGAAGTGACCCGTTACGTTTGTCGTATTTATATAGATGCTCCAGCGACAAAGCTCCGTTTGAAGATGGAAGGAGATAGATCTCCAACAAGACTAGATCGTAGCCGGTGTAAAGACAACACGGTAGCGGAAGTAAGTAGAGAACGCGAATTATATATATAATTTGTGTGTGTATGCATGTGGGATGATGGAGATTCGCTTCACAATGCACACCGTGGGTATTAAGAACGCACGATGGAACAAACATAATAATATCTCGTTGTCATTATGTTATTTCGCTCGTTTAATGTACACTTCCGTGTCGAGGGAAAAATTTCGACTGGCGAACTAGCCATAATTTTATATCGATACCTGTATATATATGCGTTATATACTAAACTTTAATATCCGTGTTTTTCGTTCCTCGTTCAACCGTTATTGGCTCCGTCAGAGGACGGTATTTTCACCGGAAAGTTATCCGCTTTTTACGACGAACGTATCCCCGAACGTAGATTGACTTGTGCCCGCACTGTCGGAAAGTAATCCAACTTGCGGTCAATCGGGGAGAGGACGAGTGGGAATTACCAGGTCGCGAGGGACAGGACGGTAATACGTAGGAATGCATGAGATTCCGCGCCTGTCCTCCGAGAGAGCGAGAATTTCTCTCGTCTTTCATATCGATGTCTTTTTACGAAACATAAATCGGTTTGTCGTTGCTTGGCTTTATCCTCATTTGACCACAACGCAATTCAAAACTCCTCAGGATCGGATCTACCGCTCGTATTTTGTGCTTTCCATCTAATGTCAAGTTTGCAAATATAATTTGATCGGCAATGTTAAACAAAAAAAAAAAAAAAGAAAAGAAAAAAAAAAGAAAAAGAGCATTATTATAGGCATTTTTTTGCTTCTTTAATAATCGTGATTGCACGCCATGAATTCTACCAATGGTTCTGTTTATCCGCGAATCTTGCTCGCATCGACCTTGCGTCCCTCTTTTGTCGTTCGCTTTCCATTCAATCGGATCGTCGTTCTGTTGGAGTCCTGTCGAACGATCGACAGACCCTCGGGACTAGTCGGCTGCTATCGAAACCACTCTTGCTCGGTCAAACGACACCGTCGAGCCTTATTCAAAAATCGGACGGCAAAATCCGAGCCGAAAGCACGGCTGGGAGTCTCTCGAGGTGAGAATAGAGAGCTGCTATTGTTGCGAAAGATTACAGCATCCGATCGATACATAATCCTTATATAAAGTCATATAAAAAAGATTGTTAATCTTCCCTGCGCCAAGTTTTTTTTCGCATTATAAAATGTTAGTTTTGTATTTGTTATTTAATAATCTATTTTTATATTTTGACATTATTTGTAATGATAAATTAAAATCGCTGCGCGTACAGACGCGAATAAGAAATAGCTCTATTCTTTTTGTATGTCTTTAAAATTTAATTAATTCTCGCACATCTGGCGAGATGATCCTCCTGATACTAGATTCGGTTTAATCTATGAAATGAAAGCTCGACGTCATCGATATCGGATGCCGGAATCGAGTTGTATGCGTTGTGAAATCACCCTCGCTGCACTGCCCGGTGCTCTTGCGGTCCCGCGAGATTGAAATCCGAAGCTCATCGTCGCCGCTGCCGCTGTCGTCGCTCTCTCCAAACAGGTTTGCATGCAAATAACGCTCGCTTGCCATAAGTCAGCGCGCTCCCATCAATACATCCGGCGTCACTGGAGAGCCGAATGCGAAGATCGATTTATCATGGGTACTGACGCCTTTACTCATCCAGCGTTCACAACCACCA
Source organism: Cataglyphis hispanica (assembly GCF_021464435.1). Lineage (NCBI taxonomy): Eukaryota > Metazoa > Arthropoda > Insecta > Hymenoptera > Formicidae > Cataglyphis > Cataglyphis hispanica. The sequence continues at coordinate 3,918,310 of NC_065969.1, read as the reverse complement.
TATTTCGATAATATGTAAGTTCATTAACTCACGTATTTCTCGATTGAAATTCCTCTCACATATTATCGCGTGGAGTTAGGCGGATCCAACGTGGTTTTCGCGGCGAAAAAACGATACCATCGACTCTTTCCTCAGGGAAAGAGATTTGTAGCCGAGCGCAAGAATTCCATCTTCGGGATCCTCTTTTACCGCGTCGATACTCACGTCGCGATCCAAAGTAAGAAACGACGACAGCTTCGTCGGAGCATGGTACCGGAAGCATAGAAAGGACATCGATATCGATTTCGTGTCAGACCACAATCCGCTGAGAAAGACTCGCAAAGAACGTGTCGTTGCGCGTCACGCGCGCGCGGCTCTTGGCGCCTCTTTTCCAGTTTATTTTAATGTTAAACGTCTGTCGCGCGCGATGGAAGACAACATTTTTCAAGTATACATGTCATATACTATATTTAAAGAATATTTAACTTTGTGGGGACTTTTTAAGAGTGTGTGTGTGTGTGTGTGTGTGTTCGTCTACATGCGCGCAGTAAGAAAATATCACGATGAGCTCAGCTCGCGTGTCCTTGTCTATCGTTCATAGATTCCATGGACAATCGAAAGGACAAAAGCGTGACTAGCAGGTGAACAGAATCGTGACATATTTTTCATTCGCCGCTCGTCGCCAGCTTTCCCCCTCGTGCCTATCGTGAGCTATTATTCTCGACATGGAACATAATTTGCTGCAATTCCATGATTGATGATTCATATTCATGAAGAATATTGATTTAATTTCTTTTTTCTTGTAAGATGTATATAATTTCAGAATTACAAGTACGTATAATATCAAATTGTATGTTACGCGAGAAAATTTTACCACGGGATTAACATGACTCTCTTGACCCAATATCAACCGACATAAATTATTCAAATAACGCGCGAGAGTAAGCGTAATAGAAAATTGAAACAGTTACAATTACAATCTGGTAAATGTTTCGTTTGCAAATTGTTATTTCCATAATAACTTATTTCTCCCAAACATGTATGAAAACATGACAAACGAGAGTGGCATATTAAAGAACGAGTGCATTAGATGCGCACTTTGACGAGGTAGTTAACACACATTTTCCATCAACGTCACTCATGGAACATATGCACAGATACGACACGCTCTCACCATTGCTTGTTCGTTCCATCCATTGAATTCATATTCGTGAACATCGCGTAAAAGTCCATAATAGAAATACTATAATTACAGATATCCGTTAACAACAAATATCCGTTAATAATATTTTTCATTTACAGCTTATTGATAATTAATGTAATAATTTAATTATTAAATTATTTGATTTTTGACGTTGTCAAATTATTGTAATAATTGTTGATGTCGAAAAAATGTTGATGTAAAAAAAATAAAATTGAAAATGAAAATGAATTTACACAATAGCTATTTTATATACGCGTTACAATGATTGGAAAACTATTTCATGTTAAAAAATATTTTTTCACGCACACGCACACACACGCACATATTACATATATATATATATATATATATATATATATATATATATATATATATATATATATATTCAGTTATTAAAATTTTAATTAATAATACTTTTCATTCGTTAGTTTCTTTAAAAATAGAGATACGTCAGGTAACAAATAATTCATTGTCACAAGATCGTATCATGTGTACATCAGTAGCGACACATTCCATGCATGTCAAACAAGCTTCTCGCATTCCTTTCTTTGAAAGAGGAGAATCGCGAAGACAGGTGCAAGACGTAGAATAAAGCTGAATCTTTTCAAAGGATCGCAGAAAAATAAGAGAGCCAGTCTGCGGCAGTCTTTTAGCATCCATGTGTTGTAACGTTTCGCCTTAATTTACTCAAATAAATTTCATTGCAATATTCGCGATTTTATCTTATTAAGGACAATAGAACATGAGAACGGTATGATTCTTAAGATTTGCAAGATGAACATATGTAATTTATGTATAGCCAGCACATATTGCATTATTTATGTACCAATCGACAATCTGCGTCTGCCATTATCGAAAAATGCTTTTTACAAAATTAAGAATTAAAGACGCTTAGCTTTTTCCGTTGCTGTTAAAAAATGACATATTGATAATCTAATTTATCGAAGCAAGATAAAATAAAGAACAGTTTTATTATTTAATCAAACATCACACAAAAATTAAAATATTTAAAATATTTAAATAAATGTGAAAAATAGCAAACGTACTAAAATATGCTGCTTTTTGTTCGAAAAATGTACAAAGAAAATAAAATGTCGTTCGCGGTGCTAGAATAATTCTTGAATTCTTTCGCGGAAAACCACTAAAATTTATAAACATACATAGAACTGTTCGCGACTTCGCGAATATATTTCCCGTTTACATTATCGAAGCATTTTTCACGACGACTCGGAAATACTCATGTCTAGAAAGCGGAGAACGCTCGGTGTTGGAGAACGAAACGACACCCCGCGGGGAATATTACGGCGGAAGAGAGCCGCGAAGCGTAATATCATGACGACGATTTAACCGCTTTGCCGCCGTGCCTTTGATAACGATAATTATTACTGGGGCATCATCATACTAATGGAATTTAATAACAGCATTTGTCGCATCGCTTACATAACGCGGTATGTCAGCTTCGAGTCGTACTTTTCGCAGAGAAAAGCAGCTTCTCGACATTCCCTCATGGAAGTTATCTATCCGCGTTAGCGCGGCATAAGAAATGTACTGCAAAATGGAATAAATTTCTCGCCTTACTAGTACCCCTCGGAATAATTTTAAATACGTATGTGCGAAAATATGTAGTCTAGACAAAACCTAATTCACAACTGAATTTCCATGCGATTTAATTATCGTATTTATTAATATATGAATTTTAAACAGGCGTTTCTAATTTGGAAAACAGAATGCAACTTCAATGTAATGTAAAAATTTACATAACAATAATGCTTTAGAATCGAAATTCAAAGCGACATTCTCGTAATTACGAGAACGAATTTTATTTGAATTTGTGAATGCATCTGTCAACTACGAACAACAACAAAATTTTCTCTCGTCGTATACTGTACAAAGGTGGAGTTCGATCGTTTTAGATTCGATATAGAGAGTACGAAAATGGAGAGTCGCAAATGTAGAACAAACTGAAGAGCGAGGAACATTTGCACCATTTTCTATACGCTCGAATGTCACATTCGTCTCTCGACAAGCGCTTTCATCGAAAACGCTGAGGGGGTTTACGTGTGTCGCGAAGAATTGGATCTTGAAATTGGAAAAGATTGAAAAACCTGCGAATCAGGAAAAAAATTCGGAACAATAAAGCAATCGAAATTGGAAAAAACATGGCAACAAAGGCACCGTGATAATAATGGCACGTTTTTCAGAACAAATTCCAGAAATTTTCCAGAATTTGAGAATAATACTAATTAGATATTAATTCGAATCTGATATTACTGGAAGATGACATATTTAATTATAACCGATAATGAAACTTAATAATTGAGATAATTGAAAGGAAAAATTGCACGATTAAAATTATTATTGAAACGATTAAAAAATAATGAAATATCAATGTACAAAATAGAGAGTAAACCCGAGGCTATCTTAACTGCATTACGACGCGTTTATAACCATGGTTGCATTTTGAAGAAGTCTGCGTAGCCCTGGGGCATTCGGTGATAACGCTACTCCATGAATTAGAAGACTCCCCGAGAAGCTGGCCTTAACGGAATCCCACGATAGATAGTCGAACTCTTCTAAAAAGTTGTCGATTATATTTCGCGAATGAATATAAAGCGTTCTCGATGTGCTCCGTTTAACTTTAACTCTTAAATAGTGCGCCGCTGCTTTCGTGATAAACGCGAGATAATATTCCAGCTTATACGGACCAAATTTATGGCGGACTATAGCGTATTACGTAATTTTTGTTTCAAATAACCGCGCCCGCTGCTGCTCTTTCGCGGATATCGGGCGCATATAAGTGCGCGAGAGACTTTATTAAAGTCGTATAAACATAAAACAACGCGGGGTATATTCACGTTTATCGCCGCGGCAATTATCGTTCTCCTTAATCAAATTCAATACCATATATATGTGAGCAATATAAAAGATAAATCCAACATTTAACTAGATAGGACAATGTACCATTGTGCGAGCTATTTTTATACGACAATCAATATCGAACTATCGTAAATTTTTTTCCACCAATCATATCATATCATATCATATAGCTTTAAATTTCTATCGGATATCAGTAAGAGAAGTAAAGACCTCGGCTATGTGGAAATAAAAGTTTCAGTAGTCTTGCACTCGTTTCCACAAATTGTTTCCGAATTCATGAAATATCATCTAAGGATTCTTGAAGATTTTTCCAATAATAATAATTTCGTTTGTCAAGAATAAAAATATTCGTTGTTAAAGAAAAAAAAACGCGCGTCTCGAATTAAAATAATTTAAAAATCTTGTCAATGATTTTAAATACATACGTGGCGAAAACTCTAATTAACAAAAAAAGAAAAGATACAAATTTAGCGAACATAAAAAACGATGCAACTCTCTCTTTCTCTTATCGATTTTTTTCTTTTTCACAAAAGATCGTGTCCATTATAATCCTCCCGTCTCATAACGGGTTCTCGATAATAATAAACGCATTAGGTGGTCAGTGCGAACATGGCTCTCGAATAAATATTGACGTTTTATATTTGAAAAATGGTTACACGGCCGATGCAAATCTCACAGTTGGTTATCTCAATTTTCTTGAGCATTCTCACTCGACGAACACATATTTATCTTTCGGCAATGCATCCATTGGTCCTCGATATATTTGCCTTTAGACGAACCATCCATTGGTCGATAAATACGAGAAGATATTCCAAAGATAAAATTTTCTCTCGTAATATATTATAAGTCATAAAAACATACTCGGTCTGTCTGAAAATATTTTTTTTTTTTCAGGACGTAACTCGACGTTCAGACTTTACTTTACGAACTTACGTCGTTATACGTTGCTATGTCCGTCGTGTTTTCAGTAGACGAAGCGAAATTATCAACCCTTTTACGGAAAATGAAAATTTTCTGTCTTTAAATTGTAAACCGATTCGCGAACAACGTCGTAAAGAGAGGATGCTCGTAACCAGTCAGTATAACTCAAAGACTCGTTTTAGTTCTTGCTGCTGGCAGTTTACTTCTCGTCTTTGGGTAAGCGAAGAACGTTGGACGAAACCTTAAAACAACCACGTCACGCTACGGGATGTGCTTTAGTCCAACAATGTGCTTGACGTTAAGATGTTTCGTCCATGAAGAGATGTTTTTCCGCTCGAGCAGATCACTCGCAATTCCCGAGCTCGCAGTTTGCTTCTATCAAGAGACAAGCAGTCGAAACTCATCTCGCAAAAGCCCTAAGCCATTGCTGTCTGCTGGGACGAGACAGGACTCAAGCTTCGAATACGACATCCTCGTCGACGGATATATCACGCATTTCATTGCAGGTTCTCCTGTAGGTATCGTGCGATGCTTTCATCACAATCGCGAGCTCATTGTCGCATAGCGACCCAATTCCCTTAATGAGACTGTCTTTCGGATTAACTCTCCAGGTTCGCGCAAATCAACAGACCCGAACGATATATGTGACAAATAAATTTACTGAGACAAAGAAAAAAAGAGAAGCAATAAGAGATATTTTGAAAAATAAGCCACGCGAAATGTGTTATCATAATTTTCAATAAATCAATTTTAAAGCGTGCCAGATAAATAGAGATCGTTTTGTATAATTAAATATATCCTCGTGTAGAGAGAGAAATATGTCGATTTGACATGGGATCGCGCTATTACAGAGCAAAACGATCGCTCGACGCGTGTGAATCGTTCTCTTGATTCAACATGTCGGTAGCGGAAGTGCAAAAGCCCGTTCCATGTCTAATCCCTCGCGATCACCGATGAAATGCGTGAAACTACGAGCTGCTGTATCCGCCCTGGACAACGGCCAAGTTTCTTGCACCGGTCGGCATGACCGGAAATAACCGTAGACAGCACGGGATTAGTGAATGCATCGTTTAGGAAACTACGCGAGCGTTATCGCCAAATAAGTTTTGCGGCCCCCGTATCGAGCAAACATGAATCGCGAATTTGCGCTTCGCTGAATAACGTCGACAGACGTGATAATGGACGAGGGCAAAAGAATAATCGCGTTTTTCTCCAGCGTTGCAATTCAATCCGGGACTATTCAGGGAAATAGTACTTGTGTAATTGTATCTCCCTCAAACTAGAAAAAAATTCAAGATTAGCTACATTTTAAAGAAGCATAAATTTTAATTTCATGAATTATAATTTTTACTTCTTAAAGTTTTTCATTCTTTTCATTTAATATTTGTAAAAATTTATAGATCTGGATTTGCAAAAATCTTATAATCAATATATATTGTCTCGCGAGAGAATCGCTATATTTGATCCTCGATAAAGCGGAGTCTCATTTATCATTCGAATAAAACAAAGTCCAACGATCATGCTTCTGCGTTCCTTCACCCGCCTATGTGAGACGCGACTTTAAATCCAAGCAAACGAATCCTCTCGTGCACGTCGTAAGCTCGACGATTCTAAGAGGAGCTTGTAGAAGAAAGAGATGAGTAGGTCGAACAGAACGAGATGGAAGAAACCAATTAGAGCGGCAGTATCGAAAGACGACGAGCGACGCGGACCCAATCGGACACGGTCTTAACTAGATTTCGGCAGAGAGGAATTGCCGAAAGAAAAGGTAGAAGTGGAAAAAGAGGAACAAAGTGGTCAAATGGAATTCCACGGGATATATATTGTGAAACAGTCCATTAAGAATTAATAGTTCGTACGGTAGGGAGAGACAAGGTGAAGCAAGGGATGATCCTTTCCGATCCAGCGATGTTGGCGCAACAAACTATGCGACAAAAGCCTATTACTTGTCATCGATATGTCATGCAATGTTCCATCTTGTCTCGCTCTCCTTTCCCCCTCCCCAATAAACAGCCGTATGTCCGGAGAAGCTAATAAACGAAGCAATTACACGGAATTATGGTCATTGTAGGCGTTCCACACCATGACGATATGTAAAAGGAGACTTACGTCAGAGTGCGTTGTAACGCACGCTGGAAAAATTAAAAGGGATGATCCGCGAAATTGCAATCGTCGTCGTTGATACTAGGGAGCGTAAGCCGAGCGAGCGGCGCTTGTTTTGCATTTTTATCTCGTCGAATAAAAAGACGAATTACGTAATGATTGGTCTACACGATCAAAAGAACGATAAAGTAAAGAGAGAAAGAGAAAAAAGTAACGGTTGTCATCGTGACGAAGCAAAAATTTCCGATTGAATATTCTGGCATTCGCTCAAAGAGCACAACTTTAACTCAAAGCGACGTATCTTACTAAGATTCGTTTTTGCGTTAAAATGTTTTTCTCGACAGTACAGAATTTTTTATTCGCGAGAAAACGCGAATACAAAATTGCAAAAACGTAATTTGTTTTATTTGAGCTCGGATCGAGCAGCATCAAGCTCGTAAAGGAGCAATTTACGATGGAGAATAATTGTAATTGCCATAAGTTATTGGATGAGTAACCGCGTGTAGTGCGATTAATTTTAAGAAATAAATTAATTAGCGGGATTATGCCAGGCAAAGGCAGTTTTTCGGTTGCGGACCTGTTTGAAGAAACGGGGTTACGTAAATATGCGGGGTTCGCGCGAGATCGCTTATATTCACGTCAGCAGTAGGCGCGGCAAGGTGCATTTGCATCGATAACGCCTCTCTCGCATGCGTGTCTTCGAGGTGAAACGTTATTTATCGCCGGGTCTACGCTGCCTCCTCTCCTCGTCTTCGTGAGGGGAATTTCATAAATATTCCCGCACGCAGGTACCAGTCGAGCCTCCGTGGCCCTTTTCATCGTGTTACATGCTTCCCCCCCCGTTTGTGTCACGAGACGAAATATAGATGTGGTGCTATACGTGGCACTATAATTCAGGAATTTCAATTCTTTAGATTTTCGATATACTATATGTGTATGTGTGTGTGTGTGTGTATGCGCGCGTGGCTTGTGAATTTAAAGATAACTTCTTACGATTAATGATCGAAAGGAAGTATACGATCATCTGGCGATTTTTATCGAATGATGCAGCGAAAGTTGAACGCGATACCGTATGGCTGTCAAAATAATTTTACACGAGTGGAAGACTTGAGATACACTATCATTCGAAGAATCGATGTTCACGAATCGCGCGATTCCCTCGTGTCGTATTTTTCGTGCAAACAGCTGTAAATATAAATTCTATTCAATTTTCGAGAGCGAACAGGTTTCTCGCGAAATCGATGAATATTCTCTTAAGGCATTATATTGTCTTAAAAATTCACGACAAGTAGCAAAAGGAAGACGCCTTGACATCACCGGACAGCTCGTCGGTCACGGTGGGTACGTCACGGTGTGAATGTCTGTCCAAACGTCGCGCGATGAAGTAACGGGACATTAGATTAATGGCCACCATCTCACCATTTGATATTTGTATCATTCTTCGTGCGCTGCGTCGTTCTCTCTACTTTCATTCGGCTTAATGCCCTTTCGGGGCCATTGTATCGATACCCTTTCCCGCGGCAGCGATTTGCAATTTGACTCGCGCCCGATGGAGATTTATGATGCCGTAAATCTAATTGACTCGGCGCTAACGTTCGTCGCTGGTAGCTTTGTGTGTGAATATCAGATATTAAAATACTTAGCGGGGTGGCATACACACAACACACACACAAAAGCAGTGACGTGGCGCGAATACACAGCGAGCACAAAAAGTAATTTATTTATCTTACTTTCGCGTGGTGAATATTATGCCGCATGTTGCGTTACTAAAAGAAAGGTCTTATTCTTCTCATGCATAAGTCGCGGCGATGGTACAACGCAATGGCGAATTGTTCAAGTTTTCGCGCTGCAAAGTTTCCCGGATAAATGAAAAGTTCGAACGCAGAGGTTTCTGTAACAAGAGCGACGTCATATGGTACGCTATTAATACCCGATATAACACGCAATGCACGTGCGATTCTGCGAAAGTTCAACAATCTGCATATCGTACAGTTTCCCGTTACGTTGTTGGTATGATAAACAGTAAACAGTCTGATCTATAACTACTATGCATAATATCACGCGATTTCATGTGCCGTGAGTTTCGAAACAGCAGCCAGAAAATTAGTCCCTTTGCGAATGAAACGCGATAAGTACGGTCATGACGTTACAAACGCGACGTATACATATTAAACGACGATGTATGCATACATACATATGCATGTACGCATACGTGTGGGAAAGAGAAACATATTCACGACGTCGAATAGATGTTAGGCAATAAATAGTTTACGGTAAGTTGCAAACGCGAATATGGCTACAAAGCAGTTAAATAGCTCAATTTACGTTAATTAAGCAGTTAATTTCCGACAGATATGCTTCGGATGTATTTCTCGATGGGCAGAGAAAAAAAAATACTATCCGTGATACACAAAAACGTGCACGAAATTATCTATAACCGGTTATAACGGGTTATATATATATTTTTAGAAAACATAATGAATGCGTATATTTTTTCTTTTTTTCTCTTCGTTCACCCCCGTCTTTTCCGGACAGGCAGACTTCCGGCTTTATGACGATTTATCTCGTACCTTTAACGTACCGACGCCTTCCTGTCTTTGCGCTGAAACGTCGTAAACTTTTGCCTCGAACCCTTGTACCGCACAGATGCTGCCGCTGCTAGAAAAGCCGGCGAACGAATAACAGCGGTTATATGTAAGCTTTTGCTACTACGCCGAGTTTTATGGCAGTCGAGGATGTCGCGACACGAGGAGACACACATGTGTAAACTATTGTCGCAGTTACGTGCCGCCAACGATGACTTACGGGGGAGGAAGAAACTCTCGGCTACGGCCTCGACGACGAAGAGAGAGAGAAGAGAGAGAAGCAGATTGACCCTTTGATCCTCTAACTTCTACGTGACGACTGCGAAATAAACGTGACACCCTGGGGCTTCACAATGTGTATATACTTTTACCGAGATGAATTCACGTACAAGACACGGCGCGCGCGCGCGTATCTTCCTTTTCGATTTATAAGCCGGATCTTTGAAATAGTATTCGCCATTTTATTTGTAGATCCGTCTCTCTTTTTCCTATCATATCCGCGTATCGATTTATTTCAGCTTACAATTATAGTCTGATACGTGAGCGATTCGATTTACGCGCTCGCAAAAGTTGCATCGTAGTAGCATCAATATGATTAAAAAAAAAAAAAATATTGCATATTAAATAAATTGCGTGTCAGTTATGATGTTCATCGCAAATTTATTCTGTCGCAATTAATTCGTTATTATTGGAAATATAATGCATGAGGCTCTTCGTCATTGCCTCGTTTGTCGGTTCATTCGCGGATTGTGATCTAAATTATTTCATCTCAACGCCGGATTCTAATTTATCTCTTAACCGCGTCAATTAATTATAAAAGTATTATTCGTTATCGCTTTTTCATCGTATATACGTTTAATAATTATTGTAATATGCTTATAATTCGTATTTCCCTTCACACGTTGCTCATTTGCATGTTACTCGCGTAAATTAGACAACAATATTATCCTTCTGTTCATCAATGTTTCATTGAGGCAACGCTCGCGGCGAAAGCATGACTCGTCCTGGTGTATTTATTTCATCTCGAACCGCGCGTCGCATTCGGATACGCATTGCACTTGTATCTCGAAGAAACATGCGGTGCCATTATGGTAGCGGCGGAGTCGTGCTCATCGCAGGTTACAGCCATGGAAATGCAGACGCGTAAGGCAAGGTTGTTGTTGCACGACGAACCTCGTTGCGTTCTCTCTCTCTGTCTTTCTCTCATGGGCGTAGCCTTTGTCGTGAAACGACAGAGCTCGATACGCTTTTCCCTCCTGAAAATGACGATTATAGTATCGAACCGAATCTCCACCGCGTCTTCCTCGCGTCTTTCTCGTTGTCTTCTTCCCGCGTCTTTTCGCGCACCGCTGCTGATAAATATTTGCGAACGGAATTGATACCCTTGTACACAACGAGCTATTCTAGCGCGCGATAGTAGCAATATTATAGTCGAAGAAAAGCCTTTATTACTTTGACATCTGTCACAGAAGTGTGGCAAAGAAGAAATTGGAGAGACGAGCACGTAAATTGAATCTTCAGATGAAAGAGGATTCATTCCCATTTTGATACATGCATTTATTGTCGATGAATAAAAATGTAACTTTGTAGCGTCGTAATGATACTACCAATCTATTTTCGATATTTTCTTTTTTAAAATATTGATCTCTATCAGTTTCGGAATACAAATAAAAAAAAAAAAAAACCGGAAATGTTTTGTCGTCTTAAATAATGTATGTCTTTTACGTGAAAAAAAAAGAAAAATTAAATATTATACATGTAAGAGAAGATAATTTAATCTCAGCATAAATATAATTTATTATATTGTTTACGCGTAACGTTAAGAAATATATTATCTTTTCGACGTGCTCCCTTATCTTCCTATTATTTTTCATCGTAATGTCATTAACACGTAGAGATTAACATGAGTAGCAATCTTGCTTAGCTTAAATGGCCCATAAAATGGATAATTCTAAAAAGGGCTCCCCTATATACTGTTCTCTGGGTCTCTGGGTCAATCACCGAGCATGAAATTTATTATTTACAGCAGAGTCAGGTACGCTCTTCCCGACATAAACAGGTTAAATAATGCGTCTGGTGCGTTACAGCTCAAGCATAACTGAATTATTTATCGGCGTACCAGAATAGAGACTGGCGAAAGATTTAGCCTGTTAAAATTTATGAAACTTCCCTATAATGGGTGGTTCTAAAGTGTTGCAGCGCGCATCCGCGCGTGTGTTAAATGTCAAGAGACTACGGAGTAAATCCGGTGTTCCCGGATAATGCATAAAATATTTTCTTCGATATTAAAAAAATATCGTTTATCCTAGAATATTAAAAATTTATATGAGAAGTGCGAATATATAGACTTATATATGTTCTTTTTTTTTTAAATTGAGATCATACATATTACTTTTGAAAAATAAAATATTCATGTCTCAAAAATACATCTCTATAAAAAATAAAACCAATTTCCGTCAAGCCTCGTATATATCCGTTATTCATGAAATCGCAAATTTCATCAAACCAAATATTAAATTAGCTAAAATTAAGTTAAAAAGTGATATCTTAACTTAAAAAGTGCGCGTGAACGACCGCAAAGATTTATCCGTTCCACAAATGTCACATCCGACTGTCGTTCGTTGCCGGAAACGGATTTCAAGGTAATCAAACAATTATGTCAATCAAGAGATCCGATTTAAGCGCGAGCGATTATCATTAAATTCAGAGCAATTGTGCGTCAGAATGATCGCGTTACTCCTTAGAGCGCGAGAAACCCTAGTTAATTATTTTAGAGTTGTCGTTAGTATCTCAGTTTAGGAGGGCCGAGTAAACGATTCGTATAATGGCGCCGATATCCGTACGATTTATTAGCGAGCGGTACGAGACTGTCGGATGGAATCGCTCGTTAATTTAGGTTACGAAGCGAAAGGAAGGGAATGCGCGAATTTCGGGGCAAGAGGGAGAAAATACCGAGAGAAACGTGGAAACTAGCCCTATGGCGGAATTCAACGGGGTTGTAACAGACTCGGGGAGAAAACGACGATTGAGAGCGATGGTGCGTAGAGTACGGCGTTTGCCGAACGCGATTCACCTCGCGCTTTATCGATTCATTTACTATTCCTTCTCGATTGCCCGTCCATCCGGCTACGCGCAAGAGCGAGCCTCTGTACGATAATTTATTTGATGTGCGGGGAAATCCGTTCGTGCGAGATTATTAATCGAGCTTATTTCGCGTCTGTAAAATAAAATTAGAAAAAAAATATTTGTATAAAATCATTTAGCGACTGAAGAAGTAATTGATAAACAGCGATTTTCTCATAAAAATCGTTAAATTACGAGATCTGTAAATGCAATTTTGCAGTTACATAAGGGATGATATCATTCACTATTAACTGATTCGATCTGGAATACGACTCAACGTGCATCCTGTGTACGTGCGTGATAAAATGAATGGTCGTAACGCGCCAAAACCCCCCTCGGCGTCACGGTAGTAACATGGTGTTTTAACGTGTGTGTGTGAGAGATGCATCATTCTTCGTACTTTATAGCAGCAGCTCCCTTCGAGAGGGAAGTTGCGAGATGACGCGATATGTAAATTCCAACATCGCTCGCCGCGGTAAAATTCTTATTATGTTAGCAAAGGTTGATTATCGGAAAATATCTTCGAAAAGGAGATATAAAAGTATCTTTACGCTATCACGTATAAAGTTCGTATAAAGTTCGTCAAAGATAATGGATAGGTCGTAACACTAGGTATTCGATGATAAACAAAGTAAAATTTTGTCTCTAGAGATATATATATCTACGTACATAAGATAGATTTGCACTTTATTCTTGCCGAGATCATTATATGTAATAAAATTTCCTAATTTTTCTTTTGTAACTTATTTTATTTTAGATAAAAAAAAAATTCAAACCATAAATTAAAATCGGAAAAATATATTTCCAATATTCTCTGTATTTATTTTTCATTTCTAACACTAGCATTACGTGTAAAATGATGGAATATCTCTCTCGGTCGTTATATAAATCACCGAAAATCCGTATTGTCGTGGAAACGACACGCATGTCTGCGAAATCGTTATCGCTTTGGTACATTCGGTCGTCCCGTGGAGAAGCATCGTTCATTAGTGTAAAAGGCGAGTTTTCAGTAAATTAAGAAACAACTCGACAATCTCGACGTTGCTGGCAAACCATTAGCCATCGTCGAGAAAAGAGAGATGTTCGTATGGTTCTAATTCGTTTTAACACTTTCAAGGCACGCAATAAAAATCTACTGCCAAGTAAATAAGATTACGCGTTGAAAATGTCGAAGGTCTAAAAGGAGCTATCAAGAAGCCTTTCCGTGAAAGTTTAAATCAAACATCAACCTCTGCGAAGTATCTCATCTGTTAATAAATTAATTTTTTATTATAATTCTGAATTCCTAATTAATTTTTAAAAATAAAGTTCTGGCGAATTAAAGTCAGACATCATTCTTACACAACTCTTACACATTCGTAAAAATTGGTATCCTCTTTCGTTGTTTCCTCTTTTGAAGCTCCATGGAACGAGGCACACAGACATGGAGTCTTCTATACGTAAACGAGGCGCGGAGGGACGGTCGTTATGCGAAAGTAATTGATTACCCGCGATGCACGATGCGTGCGAAATCGATTTCGAAGCGTGGATCGTCCGTACCATAAATTGCATCGATAGGTGCCGCATTGTACGATGGATATCGAAGAAGACTTCACGCTTTCTTTTGAAGAGGAAAACATCGTTTATCGGACACTGTAACGGTATTTCAGTTTTTGTCGAAGAAAAAAGCACGATTTATTGTCTAATCCATCCAGTGTTTTTACATCTGAATTAATGTAAAAAAAAATTACTTCAACTATATAATATGCTAAATGTCTGACAATTACAAGTTTGTCGATAAGCGTTGCAGATTGAGATTAGATTATCTGGCAATCATGTAATCGTGATTTATTAATGTAACGATCAACGGTATATCACTGTCTTCCCTTAGAAGCTTCTCTATTAATACGAGCAATTACTGTGACGAAGGTGATTATCGACGAAATCTGTTTCGCTACCCCGTAACGTTCTTGCCTGCGTTATGAACACGATACACAAATTACGGAGTTAAGTAATGACATCATCATATAACAAATAGCAAATGTTTGTCGATCGAGACGAAGTGCATCGGAGATGAATTGTCAATTCAGAATTACGCGAAAACAAAGTTTATTCGACCGGTATGCACGCGCGTTTTACAATAAAATTTCTAACGATATATGACATAAAATCGGTCATCGAGAGAGGCAAATGTAGTTTCACGGGCACACGTGATAGAAAAAAATTTATAAACAAAGGCACAGATTAAATCACTAAGTCTGGCGTAACCAGATGACAAATGCAAATATGCTCGTTGCACAAATATCATGAAATATTGTTGAAACAATTCATTTCAATCAAACTGATCTCGCTAGGATAAAGCAAAGTTTATGCTGGGCATTGTTTTAGTTCTCGATATGTTTTCGCGTTTGTATGGATGATATCGCGGAAAAAACCGTCCGAGAAAAATTAAGTCCAATTTTTTTTTTTTTTTATTAATATTTCGACAGCGTTTCTTTTCAATTTGTCATAAGTCATGAATCCTCTACGAGGATTTCGATCATTATTCTCATAGCATATAACAAATGGAATTAGATCGATATTAATATGTATTCAAAACTTTGAGAAATTCTGCAAATTTAGTTACACGATAAGCACTTTGCTTACAGTCTAGTCGTTGCTCGATCGCCTATCGCGTTACAAGCAACAGCACAGTAAAGCAAGCTTCATCTAATATAATAAATGTTATATGTTTCATACTATTTGTATACAACATGTACATATTATATATAATCGCAAAGCAGAACAAATAAAGAGATTGATTGAATATTTAAAAAAGTATAAAAAAATTATTTCCTCGTAATAAGACGCAATATGAATTTTGTACATAATTAAAAAAAAAAAATAATAAAATAAAAAAAATAGTGTATTTTATCAGAGTTATATATTCAAAAGCTCTGAATGGTGAAATAAAAGTCATCGAATAAGAGAGGAGAGAGACTTGCCTCTTTTCGATGCTACCAATTTAATTTAAAGGACGAACGTGTGGGTAAAGAGAGCGGAAATGCGGGCTGTTGCTTCTGATTCGAAGCATACGAGCATACAACCGCGACTGTACGGTAAGTGCTTTCAGCAATCTGTATCCCAACGGTGGATTTCCATACAATATGGTTAGCTCGTCGTCTGCTGAAGCTATCGGTAAATAACGATGGCGACGACGGACGTTCGCTCTAATTCCGCGCGCGATGTTACGCCGCGCATAATAAACGTACGGCACGCATCACACTTTATCGGTTTCCAGTCTGTGTGGGTTATGTCAGCATGCACACCGTGGTGTTGCCAGCACGATCCGCTGATACAACCGTTCGTCCGGCCGTGTAACAGCTACTATTGAATTGTGTCTTCTATGCGAAGTCAGAGACGCGAACTGCCTCCGAAATAAGCGCGCTCGTGGATGCAAAAAATGAAACGATATCTTCGAATATCTCGCTGGCAACAATCGCGAAAATACTTTATCGATTTACTTTTTTTTACGTGCTTTTTTGATGATGATACTCTATATTTTTGGCCACGATAAATAAAAACTTTTATTATTATTACCTATTAAACGCTTTCGTTATTTTAATTCTTATTAATATAAAGAAATATTGTATGAGTGTTATACATATTTAAATAAACTCAATATTTTCATAAATATTCTTTTTAAATAGATTTTTAAATTTGAATTATTAAATGATACAAGTGAATGCACAGTTTTAAATAATGAATTATTATACAACACTGATATTATATTGACATAATGAAAATGACATTGTTGAAACTGATGACTATGTAATTGTTAATTATTATATATATATATGTGTTACCATTATATCTTTTTGGCGACTTCATCCATAATTGATTGATGCGCAAATTTAGTGCATAAACAATAACTGGAGGGCATTGTGTTTTTGTACAACAGCAGAAAGCATTTACTTCGAGTCTACGATATTCGTCATTCTGCATTTTACGTACCGCAATTTGAATTGTTGATTAAAATACTAGTTAAGTTATGCGTGAATTACTCAGCCGCACCAAAGCTTCAAATTCAACGTCCGCGGTCGAGATTTATGGATAGCGAGCTTTATATTTATATAACGAAACTGGAAGATTAAATGTAGATATAAATTTCATCTTTCTATAATCTATATACATACTATCTCTTTTTGAATTATCATTTTTTTTAAATTTACTCACGGATATTCGCAGAGTAAGATGTCAAGATATTAAACTTTGCTTTTTGATCAATCGCTTACCTGAAACAAAGAAAAAGATACAATTAGTATAAGATAATTCTTTTTTTTCTTTCTTTTATATTATTGTGATTACATTGTATTATTTTTAACGCGATCTTCAATTAAGCGAGTAATAAAGTAAAATGCGATAAGTAAGCAATCTGATAGAAGCACGATAAGAATGAAAGATCGACGGGTACGAAACGTGACAGAGATGGACTTGTCATTCTTTCTAGTCCGAATGTATGTATCTCTCGACTCTCCGACAAACTCTCTAGATGAACTTTCCGTCATTCTCTTCCTGTCGAGACGGATCGATGGCGCGAAAGGAGAAGCAAGTTGACACTTCGCGGAAACACAGTTGTCTCACTTCGTCCCCTCGTCTCTGTCTCGCTGAAGTGAGGGCGGCCAAATAAACACAACGAGAGGATCTAGCGGACTGGTTTCTCGACCGGACGCGACAGTGCATTGAATGGGCCATTCACTAACTTTGACGTTTCCACCTACGTAAGTTTCCAGACATTTTACGAGGTCGTGGACCGCGCGCGCGGTCGCGACCATCGCGGACTTTCCGACTAAAGCCCTTTGTTTCGGGCAACGATGACCGGTTGTTGCGGATTTAGTTTCCAAGTGGAATCGAGAGTCACGCCGAAGGGTTTTCCGAAAGCCGCTTCGAGCTATTTATAATACGTTCAAATGGGTAAATTCACCTTTTCATGGGAGGAGTTTCGTGGAAATTCACGCAAAGTGCCTTGCACGATTACGTCCAAGATTTCCACTGTTTATCGTTCCAATGCCCCGAGCAGAATTAGCGTACTGGAAATATCCGAGCAAACTTGGTGAAACCTGATGTGAAAATGGAGTTTCAAGGTGGATCAGTATAAACATCTCCGAACAGTCTAAAGTTTATAAATAATTTCTTCGAATAGAGATAATTTTAGATATTTATTAGCCATCTCTTTAATTTAGAATCGGATTAACAAATCCATTTGAATGAGACATTGACTTGACATTGTATTGAATTTGCCACTTTAAAGACAAGAATTTGTTTTTACTAAAGTTAAAAGCTTTTAGTCACGCTTTTCAAATTTCACCAGTGAATGAAATAAACGTCGGTGGACAGAGAGCATATTTAGACGCGACAGAAAGAGAAGCGCCAGGTACCGCGGGCGTGTTGCGCAGCGACTTTAAAAGTTGTAATAAATTCCGGCGAGCGGTGCGCTTGACGTGAATTGTCGTACGGTACACAGCCGGCCGAAGAAGCGAGTAGTGAAAGAAAACGAGGGGGAAAGAGAGAGAAGAGAGAGCGAACGAGAGAATCCATGAAAGCCACGTTCGTGTCGAGTCAGACAGCAGAAACGAAAGTGGAGCGAAGGATAGGGTGGATTCTCCGGAACAGGTTGCCGGAGATTTAGAGAGGCAGGGTGAAGAGAGCGGAGTCGGGAAGAGGGACCCGCGAGCTGGATTCTGACGTTCTGAGCAGGGACCAAAGGGGGATGGAGGAGAGGAGGCCAGACTTTAGGTTGCATGCGTCAAGTGCATACTTCAAGTCGCCCTAAGGCTATACAGCGTCTATCTACTATCCAGACCCGTCAGGCTGTCTCGCTCGTTCCCTCCTTCCTTCGTTTCCGCTCGCCATCACTTTCTCGTTTCTCTCTCCCTCCCTCTCTATTCTTTCTCTCTCTCTCTCTCTCTTTCTTTCTCTAACTCGAGAGTTAGAGTAGCTTAATTCTCGGATACGCTACGACGTATAGGCGTGTAACCCCCGGCAGTATCCCTTCGCTAGTAGAGGCCGTGGCAATTTCGCCGACGAAATTAAGGAAATTTTCTGTAACGAGCCTCGAAACGGCGGAACATCTTTCACAACCAGCTGGCTGGCTGTCCGCGATTACGACGACGGGGAACGGTTCTTGCCGTCGCCGGCGCATATTTCCTCGCGCACGCGAGAAAACTCGCTCCCGGCGACGTTGAGTGACTCTCTACCCCACGTAGCTTCTATCTCGTCGCCGTCGTTATAACGCATAAATTGGAATAGTTAGCAGCGATGTTGACTGACGCCCGCTTGACGGAATATTCCGAGCGCAACGTGAGGAATAACAATTACGACGGTCTATTAACGTCAATGCGGTGGTGAACTTTAACTTGAGCTTCAAATGCGGTCGCCTTTTTGGCGCGGATCGCAAGTTTCACGATCAAACAGAATCACCGAAGAAAATCCCCATCGATCCCACATTTTGATTTACGTGTCACGTTATATAATGCACCCCACATACGTTGATTTTCCGCCCGTATTTGCCGCATTACGTTTTCCGCGAGCGAACGCGACACGCACGAGATTTTTTTTTGTGCGCGTCCAGCTTGAATTGCAAATGCTTTGTTTACCGATCTGTACAGCTCTTTATTGCACGACAGTTTCCGTAGATCGTAAAGTTATCCGATGGGAAGGGTTATACTAGTTACAACCGGACATCCGATATGGCACAATAATATTATATCGTTCGTGCGACACGCGGAAAGCGCCGGTTTTCCATCAAGAGATATCGGATTTCATATTTCGGTTTATACGAAGCGGAGGATGCGCTGAGGGTTTAGTTTCCACGTGCGGTCTGCGATCGTTCCACACCGGTATACTTATCACTACGTATTCGCCATAATTACGCCGGACACACGATATAAACTATCTCCAAATTGCATCCGGGACTTGACGGTCCGACACGAAGGAGAGAGCGAGAAAGATAGAAAGGCATGTATAAATTCGCGACGACTTTTATAATCATGTTATAAGGACGAATATCACATACACATATATATATAAACGACAAATTATTCTCTTCGTAATTCAATTTGAATTTTACTGCCATTTCTCACATAGCGCGGTCGATTAGAGATATCCGACGTATACATCGATAGCGCGATGCAAGGTAGAAGAAAGAAAGAGAGAGAATACGAAGGATATAATTATCAATTCATCTCTCTCATAAGCTATTAATCGTCGCGGCATGCGAAAGCGGCATTTTTCTCAAGATAATGGAATCCATCGCGTTCGATTAATTACGGCCTTTCTTTCGCGTCCGGCATCGGGGAAAGAGAGAGGGGAGTCTGTAGGAGTTTGCTAACAAATAGAGGACAACTTCATCGTCGCGGTATTAAGGACGAGTGGACGCTAATGAGCGTGGGCCGGCAGCAGATCCCCCGGAATAGTATCGGACGAGGTTGCAGCCTCGGTCGCAGCCGGTGATTAGTCGTTAACGCTTATCATTAACCTCAAAGGTTAATTTCTGCATTAATTACTCTGTGTCGCTTGTTGGAAACTATCTCGGCCGTCCCGTCGACGAGCGCATGGACAACACACCGCAGATGTTCCGAGTTTGATGCGACCGAATGCACCGCGAATCGTTGCCGGTCAACCGTGAAAATCGACCAGAGTACAACGTAAACGAAGCAAATGCCTATCATGCAATCAATTCTCCAAATAAATTGTTCGCGTTTCAAATATGTAGTTGTAAATCTTTCAAAAATATAAATATTCGAATTTCTCACTAGAGTCATCACGAGACTTGAAATACAATTTTACAAATAATTAAATGTGATTCATTTAACAAAAATTCTTGATAAGAAATTCATTCAAGTGAAAAAATAAGTTAAAGGCAACAGCGTCTTACGTTAAATAAAGGATTGTATTAAGACTTCAAAGAATAAATAAAGCATTAATTTAGAATAATAAACTATTGTATATCTAAATCCGATAATAATATAATAAATACAATTTGTGTAAATTTATTGATTGTATATTACTTCATAACGAGTATAAATGCGAATGTTACATGCGTGACGTATTAAATACTTCGAATTGTATTATATAATTATTTTTTTAATGAACAAGCCTGTTCATTAATGCATTTCCGATAAAATTGCATTGGAGATTTTCTAGTAATTCGACGCTCTTCTCGACTCTTTCAGTCGCACTCTCTCAGAATCCTGTGTCAATCGATAAAAATGTTCACAATTTAAAGCCGCTCGTTTATGCAGGCTCACTCACGCATATATCGACGCATTACATAACTTCTATTAAATGCGGCGCTTGGATAGTTAATAACAACAGTAATTACTATTCGTTAGACACGGATCAATGTAGTCATTAACGCGAGCATACTAGATAGGTAATACTTGTATTCGTGTTGATTAGCGCAAAAGCGTAAAGATTCCGTCGTGCATGAGATAGGATTATTAATGAGACTATCGATATAAACAGCACTTAATTGCTATTGGTTTTATCTGCGAGCGCGATGTAAAATCATCATCTGATCGTACATCAGCTGTTTGTACGTCAAGGCAACGATAATCGCGCTTTACGCATTGTTAAGGCTCGATATCTTGCGATTAATTTTACAGAACTTTCTTGCCTTCGAGATAATGTATGCTCATTAGGTTAATTTAACATAACGCGCTCATTACCTCATTTTGTAGCGATATACCCTCGTTAATCATCGTCGCTTTAGCCTTTGGCAGGATATCTCTCGCGAAAAAAAAATTCTACAGTACACTATATATATTTAGTCTATCATATATTTAATCTATCACCATATATTTAATCTATCACTATCATCATCATCTTCATATCGGAAACATCAATATGTACTGTCCACATGTGTCTGATATAAATCTTGCTAGGTGGAATATTTATGGCACGCCCTTCCGACTGCCTAAGTAATACATTTTCTCCGTGTCCGCAGATACGACGCTCGATTAACAAACTCCCGCCCACACCGGCGAGTAACGATATTAACGACGGCGAAATACGATTCATTTACACCCACCCGTGCCTTCGCGAAATGAAATGTTCGGGATCGAACGAGTGGGATGCGGCAATCGCTCGATGAGCGCGCACACAATGCCGGTAGCCGACACCGTTGACATTATCTTTGACTTTTAAAATATTGCGTGCCGCGTGAGGAAGATAAGCCGAAATGTAATTTGCATCGATAGACTTAACATACGCCGGTCGGCGCGATCGACATTGTTCGCCGTTAATCTCCGCGTAAAGGTACGCATTGTCATCGGTACTAAACATCTCAAAATTGCGTATTACTCGGAATTAAAATTTGCGTTGACGTGCGAGAAGATGTAAGATACTCGAAAGACGTTACATCGATGCGAACTTCGATAGATTTTACCCAAGTTCGAAAAAAGAAATCCCTCGATAGCACAGCGGTATCTGAGTTTCCACGTCGTTTGACGTTTCTCCGGGAGATAAAAGGGGATATCAAAGGCGGTAGCTCAAAGGACAAAAGTCCCTCGGCGCACCGAGAGAAGGGACGGGAGGGATGATCACGACGGGTTCGGGGCGATCGAGATATCGGACGGGGAGGGAAAGGAGGAGGGGGGGGGAGGGGATTGCGAGATTCCTCTCTGCGGAGGACGTGGCATCTCGGTATAAATTAAAAGTTCTTACCGCCGCTAGAAGATCGTTAATCCATCGTGTCACTATCCGCGCCGTTCCGCGTAACTCCCGCGGTTTATTTCCACGGTCTTCCTCGCGGGACTCTAAGTCACCGGAACTTAAGCTTTACATTTCCGTCGAGACGCTTGTCCGCTCTCTCCCCCGCCCTCTCCCCCATCCACCCATCCACCAACTTAGCGCGCGATCCCCTTTTTCGTTATCGGCCGTCCCTCATAAGTCTCGCGGTTCCCCTTCACTTCGCAGCCGCGGGGCTTCTTAATGCACTTCGGGCGGCGAGTATATTAGACAAATGTAAAATTCTGCCGGTGACATTTACGACGAACTTCTAGGTAGTCGTAAGAAGAAACGGCTAGTTCCATCGCGCTGACATCCCGGCACAAACATCGATTTTTTTAACGACGGAGAGAAGTGTCGTATGCACAGTAACATATTTTAAGCTAGCTGCGAGTTTATAAGTTGTTTCTTACTCAAAATGATTACCGTAAGAAATGCCGTCGAGACTCTGTGCCAATTTCTTGAATGATATTGCGATAAATATAAACATTCACATATAAACACTATAAACATATAAACATTCACTCATCTGCACACACGGAATTTATCAGTTAAAATGTATATCCGCGTATACGTATCAAAGTATGCATGCCAAACAATTTTGGCAAATAAATTTGCCAAAAGAACGGAATAGCGAAAAGAACAGCTCGAAGGTGCAGAATAGATAAGATGGCGGATAGGTAATTAGCAATTCTTTGAGCGAGTAGCGGTCGAGCGAACTTCACGAAGCGTATCGTCTATTCAGCTTGGTGGAGCACGTCGTATTTGCTTACGATATACAAGTAGGTAATTAATCTCCCTTTCATACTCGGTTCTATCCAGGCGAAAATAAAAGGCTAAGAGGCTCTTAAATTCGCGTAGCTGGAGGTTCTTAAGATGAATAGTAGTAAGACGTCTTCTTTTATATTCTTTTCTCTGAACATTCATAAGATAATCTCGACAATATATATATATATATATACATACACACACATATATATAATTTATATATTTTACATAAATCAGTTGTAATAAAATATTCCGCGCGCGCGCGTGTGTGTGTGTGCAAGATATTTTACAGAAAATATAGTATCAAGCTAGGCGAGTGTGAAATGTATCTCGAGACAGCAGAAACTTCGTGCGAATTCTGTCAAGAAATGAGAAGGGGCGAGATACCTTTCGAGAAATGTATAAAAATATCAAAGTCGAAATATCACATTGGAGTATACGCGAAGAAAGCAGTTCGGTGGATAGCATTGACAGATACCGTTGGTAAGTCGCGAAGGATCAGCTGGGATTGATCTTTGGCCGAGACACACGCTGCACCATCCAGATTTCTTTCCCTTGCGCGGGGTCGCGCCCGCAGCGACATATAAGATGCGGCTTGCATCATACGTTGAATCCACATCATGCAAAACTTTCCGAGGTAAACTTTCCGGGGAAGTCAACTGATATTGTCGCGTCAAAGCACGAAGGATCAGGATTCTACGATATAACAGTAACAATTTTTCAACAAATTTTTGCGTGAAAGGACACGCGTATTCACGTAGGAAAAAATGCTGTTAAAATTCTCCTCAAAATATTATTACGCTTGTAGAAACGCGATTAATCATTGTAATCTTCTTTGAATAGATCTTACGTAAACGTCCAAAGAATTATTTGCCGTTAGAACAAATTGCTTCGAATATTGTCTCTATTATTCGTCATCGCAAATGTGGGTAATAAACTTCGATAAATGCATTAACCGTTACCTCGTTTTGCAACATTCCGTAATTGTCCGACGAGGGCAATTACGTGGGATTGCACAGCGTGCTTGAAATTATTGAATGGAGAAATTTAACGAGATTTATTGTTTCTTTTTTGGTTTATACGAACTTTTATATGGGTACGATTTAAATAAAGACAAGTCTATTCTCTGCTTCGGTGTAACTATCAAACTCAGATTTCGTTTTTCAGCAAAGGCTTTTTAAATTAAAATATGACATAATTGCGATTTGATTGTGACTTGATTATAGTAATATATTTGTCTCTAACACGTATAGAAATTTTTTTATTAATCAATAAAATAAATCTACCTTAATGCACAAAGTGGCTTGTCTGACGTTTCATCGGTGTAGACTTCTCATCTGGAGACTTATTATTTTACGGCGAGCAACGGGAGACTTTACTCGAAACTCGATCGTTAATCCGCCGTGTAGAAGCAGCTACGTGGATGAATTTATAAATATAGGCGTTTACACTTTCATTCCGTACACGACACGCGAGGTATCACGGCCTTTGATCGTAACTCGCTACACTTAATCGGTTGATCTCTCTCAAACCCGCGCGCTTGCATTACAAGTTGCACGCAAGCAAACTGCCAGAGGTCTTTGCCTTTGAAACGTGATAAGATTAAGCTGCCGGTCTATTCATCGGCTGCCGCAAAAAATGTCATCTCTTTTACGGAGAGAGAGAGAGAGAGAGAGAGAGAGAGAGAGAGAGAGAGATTAGCGTATGTTAGGTAATTATAATCAAACATATAAAAATAACTGTTCTTTCTCTTCTTGTATCATCGCTTATCTAATATTTTTAGAAAATTGACGTTTACACAAGAGAAGACACAGTTATATCGAGGACAAGAAATCGATTTGAAAAATATCACGCCCCTAGTCACATTATGTTTGATTTATCTTTCCACGTGAGAAGCTGCACCTACAATGTGCGACCGATTTCAGCAATAAAAATCAATAATTTCTTCTGACCTCTTACGGGGCTCTCTCTCTCTCTCTCTGCTGCTACGTTGAGGATTTATCGAATAAGCTTTATGTGGAAATGAAATTCAAGATATCCGACCTCAATACTCCCGATGAAAACCACATGATATCGGTCGCCGTTGAAAAGAACTCGATAACGATTGAATAAAACCCGATCGTATCAATGTCGCAAGACCTCTGTTAACGTTGATCATAAAATTGGAATGGGGTCCGCCTCGATGTAAGATCCCATAAATAGCGCAGCTTTCTGCACGCGTTTCCCCTTTTATAACCATAAATAAAACGATAATCGGAACGTAAACAAAAATAATTTTGATCGGCGCTCGGTTTACGAGACGACAGATTCAAACTAAGCGGAATAACAAATTTATTGTCGCGCGATACACAGAGTTAAGTTATTATCTCGATGCGCAGCGAGAGTTAAGGCAAACTATTATCAAACGAGATCAGAGAGATAATGTACAGAAATAATGTTAATTAAATCCGCCGAAATCTCCGGGGCATACAACTCCGAGGCACAACTTGTGCATCTTAACTTTCGTTAATATCTCGCTGCTATAAACTTCCAGACCGCGCTCACTTGCACCGGAGCATCTTCCCCGAGCGAAATTCCATCATTAAGTAGAAGGTAACTAACGTCGCTAACGTTATCCCTAGCGCATTTGTAAAATATTTAAATAGTTAATGAAATCGCATAAAGGAGTCGCGTTTTAATGAAAATTGGTGAAATGACACTCTGCCTTTGTATCTTAAAAAGATATGAATAATTCACAACCCAAGGCCTTGGTATCCTTTGCATTTTAACTGACTCGCCTTTTGTGCGCGCTTACTGAGAAGTTCGAGATTATTACTTTTTGCCATGATGCAGTACCGTTCTTGCAACGAATATCGATACTTTACATTTTGATTTATTTCATTTTTAATTTTTGCCCAATTTTTAAACTTTTAGACTTTCTTGACCAATGTTAACACATTATTAATAAAGCAGATATTTATTTTAAATATTTTTTGCTTTATTAAAAATAAAGAACAGATATTTTACGCGCAAGTTGTAAAGTCCAAAAGAGGAACGTCCCGCTGAAACACGTTTCGATTCTTTCGAGAATTTTGAACCTTCTTGTTGTTAAACGAGAAGATATTCTAGTTAAAAGAGAACAATGAGAAAGTTGAAAGGGAGAAACGGAGAGGCAGTATGGCGTCCGGAATGGGATGTAGGAGGTCAGAGGTTCTGGACTGAATTACGCGGCACTTAAATACCACTAGCCGAAGTACATGAGATCTGCATTCCATGATGATGCTGCAAGCATTAGCCGTAAAAGAGTTTCGATATTCCTATCGGGCACTTCCACGCAGCCACATAAAAAAAACGATCGCAAATATTTTATATTATAAACGTAGCAGTAATTAAAAAATATTTTTGAATATAATTAAACTTTCTCTTTTGCGGCTAAAAAATATTATTTTGTTGTATGTATTATTATGTGTATGTTTTAAATGTCAAAAAATAAATTTACCTTGTTGATGCTACATTCTAGTTACTATATGTATAATGTTAGATTTTAAATTAGTTTTTATACGAGAAAAACTTGATTATTTTTACACTCGGCGATATCGTAAAGCAAAATTTTGAAAAATTTCTATAAAATTTGCGAGAAACCCATTAATTTAAAAAATGTGGGATATTATATAAAATTTAATTCATTTAGGTAAGCATATGATTAAATTCTCTATTTGTTAATGTGTATCTAAATTGAATAACGTGAGCAAAATTCAATATGTCTTTTAAATTGAATTCATTATAATGAGCACTTTGCGTTACAGCAATTTAATTGCGTGTTGCGAATCGATCGCAAATGTAGACAGAATTTGTAGTTGAATGTTTATTGGATAAAATTGAGTTGTAAAGCGTAACTGTGTGTTCAAAAGTGCGGCCATCCAGTCACGAAAATCGAGAGAGATAGCGCATCTCTATCATAGCGGCGCATCCTCATCATAGAGGCCATTTATTTAGCGGGATTTACATAAACTGACGGTAGTTGGTAACGGAAAGATTTTAATTAACATGATGACGCCTTTAATTTCTCTGCACACGCTCTGCTATGGAACGAATGATTGCGTAAACTCGCCTGCATTATTCACGAGAGTGCGGGTCATAGATAAATTCTCCTTAAAACATTTCAATTTCGTGTGTACATGGCTAAATATATTCAATAAATTTTGCAAAAATTTTTGCATAAAAATCGTCGTTATTTCATTTATACCGTCAATTTTATTGAACTTGAATCGATTAAAATTATAAATTGTACGAAGATATTTAGCATAAATAAAATGCAAGAGCGTAACAACTTCCTAGTACAAGGATTGTCGGTTACTACGCGAAGCGAGAAATTGTGTGCGGTGGTTTACGTGTGCTATTGACAGAATAGTTACGAATATACTGGATAACAGATGGGAACGAGTCGATTGTTTCGCGTAGGACTAGCATGAAAGTTTCCCGTTGTTCGTAACATCACGCGCGGCTCTAATACGGGAGAGTTGCCTCGATCGGATCCGACACAATGGACTAACGTTTGGGAAACATTCACGGATATGTGGGATATTTATCTGCGTGTGTCACTTTAAACGAGTGCAGGAATATAACTGCACGTGCAAGAAAGTACAGTCGCGGTCACGTATCGTTTGCGCGACGGCTAAATGTAACCGACAAATGATAAAGGCGCTACTTTTACTGGAAACGTTCCTCCGTTTTCGCGACGGCCAAAGCTGCTACATCACGATGTCAAGCTTGCGATGAAAAACGGATCATTCCGTTACTCCTCTCGCGAAAAGGCGAAAGAAGTTCGTCTCGTAATTTTGTCGAATAACGGAGAACCATTTCGCCGCCGTCGTCAATAGCTTCTCGCGGCTGCTATTCTTCTCTCCCATTTCTTACGGAAGAGCTTCATTGCCGCCGCGCATATTCGCGACGAGATTATATTCTAAAGCGCGATGCGCAGCATCCACGCGGGAGCGTGTCTTTGGATCGCGTTACTCGCTTGTACATTCCGCGCTCGCCACAGGGGATTTATCCGAGACCGGCGTTTCTTCTACTCGCACGAAAGTATTTCTGTTAATGCGCGAATCTTCGTATGCAGGATATTTATGAAGATTACTTTTGCGCGTGGGAGGAAGCTCGAATGAAAATAGATTCACAGGAAGAGCAATTCTACCAGAAATCGCAGAAAGTTATTAAAATTAAAGTAAAAAAAAATATATATAATTACACTTACGCATAATGTACATCGCGAAATTGCGTATGGCTTTTAATATAAATTGCTCGTGAATAATATATGTTTTATTCTGATGAAGTAAAATGTCAAAGAATGTTATAATCGAAATGGACATAATCATTCTCATGTAAATTTATTATCAATGTTCTTTATTAAAACATCAGTTAATTGACAATTTATTTCATTCGAAGCATAGAACACAAAGATAAAATAATATTTTAGCTAATATTGAAGAAGGAAATATTGACAGGAAAAACAAGGCGCGCAAACAGTTTGATCAATCGTGTCTATTCTGCGAATTGCACATACAAAACACGTCGTTTTTCGACCGATGACGTTTAACTAAAGTGTATCTCATGGCAATTAACACATGTCAACTGTCGGGACTCATTACGCGCTCGGCTTCCTAAAGTTCTAAAAGATCTAATAGGCATCAGGCTAAACTCTTTCCCCCGTTACGAAGCAATCTGTCACCCACCCGTTACTGTGTCCTCTTGCTAATTACCAAAGTCTCTTGGCGAACTGGATTGCAAATTGCAATTTCGCTTTGACATTCGTGCCGTGACAGCGTGACGGTACTTAGCATCTCTGATCCGGTGTTACATACGGCAGGCGGGTATCCCTCGAGGATTCATTACATGGCTGGCTTGCTAGGACAAACAAGGCATTACACGATAATGACGGCAGTCCGATCTCTTTAGTCCGGGAATAGCCAATCCTACCGCTTTTAGTCCTGCGCCCTCGCAACCGCCGACCGAACCTTTCGCTCGCTTTGGATGGACGTTGTCCCGAGAGGCGAAGGACACTGTTACATTCAATCAGAGCGAGAGAGAAAAGCTACTATGAAGCTAAAATGAGCTACTATGAATATCTCTCGCTGGACCGGTTCATCATCGCGTCGCTAATGTTAAGCGACAATAGGATTATCCTGCGATGATATCTTAAAAGTGTCACACGATATTTGAGTATCTATGACGGTTCTGCTACGAAGCGGATTAATCTTTTGAGATTGATTTGACTTATAAAATCCGAATATTGATACTTGAATATTGATTTAAGATTGCAAATTTGAGAAGGACTAATAATAAACTAAATTTAATTATAAAAATATAGATTATCAGAATTTATCAAACTTCTTAAATTTTTGACTATCTTTTAAGTTGAAGTTAAAGAGAGTTTCGTCTCTCAGAAAACCATTTGAAAATTAATAAAGAAGAAAAATTAAAGAATTAAAAAATTAAACATATCAATTTTTTTCTAGAGATGTATCAAGGGAACTGTCAAACCTCGAGAACAACAAGAACGAGTGCTTTTCATGCGTGCGAGATGAAGGTACGCATAGAAAGTAGATGAGTTTTTCTAGAAACACAATATTTCTCTCGTTGTTAACTTTGGTCACGTGCGCAGAGCGAGCGTATAGTATGGAAAAATGACGAGCTGGGATTGTGGTTGAAATAAGAAAATAAGGCGGCTCGCGAGGTCAGATAGTTAGACTTTACCGTTTTACGTTTCGTTTACAAAACGTAGCGTATTTCGCGGTAGGCTTTCACGAAGGTATATATATATATGTATATATATATCCTCCTTTGCAGAATACAAAATTCTAAGATCGTCATACGTCATTACCTGTTTCGTTACGAAACGTCCACTTCATTCCTAACTTTCAACTATATATTGTAATATGATCTAATTTGATTAAGGTAAGAGCGAGTTTTTAAGTCGCATATAATTGTATTATATTTTGCTGCAAATGTAATTTCAATTACATTTTTCATTCGTTTCTTTCTAATATACAGAAAATAATTCATCAAAAATTGAAATACGTTAGACGTTAAATGTTTTTAACTTTTATTTAATTATTTTCTATATTATATCTTTATTTTAAGAGATTAGATATGATTTTATCGCACATAGTAGTTAATAGTTACAACATGAAAAATCACATTCAGCATTTCTTGACGATTGTACGAGATGCAAATAAAATTTACGCATCGCATTTACTATCGATATCAATTCAAATACAATATCTGATTACATGAAATTAAAACAAATTTTCGTAATCTTTCTTTCAAAACTTGGCGACATATATACATATCCAAAACTATAAACTGCTTACATACATTACAATGTGTTATCCTCATTCCTTCAATCATTAATTTGCACAAATGAAAAAAACAGCTGATTTCATTTCACACATCCTCTTTCTCTCGAACAAATCACTAGAGACTAAAAGACTACTAAATTCGCTTTTAAAATGCATTTCTGAAGTGACGAAGAGAAAAGCTCTGTTCCACGGATTCGACTATCTCGCAAATTGTCTGGCAGAGAAAAGATCTAGGTGAACGACGGGATCCTCAGAGAAAAGATCCCGGGCTAGAGAGACTAATCGGATAAAAATAACGTAGGACAAAGATAAAAGAGAAAGCAAGAAAGAAAGAATGAGGAGTGCTGGAATACGCGTGTGAGGAAGCGCGGCAGGAAGAGAGCGAAGCGTAAATTCATTCATGACGAAGAATCTGGTGTCTCGGAGCCTGCCAGACACGGGTCTACGACGTCCGCCCACGGCTTCTCTCTCTCTCTCTCTCTCTCTCTCTCTCTCTCTCTCTCTCTCTTTCTCTCTCTTGAGCCATTCACGACGCACATGAATGAAAACGCGTCTGCGTACGGCGAGTGCTTTACGCGCTTATGTACACTCGATGCCAAGACGTGTGGTCGGCTGCCGTTTCCGCCTTTCACAGAGTTTCTCCTAGTATTTTTAATATCTATCTCCTCGTAATAATAGATGATGTGATTTTTTTATGAGTTAAATGCTTAAATAAAATATTTGGAAATAATTAAGAAAAAGACGTACTCAAAAATGTGCTTATCAATTTCAAACAGAATCGGATTTTGATATAGTATCTTTCGTGATGTATCTTCTATTTTATAAGCTAATTTTTAATAATCGCAAGAATAATAAAGAATATAATGAAAAATAAATTTTAATTTTGTACGGCTCGCGTTTCTGTAAAACATTCGCGCCGGTTCGAACGAGTTTACATTGAGAGGTAGAGAAAAGGGTAAACACTGCAACGAAGGAGAGAAAAAAAAAAGAGGCGAGAGGAGGGGAGAATGGTTCTGTCGGGCCATGCACGAGCGAGATTTGCATATCCGCTGTCAACCCGTTCGACCGGCGTGCAATAAGCGGCAAGGTCATTCACACCGGTACGCCGATCGCTGAATGAGTTTTGCCCCTGCCGCGTAGTCTCTCGTCTCTTTTTTGTAAGACAAGCGTAGCTCTCGACGCTCGTAAAAACTTCTAATTTAACGGCTGAGTCTCGTAGATACAACGTATGGTCTCGAAAGAGAGGCGGTATTTCGCGATTCTGTACTATCGTAAATGAGATCTGCCGTCATGTAGACAGGAATCTTGTAAGATTTAAGAGCGCGACAGTTTTATTAAACCGAGTCGAGAAGCATTAATGTTACATCGACCGTATATAATTAAAGATCGGAGGAATGAGAGAAAACTCGATACATATATGTCAAAAAATAAATTTCTGAATTTCTGATACTTTTAATTTTCTGGTTTCTATAATCTCCATTGTATGTGCGATTGCACTTACATGTGATCGAGATTTATGTGCACAATTTGCGCTGGTGAGGCGAATTTATACGGAAGTTCGAAGAACGCCCCGTGGCTGATTTATGACTGGAAACTTGCAACCGTGAATTAAAGGAGTGTACTTGGAGGGTGCGACGCGGCGCATCGGTTAATAAACGCCTAATGAAGTAAATTGAAAAACGTCTCTCCGGATTTCGCGATCGTAATGGGAACACGGATTTCCTAAACGGTAGGACATAAGCGGGTCGCTACGTAAATCGTACAAATTAGACGAAGGATTGAGACGCCCGGTGAAAATTAGTCGATTCCTCTTTTCGGCGTCGAGAGGAAGAGGAGAACGAACTGTGCAGAGAACGGGGAAAAGGGCGGGCGAGTGATAGATGGCAGAGTGCGGAGAGGACGAAAACAGGAGAACGAGGTAGAAAGTGTTCCGGGGTATAAGAAGAAGCGTCCCGCTGAATAGAGTTATCGATTCCGTTAAACGAACTTGGAATCCACCGTATTTTTTCACCGGCCGTTTATTTCTTTTTCTCGTACGTCGTGGTGGCGCGCGAGAATTCATTCGGTCGGACCACGAAAGTGAAGGTGGGAACCGAAGAGGAGGACGAGCTG
Source organism: Cataglyphis hispanica (assembly GCF_021464435.1). NCBI lineage: Eukaryota > Metazoa > Arthropoda > Insecta > Hymenoptera > Formicidae > Cataglyphis > Cataglyphis hispanica. The sequence goes on along the minus strand of NC_065969.1, from coordinate 3,885,554 downwards.
AAGGAGATGGGGTGAGCCGGGATGAGAATGAAAACACCGCGAGAAAGGGGGACACGGAAGGAGACAGGATGTTTCGCACGCGTGAAAAGCGAGCACGGGCGACGAAAAACCGAAAGCGCGCGCGTTACACGCTTTATTTACTGCGTGCGTTGTAACTCAACCGTGGTCCGTGGACGGCCACAAATCGACTCTTGCCTGCATCCCGAGCTTTATTACGCATTCGTTACAGCGCGAGCGGAATATTTCCTATGTCGTACTTTTTACGCAAAGCTCAGGTTTGTCTCGTGAACCGCGACACACAAGCGTGCGAAGAAAAAAATTATTTTCGCACTAAAGATGAATACCCGGCCTCTGACGCAACTAGAAGCACAATAGCAATGCGTGTTTGTGTGATAAAAGATCATGTGATAAGAGACACGTTCCGTCTATTTACAATGGATGGCGCTTGTGCAGTGCAATAGTAATGTAACAAGTTTGCATGTATCGTTATGCATATACAAATAGATTTCTATAAAGTAAACAATTATTGGCATCCCTGACCATTCTTAAATTTTCATACAGATATCAATAATATACATATTATTTATATTTAACGTTGTTGTATGCATAATCAATGAATATTGTTTAATCGTCATTTTGATAATCAGATAATTGTTTGTTTAAATAGATCGCAATAATTTATGAGATGTTTAAAGTAATTTAGTTAACGATGAATATATATTAGCATTAGAAATATTCACACACATGTACATCGAATTATTTTAAATGTCATTAATCTTTATCTATTCTCGTCGTTCGCGTGAAAAATCAGCTGATCATCTCATCAAAGGTAAGTGTCGAAGGAAAACGTATTCCTCAGGTAATTTGGTCGTTACTCGTGAATAATCGTTTCAGAAAGATGTTAACTACCGCGATAAGGTTCATAACATAATATTGTACAATCTGAGATCGATCTGCAAATAGAAAGAAATAATTTACCGACGTGCGAGAGGTAAACGAGCGCGAGCATCTCGCGGCGTACCTTTCCGGCTTAATAGTCTACATTCTACGCGTTTCGCGATAAGAGAAGATAAACTCTGACCCCTTAGTTTCTCGGGTTTAATATTTTAGCGACGAAACGTGTGCAAACGCAAAAACACGCCTCTCAAGAGCGAGGCGCAGCAGAAACAGCTGCGAGAGACACGCCGTACGATTTCTCCTCCTCCTCGAGAGAGAGCTACGTCATCTTTATGCCCCATCTGTACAATTAAATTACGCAAATCGTAAATGTCGGCGCATAAATCAGACGGTAAAGAATAATACTTGCAGAAATCGTATCGTCGATGCACCATTGAATAAGAATGGACGATAAAAAGTTGTTATTAATATGACGTCTAAAAATAGCATTGTTTGTACGTGTCCATAAAAGTAGCGGAAGTATAACATAAAAAAATGCGCGAGTAAAAGAGAAAGAAAAAGAAAAAAGATAAATTTAATAAAATCCGACTAACAATGTCGGTTCTTAAGAATGCTCGCTCTTGACAAGAAAACACGTGTCACACGGAGCTACGAATGCACTTTAGCGACCCACTTCTCGATCAAGCGTCAAAAGGCAAAAGGAAACGGAAGACAAGCGAAGAAATAGTGGTTCGATGGGAACAAACGATCAAGCGAAACGCTTTGGTCGATTACTACGGCGAGAGAGGGAAAACGGATATTGTAGGTCCGCCCCAGAAGAACGGGCTTATTTGTCGAAAGACCATCATTGTTTGACTCGAAACTGCGAACGAATACAATCGTGTGTATAAAGTTTATGTCCTCCAACGGAGAAATTTTTCACGACGCGACATATCGTCGAAAAGAGAACAATGTCACGTGTCGCATATTTTGGGTACGTCACGTCGACGAGATTTTATTTTTTTAAGCTATTCAATCACGTGTGTCCACCGAGGCGCATTATGCCACGAAGAAACAAAAGCTGCTGCAAAGTCATCTCAAAACGTTGACCAACTGGTCACGGTATTATACGGGGATATTCATAAAAACGTGACGTAATTTCGAGAACTGCTTTTTACGATTCTTCGGAATAACAAGATTCATACGAGTGTAAGCTTAATTCGAAATTTGAAACGCGTATAAAAATATTACACGCCGCGCAAGCATAAGTTTGCAGCCAGCAAAAATACAAATAAGGGTCTGCTAAAAATACGTGACAACAATGAGTAGGAAAAATGTGGAACGTACCGAGAAACTGTGCAATTATTCTCTCATCAGTGCTAAAATTACGATGACGGGCGTAAAAAAGTGCTGCTGCTCAGCGGCAGAACAATCTCTCACATGCCTTTTGTTTGTTCTCGCCAGGCAAACTTTCCCTCTCGTGTCGGACGTGCGCGCCCGTCAAACTTGGCGAGAAGAGATTGTATTGACATCGATGTCTCGATATTATTGGCGTATAATGAGAAAGGAGAGCGAGCGAGTATACGATCTAGTTAGTTTATGGTTTGCGTGTGTGCACGTGTGTGTACGTAACAAAGTTTGCATAGACGTTATGCGACTGCCAATCGTTCACCGATATTGAGTAGCCGCTATGATGCACGTGCGAGTTACAACTTGATGCGAGTTCGGTATTTCGCGCCGGTTTCACACGCCGGACTTTCTCTATCCTGCGTGCAAAACTTTTCTAATTACGGTTATTATGCTCGGTTCGTGTATCGTTAATGGAAAAGCTGTCGCTGACAGACTTCGATGCATTATAAATGACACGCTTCCACAGCTCGGCGATCGCCGGTGACACTTGTCCGTGTCGTAGCGATGATTGAATCTTGTTAAATCAACGGGGGGTAGAGAGAACGCGCGATGAAATAAATTTCTAATACGAAGAAAAACTTATTCATATAGAAGAAAAATAGTAAGAGAAGCTCGTGTTTTATATTTTAAATATATTATCTGATCTATCTCGTGGATTTAAACGGTACTCAAGATAGACATAATATTCTTCTTTCATATTTTATAGTGAAGTGAGCCTTCACGGGAATTTCATTTCTCATATTTGAAAGAGTTACCAAGATAGACGCTCGTTGGAAGGATTTCACGGTTGTCACATCGCAATCCAATTCTTTCAAAATGATTTTTTTACTATTTAAAATTTAATACGTTGAATATCTCCAAAGCATCATTTTCGAAATAATATTTGATTATAATATGGACAGCTTTAAAACAGCTCGCCCTGTATAAATATAATCCAAAAAAAAATGTTCTGTTACCGAATCGCTAAAGATCTATCCCAGTGAAATATTCGAATTATGATGTATAGATATTTCAAAGAAATACGAAACATCCGTAACTTGCAATTTTCCATGAAAAGTGTAGAATTGAACAACACTAGAGAATTCGAAATAGATAGAGCAATAAAAAAAAAGAAAGTACACGGAGGGTAAAACTCATCGAGCTGGTTATATAAGCGTGACGTAATACAATATTCGCTATGGTTGTGGATTTGTGCTTCGCAAACGACGACGAAATAAAAGGAAAATAGGAAAAAAGAGAAAAAAAAAAAAAGTTATGCGCTGCAAAACATACCACCGGTTCGAGAGCAAAGCGAGTGTGACTCGGCTCGTTTCGTTCTTATCGAACGAAATAGAGCGAGCAACGGTACGTCAACAAGAAAGAGGGAAATTCTTTTCGATGCATTCTACGACCAACGGTAACATCGTATCATCTAATACTTCGCAATTGATGCGCGAAATATCAGGGCGTAAAGTCGAAATTAAAACTCTAAATTTTCGAAACAAAATTTTTATCGCGTCGAAAACGCTCTCGGTTATATCCAGATAATTTTAGTAAGCGCATTTAGTGTTGGTTGTGATCAATGCAAGCCAATCGAGATATTTCGGTGCATTAGAATTATTATGCAGCGTACTCATATTAAGGGTAATTAATCGATTCGATCAACTAAATTATTTGCGGTCAATATTCTGGAGATTTTACGCGCATGCACAAATACATATACACACACACACACATACAAAGTCATGAAACTTTTAAAATTATTAAAACTTTTAAATAGAATTATCTGAAACAATATAATTGAATCATGATCCGCTCGAAACAGCTAAGTTTATTATTTTTGAATATCGAAATGAATAACGAAATATGCTTCGAATACACACAACGCTTCGTTAAATATACAAGAACGAGAGTTGAGGACAATCTAGGATGTCGTAGAATGAGAAATAGAGTGGAGAGAATCGGATTATGAAATTTACCATGACACAATATAGAGGTACTATTCTAAGCATAATACAATAATGATATCTGTTATTTTGGCGCTCATATATGTATGTAAAGCCGACTAGCTTAATCTGATCCTGTTGATCAATGAATGCAGTCGCTTTCAGTTTAGATTTCCTACGATAATTAGGCGATCGATTAATCGATTTCAGTAAAGAGCCACGGTATGTGCTGGCGAATCTGACACGCTCTATTATGCACCACGGGCGGTTTCATAATTCGAGATAAGAGAAAGAAACCCCGCAATTGTGTTACGCAACGCGCAATCTCCAATTACCCGTCACGCTCCAGCTGGACAATTCTCCGGTATGTACGGTGCACTATACATCAAGATCGACAACAGCGTGTCGAAAGGAGAAATGCACACGCGAATCATTACGCGTGTAATTCACGAATTGATCGCGAATCGCCTTCCCAGAATATGTCGACATTACTCGCTGCTCGTTAAAATTTCCTTGCTTCTAATCTGTTTTAAATATAAGAACTAAAACTAATTTTCTCGAAATTAATTACAAAATCAAAGCGCATTCCCGTGCTTTCGTTAAAATCGCGTCCCTCAAAAAGTCTCAAAGGAGGCAATAACTAGCGGCGCCTGATTTACGAATAATTATCAGGCGCGATTCGAATACAAATCGTGCAAAGGGAAAGCGCGACAAAGATAAGAGAAGGCCAGACGAGCTCATTCGGAAGATTAATTTAAAAAAAAGTCTCACCGTATGCTGGGCGCCGTTCGGCCGAGAGTTAATCGATATCTGTCGTCCCGGGTGACGCGATGTATATATTACAGGGAGGGAAATCGGCCCGTTTCGATTAATTCTTCTTTCGTCCTCTACCTTAATACCCATCGTCCCCGGCAAATTACGTCGTTTACACCTCGCGTGCGACAGCAGCTGCGCGCGGAAACGCGGCTAAAAGCAAAACGCGTGCAAAAGCAGCACGTCCCTTGTTTGCTCTCCGGACGAATTACAATCCTGCACGGAATCGCGCAAGAACCGAGAACGAGATAGCGTGTATGCCCGCGTCCCGGCAGAGATGATGCGATCTCGCGTAATTATCGCCATGTCACGTTGATGCGCCGGTTAACGTCCGGCGGCGATCTCATTTTCTATGGGAATCAAATTCCAACGGCAATTAACGATCGCCTCGGCATTGCCAACAATAATTACCCGCGAATCGAACGATTCAATGGGATCATTCTTGCCGTCGTGAAAGTTATATGGAATATATATCGTGTTGTTATTTCATGAATATGTGGATACAGACAAATATATTTATTTATAGAAAATAATTTCGAAAAATAATTTAGCATTAAATATTCTCCATAGATCCACGTATCCAAGCGATGATTGCACGGTATATGCGAGGACATTGGCGCAGTATAAAAAAAGAATTTGGAACAAAGTATAAATAACGTAGCGCGTTTTGCGAATATTATACGGCGGCAATAAAGCATAAGAACATTATCGTGGCTTATCGGAATTCCAACGATGCATCTTCCGGTCGTATATTAAGTGCTTAAAGGATCGTTTATATACGGGAAGTGCTTGGAACGCGCGACACTCCATTCCGCCGTTTTTACATCTTTATAAATATCGCGATACCGCAGCGCGTGTGACGATAAGTCCCCGAAGATCATGGACCAGAGCGCGTAAAATGAGCTCTTCGCGAAAAGAAATAACGTAGTTCGTAAAGAAATACAGTTTGCAATAGTGTGCTTACGCGGTCTCGTGTTTGCCGGATGATTACATAAAGCATCCAGCAAGATCATCCGTTCGATGCAACATTTGCAGTTTATCGTCCTGAAACCCCGAGGAATATCATTCGAGCGAAACGATAACTCGTCGATATAACCGTATGTGCTTCCAGCGATATAACCGTTCGGTTTATATTTCGACCAATCAATCTCACGTATCATTCACGTACGCACGGAAACTGTAGATATACGGGCCGTTTACCTAACAATAAATAAATAGATAGATACCAAAAAGACGTCGTTTCAGAGTACTCGATAAATTTAATATTATTAATTAAGCAAAAAAGAGAAATATTAATAATAGAGAATTATTAAATAATGCTTTAATATATCAACTGTGAAAAAGATGCTCGTATTTACTTGTCATATTGCAATTATCCACTCTAATTAAAATAAATATTAATACAGCTAGCAATGCAATGATAAAGAAATTCGAATTAATACATTGATATATATACATCTAGAATAAATTAAACTAAATTAAATGTTTTATCGTCAAACGCGAATGTCTATTATTATATTCTGATAATTGAATATATCGAGCACTATTTTCTCCGTAAATATGCTAAGCCAAATGGAAATAAATCGCTAAGCTTTGTGTTGAAAATTAATTAGAACAGCCGAGAATTATCAAAAGATTTTAATTAAATAAGTGATCATAAAACGAAAACATGGTGATAATATGAAAATATGACGTGTATAAGCAAGTCATTTGCTGCAAGAAAATTTCATGGAAAAATAAAAATAATTCACTATGATACAAAAAAATTCGGAATAACGCTATGAAAATCTAATCTCGAATTATTAAAAAATAATAAACACAATCTGATAAAATAAATCCGAAATTTAATTTGTCAGCAATATATATGAAATCGTTTAAGTAATTCCTCTCCAAGTTCACGAACATGATGCGGCAGTTACAACTTTTTTTTTAAGCATATTTTATCATAAAATTGTGAAATGAATAATATATAAAATTGGAAGCAAAATGTTTATTTTGAATTTGATAAAACCGCGTCACGATGGGAACAACTGCGATGAACATTGCCGTGACCAATCGAGCATAAGCAAATAGATGCAATTACATACTGGAGCGCAGACTCGAAATTAACGTTTACGTTTCGGTGCACATGTCAATACGTGACAGCGGCCGGTAATTAGATCAAGTTCGGTCATTTATTAGTGTTATACGTGCTATACGGTCACGTCAATTAACCTCGTCTATGCGCATGCTAATCGCCTTTATGTAAATACAACGAATACGTAAGCTTATTTTGGCAATCTTGCTATTCGCGACGATTACTCAATGATTACTCCGTTGCTGTTATCAATAACGTAAACGACAAGCGATATGTGTCTTTTGAATATGGAAATAGCGAGAGCGCGATAAGAATTTTTCCAATTTAATTGTCGATCGGTTAGACACACACTTCCGTGAAACGAGATATCCATGTGGGAATGCACATCTTCTTCAAAGTTTGGAGAATCGGATGCTCTAGCGAAATCGACTCCGGAGTCGACGCGGGACAAACTCTCGTTGGCTCGAGATTTCGGCCAACCTCCAGAGCTATAACTTTTTCTCGAAACTTTCAGCAAGGTAATCAGATAGAATCGGTCGAGTTACTACCAAACTCGTCGAGTTCTCCGCAACTTTTCTCGAGAATCAACGTCGCGCGCTTAATAATCCGCGCGAATCGTACGTCGGATTCAATTCATCTGCTTTTCAACAGCTCTCGTATTTCTGTGGCAATTCAAGAAAGAGTAGATATTTTATCAAAATATATATTGCGTTGTCTCAAATATAAAATTTAAAAAAATTAATAAAATAATCTTTCTCGAACTTGTTACGTTTTCGAAATTGATAATAATGTTCTCGAAAACTTTTTGAATTCATCTTTGCGGGAGATGATGATCATTTTTTAGCCAGATGCAATGGAAGCAGATTACCTGGACCAGGTGCTCATCTCGGTTTCCGGAAACGTGCGACACACACACACGCGAGCGCGTATGTGTCGTGGTACGCTGCCGGCACGGAAGCAATTTGGCGAAGGGACAAAAGAATCGCGCACGTAGCGACGATAAAGCTGAGTAATCCCGATTCCCACGCGCGCCGAGTATTGCACTCGGTAACAGGACGATATTCCGCTTGATGTCCCGTAAACGGGGTTATCCTCGTCGGGTTATCCGATTAGCCGACTCGCCGAGGCCATAAACTGTATTCCGTCCATCCCTCTCGCAATCAGAATATTCGCTGGCGGATCCCATCAATCGGCGAACGTCGTAATTCCAGCTTGTCGACATCTTTGCGAAGTCGCGACGTGGTAAACTTTACCACAAAGATAATAATAAAACAGCGTTCGCGTAGCATCTATTATAGCTTCTTCCTCTTCTCGACCTTCGTAGCTCGAGGGAAAAAGGATTGGGTCCCGTGTGTGAACAAAAGAGGCTAAAATTCGCGTTGCTGAAAAGATGAGAAACGCGTCGTTGCGTCAGTATATCGCAAATAATACACGAAAGTTTCTACGCAAAAGAAATTCCAGTTATCTTTCAAAAGTTACCATAGCTTCCCATTCACACGATGACTTGTGGAAAATCAAACGTCGCGTTATTTTTTGCGCGACGACGAGAAAAAGCGATGAGAATAAATAGCAGTACATTAAACGGGATTACGAGACAAGAAGACGGACACGAAAATTGTCCATCTTTTTACGCAGCCGTCCCGGTAACATACGACTACTTAAGGAACTGATAATTATGGAGCGCGATCAGCTGATGCGTTATAAGTTCGAATCGTACGAACACACAAAAGCGTTACTTGCGATCAATTCTTGATTTTTGATGGGCTTGACAGCTTGTCGTTATTGAAGTACGACAAAAAAATATCGAGAGTAGCTCTCACAATTATATATACCTTCTGACATATAAAAAAATCAGATTTCTCGAGGAAAAAAACGCGATAAAATAACAATGACAGTACTGTCAAAAAGAAACTTATCGCAATTCACGAGAAAGGGTATCCGCGAAACGCGCACGCTTTTATTCTATAAAATATTACGCAATTTGAATGATAGACGTTGCCGCTCCACACAGCCGCCCATTCGAAAGGCCAAGATACTCGGAGAGATAAAGCATCAAAAAAAGATACAGTAATCGATGAGGGAAGATAATCGATCTCGGATCGAGACTTGGACGGGAGCCGGCTCGCGGTCCACAAAGCAACATGGATATCCATCACTTACGCGCGAGTGTCGTCGGGTCAAAGGTGTCAATTAAACAGAAATGGCACGCTAATGAACAAAAGCCTTCCCGTAATCCGGTACGAGAGCGGGGTATCCATTATTAGCGTGTCACGTAAGTGGTTTTCTTTGCCTGGCAGCTGCCCAGAAGATAATAATTGGCTGCGGGAGCAGCGGCGGCACGAGGAGAACGATGATGCCGAAGAGTGGGATATTATCCCACGGACGCGCCGAGGAACACCTAGGCGGACGACCAAGTCCAAGGCTGTTCTTGGAATTATTCCGGAAATCACCGTGTGATGCGGCACGCTCGTTTCCAAGTCACTCACTCGCGACAAAGAACGGAGGTATGGCACGATAAGTGCGGCGGATTAGTGCGTCCTAAAACGCGACGCAGCAGCAAACGACCGGCTTTCTCTTTTTATTTTATTTATTTATTTATTTTTTTTTTTTTTTCGTTCGCCACCATGCGAGTCGGGATTACGCTAAATTCGTTCTGAACGAAAAGAGAGCAGGTAAACGATTCGTACGTATGTCATGCGAATTGTTTCCCCTGTTATTTCCACACATTTTCGTATACATTAATGTATACGAAATATAAATTTTTTTTTTTTTTTAACACAGCTGTCACACGTAACGATACAAAGCTCCGGGTCGTAGAATTTTCTGAATGTTGAATCGGCAAAATTAGCTGTCAATTACGTGTCACAAATGTGTTACAAATAAAACGGCGCACGCATTCTTTTTCAGTCGACTAAATAAATTCATCGTATTTACATTCGTTGATTTGTTTTGTTATGTTATGAAAAACGAAGTAAGATTGAGTTGATCAATCACAATCGATTGACACGCGTATGTTTTAATTCATTCTATTTTGTTCATTAATTCTATATATAAAAATCTATTCTCAAAAATTAAGAGAATTAATATGGCAAATTAATACATTACTTCAAATTTAGTTTCGATATATATTTTAAATTATTCATTGACTTATTGTCGCACATTGAAAGTATGAAAAGATCTCACATTCGCCATCACATGCATTTCTAATAGATAGCGTAATTATAAGCTTTTCATTTCGCAATATTAATTCGCAGCATTAATTTCGCAACAAATTTATATTCAATATTCGAAACTTGATGGAGATTTTAATATGTAAGATTGTTAATCAATATAATAACGAAACAGAACCCGGATTATTCCGGGGTCAAAATCGAATAATAAAAAGAGAAAGCAGGTTACCTATTAAGAGTCCACGCCCTGAAAAAAAGTGCTGATATTAATTACGTAACTGCCGATCATAACGAGGGACTGTCCGCCGCGTTATAATGTCCGCACATTATTTATTAAGGGAACACTGTCACAGAGGCGTCAAGCTACGCAGTTATAAATACGGGTATTTCGTTCGACATGATGCATAACGAAGACGCTGTCTTGAAGATAACGACGTGTCTTAATTGCATTCCTCGACTTTCATCGCGTAGCTCTTCTTCCCCAAAACGATTAATTACTTCCGGTGATCAGCGGCTTACTCCTCGTTATCCCGTAGTTGTTTATTGCCTACGAAACTTGTGCTTATATTCGCTTAATTTTATAATACTGTCTTATCTACTAAAGAAATATTCCACGGAGAAAAACGTTTCTAACGTTTTATATTTCGCGTTTTGTTTTATATGTATATCTCATAATTAGTAAACAATAAATAAATTCATAATATTACGTCGATAACTACATTCATTATACTATATTTGTTTATGTTAAATAATAATGCATTCGCGCAAAATATGCAGACAAAATTAAAAATAATATAATTATATTGAAAATACTTATATTAATTATTTCCAATAAAAATGAGAATATATCTCATACTGTATATCTGCCTAGAAAGAATTTTCTTTATGAAGCACGACGGCTGACATATACAATACAAATGTGTTTAAAAACATATTATTAAATCGCTCAAGAGTCGCTCAGAATGAAGCTGTTATTCTATATTCATGGGTCAAATTAAAGGTCGGATTGTAATCGCGTGTAATGACGAGGCGAATTGAAGTCTGCATAATCGCTGTGTTACAGCTCGACGGCCTCGCCTTCAGAACTGGCAGTGAAGTCAGAAAAATATTCCTATGACGCGAGCTCTTCTCGTTCGCATGCAAATCTGGCTCACCGTACGGATGCATTCATTCGCCAAATGTTCAGTGAATGCAAATGTGTCGCATTTATATAAGGAACTTTACTGTGTTCGTATATAATTGTCATATTCAGATGCGATATCGAGTACGTATATATGCATAGGTTATTTCTCATCATTTCCACACAAGTATATAAAAAAGATAATTAAATATTTGAAGAAAATAAATTAAAAAAAAAATGAATAAAATTTCAATGCGATTGATTAATATCCTACAAATAAACGCATATATATTTGTTAATTTCTTTAAATTTCGTTGTTGACGAGCTTATGCACTCGCGAAAAGTCACAGGGGGTGGGAAGAAACTCGCGTGTGACGGGAAATTCAGGTCGGTGCATCAGGAACAGATTCTACAGAAGGCGGGGCGCCGGTCTATGAATTTTTGAATGAAATCTACCAGCCCGTAGATGCCGCGAGAAACTTTGCGTCGACGACGCTGAACAACTGTGAATTATTCATGTAACTGTATCATCGTTATGCTTCCACTGTTTTCGCGGCAACTTTATTTTCCACGCCGGCGCCGCGACCACGTTGCGTCGGCTTGGCTTTCACCGAATTCAATGCAGATCCTGTTCTACGATGACACGCAGCGAGGGGTTTAAGGTTTCGAAATAAGGCTCCGTGTCTTGCATTTCTCGTCTTTGCGAAAATCTTTCGAATGTCTGTCAAGATAGGATGGTGGAAGGAAATGTCAGCAAGTGTCTATTGTGTTTGGAAATGCACGAAATGTCATCTCGCATTATGTCACACCCGACAAAATTCGATCGAAAAGATATAAATGTCGGAAAGTTTTTCGATGATTAAAAACAATATGGTAAAAAAGAAATGTGCTTACAATTACTTTTATTTATATTTTAATATTTTAAAAGTTGTCACTGTATTTTGATGGTATGCATCATTTCGATAAGAAATACTCGATGATATTTCTCTTTTCTCCGACAAATAAATATAACTTTTAAGATTGAAATACAACAGATTATTGTAAAATATTTTTAAATGTTGAACATCAATAAACAATATTATACTGTTTATTGTCTGCTGTTTGTTGTATACATCGGTTTATTTATCTTTTTTAACTTTTCTCTAGCGACTAAATATAATCTCGATACACGCGAAAATCTCGAAAATTGCAAATATAAAAGTCGATTTTTAATGAAATACTATATAACAACAATTATTATTACATGACATTTCCTTTTTATATGTCAGTTGCAATTCATGTTTTTATATTTCGAATTACGCGGATTTTTACGTTAGTTTAAATAAGCAATTGCGTAATCTACTGTCGTCCAAAGATCAATGATGTTGCGAATGGCAACGCGAATGGCGAATGCGAATGTTTAAATGTTTAAAAGAACGGAAAGAGCGATGGAGCGACGATGGTACTGAAACAATAAAATGTCGCGTGACACGGGAAAACCATTTTGACCGTTTTTAGCTGCAAGCTAAGCTGTCAACCATCTGCACAGTATCTACGTGCGAAGAGTAACGCGTGGCAATACTCGAAATATCCATCTATCTAAAGCGCATTTACGACAATTTATCACCGCCTCGAAAATGCGGAACCGGAGTGTAGCAATCGCTACAAAGTTTTTTGCCGCTTTTCGCGCGTGTCGATTGAGAGATCTCTGCAATTGGCATTAAAGAATCTACAGTCGTGAAACTCGACGCGATTTATTTTGAAGAATTCTTAAACACATCTCTCTGCAATTTATTTTGCTCGAGGCGTCAAGTCTCTAAATAAAAAACTGCTAAAACTGAGAGGAAATGCGTCTTTCCAACTGCGCTATCAGTTACAGTCAAATGACAGAAGCGTTTGTTCTCTCGAGCACCGAAGAGGTTTCTAGGACGATTCACCACAGTCGTATGGTAACAGTACGTCTTAGGTTAACCATTATTGATTCAAAGCCGTTCAAGGACCAAGGAGCGAGAGACTCGGACGCCTCTCTAAGAGGGCTCCCCCATAAATCTGTAATCTTGATCCTCCTTTTCTCCCCCCGTCTCACCCTCTCGCCACCTTTCGCGTTGCTGTCCACCCCTCACTATCCAGAGCTCTCGTGCAATCCGCTCGACTGCGCATTTCCAAGACTCGATGTATGTATCGAGGATTTTATTTTTCTTTTTCTGTCTGTACATATATTTACACATATATATTTCTCTCTCCCTCTCCCTCTCTCTCTCTCTCTCTCTCTCTCTCTCTCGATAAGACTCGAGGAAACTTTCCTCAGGAATTTCGAGTTGGCGATTTATGCCGCAAGGCTGCGGCTTTTGTGCCTTGCCGCCTCAAGCATTGCGCGCATAATTTCAATATCGCGGTGGTTGAAAAACGTCGTCGCCGTCGCGGTCTGCGGCAGGCGCGAGAATTCCATTTTAATTTCCCCCGATCGCATTAAGTTCTTTCCAGGTAACTTTTCTCCCCACCGCACACAAGAATATACGGAGATAACATCCAGGAGGAGTGACATATAAGCGTAACTCGTTTCCGAGTTCCCTCCTTCCCTCGCGGCGACGTCCGGTTTCGATCGGCAAACGACATTAATTCCCGTTCGAGAGCGTCGTTTGTAAAGGAGAATTGAAATTTGAGCGGAAATTAAGCTGATAGTTAACATATACGGGGCCTTACATCAAGCTGTCTCTCTCACCGTGGGCGAGAAATAGACCGGCGCTCGCTGAGTCGATGAAACGTAGCGGAAACACATTAGTCGACCTTCGATTTAATTAACAACTATGCCTACGTGCATTTACGAGTATATGAGCCAAGATGCAGGGAAGATAAACGAACACAGGTTGCTCAACGAAACGCTCGACATACGTCTAGAAGCTTACGCGTGAAAACGATGAGAATTAACCGCCTCCCTTATGCATCATCATCTACTTTTATGCTTCGTGAACGAAAGTCGGTATGAATTTCAACGATTTATGATCATCCCGCTTGTCTTGATTAATCCGTAGGAGATCGGGGATTCCAAGTGCCTGCGAAAGGATGATAAACAGGTCTGCGGAGAAACGACCGATTCGCAAAAAACATGTTTCTTTGGTCGTGGAGTTTTAGCAATATAAGAGCAGATAAAAAACCAGATTTACCTATTTTGAATCGAGGTCTCCATTTGTTAAAATGAAACATCTCAGTTCCTTTCATAAATATTTCACGCACGACCATAGATAATATAGAATTTAACTTGTTGCAAGTATTCAAGACAAATAAAAAATCTCGATAAAAATAAATAATAATGAAGAACGATTCACGAGAGTAGTAAATAATATCTGCATATGTGTTTTGTAGAAACAAAACAAGTGTAAATAATGAGATGACATAATAGTTATGTTCACACAGAGTTGACTGTAGAATAGGCTTCTTTGTGTGAAAATGTAATTCGACATTTCCGAGGTAAACTTCCTAAAGGCACGTAAACGTTGTTGCGAGGAAACGTATGAAAATTTTCTCTGACGCAAGAAATACCGCCGTGAATCTTTTAAACTTCGTTCTTGAAAATCTTGCTGGCTTACGACGTAGATTCATCTAATTTCCGGATTTCATTCGTCGACATGTTAATATACACGAGAATGTATCGTATAACAGTTTTAAAATATTTTTCTCCCGAGTTTTTTCTCTCGAGCTTCTAAAAAAATATATATATATTTAAACTGAGCGTATTCATATTTTTTCAATGAAAATTCTATACAATTGTCACAGAAGTTGTGTAAGAAAATTTTTGTCCCGCTGTAATATCAAAATATTACAAATAGCACACGGAGATGTACATGACTTGTGGTAATTCAAAACAGATCCAGGATACGACAATTTATAATTCAACAGGCTACACTAATTAATCCGGCATTAGTTCAAAGTTGTTTCCGCAACAGGATTAAACATCCAGGTAACCAGTACAATGGCAAAAACGACGAAAAACTTACAGTGCATTCGCATAATAAAAAAAAAAGGGTCGAGAGCGCGACCAACGAAAGAAAAAAGGCGCGAATCGATCAAAGGTGGCTTTTACTTTAAGCCTGACGTGGAAAACCGTGTTACAAATTACCGGCATATACGATGGAAGGTCAAGCAGGCATCGTGGTGCCTTTTGGGACGTTATATGCAAAGAAACGAGAAAACATAAGAGAGAGAGAAAGAAGAAAGAAAACCAGCAGAGCACAACGCAATTATAGCGATTGCAGTACCAATGAACGAGGATGCGATTTGTTTTGCCTGTTTAATGTCTTCTAGCGGCAATCATAGTTGCGAGGTCGGCATTTTACGACAACTTGTGCGCGGAGAGGAACACGAAGAGGGAAAGCCGAAACGATCTTCCATTCGTTGAGCTTGCTATTAAAGTCCAACTCTCGTTAAATTCGTAGACTGTATGTAATGATATGCGTTTCCGTCGATGACTGAGAGTCTGCGCTTAAGTAAGAAACAAAGCTACTCCGCGAAGAACGGAAGTCTGTTGAAAAAAGACATCAGGATACGCTCGTATTCTCCGCATGACGCGGCATTCAACATTGAATACGTTTAATTCTGATTTATACCTTTAATGCGAATAGATAAAGTTTTCAACGTGTTTGCGTGAAACGAATATTGGACAAAAAGTGCTTTCAATAATATGGCGAAAGCGTTTTTTGCGTATGGTTATGATTGAAGACGTCACGCGGTTTCTCTGGTCTGGTTATCGTTATTGCATAATTTATCAGCGCGAAAAGGACTCTGCACTTGAATGTTACTACTTTTACGATTTATTCGCGTCATGTTGTAAACATATCTTTGTCGCGTTCAAAGGTATCGAATCGCAACGTGACCGATAAAAGCACGCCGATAACGTCGACGCCACTATCGATTTATAACGGTGCACAGGGCGATTTTATTATACGTTTTACGTAGCGAGTCTTTCGAGTCAACGACGTTATTAGCTTATCGACGGAGGAGCGGATCAAAGGGAGCGAGAAAAACTGGCACAGGAAATGATATTGGCCAAACTCGTTAAAGATAAGTTAACGAGCCTTCTATCCGGCGCGACATCCTAATCCGCCTTTAATTAGAGGAGATTTATTTTCAACCGCACATGTGAAACCCGATCATAATTGCATTGCGAGTGCCTCGTGCCGACAAAGCGTATCGAAAGGTAATTAATTTTCATCGTGACCGCGATATAGGCTCGACCTAGTTTCGCGATTCTTTATTTCGCCGAGAACGCATAAGTACGCGCAAATTTTCACAATTATAGATATGCATATTTATGTGCATATGCATGTTCAATATTTTAATATACATGAACTAATTAATGCGCAGTTTCTAAAAATTAAACTCGTTACTGCTCTTTTTCCGTAACAAAATTAAAAAATATATTTCATTTTTTTTAATATTCTACGCATACACAAATATTTATTATACGTATTATATTCTTAAGATTTTATACAAAAAGAAAATATTAATGTATATATGCAGATGTTACAATCGCAAGTATTTACAGAGAGAAAGTTAGTGTTCGCAATGCAGTGACTTTGTGATAACACAATTTAAATGACTTGAGATCTGAATGAAAATCTAGGGATGATTGCAAATGAGTTAATTGTATTGACGGCAATTTCTTTTAGAGCGCTCAAACCGACGACAAAAACGACGAAAAACAATGTCCAATGTCCAATTCAAAATTCTTTTTACACACAAGCTTTATCGAAGCGGACTGAAAGGGAAAAGAGTTTTTCGACCAAACGCCACTAATTTCACGGTGCCCGGGGCTTTTCTTTCGTTCTGTTAGATTCAACGGAATTCGACGAACCTTTTTCAAAGCTCTTATGCGAATAGAGTGCCGAGTACACGAGGGACAGAATGTTGTATTATTCTCTATAGTTACATATGAAAACGTAAAAGTTTAAGGTCTTTGGGAATATACCGAACCGCTGTTGAACGTTGTCTTTTTAATGAGATTGATGGAATACGAAATGCAGAGTTACGGCAAACTGGATTAAAGTGGAAAAACCTGAATTATTCTTGGGTCGCGCAAACGACACAAAGAAAAGCGACGAAATCACAGTTGTCGGAAGAGAGTTAGCTCTCCCGAAGAGTAATAAAGTTTCACGATATAATTTAATAAAGCGTCGACCGGTGGTCGACTTCGGGTCGAGCCCTTATTTGTCTTCGAATTTCTCACATTGATCAATGAGATAGGAAACTAGCCCGCTTACAAAGTTTTGGCAGCTATCGCCCTTATAAGCCGCACCAGTGAAATGTGACTGCGTAAATCGACTTTTGAACAAGCTTTTGTTACGGCCGACTCTCTTTTATCCCTTAGATAAGACATCGGACATTTCTTGTCAGTGCGACGGATCTGGCGAAAGCGGATAAAAGCCTAGAAGAATTTAAGTAGATGCCCAAGTTTGGTACGTAAATCATGGAAGTATTATGTCGTTAATCTCCGTCCCGGCTCGTTGTAATCTGATTACACTTTCTAACGGCTAACTGTTCAAACAAATGTGAAAGAAAATTTATTTCTGCATAACAACCGTGTTATACCCTTGTAACTTTGTCGTGCTCGTTATCTCACGAATTTATATATATATATATTTCCCTCTATTCCGTGAAAATAACATTTCCTAAGCGTATGAAGAGAAGCGTATAAAAGTCAGAGAGCGAAGAAATAGCGACGAAAATCGGAAATGGACGCTAAGCCGGCGAAGCGACCTTTCAATGCACGTCGCTGGCAAATGGCAGCGACACACGTAAAAGAGCAGCAACCGTATATATACTGGCGCGAACAGCGTGTTCCCGAATTCGTAAAGAGGCGCGCCTCGCCTTCTTTTTCTTCTTACCGACTTATTATTCCGCGGCTGTCGCGCGCAGATACCTTAAATCCGGCATGTCAAACACCAATGTGGCCCGACGCAGGAGGACATGTCTCGCGCGAGTCTAACCGCCGGGGGTTTTATTGTTATTCGGGGCGACGCCAAAACCTCTAGCTCGTATTTGCAATTCGTCCCGCTCGACAGTTTGCTCTCCGCTTTATTCCGCTTCGATTCGCGTTCGCAACGAGGGCGTTTCCGGTCCGTAACCGTTTCAAGAGGGTGATAAATTAAGCCGCGATATTTGGCCGGAATCTACCGCGGCGCCCGATTAGTTTGCGCTCTCGCCAATGCTATTCTCGTCTCGGAGAGAAAATCTGTGTTCCTACATTCCTTTATCTTGCCCACTCGACGCGTAACGACCGTATCAATTTTATTTCGTAACAAATATTACTTCAGGCAGAAACTTTCATCTGCCTGTAGTATATGTAACGCGCTTTTGCATATCGCTCAAACGCACAAAGGATAAATATAAAATCACGTCGCGTCATTGATAATTTTTTCAAGAGCAGCGGTAATATTTTATCGGTATAAAATTTGTAAAATGCGTTTTCCGCGCGCTCAGAAGGTTTATCGATGCAATTATTTTAAAGCTCGTTCGTTTGAGTCACTCTTTCGATCGATGCACGTGCCGACACTGATGTATTTAACATTAATGGATACTTATCTCGGATAAAGTGAAAAAATCAATGTTTTCCATTAAACAGCTTTGCATTTGTACGGGCAAAATGTTGCGCAAGAGTAATGCGTGCATATCGTCACGTAATCGGCAGAATTGAACGGATTTACGACGGATATAAATTCATTTAAAATGCTTATAGCTGCGAAACAATCCGATGAAAAAACGGCGCACTCTCGTTTGCAATATTTAATTGTTCGACATCCGCTAAAATAACGTTGTATAATTGCTGTTTGTTCCCAGTACATAATAACAATCGAAATCGATCGTCATCAAAACGATCATTTATGAGATGTTATTTTTCTATTTGCGACAATTTGAACACGACACTTGAAAATAATTGAATGGACATTGACGTTTATGGCTATGGTAAAGTATGACACGTGATACATATTTCGTTTCATATATCGGAAATAAAGACGACGGAGGAAGAAAACGTTCAGTCAATTATTAAATTCAATTAATATATTTTAATTGAGCGATTGTTTGAGAGCAATTATACAAACGTCAAAAAAAAGTGCGAGCAAAGTCAGCTTTATATTTTACGCGATTAATTTCCTATTTCTATTCAATTGATTTTATCACGCTTTCTAAAAAAAAAAAAACATAAATTTATGAAAAAATAATTAGAAAGCTAAATGCTATTCAAGTTTAGTAACAATCAAAAATAGACAGACTACCGATCGGGCCTATTTCCGGACGCGGTTTCGCGGCGCGTATCGACGCGGACGGTGAGCAGACGGGATAACGTAATCGGGGCAAGGCGATAAATCACGGTCGCTGATTACACATTTCAAAACGCGGCCGAAAGCGGTTGATCTACGGCTCCATAACTCTGGAAGTCGTCTCTCCCGGTCCCGTTCATCCGCCGTCTCCGTCCTGGAATCGCACACATCGGCAGCACATCGCGTCGTCCTGCGTGCTCCCCAACCAGTTTTTGGAGTTGCGCCGATTTTTATCCCGGTGACCCAATAATCCCGGCCTCCGATATCACACGAATGGGCGCGAGTGTTTACGTGGCGCGCTTCCATCCGTTTTAGCTCCCGGCGATCTATACACCCACCTTGTTTCTGCATTCCCGACGAAATTCGACTCTCGCAGTTTTGTTCCTCCCGTCGAGCGAGAACGCTCGATTCTCAACACGCTCGAAGAATATATTTGAAAGTCGATAACGGGAACGAATTAAGCGTGTTAAAAATTGTATCGTGTACATTTCGGATACTCGTATGTGCGTGCAAGCAGATACACATCGGGCGATCGATCATGCGTTCGTTGTCGTTTCGCTCGCAATGTTTGAAGGAAACAAATCATATTTCGATTTTCTACCCCCGGTTCCCGTGCAATCTTGGTTGTCATTCAAAAGTAAGAAAAATGCATTTCTCTTCCTCCTTTCAAAAACAACCGAATTGAAAAAAAAAAAAAAAAAAAATAGATAAATAGAAAACGCACAATCGGCAAATTCGAATTGTTCTCTCAACCGTCGATCAACAGTCGATCAACCGTATGGTGTTCAGTCACAGCCGTTTTTAGTATTAAATTTTGATAGCAATCCAAAGAGATTCGTATTTAGATGTTACCGCAAATATTACAATGACGTGCAATAACCAACGAACAATGTGCTATGCAGTAATTTTGGAAGACGCGGCGCCAGGATGCTACAAGTAATGGCTGTAATAATGCTACATATTTCACTTATAATTGGTCGTAAAGGCTATTTTATTAACAGCTCTCGAAGTTATAAGATGTTATATAACAGTGCTTTATAAACGGGACATATATTTCGTAAGTATAATACTTGGTACATCGATTTTACAAGGATCAATATCGTTGAAAGAGTCGTATCCTATCGTGATCTTTAAGTATTTTTTCATGCATCTCATAAAATTCTCACATTGTTCTAATTATTCCGATAAAAATCCGCCATAAAATTTACGCGTATCAGTAAAAAAAAATATTGCAGATATTCTCGCAATATTAAAAATTTTTTAGTTGATCTAGCAACGTGATGGATATTGCTGCGTTGAGTTGACATGGAAAAGGAAAACGGAAAGAAAAATATCCAGAGAAATGAAAAAAAGGAAAAAAAAAAACAGATTCCTATTATCGTGCGAGACGCAACGAGCATTCTGTCATCTCAACACTCGTCGATGACGCTCCGTCTGCATATCAATGCACTTCGCGGCTCTCTCATTAACATATCTGTCTTCTTCGCATGGAAGTGATATTTTTTTTTTCACAGATGCGGGTTTACCAGATAAATTATGAAGCTATCGATAAGTATCGTTTGTTAATTGATAAAAAGATATTTATCGTGCAATAAAAATTTAATTCGCTTTTAATTTTTTCTTAAATTCTCTTTAAAAAATGTTATAAAATATTTAATTTGTAAATGTCAAATATATGTAGCAATTAATTAACAATAAAATTTGAAGAATAATGGGAATAAAATATTAGAAAATTAAAGTGAAACTAAAATCGATTTGGCAAGAAATTACACGTGTCTCAACCACGTTTAGAATTGAATACGCTGAGTCCTATAATTTCGATCCTCGATTCCTTCATCCTAGCGACAGTCTTTTATCCGTTTGTCCGGTTACTGTTTTGATCCAACAAATCCTCAGAAAACATTTGGTAGAGTGCCACGCCCGTTCGTCGTACGCTCGGAATTGCTGAGGATGACTGGGGAAATTAATTAGACGGAATTTCACGGAGAGAAGACTGCCCCTTCTCAAAGGAAGTTAGAAGCGAGCGGAGAAGCGAAAAGCTTAAAAGCAGCTTCGGCCCTGTAACTTCGTTGTACGACGACTTTGAACGATCTTGGAAAATCTCTAATGCGTCTATAGGCACAGTGGAGAGTTAACGTCAATTTCCCTATAATGTTAACAAGAACACGGATTTGGCTAAAAATTCCTGAGAAAGTTACCAGGCGAAGCGAGTTTGCCAGGTTAATTTCGGTAAATCTTTTCACGCCATATATTTCCCTCGGAAAAAAAAAAACGGAACATGCGAGGATGTTTTGTCGCTAGTTAGCCGTCTTAAAGTCGAGCCCACTTCTCCAAGGTGCTACGTTTGCACATAGAAAAACATAAATAAAGAGTCAAAGAATTTCGATCGTCAAAGGATCCTTAACATTTATAATTTTATAACATTTTTAATTTTATAATTAGTTTTATATTTAATTTTTTAAATTTTATAAGCTATATAAATTTAAATATTATGAAATTCCTTATATTAATATATAATATTCTACTTATTTCGAATTCGTTAAATTGTTAAAAATTATTTGTGGTAAACATACAATTACATAGAGTGCATTAAATACACACAATGCAGAAAGAATTTTGCTTGATTTTTTGTTTCAAAGTAGAAGTCTTCAATTAATTAATCGGTGTAAAATCTCACATATCCGAAATTATATTTCTCGTAAGAATAACATAAACTTTCGAAATACCATAATGATCCTATCCCACAAATGCCTACACGTTACAGAATTTGTGAGAGAATCCTCAGCTTCTGAGGCAAATATTTGCACGGCCCTTCATACGAAAATGTATTGTTCGAAGCCGCGACCCGCGGTATTTTGTAACAAAGTTTCGCGAATGTATGCCCCTTCGAAGGAGGCTGATTTCCAGAAGTTCGAACGTATATAACGTTCATAAATCCAAATAAGAATTATTTATAGAAGTCGTCGAATCCCGCAAGCGAAATGCTCTTGAGACCGAACTTTCTTCGACAGCCTAGCAAAGTTGATGCGCGAGGAAATATCCGCGACTTTGCTCAAGGTATTATTTCCCTCGAATTGGTGAAAGATCAGCGAGTATACATGGCAGAAGTTAAAATTGAATTCGAAAGAGAGGGGAGACACTTTGTATAAAAACGACGCGATATTGTTTTTTTTTTAATTTTTATGCTTGTTGTCTTTGTGCGTAATTTCTCCGCAAGTGTGCTCGATTCAATGTCGGCGATTGTAAGACAGAAAATCTGTTTGTCTACACCTATCTTGAGATAGCGATGTGTTAAATTTTTTTTCTCCAAATCCCTTATCGTTTATATTTGTTTTAAAGCCATCGCAATGCTTAACGTTATTTGCGAATTTAATTAAAAAACATCTTTCTCGAATCAGAAACAATTTTGACCGGAAATTAACAACTATAAAAGATTCTATTGAGTAGACTAATGCGAGTTCTGCGACGGAGGTGGGGGAGAAGGTTGTCGAGAAGAAGATTAATAAATGATGTCTGTCGAAAGGAGAAAACTCCAAGATGGTCGTTCCTTTTCATAGGAAGCATGATTTCTAGTGACAGGGGTAGGAGAAGGGAGTTTGAGAGGATTGAAGTTTGGTTGGGATCCAATTCATAGTTCAAAAGCCTCCTCGGCATTGGCCTTTCAATCATGAAAAAATGGCGAAAACAGATTTATATCCATAAAAATATTTTCCCGTCAACGGCGCGACCTCCATCCTTTTTTTTTGCGTCACGAAGCGTCGAGAAGCCCGTGACAGCAGGACGATAAAAATGGATAAGGAAATGAGAGAAATGTCTTTACAGTAATTCGTTACTGGGATGATTGCTCTGTTTACACAACTTGCGAGTGTGCATTTCCGCAGCGCCGGCGTAATTACGCGAATGACTCGATCTTCGTCAACAAACTTGAAAATTTTCTCGAGAATCCTCGAGATGAAGGTGTAATCATAAAGAAAAGCTACTTCCCGAAAGATCCTCGTTATGCATTTGCAAGCCAAGCATTGCGAATTAGACTATTCTGTGCTGGCTTTTTCTATCGCAACTAAATTGAAGATGCGGCTAATATTTTTTCTTTATATGCAAATCTTAATAACAAGCTCTAATGTTCAACGTCTCTGTTTGGATAACAAAATATCTGTTCTAAACTATATATAGAAGAAGATGTATACAGAATGGACCCCAACGTCCCGGCCAGACTTTATAGAAAATTTAATTCCGAACAAAAAATTTCCTATAAACGATGGATCGAAAAATGCTTTCTTAAAAAGATAACGCTCAAAAATCTCTGAAATCACAGTTATTTTATATATTTTTACAAATATTAGAAAAAATATGCATATTTTTTAACGAAAAATACCGAAACAAAAATTGTAGAGAATTAAATTATCTATAAAATCTCAAAGTCTGGCCCACCCTGTATAGTAATATTGCTCTAATTGAGATAGTCATGAAGCTGTAATAATTTTCCGGTGAGAGCTGTTATTTAATTTTACCGATATAAAATTTGCGATATCGTTTAAATATCTCGAAATATCTATTACGTTATCGGACGCGATTACTCCGAATCGACGATGTTCGGCAAATCGTTGCGCGCTGAGAAGTGGCATATGGTACTCGGAGAATTCTGTCGAATTCTATGGATTTTCGAGGCGGCGCATTCCCTGCGAGGTAACAGTATGAGAATATGTTACGTGTACACGAGTGCCTTAGCTCCCGCTGCGGCTTGCACCATCGGCCCAACAACGCCTTAGCCCTTAAGCCAGACGAGGATCGGATCGCCCCCGTAGGAATGCGCCGAGCAAATAGTCAAAATAGCTGTCGAGCTTGGCGAGCCTCTGTGTCTTCGCGTGTGTCAACACACATGTTCCAAGTGCTTATGTTTCGACATATGACGCGTTTGTCGTCAGCATTAGGACTCGGCTCAAAACGTATAAAAGTATCAATAGCGTGTGAATGTATCGAAAGCGTCAATCTTTTTTGTAAAAAATCAGCTCTATTCAACTTTGAGAATTTTACGTTATGATTTATGTTGTAAAAAAAAAAAAACTCGCGATATGTCAAAATAAATGCACGGCTGCTTTTAATAATTTCGACGAGGCAAAATTGGCCGTAGAACGATACGCTCGAGTTTATGTATAATCTAATGACTTTAGATTGTTGTCGTGAAACGAGCCCGCAGTAAGAAGCTTATCCTGAAAATGCCTCCTAAGTGGCAAAACAGGACATAGTATCCTGATACCGTTGGTTTAAGTGGAAGCGTTGTAAATTGAAAACCAGAATTTTCGCCGCTCAACGTGCATGCGATTACGACGATCTCCACGGGATTCGAATCGGAGAGGCAATTATCCGTGTTAATAACTATTTACGATTACGAGCGCGCGTAATTACGTTCGTAAAATTGTTCGACGTGCCCGATGAGTGTCCGTAGACACGTACGTATTTAATGAACGCTCGTCTTCGTCTTAAAAGATTCGCGGACTTTATAAAAATCTTTGGTTGAACGTTCGACTTTACAGCGGCTAACGCGTTTTTCTCCTTTGCCAAAGGATCTGAGTGAAATCGATGGTAATTATTTGCTCGGCAAATAACATTTCACGCGACACTATTTTCAGTTAAAATATCGCAAATTCTTAATTAAATGTGGTGACGAACGCACCGTTTACTTTTTGACGCGACGAGCAGTTCTGTCGATTTTTTTAATGAAATGCATGCGCGCATCGATTTTCTCGATAAACATATATATAAGAATTATAATATTACAAATAAGCGTATAATAACGCTTATCTGATTATACGTTATATTGAAATTTCTGGCAATTCTACCGTTACATCAGATTATATTTGGATGAAAATCCATTTTTGAATGACAGACTGTCCATCTCTTTTTATAATGATATAAATATAAATACAAATTCATTTAAATCATTCGGCAATAATTTAATGACGCAACGAAACGCAATCTTGTAAGAATAGAAATTCCCAATAAATCAAGTAAATTTAGGAATTAGCGAAATTCTACGATTTTGCAAATGCGCTCGTAGAGAAAAAAAATGCTTGGCCGCTGAAAATTCTGGTAATTTTGTAGAATGATTATGGTCACTATGGCCATACTGAAGGGCGCGTCTTTCATCTCGGGGAGCGAGCTCGGTGGGGTTGTACTTATGTAACGACGTCATTTGTGAGCCGGCGAGCGATCATGAATCTCCCGTCACCTGACACGCACGAGGTCAGCGTATTCGTCGTCGTTCCGCCACGATTTCTCTTGCTGTTTTTATTTAACCGACGATCTATCTCGGCCACGATGGAACTCGGAAACGAATGACGACTCCTATCGCAATCCATTTATTTTCTCAACGATTCGGTCAACTGGTTCCTTCTCTTTCTCTCTCTCTCTCTCTCTCTCTCTCTCTCTCTCTCTCTCGCGATCCCGCCCAAACTCGCAAGAATAAAAGTAAACTTTGTTAACGTAAACTTTCCGATCTTGATGTAATCCTGGGGGATTTGAGTTTTTGTAACTGCTTTAACATATATTACTCACCTGTGCAATTTCATGAGAAGAAAGAAGTAATTAACAGTGATTACGCTCGTAATATACTCGCCGATCGTTTTTGCGAGAAAGAACGCGCGGAACAAGCGAGTTAATTTGACACACTGCGAGAAAGGCTCTGGGTTTAAGCGCCTATTCTTTTTCTCTTTTCTACACGGCAAACTGTAATTAACAAAATTGTGTAAACTGTTCTTCGTGCACGTACGGGCAGAGCGTTGAAACCCACTTCGAATAAAAACGTGGACCCAATTTTACGTACGCGAAATGGCATACCACAATGGCACAAGTTAAACGTAGCTTTTTCATACTACTGTGCGCAAATATTTGTGTCCCGAGCAATATTGCCATACCGATAGAAAACCATGTACATAGCCGTGAAACTAGCATACTTCTTCTACTAGATTTACACATAAATTGATTTAATAGGCAAAAATGTTCTCTCTAAAATAAACTTTAAAAAATATCCCAGTATTTTTATAAATGCACGTACTGTTCACTCATCCTTTAACTTTTAATTCCACGTTTAAACGTTATATATATATATAGATTGATATCGATTGTTTTATATATTGGTTATATCCGGAATATCAAATTTATCCAAGAAATACGTACGTTTCGGGAGCAAAATATCAAGCCGTTCTGATTGTGCCAGACAAAAATAGCGCGATATGTTTCCAGACACATTGCCTGATGATACAATTGCATCGTTATACGCGCGGGAGCGATGCTGCAACTTGTAACAAAATACAAGGGAAATACGAAAAAAAACCTGCGTCAACACACACACGCTTCTTTTTGTCGACAAATTTAGCGACGTGTACTCACCCACCCCTGTCTCCCTCTCCTCAATCCCAGCGTCGAAATCGGACGAAAGTGGACCGTGGCTTGAATTCAACACGTACAATGGGGAAAACAATTTTCTCAGCTCATGCTCTTACCTATAACAACATAAGAAAAGGCGACTTGTTATTTCTGCGAAAAAGAGAGCCCGTTTAAATCGGCAAGGCATATTATCGTTCCAACGAATACGAATCCTGTGCGTGCGTATGATTTACATGAGGCACGACACCGCATCGGAAAGAAACTTTTAATGACGCGCTCGTGTTGTTAAGAAGGCAAGTTTTAACATGAAGGATAACGGAAGTTCTCGGCCTACTTGAAAAGTTTAACGACTTGTTAAGTATCCATTAGCTTAAGCAAACATAATTGCGCATATATTATAATTATCTGTTTTTTATTTGCAATATGATACAAATATTCTTCTTTATGTATTGAAAGTGCGTATCTTGCTAATCATTAATGTTAGAGGAAAAAAATATTCGATTTCTCTTTCTCCTCCTCTTACGTTTCATATTAAAAAAAAAAAAAAAAAAAATCCTCGGACCTCATCATTTCCAAGATAAACAGCACATATGTTACGATAATGGCCATCTCGTCGCAAGCTTTCACGTCGAGATTTATTGTCGCGAAAAATCTACTCGCCCCCTACAACATTTACCGGTGAGAAGTCTATCGTTTTTTGTGCGGCTGAACCCTGCGGGTCATCGCGGAACGCGAGGGTTTGATTCGAGTAGAGCACCTTTTACGAGCACTAATATTTCTTTCCGGCGAGAACGGGAGGAAAACGACGAACGAGCGTAAAACGTCGAGCGATTCCGTTGCATCGATGCAATTGGATAGTTTGATGACTGAGAATGAGAAGGAACGTAAGAGTAGAATGCATATACGGAAGCTGCGAAAATGCCATTTTCGCGTATTTTGGTATTCGTGAGATATAAAGGTGGTCATCTTCTTGCGATCACCACGAACCGTAAAACCGCGATATTGTCTCTTCATCATCGTCTACCTATCTTATCATGACATTTCGCAGAGAAATTCTACGCAAAAGTCCGATATCTTCTTTAATAAAATTTCACTTCTCTCTTTCTCTCTCTCTCTCTTCGTCTATTTCTTTTTAAGGTTCCATATAAGTTAAACGATTTTATACAGCTGCTTCAAAATGTATCAAGTATTTAAATAAAAGTGAAAAAACATATACAGAAAAATATACATTACAGGCTGTCCTATAAAAATTTACATTGCATAAATATATTTTGTTGCGTTCGCGAGTCAATCTCGAAATATCTCGAACGCGCGCGATATTACTCGCATATCATGTTATAAATAAAAAACGCTCTTTAAAAAAAAGAACAAAAGAAACTTTAATAGAACATAGAACTCAATTATACATGAACACATATCAGATAATATCAGTAATCGTAATGACAAATATTTCGAAATTGACCTGCGAACGCAACAATATAAAATTAAAATAACAAGATAATTAATACTAGGAATTAGTTATTATTATTGTTATTCAATACAAATAATGATAATAATTCGTAATATCAATTATCTTATAGTTATATACTTATGCTATTATTTCGTAAATAATAGCCTTTAATGTGTATCAGTTACACATTAGTGCAATTGAATTCGTTATATAATTTATGCTAAATTGCATTGTTAGTGTATATTTTTTTTTAAACCGTTATTGAAATAATCGAGCATAGCAATAAAAGTAACGCCGTTATTTATATCTTATTCGCGATGGAATCAAAGACTATAAT
This sequence comes from Cataglyphis hispanica, assembly GCF_021464435.1. NCBI lineage: Eukaryota > Metazoa > Arthropoda > Insecta > Hymenoptera > Formicidae > Cataglyphis > Cataglyphis hispanica. The sequence goes on along the minus strand of NC_065969.1, from coordinate 3,856,696 downwards.
ATTTTCGACCAATATAATATGTGTTAGCGCATCCCGTTCATTGATGTTTTCAACGGATCACCGCAAATATAACAATTTTATTCTCATTAGTTGCAATAATATCGTGCGTTTATTTGCACGTGCGTGAGCATAATTCGCTATCGGTATTACGAGCCGAACGTGAGAATGCGCGATCACGGATCCAATCATCGAGAGGCACAACTGTTTCCTAATTAATTATTGCCGAGGTTGCGCCGCTTGCCATTTTCCAAATTAGAACGTGTTTATGATTATTGTTCTCGATAGTGGAAAAAATACACGTTTATGTGTCGATGCTAAATAAAGTTATACGTACATTCATCAATTATTTAAATAAATATAATATTTAAAATGCCTTTTTGAGAGAAGTTAGTTTATGTTATGTATATATGTTAACAAATATTTAAAAAGTAGCAATATGTCAACTATTATATCTGACTGTTATATCCGACATCGGCCAAGATATCGGACGGAGCAGCACTAATTAATGGCCAAAGTGTTGCCGTCGCTTGTTACGTGAAAAAGGTAAGGACCAAAGGTGCTGTGGGAACGATTGCAGTTGCTGAACTTTAAGCTAATCACATTGCATAGTTTGCGGTCCAATGGCGGGATTGGACACTGCGCTACGTCCGAACTGTCGGACAAACTTCCTGACCGAACAGAAAAGTCCCGAAGGGGTGCCACCACCGGTGGGTGATTCCGGTAGGTTGCTCGATCGATATCCGAAGACAATCTCGGACTTTCGCCGTTAAGCCCGAAATGTTAAGTACTCTGTAAGCCGCGCTCGTGCGCAAACACCGTTCATGCTGGACACAAGTTTCCGACCGAGACCCGGCGGTAAATTCTCGTCGCCGAACGTGATTCTTGTTACCATTTAGCACGTGTTTCTTTCGTGTTCGCTACTTTTCTCCATAACAACTTTGCGCGATAATAACAAAAATGCGCGGTTCGTTTTCTACACTTTGGAATTTTCTATTGATGAAAATTTCCCCCGGCATAAAAAATTTTACACAATGTTATTATATGAAATATGAAATGTGTGTGTGTGGCTCGAATCGAATAACGAGATTTCCGATTTACTGAAGCTTGTGCCTGATAATAGTTTCGGCGAGTGCTCGCGAGCCATTATTGCAAAGTGCAGGCTTTATTACACAGTCATGACCAATCACGAGAGCGTACGAGATGATTTCGCCGATAGACTCACAATTTGCCAAACGGCAAATCTAACGATCTCATCTAACACCTCAGTAAACGAGCGCAAGGGTACAAATTAAATACAATCGCGTTTGTACATCGGACTGAGAATATCGACCGCTCGATGAGGAAGAGGAGAGTAATCCCGAATATACATGACATATTTTTATACATATCTAGACGAGAGCATGATTGTTTCATTCTAGGATTAAAAATATTCACAATTGTTTCTATTAATGCAGTTTATTGAATTAGTATATACGATTAAATATATTAAACGTAAAAATGTATTAAATTTAGAAATTACTATGTAAAAATAATCTTTTAATTCGGAGTGATTACAGTTTTCCTAATAAAAAATTTTAAAAACGGATAGTATATATTTTTAAAATATATTTAATATTTTTTTTCTCTTTTTCTGTTTCTCTCTAGCATAATATTTTCATCTTTATTAGTAGCGAGTACAGGATATTAAGAGTTATCACTCAACATCTCATATGCGTTGCATTTTACCATATTTCACATCACGTTTTAATTTATATGTTGGCTTTTACATTCCATCTGCTTTGGATTACTACACGATAATATTTCAATTTCCATATTTAGATTTTTTGACGAATTAAAAAACGACACGATTATGATTAACTCGTTTATATCATTGACGAGTATTTATCATCCATTCATGGTGCAAATTTGACGATTCATATCTTTGCGGCATTTGATTTCCGACTTATGTACTGCTATAATAAAACGTTCATACACATTCGCCATTACTTATAATTTATTATCGCGCATTTTTTGCCACAAAATTCGATTATATCAATGCAACAAAGTCAAGCGTATCCCTGTAACGACCAAAATAGGCTCGAATGTGGTTTAAATCACGGCGGGAATTTTTCAATTTACGTGGAAAACGTGGGGCGAAAATTCGATTGCTCCCGATCACCTCGCATCGCGATATACGCGCGATCGAATCGCATCGCAGGGCCAGTAAATTCCGTGACGTGACATCGCCGTCCGAGGTATGCGAAACTACAACAGACTTCCGAGGCGATTCACGGGACATTGATGATCGCGTGCGATCGACGTAGAACAGGTACATTGCGTAGGATGTGCGTACGCTAAAAAAAAAAAAGAAGAAAAAGAATGCAAACGAAATACGCGAGAGGCTTTTAGCCGCGGCATGAATGCATGCATTGAAACGAATGGCTTTCACAACGCGCGACGCTATCATCTGCAGATGATATATAACCCCTCGGGACTTTTGAACACTGCGGACTTTTCTCATGCGCCAATGCTGGGAGGGAAAGGGAGAGGAAAAGGGAGGGAATAGTCACCGCTCGCTTATTCCAACAATTGTGTACTTGATGACATTCGCTTGTCTCCATATCATCTTCAATTTTTCCGTTTTCATAACAGTACTTAATTTTTTTAATATTAATTAATGTCTAACGTGTCTCATTATCGTACTCAATAATACATATTTTTGAAATTTATTAATATATATATATATATATATATATATATATATATATATGATTATATGGGAACGAGGAAAGCGCGCCTCGATTACAGAGAGATCAAATCGTTGAAAAGTGACACAGAGGAAAAGTCGTAAGTCGAATTTCGAGACGAAGCGGCAAAGCGGTAACTTTGGTAACTTTAACCGCGGAAAGAGAGAAAAGCGCGAGACACGCACGAATCACGGTGATCTAAATTTATTTCGTATCATAAAACTAGTTCAGATGCAACAGCTGTAAAAGAACTCGCACACGTATCGTTGTGACGCTAGATTTGTCACGTATAACCGCATTGCGGCTTCCGCGCGTCATATAATTTCAAATGCAAGGACGACTTTGCCGATGCGTTTCAATGTATCGACCTCCGCGTGGTGCGTATGATGTGCGTGATGATTTCTTTTTTTTTTTTTCAGAAAAATTAATGCACCATTGGAACGTATATTTATGACGAGCATGACGCTCGCATTAAATTTGGGAGTTAACGCAAAAATTGCGATGTTACTTCGCTTTTACGATCTGGCAAGAAAGCTAAGTATCCACATGAGCTCGCATAAAGCACCAATTTTAATTCTGTGTTAATTATATTCCCGTGATCAAAAACGCGATATCCATTCGGGGATATGTGATAGTTAATTAAAAATAATAATTACTGAGAAGATATTTGTAATGCTCGCTCTCGAAGCCGGTTTTAGCCCCGGTGGAGAAGTTTGCAGATAAACCTGGCTTTACGGCTAATTTCGCGGCCCACCATTCTTCAAAGTAGAAGTTAACTACCTTGAACTAGTGGTAAATTACATGTCGGATATTCCGCGCGAATGAGCACCAGACGCACGTTTATTAAACACGCGTGTTTCCGCCGCTTGTCCGGCTGTAATCCGACGCAACGTTCCAAAATGAGTAAAAAAAAAGCAGCAAATATATTCGCTAAGTAATTTGCAAAATTAATTTACGTACAATTGTTTAAAATTTAATTATAAATTAATTTAAATATTAAAAAAAACTTTCACTAATAGAATTGAAACCATTCTTAATCAATCATTGAAGAATAGAAGAAAGAAATTTTTTTAATTAATGCTGTTTGCAAAGTTTGCAAAATTTACGATATTCCCTTTCTTCTTTTTACGTACTTTCAGCACAGGTATAAAGTACGACACCTGTACAATTTTTCGCGTGTCTGTAATCTGTGTTACGCGCTCAGTTACGAAGACGATGGGTGGTGAGTCATCGAGACGACGGACGGATTCGACCTGACGAGGGATCGAAGTCTCCTTGCGTCTGCGGATTATTATGAGACCCTTCGTCAAGACATCGATGCAAAAGGAGTGAAAAGGAAAACGAAAGGAGAGACAGAGAGAGAGAGAGAGACGAGAAAGAAGCACCATCGGCGAACAGTTCTTCCGTCCATTATCGACAAAATGCCGGCCTGCACACATACGGCGCGAGAAACACGTCCTGAAACCGGTTTCTCCCGATCGGTTCGGAGAACCGCATGCGCCGGGATCGGATCCGGGTACCCACACGACCGCGTCTCCTTCATCCCCGCCTTTCCCTCGTTCTCTTCATCATCCTCTTCTCTCCTCTTTCCTTTCCCCACTTTCACATCTAGACTCCCCTTCACGTCGTCGTTTGCGGCTGGAAGCAGCGACTTCCGCGAGGCACGGATGTGGGCCGGACCGGATTCGCGTTTACCTACGCCATATTTTAGGCGTTAGGCACGTCACCATGTAGGTAGGTAGGTAGGGCAACGGGCCCGGCACGCATGCATCATCGCATTATCGCCTTCGCCAAAGTCACCGTTTACCACGAACCGATCTACGACCTCGTTTCGGCGCCACGGAAACGCCGCTATGGTCGAGCCTTTCGATCAATATCCGCGCTAATAATTGTGGTTAACTCCCCAGTAAACAGATTACCGTCGTTAAAATAGCCGTTTAACGCCATTCTAACGTAGCAACAAACCGATTTGTGTTTCACATTAATTCGATTTCACAGTCGCTCCTCACTGAGTAAATTATATCGTCTATCTAATCTATATTTTTATTATCAATAGTGGATTTGAAATTTTTATTTTTTTATTTATTCAATATATGACGAGCGAGATGCAAAAATGTTTTATTTTTAACGACCTTGTTCGCGATAAGTAATATCAGAAGGATGTCGCCGATGAGGCTTGGTAAAACGGAAGTTCCGTCAAAGAAGGCTTCTTGCGCATGGTCTCGTCGCAAACCGCCATCCATCACCACCAGCTGATCGCTGGCATACATTATGCATTTTTCCATCCATTGTAAGCTAGCACGCCTCCATTCGCTACGTGATTTTATCATGAATGTCGTCTAGATATTTGCGCTTAAAATCTTGGGTGACCCAAGCGCATTTTCAGATACACTCTCCGAACAAGTAAATATAAAAAGAACTTTTCTTACAGAACACTTACATTTTCTGAAATGTATTTGAAAATAAAAATATCAAATAAGAGCAAGAAAATTAATTCGATAAGATATTTGTGCTCTCTTTTTCATACTCGTTTAAATTATGTGTTATATCTTTTACATATTAATAATAATAATAAATAATTTAATTATATGTTATTTCTCTTAATTAGCAATTTTCTGCAACACGAAAATGAAATGCTGGCTAAAATCTGCAAATATGAATATTCCCTCGAAAGATATATGTTATACGAAACATATGCGCTCTTTCTCTAATACCTTATTAAGCTAATATACGCAGGTAGATAAGATAGAGAGATAGCGAGGAATATACAGTAAGTTAGTGCAGTGACATCCCAGAGCTAAGAGAGGTTTAGTGTAACCATCATCCGAGCTAAGTGCTATTTGTTCTAAAGCTTTCAGAAAAGGCGTAGAAAGCGAAATAAAGGATACAAGAATATTATAAATAACAGAATATTGTTATCTTTAAAAATCATTCTCACAATTCACGATATCAAACAGATACTTATTTGAATTTACAGACTAAATTAAATAATAATAATAATAGTAATAAACTCCATAAACGTACAAGTGTGATGTTAAGTAATATAAATTTGAAAGTTGAGACAATGATTAAGAAAGATCGCCGTCGACCAATTAAGTCGCTCGTGCGCTGCGCTTTCACGTATAGAAGAAAGCGGCTCTAAATCCCGCGGACTATTCATCATCATTCCCCAACTGGCAACGAAATTTAAGAGAAGCGCCGTGTACACGATCCGGTACATCATTAACCACGTAGAGGAAACTGGCTTAACCACGCGGCGTCGCGTGCAGGTGTGCCTACGGTGAATTTAGGTTAATCGTTCGTGCTAATCGCCGCAAGTATATCCTTTGAGCAAGTAAGTAGCGGAGAGCTCTCGTAAAGCTTACACGGTGCGCTTTGCGATCCGCAACGAGCCGCGATACATCATTTTATCCGAGATGAAGCATCACGCCGTTCAACACCGGATGCACGTAAACACGGTACGTATACAAGGATAAGGATGTTCTTCAGTTTTACAAAGCGCGGCACTTTCTTCCGAAACACATCGAAATTTTGTAGCTCTTCGTTATTTTCCCGACCAACTTAAAACTGTCGTTCCGAAAAGCTGAGTCTTTGGCGCGAACAACTTTACGGATGTCGCTTTTTAGCTATCGAGAGAGTGGCTAAATTGAAAGCCGGCTTGTCCGATATCGAGGAAGAACTGTGTGGTAAAACCATCGGTAAATTGACTCCATCGTAAACTAGCGCACAAAAGAACCTCCGGGGCAACGACAATAGAATTCCTTGGATAGATACTGGCAATGCGAATTGTCTTAAAGGTAATTGGTTTCGCGACGAAAAATTCAATACAACGTCTCTCTCTCTCTCTAAAGTAGCACAGCTGTCCAAGCACTTGCTGACTTTAATAAAAGACGACGTTTCCTATCCATCACAATGAATTTGCGGCTTCGTCTCAACCGATACCGAAACCGCAACGTTTATATTTATTACAATATTTGCTAAGATTTAAAGATAGAACAGAAAATATCACCAATGTACGGAATACGTTATCAGAGAATAAATCTTTTGTCGAAATTACAAAACAAAATGTTATATATATTTATATATAACAATATTATATAACAATATTTTATATGACAAAATGATCTTTTCAAAATACTTTGTACAGATGTACATTATGCATACAATGATGTACAATAAAATAGAACACTATCGCGGATGTCACTAAAAGAGCAATTGCTTTCACTGATAACGAACGATAAATCTAATAAAAATTACTCACGTTACGAGCGACCGTAAGTAGTTGTTGCCATCGTGTCTCAAGGGATAATAATAATACGACACGCAGCTCTTCGCTGCCTGCTTGCTTGGGTACTGGCGCCTTTGATCCGTATAAACAAGGTCGTATAAACAGACCGCGTATAAACAACAAAAACAAACACCGAATTTTACGACCGTATTATTGTTACATAAAAAGCCCGTTTTAGGCGATCTATAATTCTCGACAAAATTTGAATTAGATTTTTGTATATAATTTTATGTATCGGGTAATATATATGGAAAACACATCTAAAGAAATAAGATATATATATATATATATATACATACATATCATATTAGAAAGCACATATACATTAAAAGTATGTAAAATTATAAATATAATATTTCGCGTCTTGTAATAAATTATAGATCTAAGATGAGATAACAGATATTAATTGTTAGATATAATTAGCTTATGTTCGATTAAAAAATTATTTTATTGGTCTTTATAACAGACAAATGGCAGATTACAATATTCAGCTGCACGAAAGAGACATGGACTCGGCAATAACGATGCGAAAAAATTCTCTATAGCACGCGAACGCTTCGGATATAAAAATTGCGAAACTTTGTTTCATATAAATCCATTCGAGCTGTCAGAACGTACGGCTACGCGAAGTGAAAATTGATGGCTCCGAATCGGACAGGAAGATTTTTCCACGGGTCGGTGGTTATCGAACCGAGGTGATAAGCAAAGAAAGACGCGGGGTAGAGCCGAGCCGGGCCCCCGATATCCGGCATAAACGGCTCTCTTTCGCGTTCGATACCACGCGTTCCTTCCTAGGATCGCGTGTACTCGTAATACGGCGATTCTCTTGCGGAAAATCTATATGTACCTACCACGAAATCTGAAAGGAGCGTGCTCGTCTACCAACGTTCGATATTGCCATATTTAATTCACGCTCGACAGATTCAAGAACATTAGAAGCGTCTCGGAAGCCGAGAGAATTTCTTCGGAGTCTCGGTTCGCCGGAAGGAGTTTCCGTACAGACCTCTGAAAAAGTTGGCCGTAGTAGTATCCGGCGAAAAAAATGATAGCTACCGAGAATGAGAAAGATGGAGAGGGAGAGAGAGGGAAAAAGAAAGAAAGGAGGCCGAGAAGACGAGCGAAGAAAAGTAAAGGACAAAAAAAAAAGGGATTGCGATACGACGGAATGGGCGACTTTTCGAGTCCGCCAAGAGAGAAACTCGTTGAAACATTTCCGCGACAGTCGTGCACTGGCTCAATGCGATTTCCAGCGAATTACCGCAGTCCCGGAGAAATTTCTAGCTTCTCCATACCTTCTCATGTATCTAAAGTTTTTTCTCCTCCGTTTATATTATATACATAATTTATTTGTAGTTTGAAATAACAAAAAGTTGATACAATTACAAAAGTGTAAAAAGTTTTCTCCACTGGTAAGATTTTTCTTCGTGAAAATGAAATGAGCAGTTTTAAATTTGTGTATGTCGACAGTCAGTATTTTTTTACTTTATATCGATGACACTTTATGTTTTCAGACGGATCTAATTCTCAAAGCGTAAATTGTTATTTACACACGTACACACAGAGCAAAACTAATATATGAATTTACGCGCAAGGTATAATATGTATTTTTTTATATTTTTTTTTTTCTAAAAGAAACGTCGCGCGGAGAACAGAGCATCGGTTTTGAAAGAGATCTGTAGGCGTTGAAAGTGATGTCACATGGAAGACGACATATACGTATTGCGATCTCTAGAGACGACCATCCATTCTGAATTTTCTTCCTTCCTTTCCTTTGCGCCCGTCCCTATATTCTCTATCCGTCTATTCACTATTCGAGCTTTCACGTGATATCCATTTTTCCCTCGACTCAAACATTTCGTTTCGCTTCCTGTTTACAAGCGATTTGTCTTCGATGAAATATTTAATCGATCATAAAATCCGCGCCTATTGACAATGAGATAAACAGAGAGCATTATTCTCTCCTAAACTTATTGAAAAACTTGCGCTTCTCGCGCACGAGCTTTTGCGAAATAAATAAAAAATATGCACAAGACATTTTAAACATAATAAAAATTCAAAAATAATTTTTAATATGTCGATTGTGTAAAATAATCTCTAAAACATATGGAATGTTGATGAAACCTTTTTAATATTCTTATGTTGCGTTCAAAGCTATTTTTAGTGCTCAATGCAACAAATTTCATATTCGTTTGATTACAAATCCCCGTAACTATCCATCTAGGGGCAACAGGCTAGAAATGAATATAACGAATACATATCGTAAGCTACGCATGTAACTGCAACCGTCATCTTTTTCCATTTACACGCCCCGCAGGGCGACTGTCTCGAACTTTACGCTAGGTGCACGACGAGCGCATAATTACCGGCGCATTCTGTTGTCATTCCCGTAGCTTTTATTTCCCGAGACGAGTGCTCTTTGTTTTTTTTTCTTCTTTTTTATGCTGCCTTTACGTGCTTTCAACGAGATCGTTAGTGGCGTCTGCAACAGAACGCACTCGTCTGCTACCATTACGCCTTAGCTAGATAAAAATGAATTCAAGAAGCGAGTCAATTCCAGTTACGTATCTCGCTGTTGCGTAGATCTTTGAAGTTTCGAGAGCAAAAAGAAGCACGAAACAGATGCAAACTTGATCAGAACAATTCTCGCATGATCAATATTTTCGCTCGCGAGACTTTGATATGAAAAGAGATGATTGTGCAACGTATATTAAGAATAAAAAATATTTATTTCAGAAAAAACCTTTAAGTAACAAATATATTTACGAATTAATCAACTTAATGGAAGCTGTACTTAGAGAACGTTGTTAATAAAATTTAATGCAAGAACATCTTTTTCTATCTTAATTATTGCGGTTGAAAACATTAAGAAATTTGCAAAACATTATTATTTTCTGTAATAAAGATATAATCAGAAAGTATTGTCCCTTATTTTTAAATCAGAATTTTATCGCATTGATGTTGCAATGGAAGAATATTTCAAAATACGATCAAGTTCCACGATCAAATTTTAACGAGCGCAATGCTTACGAAGATCCCTCGTATCCCGAAGACGCGGGAAAATAATAGCTGCATGCACAATGCGTAACCGTTCATGACGAAACATTAGGCATTCACGATGCGAGTTTGTATGCACAACACGCGTGAATGGAGCGTTACGGGCGTGACGCCACGATCCGTCGAAAACGTGTTTTACGACACATTACATTACAATGCCACGTTAAAATCTTGTTGGCTGCATTACGTGATTTATAATCGAACGCGCGTCTCATTACCTTAACGTCATTTACGCTCCGTAAATGAATTTCTCCGATGTCGATCTATAATTTTGACAATCCAATTATCATTGGCAGCCGGGAAAGCTACTACTTGCCAGATGATATCGACTTTCAAAGGTAGTAAGAGCAAATGTAATGTCTTTAATTAAGTTAATTCTGCCGATTAAATGTGAATTTAATTATTTTCATATATTATGAAGCAGAGATAAAAACGTTTCATTTTCGAATTCATGTAAATCTCATGCAAATGGGATGTCAATATCTTTTCACAGATAAATTATACACGTCGCAGTCGAGAGTAAATTAAAAAAGAATTTTTCATATTCATTTTCATATATCTACAAGTGACTTTCTAAGCCGGATATATCGTTTCGACGCGTAAACTGAACGGAAACAGCCAATAAATAAACTCGCGTATCGTTACGAGACATTATCGTGGTCTGTTCGCCGACCACGTACTCTATGAAGCAGAATTGAGCGTCGATGTGATCGAAGTATTTTCCTCTCGATTTCTCTCGGCCATATAGCTGAACAAGATGTTCTTTCACTCTCTATAAATAATTGAGTTTATGGACTCGGATAAAAGCACACTTTTAAGTTTTGAACACGTTGCCTCTCGCCTCTTGACTTCCTCCATGATAATATTCGCGTTTAATTCACGATACGGTATACTCGATGGTCGAAACGATTAACCTCGATTCGTGCAACTTACTTCGCATATTTACACACAAATATATAGAATCTTATTCAAAATGTGTATAAAATATAAAATTGTATTCGTTCCCCTATATTTATTCAGACTTATAAAATTTAAGCAACGTGAGACGACTATTGTAAGAATGTAATAAATGAGTGTAATTTTGCGTAATGAAAAGAATTGTATTTTATTATACTAACAAATATGGGGCAAACGTGAAGAACGAAAGTAGGCTATGCGCACTGTCACAATATTTTCTTTACGCCGTTATTTTAAATGCAATGTCGCCGCAAAAATACATTTAGAAAAATATCGCTGCACACCACGGTTTGTTAACCAGTAGAAGAGTATTTCTATGTAAACAGCCACGTAATTGCTGTGGACGATGCAAACGCTTTATTGCTGTGGGCGTACATATTATTAGATATATAGTGTAACGTTTGCGCGTTCTGGTTGCGCTCGCTTGCTTTCGCCGGTTCGTTAGAGCATGACACACCCTTGTTAATTCTGGCACAATATTTAAGCAAAGGTTCATAGCCGTTATCCGCTCACCGGTAGAGCCGAGTAAATCGCGTAAGCCCAACAAACAGGTGCGAGTTAACGGAATTAATTTTACATCAACAATTTTTCAATCAACTTACTAATATCGAAACAACCACGCTCGGCAAACGCGGTCACGGTCAAATAGACTTTTTTTTTTTTACGCATAAATTTTTACGTATAAAAATTTTTCGCAAAGAGAAAAAGCCTGAAAATGTCGAGCGTGTTTTAATAATACCGGATATTCCGATCGTCTAATGGCCATGCGGCTGTTTTTCATCAGAAGCATGTGAAAAGCGAAATACAGTCGGCAAAGTTGACTTTAGCAACACTGTAATGTGATTATTTAGTCGCCCCGTTTTGCATTAAAGAAGAGAAACTACAGAGGAAAATACAGAGAAAACGGGGAAGCTACTCCTCCTCTGCACTCGGAGACTAGAGAGTTACTTGATAATAGAAGGCACTCCGGATGAATGAATATCGCGAAACGGTTTATGAAATGAATAGAAGCACAATGGTTTGTCGACGAAAGCAATTGAAGGGGATGGGCTTTATGAATGCTTGGCATATAATTTATAGTCGGTACTATTTGCTAATATATGACGATTCAAGCGAAATAAGTGTTCTACGTTAAATATTTATAGGAAATTGTCCGCGGATGTTGTCAAATGTACTTGCAAATTCTCGAGCGAAAATTTTCCAATTCTATTGCGACAGTTCTATTCACGCGTTTACGTGATAAAACAACATCTCGTTCTAATCTCGTAATAATTAATGATGTTCGATGGACGAGCAGTTGATCGATTTAATGTATATGTATAATTCGCAAGCAAATTTTTTTTCGCTATTTGTAAGGAAATATAACAATTGACGAATTAACATTTTCTAAATTTTTCCTATTGAAAACCGAATACAAATTACAGAGGTGAATGTTAATACGAAACCATTTTACGGTTTACAAGATTCATACGTCTCTCATATCGCGTGAGATGCGTAGCATACGATTCTATTCGTTCTCGAATAAATTCCGTAATTAAATTCCTCGAATTCTTGTAATTAAAAACATTCCAGTTCACCTATTGATGTAAAGAGAGATGAAATATCGAATGAAGCTGGCTCCATTCAAGATAACGTAAAAAGAGAAAGAAGGAAGAGAAGAGAAAAATCAGCCACTTTCGGATACCGATCCAGCCGCTTTAAACTACGCGAATCATCGCGAGCTCTTGCTTCGTTTCGCGCACGGAGCTTTCGGAACGCTCGTTGATGTATAAAGCTTTATTAATGGACTAACGTCCGCTGCCGCAGGCCTGCAAAGTGGACAGAGTCGATCGGAATAACGCGTTAGCTCGCTTACCGGAAAACGAGCGTCGCCTCGGCTTCGTTCATCGGGTGTGTTCCACAAACTAGATATGGCACTTTTCTACAACGGATCGGAGCTTAATCGCGTTTAGTCAGTACGCGTCAAGCTGCGCGTCGTTTCACCGGATATTGCGTCGATAATGCGAGCGCCAAATAACTTTTCTCATAAAATACCGTCATGAAGATTAAATATTAACTGTATTAATATAAAACGTAAGAATATTTTTGACGAATGATAAGAATTAAGCGCGAACGTCCATCATTTAGCTCGCAACAAGTTCGATTGCTATTTTTCTGATCCCGAGAGATAATGGCTTCTACGAACACATTGACTTACGCGCGAATGATCTCACGTGCCCGCCATAAATCCTAAGTACCCGTCGGGAAATTATTCGCGACTTAAACGGGCGCCGTCACAGCTATCGCCACCATTTACTGGCACCACGATCACCACCACCATCTCGCCACCGTCGCTGCCATTATCATCGCACCACAACTCCCATCGGCATCGGCGACATTACCGTTCGTGCTTCTGACACCGAGGCAATACACCGGCGACTTATGAATATTTACGCCAGTTGAATATGCATACTACTGACAATGTATTATTTTTGCTCCGTGGGAGATCAATATACTACCGCACGACACACATATACAGTGGAAGCAAAGGTGTACAGTGGGAGTGTGTGCGTACACACGAAGTGTTCGAATTTCCACCTCAACCGTTAATGATAAAGGATTGATTGTCAAAAAGCGATAGAAATGTGTATAAAGCAAAACATCTCTTCATTCAGAGACGCAAGAGATACTATTTTCGTGTAACTTAAGAAAAATCTATCCATCCTTTTAAAAGATAATTAGTTTCCTCCTAAAAAAAGATTTGAAATTATTTTAGAAAATTTATTATTACTATGACTTATGATTTATTAAAGTTAAAATTAGAACAGCCTGTATATATCCATATGTTTATCAAATTTATGAACGTGTTTACAAATACAAACGTATATGTATGTACAAAATTATTTACTACCACGTACATCTCATATGACCCGTATTCTGTTTCGACGAACGTTAAAAATTCGTCAAACGTGACTGAAGCAACGATATGAGGGCTCTATCTATATATATATATGTATATATATTTCTTTTACCTGTACGTTCCACCGTGCGAAATTCGCGGCTGTAAAAACCAACCACGTAGTGATTTACAATCGGTATTGAGAGTAATTGAATCGTACGAACACTGACCACGAATGATAGAGAGGGAAGAAGAAATATATTGTAAAAAAATAATTCTTACCGCTTCAAAAAAGCACGTAGTGTTAAAAAATTCTAAGCTACATTAATAGCGAATATTGATGCGTCGTTTATAATGCGAATGTCAAAACGTCTCGTGAAAATTAGCCGGAAAGCTATTTCGTCCGCGAAATCCTCGTTCTCGGCCGGTGCATTCATCAAGAAACGATCATTGGTGCATTATGACCGGTCGCCGTGACCGATGTGGCACCGGTACACAGGAATTAGCCATTAAGCGGAATGACGTGCGATTTCTCGAGAGACGATTTCCGCGGTGAAAGGAGACTGCTGGAGAAATTTAATGCCCCTCGCGCGCACTCGAAAAAAGAACGAGGGACCAGGGGAGAGGGGCGGATGGTCCTGCGGCACCGTAATTCAATTAGACTCGCTGCATCGAAATTTAATGGGCCGCGACGCTGCAGCTTCGCTTTGGATCGGTGCCACGGCGCGTCCGACGACGCGAGCTATGTCCGATGCAGAAAGGGCACAGCGTGTTGCACGCCCTTTTGTGCCCGAAGGACCCGGCAAAAATACTTGGAAACAAAACAAAACAAAAAAAAAATGGGCGCATTTTACGTGTGCATGTAGAGTACACTAAGCGAATGTATTCGCATGAGTAAATGTGCGAGCCTTCTTTTCGTGAAAGAACGAAGCGTGCATTTATAATAAAATTGTTGTTTCAAAACACACACACACTCATATATATATACATATGTGTGTGTGTCGATAAAAATGTATATCAATTTAAAAATTATTTAAAAGTAAAAATAAAAAACCGTGAAACAAGAGATTAAAACTGCACTTTATATTATTTTCTGTGAAATAATTCCTGTACATCCGCTTTAATCTCATATTTGAGTTACGCGTGATTTGTATAAAATGTTAAATACTATACAGTATTTTCTGGTTTTCTATTAGAATTATATTGTAATTTATAAATATATGAATGACGTATTTTTTTTAAAAGAGCATTTATATCTGTTTTTTTTTTTTTTTTAACATAGAAATATTTATAAACTCGTTAGTAACTTCTTTATACGTACAATCATTACCATCAAATAAATTAAAATTATTAATACTGTAAAGTCGAATATATTTTTAATTTGTCACGCGAAACTGCATTCGTTGGTTTATTAAATATTGGGATATTGGGAAATCTTGGTAAAACTCTGATACTTCTTTCGTTCCCATCCTCAAAGGAAGCGCACATCTTGCGATATTTGATTGAAAATTCTTGAATTCAATATGAGCGCGGCGATTTACGTCAAGCGTATGGATGTAGAAGTTATTGCCAAAAAATATGCACAGCCAATATCGATTAAAATTCGGTGTTTCGAAAAATCGCAAACTGTTCGATTTTTCCATTTTCATTTTAATATTGTTATCATAATCTTATAAATTTTTCCAGATTTCTCCGTTTTTTTTAAACGCAAAATTTTGTTCAACACAGCACGACAGTTAACAGATATTTTTATCAAGTTATTAGCCTGTAATATATATTTAAATATTCTATTTATCTCTTAAATAAAATGATAATTAATTTCACTGACCTTCCTCGTCGATGGAGAAAATGCCGACGCCGTCACCTCCTCGGATGCTGTAGCCAATCTTGGAATCACCGCCAGGTGGATCCGCGTCCTTCGCTCGAACCGTGGTGACGAGGGTGCCGACTGGTTGATTCTCGAAGACACTCGCTGACACGACAAAGTCATCGAAGACCGGCGAGTAAAGATTTTCATTCACGTCGATCACTTCAATCACGAGCATCGTCTCGGAGGACAGGGACGGTTCGCCGCGATCGCGCGCGACTATCGTCAACGTGTGCGCCTGTCGCTCCTCAAAGTCCAAGCTCTGAGTTGTTCTCACCGTTCCCGAAACCTTGTCGACCTTGAAGAAGCCCTCACTCTCCATAGCGTCCGACAGGAAGTACTCCACGTCGCCGCCCGCGCCCTCGTCGGGATCCGTGGCGTCCACGACGGCCACGACGGTCCACACCGGCACATCCTCGCGGATCTTGACGTTGTACGTTGATAGCGCGAAGGTGGGCGCGTTATCGTTGACATCGTCGACCGTTACCCTGACGAGCGCGTCCGAGTACAGGGGCGGGGTATCGGTATCCTTGCCGCCGTTATCGCGTGCGCGAATTCTCAGCTCGTATATCTCTTGCCGTTCTCTGTCGAGCTTGCCGAAGACGCTCAATACACCCGTCACGGGATCCACGCGAAAGTCATTGGTCTCCGTCACGAGGGAATAGGTGACACGCGCGTTATCGCCGAGATCGGCATCGGTGGCGTTGGCGCGCCACACGTTCGTGCCGTTTAACGCGGTCTCGGAGATCCTGAAACTCGCCAAGGACTTTTCGAACTTGGGCGCGTTGTCGTTGACATCCAGGATGGTTACCGGTAGCATCTTCGAGGTGGATTTTTGCGGCTTGCCGAGATCAAACACGCTTATATTCAGATAATACTCGCTTTCCCGTTCGCGATCCAGATAACCGATCGTGTTCAGGTCACCAGTGTCTGGATCAATGCCAAAGACGGAATCGCGGTCGCCGCTGGAGATGACGAAGACAAGCTTACCGTTGTAATCAAGGTCGCGATCGCGGGCGCGTATTCGCACGAGAATCGTGCCGAGCTTGAGCGACTCGTTGACCCGTATCTCGCTCGGGAAATCGATGAACTCGGGCACGTGCACGTTCTCACCGTAACGACTCGGTATCAGAGTATACTCGTCGTTCCGCGACGGCATGTTGTTTCTTTCCGCAGAGGCAATCGCGTCCGTCAGTCTTCGGGCCACGCCGGTGTCGTGGCATTCAAAAGCGCCAGTCTCGTCGCTGAGAATTCTCGCTTGCGAGCCCAGATTCCGTTTAGCATTCACTAGATGCATGTGAACGGGATTGACGTCGGCGAAGTGCGTGCCGTCGGTGGCGGTAACGTTGATGATTCTTTCGGTGGTCTTAATGTCCGACAAGTCACAGGCGACTGAGAGGACGCCGCTGACAGAGTCAAGGGCGAAGCAACCGTCGGGATTACCGGAGACTATCCGATAACTGACAATGTTGCCGGCATCGAAGTCGATCGCGGACACGGTGATAATCTCAGAGCCGATTGACACGTATCGCGGCACGTGGCCGACACAGTCGATTCGCTCAAACTGCGGTCGATTATCGTTCACGTCGCGCAATTTCACCCGCAACTGCATCTCCGCCTGACGCCGATAAGGCAGTCCCCAATCGCTGGCTCGCACATGTAGCAGATACTCCCGCTTCATGGTCTCGTAATCGAGCACCTGCTTCGTCTTGACGATACCGGAAAAATGATCGATCTCGAACGGCACCTTCTTCAAATTGTCGATACTGTAAGATATGTAGGCGTTTTCACCAGAATCGCGATCTTTCGCCGTCACTCGTACTACGGACGTGCCGGCTGGCTCGTTCTCGTCCAACCACACCTCCATTTCCGGCTGATCAAAGGTTGGATCGTTGTCGTTGGTATCAACCACGTTGATCTTCACCTTGGCCGAAGATTGCTTCCTGGTGCCCGCGTTACCCTGATCGATCGCCGATACCGTGAGCGTGTAAAACGCTTTCTTCTCGGCGTCCAGTTCAACGGCAGTGTATAACATCCCGGTCTCGGCGTTTACGTAAAACTCACCACCCTCGTTACCGCCCACTATCTCGAGATAAACCAACGCGTTTCTACCCTCGTCCGCGTCTGTAACTTTGAGTCTAATGACCGGCGTGTTGATGGGCGCCGTTTCCGGTACCTTCACCTCATAAATCTCGCGACTAAACACCGGCGCATTATCGTTCACGTCCGTCAAGTGCACCGGCACGAATTTATAACTGTATCTCTGCGGCACCCCACGGTCCATCGCACGTAGGGTGACATTGTAATCCTGAAGCGCGGTCTCGCGATCGAGCAGGTGCAGCACCTCGATGTTATACTCGCCGGAGCGTGGCCCGCCGACCGGGCGCACCCTGAAGTGACCGGCCGGATCTCCGCCCACGATGTCGAGACTCGCGATCTGTCCGTGCACACCCTCGTCGCGGTCGATCACCCGCACGATTGCGTAAATGTCGGCGTTCGAATTCTCGACGATGTCGGGTAGCTGATGAACGTAAATCTCGGGCGCGTACAGATTCACCTGTCGCACTCTGATCGTGACCCTTGCCGTGCTCGCGTGGCTAGTGCCAACGCTGCGAAACAGAGTACCGCGATCCTTCGCTATGACTACTAGCTCGTGAATGGCGCGTTCCGCGTACCTAATAAAAAAAATGACATTTGCTGCTCATCGTACATGATTTATAAATATTTTATAGAGAGAAAAAAATAAAAGTTTTTCCTTGTATTTTAAGTAAGATTTGTTGGAATAACAATATATGTATAATAAATATTAATAAATAATAATATATATAAAAATAAAGCAAAATAATTCAAATATAATATATTAATAACAATTTTTTTAAATGCGCATTTCTAAAGACTCTTATTTGCATAGCTCAAACTTAAATTTAAATAAAAAAGCAAAAAAATTAGATAATGACTATTTTTAATTGCATTTACTATTTCCATATTTAAATTTTCCTATGATAGTTGAATTATGGATAATAAAAATGGATCAAATAAATTGATCAAATTATAAAAATTTATATAAATAATTTTCTTATTTATTCTCAATACACGATGTTTTCTCTAAATCCAAAATAAGAATAATAAAATACACTCGTAATACACTAACCTGAGTGGTCTCGTGAGCGTTATTACCCCGCTGACCGGATGAACGGCGAACTGATCGGTCTCCTCGGCAAAGCTATAATAAATTTCGCCGTTTCTGCCGAGATCGGCGTCCTCGGCGATTACCCTGAGTATACTGCGATGTAAAGGCGTGTCCTCCGTCACGGTGGTCTCGTACTCGATCGGATAGAAGAGCGGATTGAGATCGTTCGTGTCGAGTATCGTCACTACCACCGTCGCGTCCGCGATCGCGTTTTTACCGTCGTGTCCGCTCGAGGTGGCACGCACCTCGAGCACATATCGATCTTTACGCTCGCGATTCAGCACATCGACGTTACTAGTTCGAGTCCGAATCAGGAGGAAGCAAAAATCGCCGATCGTGCGCTCCTCCGCTTTGAAGAATTTGTCGCGATCACCGCTCACTATACGAAACTTGATATCCACGTCACTGTCGGCGGACGCGAGCTTTATGCCCATTCTCTCGTTGGGCATTACATACGTCTTGCCGATGGAATTCTCGGGTATAGAGACATTGTACAAGAGTCGAGTAAAACGAAACTCGGGTTCTGAATTCATGACACTCGCATCATCCGGCGGGGTCGTGGCGGTATTAATCGACAACTTTATCGACCCGTCGCCACCTCCGCGCGGCGGTAGAAAAGTCGTCGACACGGAAGACGGAGAGCCGGCCGTGGCCGCGAACAACCACAGCCACAACCATGGCCAGGCGTGCAGCACGCGCTGCTTCATCTTACGCATGATGATGATGATGATGTCGTCGCTAGCTCATTGTCGTTGCTTGTCGACGAACGCTTCCGCTCGATTTGCCCCCCGTCCGGCAGAACGAGGCCACTGGCGAGAGGCACGAGACTTCCGGTCCCGTTTCGCGTATCGGCGGCGGTCACCTGAAACAGTAAACAGCGCCGAAGTTAGACGAAGCGACAAGTTAAGCCGAGGAGGGAGAAAAGCCCGCGGTAGTTTAGCACGTGGGTACGGTCGAACGGCAAGATCCAAGATTATCTCCGACGACAGCCACCGGTTTCCACCCGATCGAGCGCGTAGACTAGACGGTTTAGCAGAGGAAGTTTAGTTGGGACGAGCGAAGGGAAAGAGAACGACGGAGGGACGGAAACTCCTTTACGCTTGTGCATTATTGATCGACGAATAAGTACGAGACAGTCGATAGATCATTGGAGGAGAATGGCACGTCACAGAATGTGCAGCAAAACGAACATCGTCCGCTCGAATTATTTATTGATGAGACACTTAACTTGAAATGGACTCAATTGTCCATTTCGCGGAATTTCGTTGGACGTAAAAGGGACAATCAAATGCAATTATATGTTGTTACGTCGCTTCCGTGAAATGCGATTGTCATGGAAGAGTACTGTAGAATATTCACATATCAAAGTCCGAATTAAAATTTCATTAACATTATAGCGCAATCGATTGAATACACTTTTCATGTAAAAGGAATTCAGGCTAAAGATTATTCTCTTTAAAGAGTTAAAATATTCTTATTCTATGTGTCCTCGAAGAGTGATTTACTTTTTAGAATATAAAAATAATAGAGAATATTATGGCCCAATCTCTTCCAATCTCTCTGTACAAAGTATATAAATATATTTATAATTTATAAGAAATTTTTTTAATTTAGAATATATGATACATGTATAATATATTTTTCTAATAATACTTTTTATATTAATTTTTAGATATAGAATTTTATTTTGTTTGAGAGAGAGGCGCACAAAAAGTAAATAAGAAACGAAATTTCGATACAAAAAATATTATTTTTCCGAAAATACACATCAAAATCGATGGTTTCTCGTGAATTTAGCTAGCACAATGACCATTCCCCCGCCTGACAGTTTCAGAATCAAAGTTCCAATATCAGCGGCTCGCGTGTCAGGATATAGGCGAAATACGATATGGGTGTCAGAATTTTGCCTATCTTCCTAGTGTCCTCCACTCGAATACTCTCTAATCTTGACCAGCGATGCCTCCGGGCGCGTTTGTACGAGTCGATATATCTCACGGTACATTTGACAGCTCGATATCGATACGATATCCCTCGGAATAGGAACGATACCATTACATCAATGAAAGCGTCCGAATAAATAATACGGTTAGCTCTCTGTGTTTGTTTAAACCGTTTCAAAATGTTTGCGAATGAGAACATTGTAAATAAATTGATAATTTTAAATTATTTGCTATCAATTTTCGAGGAATAGGAAAATGATAATAATCAGAATAAAAATGAATATAATCGTGGTATAAGAATCGTTTTGACGGTCGCGTAATTATCTGTCCGAGATAAACGATGGCCTGGAATTGCCTCGTCATTCGTGAGTGGCGAAATTGTGAAGACGAGATTGTTTTCCATTCAAAGTCATTTCGTTCGTATTTGTAAAGCGACGCGATAATTATTAAAGGAAATATCTTTAAAAACAAACAAAGATTGAACTTTAAAGCGTCTGAAACTTAGCATACGCGTCTCAGAAGAAACGCTCGTTCACGCGTACTCGACGCCAATTACACAGTCGCTGATTCGTAATCGACGTAAAATAAAAAGCATTTAAGCTACGGCGCGTTTTTCTCCTCCCTCCGCGATTCCCCCCCGCCTGCAACTTTCCTCCGCGATAATGTATCTACAGAAAGCGCGCATGCACAGGTAAATGTAAGTGAAAAGAAAAAACGAGCGAGAGCGAGTCCGCGCCAGGTTGGCGCCTTCTCAACATTCACGTTATATCGCTATAGCGTCCGCGAAGCCTTGCATCCAACCTTGAACGCGTTGCCGACCAGATGACATCCCCTCGTATTTCCAATCTTGGTATACGTTAATGAGATGTCTCGTTTCCCTTTTATAAGTGAATCAAAAATTGCAAAGAAGAAAGTCGAATTTAATATTTCAAACAATGCGATAAAATTTTCGAAAGGGAAAAGATACAAATGCTGTCTGCAAAAGTCAAAAGGTATCTTGGAAAATATTTCTTTTTCAAAAAGATGGCTTTATAATTCTATTTTCGAATTAAAAAATAATTTAATTTCACAAGTTAATTAATATTTAGTGCAAACACGAAAATATTAATCACGCTCGATGGATATACGTTCACGTTAACGTGTGATAATGTTTGCCACTGTATCAAATATGGACTTCAGCGCGTCGACCACGGAATACATTTCGGAATACATACTCGGATTTAGACTGCTGCATCATACGATCAAGTGCAGAGGAAAATCCCGTTGCAATCTTCCCAAATGTATTTGCATACGACGCCGGAATATATAGAAAGACTCTATGCGACTCTGCATCGCATACGTAAATAAAATCACGTTTCTTTCGCATCTTAAATTCACTCCGGCAGGATCGGCGATAGAAAATAGATCGAGATAAGTAAGAGACGTTTCTTTCATGATTTCTTCCTCAAAGTTTCGGCGCCATTCACGAAAAACATTCGTCTAGCTAGCTAGTATAAGACTTATAGTGACAAAGCAGGATTATGCGGATATCGAGAACAACGACGGACATCTAAGATTGTACTCGATGGTTTTTCGAAAGATCTCTGTTGGCTTCTTGTCTTTCAAAGAAGCTAAAAGCCGGGCGGCGTTGAATTGTAGAAACAACGAACCGTAGCGCGCGGATCCTTTGACAGAGCAGCGCAAAAACATTTGAGCGAAATTACGTTCGTTTCGTTTTTTACTTCTTCCTTTCTCTTTTTTCTCTTCCCGATAAGATTTGGACAGCTTTGAGCTCTCCAACGAAAAGCTAAGAAAACGGATGGATGGATGATTTTTCAAGCCCCGAGGGCGGGTCTTATATCGTTCGGCGATCACGACAATGCTTGCGTATAGAAACTCGTTTTGCCAGTTAAATCGAGCGTGAATTGCGATGCCGCGCGCAGAAAATGGAGAGGCAACTCTGCAAGAAGGATAGTGAGCGAAGGCTGGGAGAATTTAAAAACGATCGACGAGAGACAGATAGCAACGGGGAGAGGCGGGGAAAAAAATCGCGCAGTTCGGAATCGTTCGAGAATATTCTCGCGATATTTTTCCATACGTACGTATACGTACGTGCATATGTTCGTTTCGGTGAAAAAATGCGGGAATCGCGCGGCTGTGCGAACGACGAGCTGAAACAACACGTGACATTGCGTATTTCAATGCAGGAGCGATCGTGCGCGTTCGTTTTGAAGGACAAACGATCGTGAAGTGCGCGCGAGAGAGGTCAGTACGGGAGATGGAATTAATTTTCAGGCTCGAATCCCTACGTGACGTACTCTCGTCGACGTTGTAACGAATTTTATCAGTTTATGGAACAAACACGCTGCCTCATCTCGAGCGAACTGAAAAAAGGCGCTCGTTCGACGCTTGTTCAATGACATCGAATATTCGATGGTATCGTTATTCCAAAACCGTATTCGCGATGCCAATATACACGCCTGTATTCTCGATTCCTTTACAAGAAGGGAGAAACAAAGACAAATCCGATTAATGTCTATGGTTTCCTATTTCTTTGCCCGCAATGTAATCGTTCTGAACTCGTGCCGTTGGCTCTCTCCTCGACGCAACGAAAGAACATGTCCATCTATTTGCTGTAATAATACTTGAAAGCTTGCGACGATATTTAACACGCTTACTTAATCTGTTAGCAAACTGTTTTACTTTTCCCGAAAGATTTTAAACTTTCGATAAACTTTCTAAATTGTATCGTTAATTTTTTCGGAAGAAAAATAATTTTTATGATAGAGATCGAGTAAGCCGAAACAGATAAATTTTTTTTGTAAATTATGTCAAAATATTTTCACATTATTATCAATTGCTTCAAATCAATCATTTATATATTCGGCTAACTTGCATTATATCAATATCTTGCATTTCTATATCGATTTTATTTCTTGCAGATGCTCCGCCTCTTAAAAGCACGCCAGGACAGATCTTTTCTTATCTCTGAGAAAAAACGAGCTATGCTTACCAGCACGCCCTGTCTGAGATATCTGCTTAAGAGTATCTTAAAATATACGTCAGTATTAAAGTTTCTCGATGGGTTAACGTGGAGAATATTTCAAGCATTTCTACTATATATTTTTCTAAATTTTCAATAATTCTCTTTTGTCAAAAAATTATTTAAAAAATTATAAAATAAAGAACAATATATTATATCTGCGCATTGATGTTTCCGCAACTGAAAATACCGATAATTCATAAATATATGAAAACGATAGAATAAATGTATTTATTCCCAATTATACTAGAAACTTTTCGGAGTTTAAATCCTCGATAACGCAATATATTATGTACAAATTTAAAAAAAAAATCCGAAAACTGTTATTCACATATTTCAAAGTATAGGATCTTGATAAGAAATACAGATTATGCTTCGTAAAACACATCGACGTTTCGTTTTCTAACTCGAATTATCCGGGTGAGTTTCAGCGACACTTATCTTTCAACGATTTGTAGAGCGCGTCGTTTCCCTCGGCTCGTTTTACCTTATACTTTGTATCGGTGTAACGCGCTCGCAAAAGACCATTTCCTCGATCAAGAGCGACCAAGTTTCTTGAGTCGTTCGTGGTCGAGGGTCCCGCGCCATGGAGTATTGCTAAAAAGATCGAACTTTCTCTAAGCCGTTTATTGCACGTCGTGCCGTTACGTAGATGGGATTTCTTGCGCTTTGTCGCGCGCCAAGTCTGTAAGAAGATCGCGTTACACTCCGACGTACGGCGTCGTCTAATGTACAAAGTTTGACAATGTCGAATACACGACGGAACCGGCGAACAAGGGGACGAACGTGCCTTCGGGCATTATTTCCATTCTCTCCCTCTCTCTCCCTTTCTCTTTCTCCAACTTGGCAAACTGAAATTGTCCCGCGATATAATACTTCCGACGTTGTGCTTACGCTAATAACGTCGTGCTTCGCCAAGTAATTGTGTAGAACACGGAGAGTCGCGCGTCTTCGATAAGAGAGAATACCGTAACGCGCCGGCAATCACGCTGGCGTCACATGATCAGCACCGACTGACGATCGTGTTCGAGAGAAAAAAAAAAATGCGGATTCATCAAGAGTAAAGCGCGCCGATATGGCGCTGCTGATCATTTTGTAATTTACTCGCCGACTGGATTCTTTTTTAATTAACACTTCGCTCGGTGATTCCCCCTTTTCGCATTATATATCGCAAACTGTTGAAATATAAAGGAGAAAGGAAAATTATTTAAAATTTACGGAATTTACGCTAACGCGGAGAAGATCTTTCTAGCGTATAACGGATGCTGCAGTGACAGAAATTATGCAGAATGCACTCCGATCTACCCGTACGAGATTTTTTCCCGCGAAAGTGGGTTTCCGTGTCTCTCGTTGCACGCCGATCTAGTTACGCACTGAAAATATATATTCTCGTACCTCTCTCGTGTACCGCGAATGCACACACCTGCGAATCGTGTAATGCAGACGGCTTGTTGAGTACACAAATGAAGAACTAGCGAAGCCACTTTGGCGAGATGCGGCGGCTGTTGCCGCCGTGGATGCTGGGACGATGCAACCACCGGCACCGAGGCGCTCATGCGAATGCAACAAAACGTTGCAGTGCGGCTTTAAGGTCTGGGTAAAAGGAAGATAAGCGAAGGTAAAAGCGAAGGAGACGAGAATCGTGTGGGAACGCGCGCGATCATTACTATACCATTTCTCCAAGAGCCGAGGACCGAGTGAAGAAAAAGAAGGAAACATCCGGAGAGAGAGCGTACGTCGACAAAAAGCGACGAAAGCGGCGTTCTAACTGCCGGCACCTTCGAACGCCGTAATCCAGTAATGCAAATACGATTCTCGGCCATGATTTTCTTACTTCTCTCTCTCTCGCGTATCGCAATGTAAATTTTTTTCAAGCTCACTGCACTTTTGTCTGTTTTTACACCAGCCCGGCTTAACGACGGACTTGGAACTTTGCTCACAACCGTTTGGAATACCCATCTATGTATATATCTACGTTGTAAGACGAAGAGAGTTCACGATTATATATGCTCTTATATATTCACGACTTTGCTATAAGCCGTACGTTAGATACTCAGAGCGAATAAACGTTAAAGACATTAAAAATATTTAAGTATAACAATGTGTTATATAAAATTAATAAAAATTCTGTAAAAATTCGCAATCTAAAACATATCTCGAATAATAAGATATTTCGAAATAAATGAAAATTTCAAATTTTACTTTCATCCGCTCAGATAGGATATTTCCAAAATCATATCTCTTCCTTTTTCGCTTTACTTCACCCTCGCTGGCAAGCAAGATCGCGCGATACGGTCTCATCTTTACGAGTGGAATCCAACCGCAATGGCCAACAATCGCGCTGACGATCGGACGAGCATTGACCGACACTCTCGCAGCGAAATGGAGAACGAGCTCCGCGGGACCGACGCGACGGACACGGCAAAACGGGCCCACCCGCATTCGGACGTCGGCCTTGACAAATGGACGCTGGCGATTAAATCAATCCGGCGAGATATGGCTCTCTCGTGCTAGAGTGCGACACGTCACGTTGCGTGACCTCGCTATTTATGTGCCTCCATGCGATCGCGATCCTGAATACAGGGGAGACGGCGGCGGCGCCGGGTACTGGCTCTCCGTTTCATCGGATCCCGTTATACCTCGGCTTGCCTCTCGTCGAGACTTTTTGGTTTGCCGACTGGCTTGCAGAATCGATTTGTTAACTCGTCAACTTTCCCGCGCCGATCAAGCCAATCCCGATTTCTTCATAACGATCGATATGTTCATCCTGCGATTAATCGTCGTCGTGATTACTCGTTAGGCTCATAGAATGGAATGGGTGTATCCGAGCGGGGAACAAGAGGGACTCCCTCCTCTTCCCTTTCCTCTTCCTCATCTCTCTCATCGTCGACCGGATATAATTCTCCCGAGATATAGCTCACTGCAATGATTATTCTGGACGAATCGCAATTACGGGTCCTTAGATCGGACGACGGAACCATATTTAGTGGCGCGGCGGAAACCAGTTCACTAACAAAGGCCGCGAGCATATATTGGCGTTAATAGGGGTGTAGGAGTGATTTTAATGAGGTAGACCATCGAGTGAGCGTGGTTACCCACATACTATCAAAAGTTCGATACTCGGCAGCGGGAAGGACAAAACCGACTCCGCCTTTGTTCGGCTCTCCTCTATTCGAAAGGCCGCAGGATTCCACGACGTATAATGGATTTATTTCCAGGGTCCAGAGCACGGGCGTTGTTCTTTCCTTTATCCCCGATACAAGATATAGAGAAGCCGAACAAGAGAAGCGAGAACGAACCATGTTCAAGAAAATCGGGGAAAAATATATACATATAATATATATAGTGAGTTATATAGTTAGTTTTCCTCGATTTTTCATTCTTGATGAAAAACACGTTCCAGATAATCATCAAGAATGGAAATCGCTGCCGTGGAAAAGTGAATGGACTGTATCAAAGGGAACCCAGATATAAGTTACGCGTGTTTTTGCCAAGGACTCTCGATCGTATCTCAGAGTGCACTGAAATGATTGTGAAACACACGCGGTCGCGTATTTTTATCTTCACCCGAGTATAAACGACTATAGAAAAATACGATATCGTTGTGTGTAAAATGACAACATATGATAGTATGCATGTGGCCGTCGTCAGTGTGCCTTCGTGTATTTTACAAAATTCTTCTTTTTCATTTCCTTTGCGTGATACTAAAGCTCTCGCCGTTAACAAACGAAACTCAAAGTAAACTCGGGAGAAACATTTGTCCAATGTTTGTCTAAACTAAGTATCTCTCAACAACGACTCAGAGGCAGAAGCTAAAATGTACCTGACTTATCTGTCATTGAAATTAAAACGAAATTATATACATGCATTGAAAAAATATTGAAGTTTAAAGTTCGTAAAAAATGATACACATTAATTTAATGTTTATGTGTCAAAAAATTATTCTAAAAATAATTAATTCCTTTAATTATATATTAGAAATATCAATGTCGCGTATAAAGATATAAATATTTCTGGCTTTAATTTTATTTTTTGCATATTTCCGTGTCATGCGATAATTTGCGTTATCCATTTCGAATCATGGTGTTTATTTTGTATAATTTGCAGGAAATTGATAATGTATTTTTGCAATCAATCTTGTATCTGCCGCAATTCGGTTTGAAAACTTAACATGATTGGATGTTTTTAAACATTTTTTTTTTACGGTGATACGTCATAAATGCATCCGCGACAAAATCCGAGTGCTGACACTCGGAAACTCATTCTATTATTCTATACAATATTACACTTTCACCTGACATTTCACGAATAGCAAGTCGTTGCGCTTTCATCTATGATTTTTACTAGGATTCTCCCTTTCGCGTTGCTTCCACAACTCGTTAAAATCAATACGCTCGATACGCTGGATCCAATAAACAAAAAATAAGAAAAAAATCTGTATTTCTTTTTTTTAGTTAGCAATCACACAAATTGCACGTGTTTGATTAATTCTTGTTATCAATTCTAATCTTTCCGCAATTCTACGTTAAAATTGAAATATTCTCTCAAATTTTGTTACTATTTATTATTTTTCAGTATATATACGAGCACTCGTATGATAAAATAAAAAACTCAATTGTAATGTAAAACTCGTTGTGCACAAAAGTTCCTGCGGTCGTGTATTATGGAGGAGAAGACGAGGAGCAAAATTTGCCGACTCATCGTGTACCAGCAAATTCCACCAACCAACTAGATAACGAAACACGCCAAAGAAGTTCATCTCACGTTCCTCCCATACGTGTCCCTCTTGTACTTTTACGAACCCGACCGATCCGCGATCTAATTCGACATGGGACGAATGGCGCGCGTCCAGTGATTCCTTTCTGATTTCTCGATTGGATCTCGTCGGACCGTTTAGTATTGTCCCCGATATCACAGTGAGACAGTTCGATCTCTGTTCTGTGGCGCATTGTCCGTGCTCGCGTGCACAGTATTAGGCGATTCGTTCCGTTCGTAGAAAATGACACACAGTCAGCTGTTCGCTCTAGACGGCCCTTCCTTCCCCCCTCTTCTACACCCCATCTCGCACATATAGATTTTTATTATTACCGCGTTATTTATCGTCGTCATTTTCCTTCCGATAAAACTCCCATTGTGCCGGCGTGACGTTGAGCAGCAGAGTTATTTATAATGATTGCCGTCTTGCCGTTCGCGCGAGCGAATTCTCCTGACTCGCGCTCGCTCTATTCGTTGCAGCGGCAATAGCGAGCTTAGGCACCTGTTGGTTCTTCACTGAATGAAATATAAATTTGATGACGACGATAGCTCGCTCGCTCACTCACTGCGTGGGTTTTCGGGATGCGAAGGTAACGTGCACGTTAGACAGCGACTCGACGAGATATTAAATTCCTGCGGTCTAC
Organism: Cataglyphis hispanica; assembly: GCF_021464435.1. Classification (NCBI taxonomy): domain Eukaryota; kingdom Metazoa; phylum Arthropoda; class Insecta; order Hymenoptera; family Formicidae; genus Cataglyphis; species Cataglyphis hispanica. The sequence continues at coordinate 3,827,375 of NC_065969.1, read as the reverse complement.
GCTTCACCTCTGTCAGTGCCGTCTTCATTATTTTTATAAAGGATTCTACCTAATCGCAAACCCGGATATTTCATTATTCGCGAGCTTCGTTTTCTTCACAATAATAAAAAAAAAATAAATAAATTTTTTTTAAAGTAAAATTAATTTTTACTTTAACGAGTCTCCCGCAACTTTCGACGAAGGTTGAATATAGGTTTTAAAATAAATTTTCAAGAGAATTTTTTGATCTATTTTTCTTTTTCTTTCGCTTTAACCACAATTTCGTTGCACTTACGCAGTTGTATTACGTGCACTCGTCACGTATTGGCAACACGTTTGCGACTTACCAGAGTTTTAGCACTCTCCGTATATTTCCCTGGTGTAATAAAACTCACTTGACAAGATTGCGCGCCGAGTAGCGATAAACGGATACGACGACTTCGATTACATTCGTTACGATGTATCATCTAGGAAAGAATTAGCCGGAACAAGTGATGTACACACGCGTGCGCGAAACGGAACACGCGCAGATGAATATTTATGACGATGTACGCAAAGTAGAGAAACGACGTTATTGGTCATTGTCTTTTGTATGAGAGAGCGTTGCATTATGTTAGCTTCGTACAAAGCATTCTTTAGTTACACTTGAGTAACTAACATATGGATAATGGAAATTGTGGAAACGTAGAATAGAAGCAAACGGCTTAATTCAACAAAGAGCTTCCCTGTAACGCAGGAAAATAGGAACGGACTAGATTCTATGTAAATTTAGAAAGAATGTACGAACGCAATTAGACCGTATTTGTGTCAGATTTACAAAGGATTATCCGATCTTTAAAAAGCGATGCATTTTATATCAAACGCAAAATTTCTTTCCATGCTTAATGTAATACTTAATGTGATTAATGGAAAATCTATTTTCGCGAAATGAGAACGTTTCCAATTTTGACAAGTGCTTAAATCTGACATTTCAAATTCATCAAATTACAAGAATGACATTTTTTAACGCAACGATAAAGAATAATGACGTGCAAATAAATTGCTTATTGTTTGTATGAGTATAGTAGCGTTTTAAATTGAGGTGAAAAAATCCGTTCAAAGAACATTTTTTTGTCGATGAAATAGGTCGAGAGGTCGCCCCCCGATCGTGCATTTCATCCGCGCCGCGGCCATTTGTAATCCTGGCACAGCCAATATTCTCGTTCGCAATTATTCTTCGATAAAGCGAATTTAATCGACGATCACGAAGTGCTCGTGTCGAAGAGCAAACGATGCATTCGATTCGTATTTTGACCCGCACTCGTCGTCGCTGCGGTGATATAAAAACGGACCGTGTGTGGAATCACGTGCGAAGGATGAAAAGCCTTCACTTGAGTCGGTTTCAGCAGATCGACTAATTTCGTAAAACTCTTTCGAATCTTTAGAGTACGTTGGAAAGCGCGCTCGCCTTATGAAAATTCATATTTTCAGTTCCAAGAATTATCTCATAATTAGTATTACACGGTTAAAAACATGAATTTTCTTGAGAACTTGGTAATCACAAATCCGGTCGGCATACCTGATTTACCGCTTTTAAAAGTCATCAACCATAATTCTTTGTCGAGGAATATTTATGGTGCGGCCGTGTTAAAGCGTTGAAAGTGGCTACATCGTCGGCTAAGCGCGTGCTGCTGTTTAAAGCAAAGTTATAATTGCGAGATAAAGTTGGCAATGGGCGGTGGAGTTACGCCAGTCTTTGCTAGGCACGGAATTCTACCGAGAAACGGCACGAGTACTTCCAAGTCTCTGACCGTTCCGATTTTCTATGAATTTAACGAGAGTATATATATATATGTGTGTGTGTGTGTGTGTGGGGGTGTTAGAGCACACGATATCAAGTCGGGTCGTTAGTCACGCCATTTCGGATTTAGCCGGTCGTTACGCCAACTGCATACCGTCTTTCGGGGGCTTCGAGAAGATTAGGGTTTACGTTCGCGCGGCCACCTTCTCTCGCGGCATTTACATTTAGGTGCGAGCTCTCGCACGTACGGGAAACCGATACTTCGGACTAGAAAGGGTTGAGCGGGGGTGGGTTCTCCCTTTTATCACGATGACCTCGATAGTCCCGTATTCGGTTAGGAAGTGCATAATCGGCGGCTTGTTATGTTAATCGCTCCTTTATCGAGCGGCCTCGCGCGAGTTCCGCTTCGTCCGCGTGCGCGAAACGGAGCTATCTGCTATATGTAACAAACGTCTCCCTTAAATTATTGCGTCGAAAGAAATAAAAGAGGAAGAGAAACGTGCAAGTTTTACGCGGTGGTCGCTCTTAATTTCCGCGTTCTCGCCAATTCTCGAATCGTATCGATCCTGACACGCCGCCGCTCTCGCAAACGTTCATTCGGCTTTTTGTGTTCGAGTGACGCGCCCGACGTCGCGTTGGAATGTAAAGAAGAGTTCTACACTTTGCGGCAAACCGCTTGTTTCATTCTACTCTTCCGCGCGTATCCAAATTGAAACGAAATAAAGGAGGAAATAGCAATCAAATTTTTCGCTCTTCGCGTACAGTGAAATAAATGCTATTCGGAGATTGAAATGTCGTTATGTGAATAACCAGATAACATTGTTTTAAACGTAAGTTTCCACGTACCACTTTTTATAAAAATAAAATATGTATTCCTCTCTCTCTCTCTCTCTTTTTGAAGACGATTATATTTCCAAAAATAAAATTTTTCTGTAAATGTATAATTATTAATAATAAACAAAGGAAGGCTTAATAAATAGACGTCGTAAAAAAGTTTGTTGCAAAAATGTAGCCTTCGGATAAGACATAACAACCTGCCAGTTATAGAAACATAAATTACGGAATTTAAAATACCATAATACCTTGAATATCACTCAGGCACGTTCGATATCTCGCCGGTTGCTAAATGATTCTTTTCCCTCTCTCGGGATGAGATGGTTTTGGATGGTTTGTGCCAGTTTTGGCATACATTTCGGACCGCGGACGTGATCGCGAAAAAGGATTTCGCGAGGAGGCGACGTGCTGCTACCATCAGACGTCGAGTATCGAATTGTTTTTTCTTTTTTTTTTCTTTCTTTTTTTTTTAAAGAGGCTACGATGGCTAAGACGAACAGCATACGTGCAGCGTACGAATGGCAGCAGCTGCACGTGCGTTGAATATTTAACCGGTTTAAGCCCCATACACAATACATGCTGAATCGCGTTGAATGAAGAAGCTGCTGCCAGGAGCAGTAGCCCCTCTAAAATGAATCGAGGTGACCGGGGGTCCATATTTAATCATACTCGGCCCCTCTCTCTCTCTCTACACGATCATTTCTCTGACTGCCAAAGTACTATTTGAATTCAACGCAAATTTGCAGGAAACTCTATCAGATTTTTTATTTTTTCTTGATATTATTAAATTTTTTACCATGTATTATTGATTATTTCATTAAAAGCATAGCGAGATTTCAATCTATAATGTTGCAGTTTTCTAGAATAAAATCAATGCTCTAATTTCAACGTCACGTGCACAGACTAAGGTGGTTAAAGATCTCTGCATGTCAGTTATCTTTGTTATGATATTAATGAACAATAATAATCTTCAATTCAAAGTATTATTTGACATTACAATTTAAAATCGAAAACCGCTTATTAAAGATCCCATAGATTTTAAAACTGTCTAATACTTTAAACCGACGAACTAACGAAACAAATTGAATATCTCGTATATATGTAAATTTGTGCAAATTTAGAATTTTAATATTGAATTCAATAAATCGTGGGCGAATATAATTTCGCGTAATTACAAGTGGCAGTCGACGACAATGGTTTCGTAAGAGAGGAGAGGGTTATATAAAGTAAAATTGCAGAATCAAGACGTACCGAATCAAATAAACGCAAGGTGCACTCAAGTGTGCATAATTGTCGATATTTTCTCGGCAATATGAGACGACTAACGAAATCGATAAAACTTTCATTAACACGAAATAGGTCCTCCAATCACGATAGCAATTCCGTTGATGTAGCGTGGTCCAATTAGAGGTCAACGTAAGACCCGCAAATTGCTGATGGCTATCTCGTTAGATAGACAGTCAATTCCTCATTAAGGGAACAAAAATGCGGGGGAGAAGGAAGTCCGAAGGGAGCAACGGGAATATTTATCGAAATTGCTAAATACGCGGTCAGCGACGGCGTTGGCGATAGTGGAAAATCCATTAATAATCTCGCGAGAGTAATTTGCACCCGGTCCGCGGAATCGATCGAGTAGAAGAAGAAGGGAAAGATTTCGCCATGAAAAATCGAAAAATCCAAGGTGTTCGTGTAACTCGGCTCGTTAGCTTAAGGACTTTCGACGTAGTCGCGTGGAACGAAATACTCCCTGCATTAATTACAATACGTCACCGTTGCATTGCATAATTAACTACTGCGTCGAGTATTTATATATCGATTCTCTTTGGATTTAAACGCGATGGTAATCAGAAACCTTCACAACCGGGAAAGTAAAATATATTATTAATGAATTCAATGATATAATATACAATCACTGCTTACTCATAAATAGTCGACGGTAATAATAACTGTTCAATTAATTGGACTTCGATAATTGTGTATGCGTTATTATATATTAACGCGCGTGAAATGAGATATATAAAATCGCATAAAAATAATGCGGAACTTATGTGCGCGATTAATATTTATAAAACTATTTATATATATTATTATCAAGCTTTATCATTCTTTTAGTATTTTTTTTTTTTTTCGTTTTACATACAAGACGCAGACCAAAGTAGTTTTATCTTGCTATTTCAATCTCTTAACTACATGCAATTACAACAAGTTACTAGAAAGCGTGCCGGATTTTCTCGTAGTCGAACACTTATTCAATGGAAGCATAACTGAGCTAAAAGCAAAGTTTGAGAACCACATTGCGAAGGAGTTAGACTAATGCGTCTCGCTCGGTGGACAAACGAACGACAAGAACCTCTCGAAAGTTGCTTATAAATTACGTTACGATACAGATAACATCGACAATTCATTAGAGACATTTAATCGTTCAGACGTTTTGATTACGCTCAAACTAAACAGTCATAATGGCTTACTAATGAATCAATGATTGTATCAGAAGAATTGTAGATATACGCAAAACATGTCATTTCAAAGCTAAATCAAATAATATAAAAAATATTTGATGGATAATATTGATGAAAAAAACAAATTCTCTAAAAAGTTTTAAAAATTGTGATAATAAAAAATTTTTGCTTTCAACCATAAATTTTTTAATTTTATATTCATTAAATTTTATATACAAGAAGTATTGTGCAAGCATAATACAGTGCATAAAAAATAACTGCAGTGCATAATGCAGTAAAAAAGACAAAGATTAATATTTATGACGTTTCGTACATTGTTGTGGATATATTTATACTCGATATTTTTTTTATATTATATGCTGAAATTGAAATATCACTTGTTCATGCGTTAAATATCGTACGAATATGTGTGTGTGTGTGTGTGTGTGTGTGTGTGTGTGTGTGTGTGTGTGTGTGTGTAGTTCTAGTATCAAATATCTATTAAATTTCGAAAGTTTATTTTGCATGCTTTTGTAATGTTTGAAATGTTTTCCTCAAATTGCATGAATCGATATGCTAAATAGCGCCAAAACACATCGTTTATTATATCGTAATACGAATACGATGCCGTTACAACGCAAAGGCAATTTCTCGACCGTGTAAACAGTGTAAAGTGTTTAGCTTCGCCAGACAAATGTGTCGCGTTCATCATGTTATCGCCAAGCAAATCAAGCTACGCCCGAATAAACATATCCATTGCATCGTTGTCGGCGGACATAAGCGTGATCGAAATCCCATGGCGAGGAATGAAGATATTATTTTAGGCAAATCCATCCAGTATCCGCTCTGCTGGACCGCTCGGAACCGATCGATCGAGAGCGCTTCGCGATAACGTAACGTGTAGATTACGTTTATACAGCGAAGTAAGAAATTCATTATTCTTGTAACGAAGCATAATCTAACTGTATGTAGTGTGTAGTTAAAATGCAACAATATTTATCCAGCGTTATCGCATAACTGATAAACGAAATGTGTGATATATATTTGAGCGATGTTTCAAACAAAACTAAAATTATACTAATTTCATTTAAAATTATACAAAATTTTACTGGAATAAAAATTAGCAACTATCAGGCAACAGTTAGATTTATAACGTAATAATTATAACGTAAAATAAAATTCTGAAACACACGCTACGATAAAAGCATTCTCATCAACGAGCAACTCAGACGCAAAAGCCGCATTTCGGTAGAAACGCGTGATTTGCGAACGCGTGTATTACATATATATTGTAATGTTCGTTAAAGTCTGGCGGCCTCGGGAGAAGCTATCCCGACGTGGGAAATGTATGCGTTACACGGCGAAGCATGCGGAGTAGTTTATTAGACACTGCTATTGTTTGCAGCAGCAGCGGACGCCCGCTGCGTACCGTAAGTAAATGTTCGCCATTGATCATCCGAGCATTTACATTTCGCATTATGACAATGCAGAGTCCATTATGAATGCCGACGATGCATTTTCCAATAACAGAGTTTTCATAATTATCAGACGATTTCAATGCGCGCGACTCTCCCCCCTCGTCTTACCTCTCGTCCCAACCTTGTTACAACGTAATGTCAGATCCTTAGCATCTCGATCAGTATGATGTATCGGAGACTCGATTATTCTAGTAAAGATACCGTTGAATCGACAAGATGTTTTGCGATGAGGTAATGCGTTGTACATGCATTCATATAGCTCACTATATTCTCACCAACATATAAATAGCAATATTTCGATATCGGAAAATAATTCTCTAAATACGATATATTTATAAATATATTTCAAAGTTTCAGCTCAATATAAGCGAATATAAAAATAGAAAAAATCAATGTAAGGAAATATTTAGCTTTCAAAAAAAAAAGAAAAACACAATTTTCCATTAAGTTGTAGAAAATTGGATTATGATTGACACAACGATCTAAATCGGCTTAACACGTGTTCCTGTCGCGCATGATTAAATACGTTCTACGAACATTTCTATGCAGAAATAATTGCGTGAAATGACAGTTAAGCGACGGCAAATTGCAACCACTCGTTATCATTATCATTATGCATATCGCTGATGCATGTTATGAGTATTATACAAGAGTATCTATGATTATGAGTGTATATATATATGAATAAGATAGGTTTAAAATTAGAATGGCAAGAGTTTCTTTTTCACGGCGGCTGCGTCTTTTTGCCTTGAATTATGATAATTAATCGGCGCATACGCACCTTCTCTTCGACGAAATAAATTGCAAAAATAAAAAAAAAAAAACACGAAGAAATAAAACAAAATGTGTGCCGATCGATTGGACCTTTCTCACCGAAGCGGAATCGTATTCGACAAAGTACGGGGCTACCGAATATGTACAATTCGTACATGTGCGTCATGAAAGATTCATCTCGTTTACATGACTCACAAATATTAATTCTCAGAGGAACAGGATATGGATTACAAGGTAAACGATCAGGAAATTTTGTTTCGTTTTCCGGTTTTCGAACAGTCATGGTGCGTTTAGAGTAAACCGCGATTTTAATTTCCCTTAAATAAATACGCAAACATCGATATCGCGGATATCGAAGAAAAACGCTTGTTCGGAGATTGCATCGATTAAATAAAAAAAAAACACACGCCCTTTTTCTATTTATCGTACTGACTCGTTTTATATTTGATAATGTTGATATTGTACAAGATACGATAAATAATTCTGATTAATCATGCTTATAACGATCAAATCAAAATCTAATTAAGAAAAAATAATTATATCCATATCTGATACTATATATATATAGCGTCGATTCCTCACCAAGTTCAAATTTTCGTTGCGTCTTCTATCTCGTCCGCGAGATTACATAAGAATGAGTACGTCCGCTTCGTCTAACCAAGCAGAACATTTCCGGAACATTTCGATAGAGTATGTCCCCCCGAGAAAGCTATAAAATGTACTGCGGATCACGGGACTCTAGAGAATATAGGAGGATCTAGAAACATGTCGACTCGGACGTCTGTCGCACATAAAGCGAAAGAGTAAGAATCTGCGAACGTAAGAGAAGCCCTGAAAAAATTCTAAAAACCTTAATATCCGACGAGTTAAAAAATCCAGGAGACAATAATCGCGTGTTTGCAAACGGATCGAGAATGATGCGCGAGGATCGATCGTATCGCTGAATGAAGAACTCGATGCGAAATGGAGAATAAAATCGGGCGGGTTTGCGGGGAGATATATTTCAATTTTTGGCATAGAAAAAAAGGGGAAGGCGCGGCGGGCGCAACGCGATAAATCGACCCGCTGTGTAAATATCCCGACATGCCACAACCGGTACGGATATATGTGTGTGGATGTGTGAGTATATATATATATATATATATATATATATATATATATATATATATATATACACGCATCCGAACGCGCGAGTGCGTTATTTATCGGCAGAATACGTCGAATAATGCGAAACCGTCCCGATTGCGCGCGGTTTTTTACGCAAGCTGAACATGCTCGTCGAGTCGACACCTCGAATTAGTTCCCGCGTGTGATAGAGTGCGGTCACCGCACACTCGGGGTCTCGCTCGACTAAGCCCGGCTATTGCAACTGCACTGTCGTAACTGCAACTTTGAGAGCAACTCATGCGCTAAGATACGTCTGCAAACGCCATGATGCCGGATAATTTATGTTGTTCGCCGTTGCGATTAATTAATCGAGAAACTTCTCGCGCCCGCGGCGCACGCCAGAGTTGCAATGCTGAACCTTAACCCCGAGAGAAAGAGAGAGAGAGAGAGAGAGAGAGAGAGAGAGAGAGAGAAAGAGAGTCAATGATGTAATACACTCACATTGCGTTTTTTAACGCATTCACAGTTTGTATTTGAAAATGTAAAAATCTTTCGCGTATTTTTAGAGAGGTGAAAAACGATGGAACCAGAATTTTTTTAACTTATTAAATTTTACGCTGCAATTGAGATGATGCATTGTTCCAATTTGATCGACATTCGAGAGCTACATACACATTCAGACAAATTAATATAAATATTATTATAAATATTCCGGTAATGTTATCTCGTCAAGCACGGTCCACACATTTTATTATATTATATTTTAGATATTCGAAAATTGCGAAAAATATTCATGTAAAAAAACGTCTGTAATAATTCGAGCCGTGAAAAAAAAAGTGAAAAAAACGTTTGCAGCACCACACACGGCACGTTTCCAATTATCTGAATTTTTTTTTGCACTGCGAATCGCTTTATCGAAAAGTTCAACGGGAGTCAGAGAGAAAGTCCGGACACTCGGAAACGCAGCGAGATCTAGCCACTCTTTCGAGGCACAGCAAGATTGTCGGTCTTTTTCCGTCGATCGTTTTCGGTTTTCGCAATATTCCCCGGAACAATATATCCATTTAAAAAATATTAATCGTTTTTCTACCAATTCAATATACCGTCATACAATGTAAAATCTTAAAAAATATCGACAAAAGCATCGATAAAAGTATCAATATTCTACAGTTTTGCATCAAAGACAAAATATTATCGTACACGTCACTTTTGAGCTCTGTAATAATATTATCTGTTGTACAAATTTTATTCTATTAGTTAATTATTTAATTAATCATCAATTATCTTAAAAAATTTTAATATATTATTTTATTATATAACAACGAAAATAATTTCTCAATATTCCGCATCAATGCATCGAATCATTCCATGCCTCTATTTTGTCTCTATATATCGTGTAAAGCGCCAGAATTTCCGAATCCCACGGTGGATAACGGAGGATATCTCGAACATGATTGCGCACGCAAATCCTTTTGTCTGTCGGACCGATCGGCAAAGTGATCCGTGGAAGGTGGTCGGACACTGGCAAAATTTCGTAACCGGCTTAACCGCCGAAGTAGAAGAGGGGAGATAGCGATAATCGGGATGCTGGGAAAGGAGCGGAAAGCGATTGCAGAAAGATCGGGGGGAAGGAGAAAAATACGAGTCACACGAATCGGAGCAACTCTGAAGACGGTCGTAGAGCCTCGTTAGTATTCCTCAGTCTCTATCGGAATGTCAACCGACGGCGATTTGGCATTCAAGCCGGCGCTCCGCTGCCGTAATCTCGTCGAACGCGAAATAGATTCCGTTTCATCTTGCGCAATCAATCTTGATTGGGACTTTTAACGTTGGAAAGCGACGCGCCGCGTCGTTCGTTGACATTCGAGGGACGCGAAATTCCGAATCGTAGACGAAAGATACGATGCGATATAATGCGGTAGCAGCTGCGCGAAATAGGCGGATGCCGCGTGGTTCTTTTATATCAGATTTAATCGTCCTTACGCATTTTAATATCGAATCACGTAGCGACGCGGGGAAAAGAACGGAGGCGTTACTGAAACGTGAGAGAAATCGCGGTTTATGGAAATATTTTCCCAATATAAGATTCGACATTTAAATGAGCAGACCAACAGATCGTTCTTCGATGCCTCGCTCTTATTCCGAATATTTTTATTTCGATACGTGAAGAGAGATTTAGGTCGGAGATTATTTCTTACGTTTTATCGCGAGAGATTTTGCTCGAGAGAGATAAAATTTTTCAGTCGCGTAGACTTTGTCGGATTTAGAAACTGCAAAGGAAAGCTCCCGACTTTTTCGCAGCCATCACGTCACATCTTTGATTGATTCAAAAGCGAGTGGATTCGCGCAAAGTCGGCAGCAGATTAAACGGTCCGATAATATTTCCTCCCGGTAATCTTGTTCGCGGGATAAAAAAAGGATTCTCAGAGCTAGGATGAAAGAATCGAAGTAGACTCTTATATCATCTGACTAATCCACGTCAGCATCACGCTGGCAATTCATAAAGAAAAAATCACGTAGACGTAACATTTAACCTTAGAACTTTGGTGGAAGCGAAAAACATTCGAGTACGTATCGTTTGGAAGAGAAACAAGATTGCATCGGTCAGATATCAAAGATATTACTTCGCCGAGAATCATTTTCGCATCCCTTTACATAGTCGGACAAGATGAGCAGTTGCGCAATCCTTGAAATCGATACCTCGCAACGAAATGTCAATTGATCGCTCCTCTCGAAGGGAAGCGCCCTACAGATATAAATACCAACCTAGCTTCGACATACCTGCGGGTCTTTTATTCTCTTCACGAGCATAGTGCACCGTCTCATGAGTTATTGCGCCACTATAGACCGCGGATAATAGAACCGAGAGGCTCAGACTTGTATACGTCTCGAGTGATGGAAACGATCGAGGAGATAGAGAAGATAGACGGATAGATAATTAGGTGGAAACTCCGCATGGGATTGCCGAGAGAAAAGGAATACCATGGCCGTAAGAAACGAGGCGAGGTCCGCTCAATTGGACAAGAATAATGTCATCGTGCTAATAAAAATGAAATGTACGCCGCGTGAACGTTTTCACGTTCCATTGTTAAAACGCTCGCGCGTTTTCACGTGCCGCATATTATCCTCGGAATCATACGCCGGTTCGCATCACGCGCTCGGTTCCTATCTTCCGTAGAATCGAAATCATCCCTCTGACCTTTCGCGGAAAGTACAGGAGGAAACGACGACGACGACGACGACGATGGTAGTACGGACCCGCTGCGTTATCCGGGGTAATCGCGACCACGTTTTCGGCTGTCATAAATCTCATTATCACGACGGTTCCGTGTGCCAAGCGCGCGCCGCCGGGTTATAGTTTTTCTTTCCGTTCTTTTTGCCCCGTTTCGTTCAGCGCGCCCGGAATCTCGACCGGACGTAGGACACATACATACATACATACATACCGATTTCTCTTTCTCTGTTTCGCGAAGCGACGCGGTTACTGCGAAAAGAAATTGCGTCGCACCCCGGCGAGGATTCGTCTTCCTCGTCGCATTATCTCCCTTGTCGTTCGAAACTCGAGCCCTTTCTCGGCGACACAAAGCGCATTCTCGCGTTCCGCCGCTGGTAATTACCAACCGAGACTAAGACGAGATTTTTGTCCACGCCGCGAAGAAGAGGCCTCGCCGACAGACGCGATACATGCCGCGAGAAGAGAGATTTCTGACGTGCAGAAAAAAGTTAATTCTCTTTGAGCTTCAACCGCTTAATTACGGGTTGCCTCGCTTATTATCGTCGAAAATCAGCTGATGACGTTCAACGATGTATCTAGTAACAAGATTTAATATTTTTATGATTGATGCGATTTCTCGCGAGATGGCAAAATACATCGATTTGACGTTCGTGAATTTAACAGACGTTTTCCCGAGAAATTCAAGAATACTTTGCAAAAGCTACGATGCATAGAAGTATGATGCTAGAAAGGTGTGAATAGTGCTTTCATCGATGATTCCATCATAAAATCTTCAGTCTCGTGAAAAATGTACTTTCTGTTTCGGCGCTTTGTATGTTCCCGTCCGATTGTAGATGATGGAAGGAACATGCGTCAGAAATTCGTAGAAATTTCTCACCGTTATTCAATAGGAATACAGTTTTATTGAGCAACGGAACACGAATCGTGCTTTTATCGGAAGAAAGGACTTTAAGCTGGCGCTTGAAATATATTTATTTCCATTGGCGTAAATCGCAGCGGCTTATCAACAGTCTGCGCGCAAAACTCTTTCTCTATGCGTGTATGTATGAGAATTGATGAATATTTACATTTTCGAGCAGAAAAAGAAACGAGGTCGAGTTATCGCAAAATAATACAGCAATCAAGTATACAACAATATTCTCCTTCCTAATACAAAAGCAAAAATGAAAACAAAAATACAGCGACATATAATTCGATAAAACGTCGACAAGCTAATAAACTTGTTTAATAATTTAATGTTATGCATGACGCGATACTATGCAATCAAAAAATCTACTTTTTTTTATTGTACTATAATTATATCTTACAATATAATTATCTGCCCTCATACGTCATATAAAATATATTATATCTCACGTTATTATATAAACAACGGTTTATTTAAATGAATAATAATTTTGCTTCGCACCTCGCACCTCTACGTTTTTCCAGGCTTCGCGTCCAGCAAACTTTTAACCTCGCATTCACAGCTCCGTGATACATACGTACTTGAAAACTGATACTTCCGCGTAGTCGGATACACAACCTGGCTTCTATGCATTGTACTCATTGGCACTACTCTGCGAATCCGAGCGCCTTTTCAACGGGGCCCCCCCTCTGCTCTCGCATCGCTCCTTCACGTAGTCCGACGAGGTTAATCACTATTTGACCCAATTTTATTCTCGCGCCTTAATGCGCCTCGGAGAATAATGGAGACTTTAACGTCATTTCAGGCCGACTGCCTTTCGGTAATTCCCCTCACCCCCTTCCTTCTTCTTCCTCTGCGGGAGCCCCCTAATGCCAGCCCCGTTTGATTCAGGGATTTCGAGATAACGAGCGCGCGAATGACGATTAGGGGATAGTCTTCGGTCTCCACCTTCTAGTTGTTCTCCTCCTACCATTTCCAAGAAGAGCTTTAATTGCAATTAGTCAACCATAAGTCGTTCCGGTTCGGCCCGGCGACTCGAATCACAAAGCTTCACGGAAAACTACGCTCTTCCCTATTCATTTTGAATACGAATGTACCAACATCCTCTTTCTTTCTCGATGCACGAGAGATTATCCATATACATTTGCGAAACAAACTCTTGCGAAATCTCGAAGCGCAAGCGAGCACAATAGTCCGATGATATCAACGAATGATTTTCCTATGAGGTAACTTGGCTTATAACAGCTGATTCATGTACATATCACTATTCGTTCTCTAAACGCTTCGCATATAATATGTATAAAATATTTTTACATTCTCCTGTTATAGCCAAATAAATTTAATATTAAAGAATATAGTATTAAATATTAAAATTAATTACAATAAAGATTATTGATCGCGGAAATTTCTTCTGGTAATTCTCGCCTATCAGATTTGCTGATTTGTCCTATATGCTTTTCGAAGAGGGTGCACATGCTCGCTTTCGAGGCCCGCCAATTAATTTCTCAGTGTGGCTTATCAAGATGCTTCGTCGATGACCACAAGCGAAAGAGTACGCGTCGAGGTTGGTTTATTCCTGGCGGCGTAAGAAGAGGAAGAAATAGAAGAAGAAAAACAAAACGAAGAAGACAGCGACAGACAACGCAGGACGAGGAAAGGATAAGGGGTAAGGGCCCGCTCGGCCGCAGAACACGAAGAGAGTCGTAGAGACGAAAGGTCAACGTTCTTCGGAGGTGCATTGCCTCGAGGACGAGGAGAAAGGGAGTAAAGGGGGACCCGAACAGCAGGCAGTGACCAAGGACGAGCGGGAAGGGAAGATAGTTGAAGTGAAGAAGGCAGACTCTCGAGAGAAAGAGAGAATACACGAGAGGAGAGCAAGTGTATCGGAGAAGGAACGAGGCAAAAGAGAGAAGAGAAGGAGGAGGAGGAGGAGGAAGAAGAATGGCAATGCGGTTGGGAGAGAACCAGCAAGGCTATAGCACGGCAGGTGCAGCGCGCGAGGATGTAACATTACGAGGATGCGAATTCCCATAATTACACCTGGATCGCCGAGTTACGACCAGATTTCGATATGTTTCGTGCATGAGAGGAAACGCACTTCCTCGCGATAGGAATTCCTTGCACCGTTGTTACGAACTTTTCCGTGAGTTACGCCGATATAAAGAGAAAGAGAGAGAGGGAGGAAGATAAAAAATACATAATATATGTATGTGTAGCTATATGGAAATCAATATCCAAAAATCGTAACAAAAATAAAATATGAAAAAATTTTCTCTACTCGAATCATGTAATGCATCTACAAATGCGATGGCTTCCTCAATTCAATAATTTTACAATCACTACAAGAATATAATTTCTGATTGAATTTACATTTATTATTTTGCAAACTGCGGTTCTAAAAGTCATACAAAAGTTGTACACGCTCGGAAATCCATCTTGATTTCCGCAAACTAAATCTAGCCTTTCGAGGGAGTCGCACCTTTTTTTTTTTACGTCAGCTCTTTCGACGACGTAAATAAAATTTCATTTACCATTGTACTCTACAACAGCGCTTCGCAATTAACGAGCTTCGCGTTTTTACAGGACGCGCAGATAATTCAAACGTGTACGCGATTCCACGGACAATTTTATCGCGGCGGCGATCTCGATTCTCGTTTACGACCGTTCGTATATTGCTTTCGCGATTCGGCGTATTAATTCCGGGGCGACGATGGCCAGACACAATGCAACGCGCAATGCAACGACGAGTGCGCAGCGCGGCCGATGAAAAAGGAGGATCGCGCGCCGCGGATATAGGCATAAATCAGCATTACATAAATTAACGGCGCACCACTTTCTCTCCGCATAGCGATGACACCCACACGCGTGTGTGAGTGCGCGCGACACCGAACGCTACGCTATCGTAGATCTCCGTCGATCTTGTCGCGCAAATGGCACCGGCCACTGTAGTGGTCATCGACCGCCTGCAATCACGTTGTATTACGATGGTACGTAGTTATTATCCAATGGAATATGCCTTTCGAGAGATATAACGGGGACACATTTCTGGACAAATCCCAAAACGATATCTCATTTATATATCTCTTCTTTTCGAAAACGTTTCGTAATTTAATAGATTTCTTGAAATGTGTAATCAAAAATTTATGACTGTGTATTCGCAATTGATGAATATTATAAGCAAACATCGCCGTAATTAACGTATTGTTAATTAGTTAGAAATATCGTAGATTAATTATCTTAATAGTATGCATTTTTTAAAATTTTGGATCGTAATGATTCATTGAATTAAGCGGAAAAAGAAAATAAATCATAAGTTATAGATAAAAATTAATAAGAAAAGTGAAATAAATATAATAAACGCGAAATAAATCGCATAAAAATTATTTTTTCGTAAAAATAAATATTTATCTAATTTTAGAAGATTTAAATTAAAAGTTGAAGAAAAAATTAAAATTAAATAAAAAGTTTGGACGTGCAATGTCCAGCATATCGAGTTTGCTCGTTATCTGCGATTATTTTCCAAAGCGATTTAGAACGCAGGTATAATTCTCGCAACAAACATCGGTAGATAGAAATCCATCTTGTTTCTTATTTCACATAAGCTGTCACTTGATATCTGTACATATATATCTTTCGCTTTACAGTTTCGTATCTCAAAAAACATTTGATGTCTTGGTTTGGCGCGGAGAGAGATATCTCGAATGTAGCAATGTAAGAAACTCTATATATTTGTCACTACATTAGACTAGTACTTGCATTCATACATTATATCGGTTTTCTGTCAACCAAAGTGTAAATCTTTATGCAAGATCTGATATAAATGCTTCATACACAATTAGAAATACACAATTGAATATACGCTTGAAGCAACTTTGCATGAAACGCGGGCGAGCACGAAAATTGAATCCCAAATATACTTGTCTTGTACGTAAGTTTATAGTTGTTTATGACACACGGAATAAAGGGTATTTCGCGTATATGCGGTTGCGCATATAGAAGCAAAACGTAATAGAAGCTCTCGACATAATCGCTCTACAGGATCGAAGTAGGATTCCCCTCGAGACATCAACGTTCCATAAACCTACTTCCTGCTAAAATAATACCGTCCTCTCTTGCGACAGGGATGCGCGACGACACCAAAAGGAGGAATTGGAGCGTCTCTAGTGACAGTAATTTGAAGCGACAGGGTTCCAATTAAAGCTCTTTAGAGGTAGGGGGGTTGGGACGAGAGGAGTGACGGGAAGTGAGCTCCAACCCATCGTCGCTGGTGAACAATGTCAAATTCAGCGCTTGCTGCAACTACGCTCCGCTCCGGATTTACATGCCGCCTTATTATAGACGTACCTCGATTGAACGTAACGACTGATTCAATGTTGCCTAACGTCCTCGCACCGAGAGCGCGCGCATCTATTGCAACTTCTTCCGAATATTATCCAACTTTGACAAACGAACCTTTTACACGCGACACTTGATAATTCTCTTTCGAGTTTTCCCCAAGAATAGTTTAAGCTTAATTAATTATTCATACAGAATATTTCTTAAAAATATATTTATCAAACTTAAGGCTTTCTCTTGCAGAAAATTCTTCAAGAAATCAGCGGCAAGCTTATCACGCAAGAGATTCTCGAGATGGAAAGAAATAATAAAAGAAATTGAGACGTCACTCGCGCGATTACAAATAGTTATAAGCGACATGTTTTATCAATTTCTGTTTACATGACAGTTAGTGCGCATAACGTTATTATACGATTATATTGATTATCAACGAAGCGTGACGAGAGAGATTATCACTAAATTATGATAGTTACTTCACGGGTATCAGCGACGCGAGATACACGTAGGCGCAATAAGTCTCCTTCAGTTGACTGACGTCAATTTTCTGGGACAAAGAGCAGTTGCAAATGAAAAGCTCTTATGAACTCAGTCTATTCAAATATTGAATCTTACATAAATTGTCCAGATTCACAATGGCTTTCTTCTGCAAAAGTTCTTAGCCTTCTCGAATGTTGACGATACAGCAAATTCGCATACATCCATGGACGTTATTATAGAGTTTTGTTTTTTCGCTTCAAATTTTTTTTGCTCAATATAAAAATTAATATTCTTTCTGTATTTTGTCATAATGTAAAAAATTCTATTTTAAATTAAATACCATAAAATATGCAAATAAAAGAAATGAAAAGAATTCAAAATATTGAAACAAAGAAAAGTCTGGTATACATTGTGGATTGATCAGTGCTTTTGATGTTTGCTGACATATTACGTATTCCGCAAGCAGTCGCTTTCTCAACACTTCGCCTGAACCGATTCTAATTATTCTCGACCGATACAGGCTAAGCCTGAGATATATACGAGTGTCAGTTAATGTAGGAGCACCTACGCGCATCTTTCATCGTGATTGGTCAATGAACTGAGAAACTGGTGAATGAACAGCGGGATTTATCGCGCCTGGAATCTGCGGGCACACTGACAAATTTCCCCCGTCAAGTCGTGAGGCGGGAGATAAACGTGGTCTACGAGTCGTAGGAATGCTCGACGGAATAACAACAAAGAGCTTATTAGCGGGAATACTTACGAAATGCCAGCGGAGCCTGGCCGAGCTCGTTAAGACGAATTAGCGGCAAAATGGTCGGACCTCGAGCTAATAGGCAGCGACTGCCGATGTCAAAACGTCAACCGCAAGGACTCGCGAGATCGTCGGTGATTTGTCCCCCCCTACGTAAAATGTAAATCCGGTCTATTCTCGTCTGTCAAACCGACAGCAATCATACGGCAACTGTTTCTCACAATAAAAGTATATTACGTCGATATGCTATAGCATATGTAAGATAAATAAATCTCTAATAATTAAAGAATATCATTCTGACATATTTTCTCACAAATTATAATTTTAAACAACTATTTCATTAAGTATAACAAAGAGAAATTAACTAATTAATAATTGTTACAAGAGAAAATATTTCAACAATAACATTTAAAAGAAAAGTGCTTGTAATTGAAAATTGTAGAAGGATTCGCGTGGCAACCGCGAGATAATTAAGATAAGACAACAGAAGCAAAAAAAAAACAACGACGATGGACAAGCGAGCGACTGGGTGAACATTTTGTTTCGCTGCATTTCTTCGGTTATCTGGAAGATTTGCGGCAAAAGGACGGCAAATACCATAGAGTCTATTGGCTGCTCGCACTATTGCAGCAATCTGCCGTATAAGAACGCGGAAAATGGATGAAACACTTCTGGGCGAGCAAATAAGAAAGTAAAGGATCGTAACGAGCTCGAGTTCTCTGTTAATAAGATTCGTCTGGCCTCGTGATAACCGCGTATTCAGAAAATCCGTAAATAACTTGCTCATGGAAACTCATGAAGCAACTATGTAATTATTTACTATAAAAACTGAAGGCAAACGGGGTTTTAAAATTTCTGCTGTGCCTGTACATGGTAGAAAAAAAGAAAAAAATTATCTTTCGCTGCGCCGATAATTGCAATTTGCGCGCGAAATATAATTTCGCTCTACTTATCGGTCTTCGCGTTTTCCGATAGACGACAATACGATCACGCGCGTCCAAGAGTCTCCGACGTGAAAGATGAAGCGATTAACCCCGCGGGAAATCCCTCCGAGGCAGAGCTTGCTCTGCTCTGCTCTGCCTTCTCGCATATCGCCAAGTTACGCACAACAGGCGGTGCAGTCGTTATATAAAGCTTCTGAATGCGTGTAGAGCGAAATTTCCGCGAGAAGTTCAGATTTTAATTAGAAAGTTACGCGATTCTGAGGATCAAATAGGGAAACTTTCGCAAACTTACGCTAGCCGACATTCTTGCCAGGGAGGTTCCTTGCTGTTTACAAGCTCCCGTGCCCCCCTTGAGGCTAAATTTATCACCCAACAACCTGGTCGCGCTGTATTCGTTACTAGACTCGTATTTTAAACAGTAGTCAACAGTAGTATATTATGACAAAATTTTCGAATTTATCACGCACCGCGCGGGCAACGATTTAACACTGGTTAAAAATTCTACTTTCATTGAATTTAACAATCAAATAAAAAAAAATCTCTCGCTAACGAAGCCGGCGAGTTAATTCAATTATAAATTAAAGCAGATATCCTTATCAAGGAAAGCTGCTAAAGAAGCGTCGTAAAAAAATACACGTACCAAAAAGTTAAGTTGGAAATTATTGCGATGAAAAAGGCTCAAGTCGAACAAGATGACGTAAGACTTTTATGTCTTGTGCCAAAACTTTGTTTCCTTTAGCTTTTATTTCCGGGTTGTTCTACTTTCTAAAAAAGTATTACAAACTGCACATATCGCGTGATCTTTAAATCTCTACTAGAAAAAAGTGTCATTTCTACCATCAGATATATATTATTTTTTTTAATCAACCGTGTGCGTATCAGAGAATATCTTATCGTGGCACCCACGTTTTTCGATCTTGATTATTATTCGGCAATAGCCGTCGTTTAAAAAGTCGCGAAACCGGTTCGGATCGGTTCGATCATTGACAATGAGTCATCGCATAGGGATTCTCGAATCGCAGTGCCTTCAGTCTCCCGCTCTTCCATGAGATGAATAAAAATCAAGAAAAAAAAAAAAAAAAAATTGGAAAGAAATCTTATACATATATAAAAGAAAACTATTCTCATTTATCGTACTCGGTCATGTGTGCATTATTATTATCCGAATAAATAAGCAGCGAATGAATAGCTTCGATAGAGTTCGGTTCGTTAATTTATCAAGCAAATCGCATTTCGATCGTTTTCAATCGTCACGCGTATCATTGTTCGTTTACTCTCCGTTTACTCTCTTATCGCTATACACCGATGGCTCATGTCGGGCGGATCGTTTGCATGAGCAAGCGTGAGCCTATATCCCCCTACGCTTTACCCTGTACACACACATCATCGTTGTACGCGTGTATATTTAAACATATACGCACGCGTGCCGATATGCGGTGTATGGTAATTGATAACCCTTCATCTCGCGCTTTGGCGAACGAGTCGGCCTGCATACTCGAGTTTACCTTCCGGTGTGCTCTATTGAGTTGCCCGCAATTTCGGTTCTACATCCGTGGATCATTAATTACGGCGTTGTGCGCTGTTACTAAGCATTACAGAGAGAGACGATCGGTTGATATTGTGCACAGGAACTATTGTTCCTGCACGCTCGTTGATCGGCGATAGACGCATTTCTGATTAATCTAATAAAATTTGCATTCATATATGTAGATAAAACAAGTATATTTTCAAAATTACGAGACATCTTTATAGATATATTAATTTCAATTGTATTTATAACTTTATTTTATATATTAAATTATAATAAATTCCGAAATATATACTAATTATAGATGTGTTATTTTATTTATAAATGTCAAATAATTTAATCTAAACAATTCTTTAAAAAGCTTTTACTAAAAGCTATATGCTACAGCCTAAAGCAACATTCGATATGATCCATCGTATCGTACAGCCTTCATTATTCATTTAAAATTGAGGAAGTTAAATTCAGTTGCCTCGGGCTATACGTACATCGCATGATCAATGGGGAGATCAAGCTCTTTGTATAACGTACAAAAAAGATAATCGTTATACGGCGTTCCGTCACTTTTGTAAATTCTCCGTGTTCGATCTTAAACGCTCGGGAAGATGATTTTGCGTTTCGTCGATCAAACGAAGCGAGCAGCTGCAGTAAAGACACGAAAAGAACAATAACGCGGGTATATCGCATACAAGCTGATCTCTTCGAAATTGCTTTCGAAGAAATCAGCGGCTACAAAGTTGACATAAAAAAGTTTTTCGTGGATGATAGAAATAAAGAGCGAGGGTTTATAAAAAAAAAGCGTATGCCGAAAGAAAGCGGCGCCTTCTCTCGACGAACGAGAGACAGTAGACGAGCACAAAACGACGCAATTTTTACGTAATTTCTTTTCTTTTGTAAAGAGATGGCGAAATTCAATGTTATGGAGCGTGCACGCGGTTGTGATCTCGAGAACGCGACGATATTGCAAGGTGGGCGCCTCGGTTGAGAGGCGTGCGTATCTCGCGACCCTACCTGCCTCCGCCATTCGGATCCCGAAGGAAGTAGTAGCCGACAAAACTGGTTTGACGGGTATCGAGACCACGTCTCCGGTTACTTCGTAGGACGTCTCGTGTTTGGTCGAGTCTCGCTGTGCAACCACGGGCATCAACAGCGCGTTTCGTTTCCAGCATCATCACTACTACTACTACCACTTAACCAGTGTCATCCGCCGCCGATTTTAACACGAACATTTTCGCCGTTCACATCGACGCGGGTCATCATTGTTACAAATGCTGCTCATCCCGTCGTCATTCACGATGCAGTTTCGCCGATCGTGGGCACCGTCATTGCCGAGAAACGCATTCGTCCCTCGCAAACAGGTTTTTTTTAAAGACCCGCTCGCGCGCGGGTCCTGATGAAATTGATCTGTGTGATATAGTCGCGGCGACACACCAGACACACAACGCCAAGCCGAGGAAGTCTTTATCTACTGATACGATGATAAAAACGCGAAAGCCCGTACGATTGAATCGAAATTGCAGATCTCACGCCTAGTCGACGCGCCTATTCAGACACAGACAAATTTCATCAGACAATTCATTTATAAATTTAATTCGTATATTCTTTTAATAAAAAAAAATTATAATTAACATCAAGACGACGATAGACTTTGTTTTAATCACTAGACGTAATGAACACACAATTCAAGAGACTCAATTACGAGCTTTTCAAACTTTAATCGCAGGCGCAACTTTCGCGAGAGCGATTCACGACGCGATGTGTTTCTCAATTTCCTTTGCTTTGTGCGGATTCGATGAAGCGGCAATATCGACAATCTCTACGAGCTATCTGTGGGGCCACGAAGAATGCGGCTCGATAATTAGACGCTAGTGTATCTATACTTAATCAAATCGCACTTTTATCTTCGGCGATGCTTCTCTTCGTCATCGCGGGATCTCGGTTTTCAGGACGGGTATCCGGCGCATCCGAGGCCGCAAAAGTAAATAATAAACCCCGAATGGGAACAACGATTAAATGGCGTCATGGCGAAAGTTAATGACGCCTATTAGTCGTGAGTTAATCGGTCGTGCTGATTAATCTCTCTCGCACAAGTTTTGCGGTTCAAGACAAAATGACAGCCGGTGTCCTCTTGCGTGAGGTCGGTTGATACGCGCGATTGATTTACGGCTCCTGCTTCGGCGATCATCTCTAATAACGAAGCGGCGCGAAATAATTTCGAGCCACAATTTGTCGAGACCGTTTCCACTGCTCTTTCCAGAGACTTATTGCGAGACAGACCCGTGAATAATTGCGAGACCCATGTTCATCCGCCGCGTCATTACGCGTTTCTTTGCGGTTAAGCTAAATCGGCTCATTTATTACCTCATTTGCACACCCACGGCAATGCGTGTACGCTAATCTATAACGCGCAGCGTAATACATCGCGCTGTGATTTATGACATACGATACGATCGATCCGCACTGTCATCCGCAAGCGCGCTTTCGTCAAATTGTTCCGAACGCCGAACTGTAATTACGATCTTTATAAAGGACATCGTCTCCGATGGTGTTTTTAACAAGAGTTGCATTGCTAAATTTATTTCTCATAAATTTAGATTTCCGCGTGAGAAACGCATCACAACGTTTTGTTTATATAAAAAAAAAAAAAGAAAAAAAAAAATGCACGGCATATATGTAAACCGGACGAATTGACAGACGATGCGCGCGGGTATTTCATCCGTCAAGAGGGAATGTCAGATGCATCTCACAGTATTTAATTCGCTTATAAAGGAGAAAGTATAGCGGTGGTGATCACACACCGCGATGCCGGCGGATTAACGGTGCAGGAAGCCGAAAGGTCAGGAGATAGTTCGCCACACTGAGGTTTCCATGAGTTTTGCAACTACAAAGGCATCATTGTCTGGGAACTCGAAATTCAACCCCGTACATATTATATGATTTCTCCGCCTCTTTGACTATACCAGCGTTTTATGTCCATCATAGATACAGACATTTAATTATAATTTAACAAGCTACGAGCACCATAATAAAATATATCAACGCAGCGCATTCAATCGAAGGACAGTCCACGCGCAACAATTTACCCCAAGCATATTAATAATAATGTTGTCGCATATAGCGGTTAATTTAATTAATATTGAATGCTATTTATTATTACTGCGAGACAACTATCGCTAAACGTGATTTGATCGGGCCGGTAGAAAGATAAATTTAACATCGAGTGTATTTACGATTATGATCGTGTATTTCGCGAAGGGACCGCACCTTCATCACCGGTAGTGCCCTCGTGCTCGGTGAGTTTCCTCTTTTATCCCTCTCCCCGGGGACTATTACATCGCCGTCGAAGCCACTACATTCTATTAAGCTTAAGCGTGTATTTTGGCGGGCTCCACCAACGTGTAGTCGAGATAATGCAATTCCGTTTTTCTCTCGCACTCATAAATAAACGTCGCGCGCGCAGGAGATAAATATCGTAGTCACGCTCCATCGGTGAGAAAGAGAGACCGGCTACGCCAGTCAGACAGAGGTGAGTATTGCGACATACACGCCTCGTCTAATCACCGCGAGGGGAAAAAGAAGATTCGAGGACTCACGATGCGATTCCCACAGTTTCCTTCGTCCGTCGAGAAAGAAAACCGACACGTACACACAGACACACACACGTATATGCGCATCTACGCGTGCGTAGTCGCGGTTTTAGCCGGCGTATTCAGACTAAAGTGCACTTCACCGAGGTACGCACTCGTACAACATCGCCCTCTTCCATTTCCCTACCTCTCGCTTTTTCTCATCCCTCCCCGGAATCACGGGTACACATTAGTTGCGGTCGGCGCTTCACGTTCAAGACGGTGCAAATTTGCTACGTGTCGGCGCGGTATCATTGCTTGCTTGGCCGCCGTCAGACACATTGAGAAAAGCTAAAGATCGAGAATGCGAAGAAAGGAGAGAAGAAGAGAAGAGAGAGAGAGAGAGAGAGAGTTGGGAGCGACCAAGAGAGCGATTCGGTCGGTTGTTCAGCGACGATGTCTTCGCTTATCGTCCCGTCTACATCTAATCAGCGACAAAGATGCATTGTTACGGTCCGCTTGACGAATCGCGCAACGAGACTCTCTCTCTATCCACTTGTCCATCCTTCTCTCTCTTCCTGTCTATCAGATTCTCTCCATCTGCAACGCTAGTTCTTATCTCGACTCGCGTGATTCGTACAACTGATCGATTTCGGGCGAGACACGCGGTTTGTATCACAGCGACAAGACATTGTATACGGTAGGTAGATATGTATAATGATTCCTTGTACGGTATAAACGCTATATCAATGTTATCGGATAGATGAAAATTGTGGGAAAGTGTATGTCTGATGTATAAACTTTTTCTAAAAATCTCTTAATAATTTTTAACTTTAAAATAAATTAATTATAAGTTTGCATAGATTTGCAGCTGTCGAATCATGAGTTTTTAAAATCTGAAAATTATTCCTTATCGACTTACTGTCTAATAAAATCATATTCGATAGTCGAAAAATATTTCGATTAAATTTTGAAAGTTTCCGACAAGAATATATAATAGGCGGATACATATTGTAAAACTGCTATTGAAATGCGATAACTCGATAACTACAACGCTGTTAACGAACATTGGAGATCGAAGGAATATTAACTATAAAAGGGTACGAATTACGCAGGCGAATCTACGTGAAAGTTTGTGAGCGAGTACTTTCCATTTCAATCTCGGCTGTATGCAGCAAAGTTCTACTTTGAAGAGTTTTATATCGAACCTTAAAAGTAAGCACCGCGCTGCGAGAAGCTGAGAGCTCTCTTTGTAGAAAGTAACATGGAGTGAAAACTAGCCGCGAGCTAGGTCAACTATGTGACCCATCTGTTACAAAATTTTGAAAACCAGAACAAAACAGAGTCCAAAAAAAAGTCTCGATCTCGATATAAATCAACAAAAGATTTATACGTTTTCTTATCTTATTCGAAATTACGTTAAGCATCTTTTCAATTCTTTTTACATCTCTCATTTATGAAGGAATAATTTACTTGGCTGCGCTGAATGAAGTTTACATAATTACACGGATATAATTTCTTCTTCAGCAATTTGATTATAAGATTTCCTTATTAATCCTAGTTCATTATTCAAATATATCAGTAAGATGATAAATTTTTATGCAAAGTACACTGTAAGATTAACAGAATAAAATGTTCGTTAAGCGAAATTAATTCTTCAATCATAGAATATCTACTTTATTGAGTTTTTAACGTAATAATCAAGCATTGATGGATTTAGTGATGTGTGATCTACGTTAAAAAAAAATGTGCTAATTGTAAAAAAGCAAAGCTAAGAAATCGATGGAAAAAGAACAATTATAGACAAAGCTAATAAAATCAATATGCAATTTGCATCTCTTGTCTGTCTGCCTTCCTTTTTAAGTAAGAAGAGTTAAGGGTATCCGACTCCAATTTTCTTGTACATTCTCCTCTTGACTGACACAAGATTATCTAATTGCAAAAGTTTTTAGCCTTAGAATACGTACTATCGTACTAATTGTGTCGAAAAGTAGAAAAATATTTCCCACTTGTAATTTAATGTCGAATTTATCAACCAATATTTTGGAAATTTATAACATAAAATATTTCCATAAATTTTTAGATAAAATATTTTAATAGTATCTTTTCTAATTCTATTACAAATTTAGAAAAATATTCACAATATATCGATATATCTCTGTTTATGTTATTAATATTATTTTATGGAAAAAAAAAAGAAAAGAAAGAATATATGCGCAAGTTAATAAAATTGATTTTTCACGCAAAAACATTACCGTATGTGGTTCCGATACGTTTTTGTATTATGATAAAAATAAATGTTTAATTTGCCAGGTGCAACATCACGATTCGCGGAGCGGCCCTAGAGAGAAGCGGTACAAATTGTTGCAAACGTGACTGGAAATACAGAGTAACCGTACGCTCGTGATGTCATATTAAAAGAGAGAGCCGCGCGAAAATATTTATTCTATTCTACACGATGTAACACAATGAAGAGATAAAGAAGAAAAAATCCCGATATTTTTCCAAATGCCGTTTAGCGAAGATTCACTTAAGGAATTTGCACATTAAAGCACTTTCCGAACTTGCGGATCCGCAGAGCCGCACGTCGACTGGAAGACGTACGGCACGGTTATCACGCTGTGTTTGCACGATATTATCCGGCTATTAATCAGGATTGTGCGAGGGTCTCATGGTGGAGGGAAAACACGTGCCTCCTTCATTTTAATTCGTATTACCTGGTTCACTGACGCGGACGAGCCGTAACGCGAGTCGTTCCATTCATCACGGGGAAATCGCGAGTTTGTGACTTATCCCATAAGAAGATATTGTATAAGTGAAATGCGGAAAATCGTTATCCACGATCCGACTAAGCAGGGAATTTTTGACGCATAGAGACGCGAGGTATTAACGCGAATGACAACGTTACAAGACGGTAGTGAATTTTTTTAGTCAGTTCTCATTTTGTGTTCATGAATTAATAAAAAACCTCATAAAATATTTAGCGTTTCACTTTAAGTTTTTCAACTATGTTCGCGAAAACTTATTCTTTCAAGAAAAAAAAAGAAAAAAAACACGAAACATTTATTTTATCTTATGGAACACTATCGCAACAATTAAATGCGGCAAGAAAAATATCATGACGTTTATAGTAAAATACTCGATAAAATACAAAAAAAAACAAAAATATTTAAAAAAAGCATGTAACCGAGATAAAATGCACTCTTTCCTTATAAACCTGTACGTGATTTTTTTACCATGAATATTCGTGTGCATCTGGACATGAGTAAATTTTCAACGTTTATAAACGACAACATAAACTACAAAAAATATATATATAAATATATATATATATGTAGCTCTTGCATTACATACCCGGCAGGCTCTCATCTTACAAAAGCGGTGCTGTTCTCTGTGCTATATGAAGAGCACGCTTCTTTTTTTTGCAACAGTGACTCACCTGAAACATAAACAAAGAAGCGGGTTCGTTAGTCCACCGAGTTTTTTCTGATACGACATGAGAGAGATTGATTTTATGTCGTACATCGGCTCTATTATCGCGTTTACGTATCGCGTGTCAAAAAACTGTGCCGTATATAAAATATATTACACGTGGTAAGCAAATCAGTTATTCTACCTAGATCGGCTCTCGTTAGTAGCACATCTAAAGATCTGTTACAGGCAGAGTTATCAGGATCGGTGTTCTCCAAATCGAAAAATGTCACAGAGAAAGAGAGATCACCCATGCTGTTGTAGCCATACCATTGCATCATAGATACGAGCGCGCTCTGTTCGGTGCCACTTTGTGGTATCAAATCAATAAATTAATGTCACCGATGAAATATCTCTCAATAATAGTTTGATCTATCTCCGAATTCGTATAACAAGGTGTGATGGTCGATAAGCTAGTTAAATTCTCCTCGCATGTATATATAAATTAAAATATTCGCAACTTGAAGCAATGAACTTTTTCTTTATGTTCGCATTTACAAAATAATATATTTATATATTTTTAAATTACTAACGTATGATTTTGTGTCATAAAACAAAAGAGATCGAATTAATAATTGCGTCTAAAAATTGATGCCATAGTACGGACACTTTGCAGCGACTTTTAGCGATTTCTCATCGGGATTTATAAAGCGAAATGCGCAAAGAAACCTTCACGATGTTACCTCAACATCGTACACTACATCCATTACAATGTTCCTCCGTGGTCGCGGGAGACGCGAATATATGTGCACGCACACGTGCTCTCGTTCGTACGTCGCACACGGTTTAGCACACGCGTTCACCATACTGGAAGTATGTCGAGGGTCGTATATTTGAATAATATTACGTGTGTCCACACCAAGCCAAATATCTCGTGTACGAGAGCGATATTTATAATTTAATTCCGTAACATTACCGCGACCGTGCATTTCACTTTCTGATTGTAGAAGAATATTTATTATTTATGTTCATAAGAATCATCAAACATACAAAACACTAATTAAATAAAAGCCACACGAAACGGCTAATAAGTCTGTGAAACTTTATTATGAAAAAGATTGTAAAATATATATATATATATATTTTTTTTATTATACGAAAACAGCAGATTTCTGCTCGTCGTTGACCCTTCGGATTTCTCGTTACATCACGATGCAGCGAGTTTATTCGCTTGTGTGGGTTACCGCGTCCGCGTTCTCGGGAGATAAGAGGATCAAGGTATCAAGCTTTAATCGAATTTCAGGCAGAATTAGAGGAATAATCCGTCAAGTTATATGACTTATCCGTATTTTTACTATGCCTAACCGAGCTATTCGGGGGAGGATTCCGGCTTAAGACTTTAACGAAACCAAGCTCGAAGCTGTCTGGATCGAGCTTGTGTACAGATAAGCGCATCTTGATACTATGAAAATTAAACGTATTCGATTTAACGGACGTCGCGGGCAGGATGGAGCAGCAAGTTTAAGTGTGATTACTCGCGGCGCGTGCAACTCTTGGATTAATTCTCGTACTTTTCGCACGCGCGTTATACGATCGACACGCAAAGATTCGTGTGGCTCGTAATTAATTCCATACTCGAGATATGAGGGGGAGGGGGCGATTACGATCAACTCGCACCGAACTTGCTCCCATGCCCCGAGATAATCTCATATCTATATAATCTATCATGTTTACACGCGTAATCCGTTATAATCGCATCGTTTCGAATCTTGGTGCAAATCACGATAGCGAACGTTTGCTAGTGTGACGTAACACGATCGATCAGATCGTTTCGCTTTCATTTAAATCATCATTCATGCGCTATTCTTGCGTGACTTTTTTTTGTTTCAATTATCACTCGTGCTCATACATGAAATCGCGAAATCGACACGCGACCATGTACATCATAATTAATTATACTTAAGATACATTGAGGGTTTATTGTCGATCGAAACGATGAGATTACGTCGACAATTTAAGCTCGGAAACGATCGATAATTTATCGTTTACTTTATCTCGTGTATTAATAGATTTCAATGGACTTAATGATCCACCGCAAAATTTGTACTCTTATAGTAATACCGAATATTCATATTTCAGATGTTACTGGGAAAATTTCTGACAGCATTCGGTGATCGCGACGTGAACAGAATTTAATCGGCCAACTTTAAATCTCACCGAGAATTTTACTGGATTCGATCATACACGTGCATGCCAAATCACACTGTAATTGCAATCACTCGTTCCAATTGCTCCAAATTCGCGTACTCGAGCGAGATTATCAAATCGCATTTCCATCAACACGTGATGATAGCCGTTGTACGTGGCGATTAATTTTAACTGCAATCATCGAGTGTGCTCGATGGTAGGTACTTTGATGACGTCGGCACTAAAATGATCTAGATCGATGATTCGATGGACATCACCGGAAGTGTCCGCGCGCATAATCTATGGATGATCAATGTATGGCGTGTATCCCTTTTCCCTTTAGCGTTCAAATATCTCGGCGAAATAACTGCTGTTCGCTTAATCATCGAGCCGCACACCAAGATAATGCATCAAACGATTAAATTGCTTTAAACTCCCGCATTAGATTGGGAAAATCTGCATCTAGATTTTCTGCCCTGTATGTGTCACGGAAGATAATTTATCGTTCGTGATTTATACCGACATGTATTGCCCTCAGGTCATGCGCAACAGTTCCAAGTCATTTATCCTGCAATTTTGCTCGCCGACAAGCGATGCTGATGCAAACTTTTAACGTCAAATTAGCGCTCTATTATCGCACGTTAATTACAAAGTCGCCGACGTCGTTGTACTCTCACCGAGCGATACGTCACACCGTCTTGCGAGAGATGTACAGTTCGATAGAACCTAAAGGAATATGCGCGCCGGAGATATTATAAATCGTTTTACTTAACGGTTGATTTGATTCATGGATCTCTCGTCTTTCCCGCAAGTCATTTGCGCGATGGGCCAGCGCGAAAGGAATGTCGATCGGCTCTCGCAGAATCGTTATCGCCGTCGATGCGTTTCCCTATCCCGTGTCCATTCAGGAAACATCATAAACTTTTAACGATCGCATAATGAAACCGCACGCTGCCTAGCCTTTCCTTAGCGATCGTTAAAACCACGCCAGTAGAGCCACATCCTGTGCCCTCGTGCAATTTACTGACCAAAAACTCGCAGAAACAAGCGGCATCAAGGTTTAAAAAAACAAGAAGTCTCTTCTATAACTTTGAGCTGCAGTTTTAAATGTGCATGTCATGAAATGGATTTTTTATTAACATCAGTTAACAATTTTGATTTAAAAAAAAAAAAATTTAATAAATGCTATGTTACCCTAAAATAATAATTCACGAGAAAAATATCACCAATACAAAATGGTTAGAAAAGTTTTATAAAATAAAAAGCATGCAATTCCTTCTTCGTCGTCCGTTTCGCCAGCGATAAGGGCGCGGTATCGCACGAGGCGAGGATTTAACTTTTTGGTGTTTACGAAGGCACCCGATTTACGCTGTTGCCGTAAACTAGGACATCCCGAGCCGTACAACTTGGACAGATATGCGATAAAGTCTACTCGAGACCCGGGCTTCGCTCACCCCGAGGTTATCAACACCCTCGCCCCAGGCCGGCTAACGGCCGGACGTTCAATTATTTATTTTGTCTATCTTATCGCGAGAGGCGATGCGCGCACGAACCCGCCGTGAGCTCGTCGTGAGTTCCGTTCTTTCCGACGAAGAGAAAACAGGCAGGGGCGAATCGAACGTGTGCTCGTGTGACACAAAGGGACATAATTTTGATCGATAAGAAATCGTTTTTTATCGTTTCGATATCGATAAGTTTATGGAACCTTATTTCATCTGCTGCCAGTCATACGTCATAAATAAATCATATGTATTTCATCTATCTGTCATGTGTTGACGAAAATGAAAATTCATGATTTGTTGCAACAGGTTATTTTATAAAAAAAATATGAAAAATTTCCATTGATGAAGAGGACAGGTACGACCGAGAGCGCGATAGCGTGTCTCGCGCCGTGCACGAAGAAGAGCATCGCTAACGACGTGGTTCGGCCTGCACGTCCGGTAGTTCGCCGCTCGTCCTCGAAACTCGTTCCCGTCTCGCGAGCGAGCTGGTGGTGATCGCTCGCCGGGGGGTCGGCCTTAACGATCTCTAGAGCGTGGCGGCTAACGTCATGCCCGTTTACACCCATAACTGTCGTTAGGCGCGAAAGCGTGGGTGATCCACGTATGTGCCGATCGTCGTCGGTCCTCGTCCTCGCACCGATCGTCATCTCGTATCTCGTTCCGCAAAACGATTCGCACTCACACACACGCGTAAGTACATGCGATACATGGAACGCGCAGCATCTATAAGATGAGGAGTTAATCTCGCGTGAGACTTGAGCTCTCGAGTTCGTCGAAGGCCAGTATCGGGAATGGTTGTGGAAAGGTCGGGGATCGCTCTCTCGCGACTCTCGTGTGTCACGCTCCGAGATGAAATTTCAATAAAGCCGACTCCTTAACTTGAACTTCGCCCGTGAAAATTGTGTCACTTGCCGAGATAAGGCGTGTGCCTGTGTTATAGTGTATGTCCTAAGTATGTATCAGAGCATCGACACTAAGTTCTCTCTCGTCAAAGATACTCGATGCTAAAATTGCGACTAATGAGTTTCACTTTCTAATCGCAACATCCGGCCAAGAAATGTTTAGAGAACAGATGATGATTTTGCGACGAGCGTGTTTGCCTAAACGTTTACATAATTCGAGAGGTTTCAAATATGTGAGAACGAGAAGGAAATTGCGCAACAACATGAAACTGTTCGTCTTAAAATTGAATACTCCAAAAACTTTTCGAATACCGAGAAAAGTCACGATGCCAGAAATCGAGAACAGTGAGGAAAAAAAGAACGAAAGTAATAGAAAGACTTTCAAAGCCTTTCAAGCAAGAAACTTCCTCAAATAAAGCGAGCTCAATTTCAAACAAACAAGGGGCGCGCGTTGATGTACGTCTGAAACGTTTATTATTGTTAGAAATAAATGTTGTAAATTTGTAACCAACAAAAAATGATACGGTATAACACATAAAAAAAGACGCGTCAAACTTGGGGAGGAAACTTATATAAAGACGGATAAAAAAAGAGTGCTATGTGCGGTGATACGTAACAAAGTATGACCGGATCAAAAGTTTTCAAATTTGGAGAATTTTTAATGCCACTCTAAATCCCGCATAAGTTAAAGCAAATTTCTTTTACAAGAGGGAAGAGATTACTAAATGCTGAAAAAAATCTAAAAAAAAAAAAAAA
Source organism: Cataglyphis hispanica (assembly GCF_021464435.1). Classification (NCBI taxonomy): domain Eukaryota; kingdom Metazoa; phylum Arthropoda; class Insecta; order Hymenoptera; family Formicidae; genus Cataglyphis; species Cataglyphis hispanica. Next base: position 3,794,484 of record NC_065969.1, on the reverse strand, counting down.
AAATGCCACACGTAACTTCGTCGCAGATCTTACTTGGTAAAATGTCGGTGAATGCTGAGTAGACCGCGTCGATCGTTCATAAATTTTACGACGCATACGTGGGGCGTGCGGCACTAAATAAAGCAGACTTCTCCACGTTGTCGTTGAACTTGCATCGAACGCGTTGCAATTTTAAAATTTTATGGATAACGATGAGGATCGCCTTTCAGAGTTTACGGGTAACACCGCGAGCAGCTGTGATAGTAAAATATCTATACACCTGATGAAACGTCGAACAAAGAAAATGCGACTGCACGCACGTAAACTCTAAGTGAAATAAAATTCGTACTAAAAGCGTATTTTAAAATTTGCATTCAGTTTCATCTAATATCATCATCTAATCGAATACGCGGAAAAAATGTGCCTCCAAACAAAAATAATACTCTTGAGATATATATAAGATAAACAAGATGTTACGTCAAAATCCATCCTATTATATCCGTGTAACTTGTACAATAGTTATTATCCGTTACATTTATTTTTCATTCATGTATTCTAAAGCATCGTTGTTATTTTTTCACAATTATACGACGGTAACAGATTCTAAAATTTCCAAAAACTTATTTAAGCTACGCGTGAAAATATAACATTCGGACGAGAGTGGTGTAAGGCAGCAAGATTGTAAAAGCAAAGTTGCGAAATTTTATGAAGAAAGAAAACCAGGAAATTTATGCATCTTGTTTATGTTTCCGGTGGGGGACTTGAAACTCCCTTATGCATCGTCATTCGGACTCGTTAAGGCTAGAACGCTGCCGTTCCTCTCGAGTTTCAGGGTTTATTGTCTCTGGATTTTTTCGAGCTCCACATTATTGAGGTGTCTGACTTTAAAAACTAACGCACACAAATTCGCAAAAATGTCGAAAGAACGAATTTCATTAACATCTCCAACAGTTTCAAATTCTTTATAAATTACTGTGCCCAGAAAGAGAGAGAGAGAGAGAGAGAGTTACGACGTAGCTCGTCATTCGCCGTAAAACGTAAGAAATAGTATAGCTTTTGTATTCCTGAGTACCTCCTTACGACGATTAAATATAAAACAACTTCACCGCAAGCGAATTATGACTCTGAACTATTGTGTGTCGAGCGCTTTGCACATAAAAGCGAGATTACTAAGTGAACTTCAACGCATTCGTCGTTTGCAAATATTATTAAGCAAAAGCAACTTGCTGTCGAGTATGTTATATATATATATCTCAAATTATTATTAATATTTCAGCTCTCGACGCATATGTCAACATTATAATTGTAAGTATGCTGTGTTTATTTAATTTAGAGATTTCATAAAAGTTTCATTAAAAAAATTCAAATCCTCTTCGCCTCCGCCACGACCGTGTCTCGTTATCGTTTGCGGCATTTCACACAGCTGTCACAGGATATACGAGTAGCGGCAACTTTTTTCGTTTCGCCGCTGCTTTTAGAGTTCGTCGTAAGAATTTACAGGCACAGAATGCGCAGCTAGAACGTTAAGGACGAGTGCATTCGCCGTTCGCTTTATTGCTCTCTTCGTCAGACGATAATGAACAGATCAATCCAATTATTAAATATTGTCTATTTTGCATTTTTGTGATTCATGTATTTCTAGGCATAAATAAATATACCGATATTGCATTACCGATATTAGCGAAGATTTATGTATAAAATATTTTTCTTGTAATTAACAATCTTTGATAAAAAAGATTATTCTTGTTAAATTAAGAGAAATATTCTTATACAAGCACAAACAAGATTTTTTAGTAGAACCACCTAATAATAATTTTGATAAGTGCAAGATTCTTTCAAGACATTTCATTATAATAATTAATAATTATGTTTACTGTACGAGCAGCGTTTCAAGGAGCAGGTTTACGGTGATACTCGAGAGGTCAAGAGCTTGTTAGAACAAGCCGAGTCATGATATTACCCGTTAAGCCTCCTGTTTGCATATTACACGGGCGAACGCATTTATAGTCGTACATCAAATGCGAGACGAGGGACGTCACGAGCGGAAGTCCCCGGACTTGCTGTCCCGAGAGGATGGATGGTCTCAATGTTCGCGGGGAGGAGGTGGGGGTGGGGAGGGGGAGATAGCGTACTGTATAGCACTTGTATAAGCAATCGTATTTATGGCAGCATTTCTCGCGGGCGCGCGCTCGTCAAGATGAACGGGTACATATCGTCGGAATAGACGTGTTTGCGTTCGGTCGCGATATTATCCACGACAAGCATCGCGTAATGTTTCAAGGAAAAATGCATCCTTAAATGGCGTATTCTTCGATGCACTCGTCGTCGTATGGGATCGCAGATTAAGGAATAAGGGCCACCGAGACAGACTAATTACCATTGTATCCGTTAAGAAACGAGATGTAACGCCGCTGTGTTTACGTTGATGACACACCAACTTTGTAACAGTAAAATCCTTGCGAGCCTGTCTGCATGCATCGCGGGTCGTAGACCGAATGTATGCATCAGCAATGTTGGACAAAGGCAACGGCGCGCACAGTTTGTGAACAACGTTACAACGAGCGATGAATATCACCGCCGTAATACGTGCGAAGGAACGGTCGCGGATGGATAATTTGACTGGAGTTATACGACTTTGTAAGTGCCGTGACGAAAGTAATGGCTAAAAAATTTTACCGCTATTTCACCTCTCGTGTTTTTGTTTTTACGTGCCCGTATAACAGTGTCTCTACTGTTTGTAATCCGATCGACAACGCACAACACACCATGGACATTAATTGGAACAAATATTTAACGGAAATATATTTGTTGTAAATTTCGTCCGCGCCAACGAATAATGCATTACTAATGCATGACGTGCCGGTAAAAGCGGTTTGCACGAGAGACGCCGCCCCCGGTTGACGGATATATCGCGATGCCGTTATACCTAGGATCACGCACGGATATACACGGTTAGCTGTTGGCTGTCATAATACTGTCAGTGAACGACAAACTGGAAACAGCGTAATATAGCCACTAATATAACCCTCTCCCAACTATCCCTCGGTACGAACCCGTCGGGGCTTTCATAACTTCCGCTTATCGTTTCCCTTAGCGTCGCATCGATGGGGTGACTCTGTGCAGGAAATTCATTACAGCGAATATACTCAATGCTAAATAAACATATCGTTAAACAATTGTTATTGTATAACAACAGTATTAATAATTATATAATCTGATAGATGTATCTGATAAGGCAAATATCGTTTCGAAAAAGCTTCGCTACGCGTGTCATTTTTTTCGTAATGATTGTCAAACAAGATGAAATAGTAATATAATCCATTATAGACCAACAATAAACTTTGATTTGACTAAGAAGGCTAAAGAAAACGTGAGAGCGTGAACCACAATTCCCGGCGCTTTCACCTATTTCCAAGATTTAATCGCGCCACGAGGAGAGTCACAAGAGGCGTCACGTCATCATCATCGTTTCTATCTGCCATTAATGTCCGCATTGATAATTATCGCGATTGATATTCATGCTTGCAATCGGCTTTTAGTTCAGCGCTGTCAGTTAGCCAGTAAATACATTTCTTGCGCGTCAAGTGTTCGATAATCATATTATTACAACATGGCTAGCAATTTCACCTATCAGAACGGACATAATGGCAATCGCTGGGATCACCCTTATTATTCGCGGATTGATTAACATACTATCCAATGGGAGTGCGAATCTGCACAGAATCACGCGAATGCGCCTCCAGAGAGGACATCAAAATGATATCGTTTCGTGCATACCTGCACCTATTTGGAATGCGATAATAGCGCAGGATTATTGTAACATAACACTATGTGAGTGCTGCAATAATATCCGATCAACTTGCAATCAATCGTATTCAGATACGTGAATAAAAAAAAAAAAGCCAGAGAGAAAGATGCACGTCTAAAATTAACGAGATTAGCAAATATATTGAAATAAATACAAACACAGTAGAGTAAACAGAAAAATAGATTAAAATATCAGCTGCGCTTATTCGCGCATTTCCGACAGAACAATAGTTGTTCTAAGCTGATCGCGGTTTGAATTGTTAGAGCTCAACATCAACATTGAAATCGACGTCAATATGAAACGTAGAATTTCACCGAGACGTACATTTTTTTGTTTATTTGTTCATTGATTTTAAACTTAATTTTAATTGCAAAAGAGCGCGTCTGATACTTAATACACTTATTTGCATTTTATTTTCTTAGCTATAAAACATTTTATACAAACATTCACAATTCAATAAAATTTATATAAAACGCTCGTTTATCAGCTTAAAGATTTTAATCAATGAACAATCCAATTTATTTATAAAGAATAAAATTAATTTAATAAATAAATAGAAATTGACAAAATCAAGGAACAAAAGAGAAAAGAGAATATTTGCGAAATTCAACAATCCGGATATACGCATAGCAAAATATATACGAAGTGTGCACAATCATCATATGTTGAATTTAAATTAAATTACAATCCTCTATATACGCTGCATATAAATTCGCCATGAATAATGTAGATAACAATCACAATTTAACTAAGCAAATCCAATTCTACGTATCGGAGGAATGATCGATAAGCCTAGTTTTCACGTATGCAAATTGCTACTCGTCAGGATAACTATAAATGTAAATCTCATTATGAAATAGCAAGAAGCTATCAACGTGAAAAGCCCGAATATTCCGTTGCCGATTTTTGTAGCAGCGCTGCAGCAATATAAGTATATATTCATGGGTATAATAAAATACCGCTGACGCGCAACGTGGATGAAAACATGTGACCATTGAAAAGTGTTTGATCGATACAGCAAATATGCGTGTATTTGAAAACGCAATGAATTCTGCGCGCACGAATTTTTTCAGTTAATAGATTGACGGAACAAGAATGTCTGTCCCGCTTTCTCTCTTTTATTTATCTCTTTTTCGATGCAATGCCAATATTTTAGTGACTGTGCATATGGCTTGAATAACCGCGATTCAGTTCAATAAACTGGTTAATGGTTGAACGCCCTTTTTCTCTATGTTTACATCGTGAAAACGTGTGTGTTGCAAACAGAAATGAAAAAGCATACATCATACAAGATAAAATTGCATAACCGATCAGAAAATCAATAACAATTGCATATTTCTATATCATAAATATTTTGTGCCAAAAACATAGATCAATACTACATTTGAACTAATAATTTTCAATATTATAAAAACTCAAAGTTTCATTTTTTGTAAAAGAGAAGTTCATAGTTTAAATGCCTCTTATATCTAATAAAAATCTGGTATAAAAAAAATTTCTTTTTTACTTTGACTATCTCGCGATACATTTTTCTCTCCGGCATTATAATACTGTTACAAAGCACTGAAAAGAAAAAGCGATAGATTATTTTCCTTCCTAATTCATCCTCTAGTTATCGTCTATACGTAAAATGAAACAATGTACTCCCCCGTTATGCTAAGTCGGCTCGACTAAATGTCGATGCCTTTAGGTATCTTCGGTGAACCAGGAAACGTCGAGAGGTGCGGTTGCAAAAGTCGAACATTGCCACGGCGACTATTCAGGACGCGCAGATGCACGAATGGATTTCAATGAAACACAGCGCGCTTCGTGCTTTTCGAGCTCCCCGGCGGGTCGGTTCTCTTTACAGCCTCTGATAACTCGGTACATTCGCAATATGCCGGCGCCGGCTGCCTATACGCTGTATATTGTAAAAAAGTTAAACTCATCATTGCTTCCTACGTGCTGCAATATGCGTAGTATCAATCCGCGTTCGCGAAAAAATATGCCAAGGAAATTGCGCATCGAGTTTATCGACGATTTAAAAGTGATAAATTGTCGATATTTTTGCACTTTTGGCTATACTTCTCAAGCCATGCAATTAATGCTCGTAAAGTAATAATAAAGTAATTACGTCCTTTGTTTCACATGAAACAAACATTTTAAACTTTGAATAATAATAAGAAAAATAATTTCGCTTATGTATCTTTAATTTTATACTCGCAATATTATTAAAAAAAAAAAAATTCTGATTAAAAAATATAAATTGAGACATAATTACAATGATAAAAATCTATTAATAACCGTATGATATTGAAAAATGTTTATTTCATTGAAGAATTTTTTTCATTTCTGTTTTCGTGAAATAGCCAGTAATTCCATTTTATCATCGGGTTGTACTACGTTTCTCGTAACCCATTCTCAAGTGCTAATGCACAGAAGACTTTCTCCGCGCCTATCTAACTATTCTCTTTTTCTTTCCGTTCTAGTCGATGACCCGTAGGCGCCCGATATCTCGCCTCGTGTACGTTTTACGTTTCGGCATAACGATAGGGCGATAATAACGATCGGCCCAATCGCTTCTCATTGAATGGGCAAGCCTCCTGTCAACTTTTCCTTCTCACGATCTTATGTTCGCGTTAATGTAATTTTTTTTTTATATCAATTTAAGAGTTTCCTAATATAATATCGAAACTTTTTCTCTTGCGGAAACAGATGAGATGTGAGTTATCCGACGCTTACTTCGAAAAAGTAATTTGCCGCAGTAAACTTTTGAAAAGCTGCTTTCTCTAGATTATTCGAAAACTTAGTACAGGCTTCTTTATCCTATTAAAAGAAAAATATTTCCAGGCAATGTTGTTGACGGACATGTAAGTGAATATATTAAGATACATTATCACGAGTAAAAGTAACTAAAAACTATTGTTGTGAATGACATAAAATGCTAAATCCAGTTGTATTTTAGTCTCATACGTTTTACATGATCACGTGTGTGGTTTGCGTAAAAATTCTGAAATTTCTGGCGCCATGTGTACGTGTTCCTAAAAGTCTCATTCGTATGGAAATGATCCACAAAGGCACAAAGGCGCACCTGCGACGGCGCTCTCGTAAGAAAGCATCATCGTTGTCAAGACGAACCGTTGTCGAGTAAGTAGCGCGCGAGAGGAAGCACGGATAGATCTCTTCGTTAAGCGTATACACTGGCACTGTTATCTCGAGACCGCATTTCCCAGCCGTAAGCAAACGTCGCATATATCGGCTTTACGTGACGGAGCTCTATAGCATCATCGATCGTGTTATTTCAGCCTCCCGATAACAGATATTCTTCTCTCGAATGCGTTTCGGGTTACATAGATCACTTGTACAGCTATTATTGTACCATCATACATCGTGTTTCCCGACTATAGCGAACTATTCGGAATCAGCCTCTCCGAATTAGGAGAAGAAAATTCGCAATATTGTACGAACGTATGGAGGTGTACCTAATCGACCGTGAATTTTCTATAATGTTAAGATCTATCGGAAAAAGAGAACTTGATTACATAGATCGTTTAATTGATCTCAATTGATAAATTTCTAATGGCAACTAGTCATTTACTTTCTGTTTCGCAGAGGTTCTCAAGTTCCTCCAAAAAACTTGTCCTATTAATACTTGAACTTTTTTAAGAGATACGTTGTATTTTTTACATAATAAAAATTTTTCTCTGACTCCCATACAATGAATAATACTTTGATGTATAAAGTTTAATCTGTTCTCTCTCTCTCTCTCTCTCTCTCTCTCTCTCTAAAAAAAAAGAGAGAATACTTTTATTTCGATACTGACGTTTGACGCCAATAAACCTATGCTAAAGTTTATAAACCATCGTTCTTAGAATGCTGGATTAGACTGCCCTAATTTGAGAAATACTGAATGTATAGCGCATTTACGAGAAAACCACAACGTGAATATATAAACGTGTTATCACTAATAAACTTCGTTACGAACGACTATGTCAAGAATTTCAATCTACAACCTCGCGTCGGTCTATAATCGTCGACGTCGCTACCGCAAAAAAAAAAGAGAAATAATTGAGAGAGGAAGGGGAGAGGAAATCAATTGCACCCGCTCGTCGGTGAAGTCGTAAACAAAAATCGGGCCCGGACAAAACGAAACGATTTCTCGCAAGCGATAATGATACCGCCAGTCACACCGAACCCCGCCGTAATTGCCGTGCAATTACACGCCGCGAACTGAACGCGGGTGTGTCGTGTACGCTTTCGCCGAGACGTTTAACGGTAGAACCGGGACCGATTTCTCGGGAAAATTTCGCTCGGAAGATTGCGACATATCGAAGAATCTGATTGATCAATTGCATCAGTGCGGTCGACTAATTGTACCTGACTTATACTTCTTCGTGGATTCGCGTTTAGTATACAGAGTGTACCAGAAAAATGGCACGTTTTTCATTATCTGTATATTTCTTCGATGAAAAATTTTTAATTAATTAATTCTAAATAAAATCAAAAAAAATTTGAAAGTTTAAATAGGAATTAATTATTTTAAGACAATGTGCATATTGCTTGACGAATAAAATTTCGCTTTCTTATTCGTTTTAATTTTCCAATATGTATCTCTCACGTTTCCAAATTAAATAATCGATCAATAATTCCGTTAAACCAAAAAAAATTGTCACAATGTAATAAAGCTATTTGTCGAACCTCTTTTTGCTAAGAATCGATGAACGAGTCGTCTCTTTCGTAACTGATTTTCGAATAAGATTTCTGCTACACCCTATATGTGACTGAGAGAACGCGAGGGAGAGGACATGGGGGGATTATTGCCGATACCGCGCCTCTGTACTATGCGACGGTGCATACGTGCACTCGGCACCGCTGCTATCGGTGTTACGCTACATACACCGCGACACTGCAATTCTCTGCACCGACCGACATGCTCGCCGGACACCCGACTGTCTAATCGACTCCCTCAATACACTGCGCGCACCTGTTCCTCGAATACAGACGCGGACGCGACCGCATTTTGCATCCCGCATTTCCTCTCTCTACATGTCGGATTTGGCGGTTATACTACATTACTGAAGATGAGATGAAATCGTCGTCTTGTCAAAGAAAGGGATTATCGATTTAGGATCGTTATTGAAATCCCGAGGGTCGACCCTGCAACGAACGCAAAACCGCACGTAATCTAAAGAAGGAATCAGTAGGGAACTTAGTTGGAATCGCAATCGATAGAGAGTGTATATATGTGTGTGTGTGTGTATGTGTGTAAAAACTTGGATATCAATACATGTTCCAGTTGTCAGCGATTCGTATTATCTGTCAATGAGTGTAATAGGTGAGTTTCACATCTACAGTTGACACTGTCTAGGTCACAATCTATACTTGAAACGATTAGAATACATTACGTTCTACCCTTTAATGATTACGAAGGTAGACGTGAAGGATAAACCTCTCTGTCACCTGCCTGTGGCTTTAGTCATCCTCGACGGTATACATTTAATCGCGCTATGAATAGCTAACGTACGATTCAATGCGGCGCATCTCGATTGTAAGCGTTCGCACGGATCGAAATGCCAAAGAAACGCGTTGCGAAACACGGAACGCAACTCCTCTACGTGTTTCGATCGAGTCGTATGTTAATTAAACGTACGTGAGTATCGAGACAGCGATTTTTATCTCCGCCGAGCCGAAATGTTCCCTCCCTCTCCCTCTCTCTCTCTCTCTCTACGTGCACGGCATAATTTACAGTTCGTGTCCCGACCGGAGCAGCGTGTCTCCTTCGCGGAGAGAAACGGCCGGCTAAACTCGGCTAATCCAATGCTAATTCAATGCAACGGCCAACTGCTCCCGTCCACAATGGACTTTATGCGCATGTAACGCGGCCGAGAGATTCGCGAGGCTCTAATCGCAACTGCACGAGAGTCGTATCGCCTTTTTGCGCGAGCGAGGAGGAAATATAAACGCGGTAAACGCGGTAGAAAGGCAAAAGAGAGAGAGAGTTGCCAATATCGTTTTGCAATGCTGCTTAACTTTAATCTGACCAGCTGTTCGAAAACGCAACATGCAACAATGGTATTTTCGCGCCGTTAAATAATCACTTCGTTTGTTGTCGAATTGGCCTATTAAAGTGATGAAAATTCTAACGTTTCACTCTCATTTCATTCATGCTGTGAATTATACATAAATATATCGCTGTATATTGTTAACATGAAAAATGTGGAAAATGCAATAGACGATACATGGGAAGTGAGGCAGATTTAAAAAATTGCAACTTTTTATCTAAGTAAAAAAATTTAAGTATTAATTTAATTTTATTATTACAACTCTTATAGATAACCAAATCAGTCATCTTTCCGGTCCGTATAAAGTGTAGTTAAGGAATCGAGAGATTTTGACCTTAAACATATTAAGTATTAAGGGGTTAACGTTTATCGTATAAACATGCGCTTTCTCCTCTCAATGAATGATGCACCTGTTCAAAAGTCCAAACAAATATAGATTTCGAAAGATATGCAGGTTTCTCTCAGTCAATGAAATTACGCCTAATAAATCTACCTAAAAATTAAGATTTATACGCACATAATTGACTAATAAATTTCTCGGTAAATTTTTAGTCGTGAGATGCTATTAAGGAAAGAATAAAGCATCGGCATACAAATTTTACTGGGAAAATTATGTGCGCGTTTTATACGCGACGTACTCTATGCTTTTGAGAGATAAACTCGTAAAAATGCCCGAGAACTCCATCTGAGCGAACAACAAATTTTATATATATATATAATAAAATTTTATTTTGAATTTAGAATATTAGACTTATTTTTTTTTTAATTAAAGTTACGTGATCAATCTTTAATAATGAACAAGCCAGCATCCATAATATATGAACAAAGGATGCAGCGTTTTAATATATGAATTTTTATTAATTTATTATGTTTAATGAATGCATCAAAAATATATTCATTAAAAAGGGTATATAAAATTTTAATGCATTTTCATAATACAGTTTCTCCAATGATGCAAGAAATATGTACATACATTTGCATACATACATCTAAAAAATTGATATATATATATACGTAATTAAACATTGCTGCTAACATTGAAACAATGCATTATAATATAAAAGTTTTTCATCAAATTTCAAAATCGGAATATTAATTATCGTTATGCGAACTGCATAGAAAAATTGAGTTATTGCAAACTGACGTTGCAAACTGCATAGAAAAATTGAGTTATTGCGAACTGACGTTGTACAATTGTAAATATATAAGCATGTTTTTACACACGGATAAAAGTGTCATAAAAATGCATGCGATATTACGAGCGTTCGCGTTAAATCATTCTGATGAGATCGGAGCACGCAAACTCGTTACACAAGCTTCAATCTTTTGTCAATTAACCGAGAAAGCAAACACGTATTGCGATCAATGGCTATTGACTATTTCTTTAATTAGCTACAGCATGCAGAACTCCGCTTAAATTAACGTGGCTCCGAGTAAACTTAGAGAATTATTGCGTCAGAAAAACAAATTATTAAACATCTTCTTTTGCATATGACTTATGTCTGTCTCTAGCGTGACCTTTAAGTCCATTTCCAGTTATAAAAAGTTAATCGAAACTATCGACACGATATACCGAAATAAACGTTCTATTTTCTCGAGTTATAAGAAAAAAGCAAGTTCAAAGAGTAGCCTTCAGATATAAGTGTGAATACATTGTATCTATTTATGCACATTACCTAGTTTACTTGTACCATGCATATCCGCACAATGTGATTTATAGTTATAAATATGGATGCAACTCGAACAACAGAATGGTTTAGCGCAAACTGATTAAGGCCAACCAGAGATATATTCCTGCGTTTTCATTGCTATTAAAATACCTTGCACTAATAAAGACATAAACATAAAACATTACTGAATTTAAATGCGTAACAAGCCGTTTGGAAAAAAAAAAACTTTTTCAATATCTCTTAAAACATGTCGTAGTTTAGAATCGGCGCACGATTTGATACCGAAACTGAATGATGCCTTTCATTAAAAGTTTTGTCACAAACCCGATGTTTTAGCTCCTATCTGGAGAGATATGATAATAAACATACTAATAAAGAAGGATAATTAGAAACTTTTGGCATGTAATTTTCCGCAATCAGCTGTCTCATATTTCACATCGTTATGAAAAAAATACGATTCGTAAACTTGCATAAAAAATTAAGAGTATATATCTTTCCCATTTCATATTATTACTATTAATATGCATCAAAAGAATTTTATATTAAACAAATTAAAATATTAATTGTTTACGATATATTAGAGATATCCGAATTTCATGCAAAACGAAATCTATATCCTCACATTGCGCGAATACATACGTGTGCAACGCGGAGAGATGATAGTGATATTGCTGCTGATCGATAGATCCGATGTTGCTGCGCTACGTGATACCTTGTCAGCCAAAAAAAATCATGCATCGACATCCATATAATTAATAAAAAAAACAGTAGAACGTACGGATCTGTAAAGTTGATATCAAATGTGATAAAAAACGAGGCGCGTTAATTGCACCGTTCGCTTGGCCTCTTTTTAACACGAATAAAATGTTTTACATGTATATTTTTTAAATTACAGCTTGCAAAATCGACCATACGAAAGAACGATAAAAATAAAAGTCTTCTCAAACTCATTTTCTCTCAGTTGAGCTCTTGTCGCGCGAGTTAACGACTGATATGATGGTCCATCAGCTTAAATCAATTAATAATTATATCGCCCGTATGGCATTGTATATGCTTCTCTCATTCCCTTTCTTTCGTATAAATTTTAATTACTCCTATAAATCCTGAATAAATGAATTAATAACATCGACCTCGCCTACGAAAGCAGCATGCATTCGCGACATCTGCAATGTATCGTTGCGGTGAGACAAATGGTCTAATATATATATATTATATTAAGTCGCAATTATATTAAATCATTGCTCAAGTTTTGTGCGTCGGTGAAAATACGAGACAAAAATTCAATGTTTAAGAATTTTTTAAAAACGTCTCAAACTTTAACGTAAAGACATAGATCCAATGTTGACTTTAAATATTATAATCCGGAAGAGAAATGAACTGAGAGTAGCAGTATATATGTATGTACGTGTTGCTCGCAACACAAGAGAAAACGATATAAAGAAATGATTAGAGAAAGTAATAAATCAGGAAAATATTACCTGCCGTGTGCCTAACGATAAGATGTGTAATTTTGATATTTCTTACGTTAGAGAATTAACAGTTTTCCATTCGCGAAAATTAACTTCTTATTACATTTTATACATTAATGCGACTCTCTCGCTATATTGACTCATTCGCGTACTTCGTTACGTTTGATAAATGTCAACGGAACCGTCGTAACTACAAATTACGATTATTCAAGAACGATTATTCAGTAAAACAACTTATGAGATACAAACATATCGAGTCGAGAGAAGAAAGGTGGTTAATTACCTTCACTTTGCGTCTTTTGTTTATAAACACGCGATGTATATGATGTTTTCCACTGAACAGACTGTGCAGTCAATAATATTAGAGAAACATGATAATCTAATCTCGAAAAGCGCACATGTTACGACGATGTTGTTGAAACATTATTACATATGTTTAGGCTAAGAATATTTATACGATATCCTCCGTTAAAGCGCCGACACGTACACGACATTCCTGGAATAGTAGTTATCTCGATACCGCTGTTCGTAAGTTCATAAATTAAAAAACTAACGTAATTGGCGAAAGCGCGATAGAGTAACTTATTAACTTGTAAAATAAATAATTCGACGGAGAATATATTTTACCGTCGTTATACCTGCAATCCATTATTTTGCAGTCTTTAATCCGGCATCCGACGTACACGCGTACCCACATAAAAAAAATTCGCAAAATTACAATCCGCGATAATCGAAAGCGGAGACGCTTCTTGTATAACGCGTTGCCAAGGTCTTGGGTTAACGAGTGTATTTAAATATACACTCGTACAATGTGACTAATAATCTAGTTAAAATTATAGTAAATTATACATGTCTCTGGTAGAGAATCTTACCTTATGTTACTGGCTTCAAGAATAAAATCTCATTCTGTTCACGTACGCGTCAATCTTACGACGTATAAGAACTAGTGGTACCAGTCTATGCCACGCAGCCTTAATCCATTCCAGAACGTCGGATATCCGGTAAATTCGACGTTTTCTTCGAATACTTAGTCACTGGCGCATCGAAGAGCAAAAAGTTGCCGCGCGCGGAATCGCAAATGAGAGTAAGAAAAGTCGGATTGTAAGAAGCGTGACTGATTTTCGTGGTCTATCAAATCGCGAGATTGTGTCGGCGCCATCGTTTTTTTTTTTTTACCGCTTTTTGCAAACAGCAGCTCGAAGGTCGGTCGCGTCGAGCCAGTCGTACGACCTTCAAGAAACACGTGCCATTATTATGCACGTTGAAAGATCTCGTATACTAATCTCGAACTTGATTATATAGATAAAGAAGTTGTGCCATGTTTATTAACTTTTCGATTCATTGAGTATAAAATTTCATCGCGTCTTTGCGAAAAGAGCGATAACATAGATGAACTGGAAGCGGCAAAATTAAACCAAAGGCTGCGCATATCTCATGAATTACAATCACAAATCGCGCTCTCGCATAAAATGTAGATTAGAGCGCATTAACATATTTTGCCGTTAAGGAGAGTATGCCGTGGCCTACGATCGCAGAATACGTTTAACTTCAAAATTACACGAGTTTTGCTTTGCCTTGACGGAACGCGTCAAAGTCGTAGCAATAATGATGCCTCCTCCCTTCTCCTTCCATCCTCGTCCTCCTCTGTAAGGATGCGTTACAAGCGCCGTTTGTAAAAAAAAGTTTCGGGAGTTGGACATTATAATTAATGTCTCTGTAATCTCAGTAGTCTTGATTACAAATCTTTAATATGCAAAATTAGCGAAGCAGTAATTCACTATCATGAAAATCTCTCTACCATCTTTACAAGTTTATATCTTAATTACAACAATGTTATATAGCTTGTAATATTCTGTTATCGCAAAATAAATTATGTAAGATATTGATTGCAAAATTACCTGCGCATTATTCCTCCTCCACGATAACACGATACATGATACAATCGATCGATTAATATCAATGAACCTTTTGCGTTAGTCTCACCTGTAACAGATGAGAAAAATACGTCGATTATTACACACATGGCGCCAAATAAACGCGTGATCGCACCAACGTATGCTACACACGCGAGCACCGTCACGAATGCCTCATTACACTTTCCGGTCTGTCGATTGCATAACATCGGTCAAAGTAGAATCTTATTCGTCGTTTGCGGTAAGTTTCCGGTAAGTCAAGCAAGACGTACGAGGTGAGGACGAAACATGATATGCTATATTTATCTTGTCACGCTAATAAAAGAGAAGATTGATGGCAAAAGAATCTCCAAGAAATAAAAAAAGAAAACTTAGCGAAAAGCATGCTACAAATATTAATATAATTTTTTTAAAAAATGCTAATTTCATTGAGTCTTTGCCATAAAAAAGCATAAACTGTTTTAAAGTTTTACGTAGCATTAGTCAAACTTAATATTGCGTTTCTCGCAATATCATTAATCGTTTAGATGCAAAATAAGAAAACATATTTAGCAACGCTTTATAAACACTTATCTCGTGTTAGATTAAAAGAAAGTATTAAATGACGATATATATATATATATATACATGTGTGTTTAATATGCTGTTAGAAAATGTTTCCGATAAAGCTCAGCTTAATAATCCGCTTAGAAAAGATAACGCAAGCTTAAATTAATGTGCAAAGTAAGCATAATTATCCATGAGTCATCACCCCGTATTAATTTACCGGATGACGATAAAGATGATGCAACGCTGTGACAACTAAACGGCTTGGCGATAACTCAAACCAGAAGTTAAACGAGCATGAAAACGTGGCATCTTCTCCTAACCTGACATGATTTACATATTAGAACACAGAAAATTTCGCCAATTTTCTACTTATGGGAAGTCATAAGTATCGGGAAAGAGCAAAGCGGTTTATCTCATAATACATACAAAAACCAGATGCAATAGAACGAGAGAGAAAGGTAATACCAAGAGATTAAGAAGATGGAATTAATGTAATAAAATTCATTAGTTTCCCAAGAAGAATTGAAATAAAATATTCTAAGCAGAATTATTTAATATGTATTTTTCAAATTGTTATACACAGAAACAAACAATTTTCTTCGATGGTTTTGAAAAGCAAGGTCGACGATCGATATCTGTTGTTATTCTCGAAATTGTCTCCTAACAAAGCGTGTTTGCTTTTTCATGTAATTATTTCATCATGACAGGTACCATGTGCTCTCATCCACTTTTAAATCAATCTCATCTCAAATCTCACAAAGCCTCTCTCACTCAACATCGCATTTGCTGATTTCTTTTCTACTTCTCTTGTTCTCATTGCGATGAGAACGAAACGATGATCGCACAAATCGTTGGAAAATTGATCGACGCAAGGTGGAAGAGAGAACGATATTGAGAATTCTGATACGGCCTACACACGGAGCAATGCCTGCCAGATTAATAACCGACTCGCGATTACGACCGGCCCACCGCTCATGACCATATTAGAGTCTCCCTTTCTTGAGAGAGATTGAGATTAAAGCTTATTACGTTGCGCGTGCAAAATTGATTTCGCGCGGTTCCTTGTTCTACGACGGATCGAAGGTGACGTTTGTGGTTTGCGGTTAAACGTCACGTTGCATTTGCATGGCTTTCGCATTATATTATGTAAGGAAATATTTCATTAAAAACTTCACTAATCGATTGTTACGAGTATTAGAAGGTTATGCAAAAACATTGAACGAAAGGATAGTCATGCCACGCACAAATCGCAATAAGAGGCAGAGATACATGAGACGAATAAGTGATGCACGTATACGTTTCACATGCGATTACGTTACATCACACGCTTTAAACGACCGTCACGTAGTGAAAATCAGCGATGACGTCAATTTTCATCTAGTGGGAGCGCCGGCATATCATGTTAAAAGTCAGTAGGTCAATTTATTGACGGCAATAACCGACGATGATTTGTTCATGCATAATTCGACCGATTAAAAATTGACGTACAATCAACCTGCGAGAAGAAATGACCACGCGAAATGATTTGTGTAATTTATCTCTCGTCTGTCAAACATCAATCTAGATTAACATTCGCATAAATTTATTTTTTTCTCGTTATTATTTTACATAAGAATCGATAACAATAAGATAACATAATTTGGTGACAGAGAGATAATTTAGCAAAAATTCTTTTTCCTACTTTTTTTCATCGTCTCTTTCTGATTGCTTCTCATACAATCTTGCTGTTGTCGGAGAAAAGAAAAAGTAGAAAAAGAGTTCGATCATGTATCATTGTATCATCAAAATTATGTCACCCTTCATCTTATTTCTTCCGTGGAAATAGAAAACTCATCTTCGAGCGATTGTTTCGTTTTTTTGCAGACTAATACTGACATAGCGAGTCTATTTCTCTCAATGTAATCGACAAAATCGTACCGACTGCGTCTGACGGCCAAAGCCAAGCTGCGTCTGACAGTCCTCGTGACAGCAGGTTTCGCGTTTCATCCTCTTCTATCTATTTACACTATAAATGTCGATTGCCCACGGCGTACGCAACCTATATAGGACGACTTGCTCCGTTGAAAATAAAGATATAGGTATATCGAATTGGTATACGTGTCTGCATCGACTGCCTCTGTTAGTGACACATATATTAGGTTCCTCCGTACTTCTTTAAATAACGATTAAATAAATTGATCAATATTGCGCGCGATATTAATTCAACGATAATATGATGATATTTTCTAGGTCTTTCGATTCGCTTATAAGTTCAAGTATGCGTATCTAATTTACAAAAAAAAAAAAAAAAATAGATCGAATAGAAAATCCCATTCCAATTCCATTCAATCGTTTCTCGATTGAATGGAAAAGGCAAATGTTGAAATATTCACACTCGGCGAAGAAATAATCATGTGCTCGCCGCGATTATTCTTGTTCTTTCATTCCACGATTATATACCCTTTCTAAGGCAAAAGTTTACGGCCGGCTTCGACTCTTGAGAAACTTTTAGATGAGAGAAATAGGAATGGTCTGACTCTCTGGTAATGTAGGAGCGTCATTTTATGCGAGGTAAATGATACTACCTATAACGGTAATGCGCAATTATTTCCTTCTGTGTAAGTCGCTTTCCAACGACCGCGATTGAAGGAAAGATGATCTCACGGCAAGTCGCTTTTCCTCGAAACTCTCACGTGCTTCTATCCTAAATCTCCAATACTAAAATCCAACGAAAATATAATACCCTTGCAGAGTATTTTCTATGTTATCTAATGTAATAATCCATATAAT
Organism: Cataglyphis hispanica; assembly: GCF_021464435.1. Taxonomy (NCBI): domain Eukaryota; kingdom Metazoa; phylum Arthropoda; class Insecta; order Hymenoptera; family Formicidae; genus Cataglyphis; species Cataglyphis hispanica. Next base: position 3,776,286 of record NC_065969.1, on the reverse strand, counting down.
ATATACTAATAGTCAATATTTCTTATCTTCTTGAAATTAAATAGAAAAAATGCACAAGAATTATCTTTTATAAGATTTCCTTCATTTAATCTATTTTCTTTTTCCAAAATTGAGAAGCAGCTATGAAAAGTGAAGCCGAGAACACCGTCCCGAGAAGCACTAAACTAGCGTGAATGAATGGCGTACCAGCAGGCGCCGAACATAAATAGGATGGCCAGTCCCGCATCCAGCATGATGAATCGGGCAACGAACTGAACACCTAAGATCGCAAGCATAATACGTAGTGTGTCACATGCGCGCGTGAATGAAACAGCCGGCAGCGAGCGGACACGAGCGAAAAGCACACGGTGAACTATAGTTGGACGCGCGCAATGTCAAGGGAAATCGACATAGTATAGTCGACCATACGTTGCGGCGTCGCCGTACGCATCGTTTCATCGCACTGGCCAGCCGGCGGACCACCGGTCGGCCAGACTGCACTTCGCTGTAAATGGCGTGTAAAGCGCTCGAACGCGCATGACAATAATGTCACACGCGACTAGAGACAAGTATGATTAGATTCTGCTGGTAACATGCGAAATCGGCTGCGAGATTCAGTTCTCTATCTCTCGGGTCACACACTGTACATGCTATCTCGAGATTCCACATCACGCTCACACACACACACATACACATACACACACACACACACACACACACACACACATATAACTGTGTATTATCTTTTGAGAAATTATGATTAATATTAATAAAAGAATAAAAGTTAGAATGAATAACGGGAAATGTATGAATAAATTTCAGTAAAATTGTATTGTTTAAAATAACATAAGAAATTATTAAATATTTATTATAAATTTTATATTATTATAAATAAAATAACAAACTGCTTTCGTATATTTTGCCAATTTTTTAGATTTTGACTGCGTGTAAAATATATCGTTATTTCGATAACTATCATTTCTACAAATAATACCAAGTCTTTCCCACAGTATCTACTGCAAATTATTGTGTAAACTATTTGCTGCTTTGTTAATTGTTCAAATTTACACAATGACAGAGACGTAGATTATTCGATTAGTGTAGCCCGCACAACCACTGTACTGTTTACGAAAAACAAAGTTACCTAGTATCTAGTTCGCTTCAAAAGCAAGCTCCTACGACCTGACCAGGCTAAAGTTCGTTGCCATCTTTCTCCTCCCGCCCTTTCCTTTTCTTCTTCAACAATTTCTTCTTCTTACCACCGGTCAATTGACGGTGATCGATCGGTCATACGATTAACTCGGCCAAGCGATTACCTCGATCCTAGCTCTTAGAGGCTAGGTAATGGTTATACGCGTTACATAATTAATGTGTGTGCGAGAGACGGTCAGAGAGATATACGAATACCTATACTCATCGGGAATGTCGTCATCTTATTGGCGGAAATTTAAACCGCAAAAATTTATCAAATCTATAGTTATCTATAGCATTTCTTTCCTTCTATGTTTGAAACGCATAGAGAAAAGTCATGTATGTATACTAGACTTATTATAATTTAATCATAAAATTATGCAAAAATTGATTATGTATAAATAAAAATAAAAATATAATAATTATTCTTGTTGGTTATGAATATGATTAATAACGATTATAAGTAGTGCGTCTGTGTTGTTTAAAATGTGCTTCTGAATCTATTTTATATAAAATTATTCAGTATATGTGTATGTGAAAATAGAAAATATCTTAATAATTGATGACGCTTCGAATTGTATTGATTTTTAACATCAACCGATTTAATCAATTATCGTGTTAAAAGTTTTTTCTAAACTTTCCATAAAGAAAAATGAGTAAAATAAAATAATACTTCGATAATAAGAAAAAGAAATCAAACTGCTTTATTGAAACAATCAATTAATTGTGAGTTCCTTTCTCTCGTCACTTGTCTCTTACAACTGTTTCAATGATTGAAGAATCATTACAAGAGGAACGCGGTGTAATTTAACCTCTAATTATTTCTGTCATAACTTTGAGAATCGGTTTAATTGGCGTTGCCATAATGTGGGTCAATATCGCGTATATATCTGAATTATCGCATCAGCTCTTGCCTCGTCGCTCATGTAAAATAAATCCGATTGCCATGTCAGCGCGTTATTCATTCCAGTCGCAATTTCATAACTTGACACGATCGATTATCACGTATGAGACTCGCAATATTAATTATCGCGGCCATTATAATTTCGCGATTAATCACGCCCAATTGCGCGGCATCATTAATTTTGCATCGTACCATGTGCGTTCGTCGTGTGTCTCGCTCTTTCGCGCAAGCGGGGGAGAAACTGCACGCTCGGCTGCGAAACCGTCGTTCTTCCCGAAACGTCCGCCGAGTCGCATTAACCCTCATAAAGCTCGTTAACCCAAGCGCGATACGCTCGTGCTCGCGCGACAAAGGGACGCGGCGCATGGGAAGCCGCGCACAGAATCCATCGTGTAATAAGGTTTTATGATTTCAGAATATGGCGAAGCGAGTGCACAGCCTCTGCTGTTGCTGCACTCGCCAAACAAGTCCGCGGAAGACGAATGCGAGCGAATGAGTACGTGCACTTCCCAGCGTGTATTAAGCGCTTTATCTTTTCTCTACTATTAACGCTCTATGCGCGCGACTTTACGGCAGTTTTATCTAAACAATTAAAATTCTCCGAATGAATCGATCGCGCGCGTCAGTGTCGCGCGCTCGACGATAAATAAATCAATGGGGCGCGTGCATTTCTTCGCTCCATCGAGCGTGACGGCCTAATCCCGCACGATCGGGGAGAGTGAAGCTATGCCGATCGACGGAGCGAACACGATCACAAAGAGATTATATAATTTTACAAATTTTTAAAATCTCCATATCACGCATGATAAAAAAACAATTATTTTTTTTTTTTTTAACATCAATGCCTCCATTCTCTCATTTTTCACGGTGCTTGTTTTGAATTTTTTCAGAGCTTTTAATCATATAAAATGAGTCGTATTCGTAACAAACTCGGTTTGAATCTATTTACAAGTTCTTAGTCTCTCAAGACTTGTGATTTCAGTGCGTTCGTGAACTCGCGGAAAGATTGTAAAGAGAGCCGCAGGATAAAAAAAAACATAATACATCGAGGACTATATCGATTTCCAATATATTGTACACATTGCCCACTCGTGAAATAGGGGCGTCGATGTGATTACAAGTTCCGGGATTTCTATTTCAATTCTACCCTTTCGCGGCCGGGGATATCGTTGGAATGCCGTATTAGTCTAACCCTCGTAATACTGCATCGCGAATGCGAAGATACGGCACGATATCGTCAGAATTACCACCGGCAACAACAACGGCGCGCCGCGTATAGGCAGGCTATATATCGTCTACACGCGCGCATTCGTACACATATATCTAGTGTGAGCCGCGTTATAAGGAACTGAAGAGCAACCCGACCCCGTGCGCCATTCCACGCGGCCTGTAAAGCGCCTTTGTTCGCGCAATTGCGAGCGCAATATTAAAAGGACGCTTTAGAAAACGTACCATTGCTCGGGATAATAATAAATATATGACACTCGCGCGACAATACTCGATAAAGGCGCAATTGTCTAATAATAATCAAAAGGTATGCCTTCGTTTCGCAATTACGAGTTCTCTCTGCGTCAATGATTGCAGCGTGTACACAAACGTTTTACTGCGACCATTGTCCGTTTCTTTTAATCTCCGGATATGTAATCAATCGAATGGTTTTCCTTCTGCACGAATATAGCGAACCGTGATTCACATTGTTAAGATCTCGTATGTTAGATGGAGGGGGCAAGGTGGTGGTGGAAGTAGGCACAATGGTGACACGAGAGGGCTAAGGTGACATATGGGGCAACCGATCCGTGACGAGATAGAATTACAATCTCAAGGGTAAGCCCAAGGTTCATGCCTAGTTAAAGCGGCACCACTCGTGTTAGTTCGAGAGTCCGCGCATTACATGTGACTTGATTAAACGCGAGTCTCTGCCGTCGAAGGGGCTCTGTGTAGCAAAGGCCACGCCGTATAATCGTGCAGTTTGATTTAGAGACGCGCGAGTCGAGACGGTGGTAGATCGTAAATATCGGGAACAATAGCCGGCATTCTGATTGAATCTAGTACAAAAAGTTGTTGTTCGACACCTGGTTTCTCATGTTGGTTTAAACGAGTAAGATTCAAAAGGCGAGCGACAATTAGATAGCCACGAGAGAGAGAATATAATTATTCAATTTATTATATTAATAAACGATTCCGTCCGCGAGCCGACATTCGAGAGTGTATAATTGTCACAACAACGGTAGGTAGGATCGATGGTCGCACATAGTCCGATGAAAATCGTCGGCGATAAATTGTTCGCGTATTCATGCAGAGGAAACATATTTGCATATTATCTGCCAGAATGCTTCTTCCTGATTTAACATGTAATTTCGAATTCCGCCCGAGAGTCGCTTCCTGCTGCAACGACAATGAATAATTTGTGTTTGGACAAAGTTGCCGCGATAGCGGCGCGATGTAAATGTGCGGTGATCGTCGGACTGTAATTGCGATGCACGGACGAGACGCGGAGAGAACGGACGCGGTCGTCGTTGCCACACCTTTTTGCACAACGTTAACGAACATGCCAAGTGTAACCTAGGATGAAAAACGAAACAACCGGTTTTGTTCAACAAAATCGTGCGCAGGCCGCGCGACGGCGTCGCCGTAATCCTCTCAGACACCGGAGATCGAGAGTACGAGAAGAAAAAACGATGCAACCTAGCCAGGCTAGTGTGTGTACGGTCTGAACCGAATAACGCGGTTGATGCCGAGAGCATCACGTGGCCCCACGAAGGGGAAGGTCAGAGAACCCCTGGAGATCCGTTCACGTCGAACTCTATTATATCGCTGGCATTCCCTCTCTCCCCATCTGCCCCTCCCTTCCCCTCGCCGCCAAACGTGCATGCACGCATTACACGGGGGTTGAGCACGAAGAAGCTGGATACCAGAATGCTGCATCCACTGACACCACATACGTAATACACGACTCTCCGGGTCACGCCGTGTCGTACTTAGCTAGCCAGCTATCTACCTACCGAACAGATACCGAGAGGAGAGAGTCGAAGAGATGGTAGTACGGCGGCGGCGCGGGCGAGAGCGCACGTTCCACCTGCTCGCATAAACCACGGAGTATCCACTTTGCTCAGGCGCAGGCACGGTTAGATACGTTCGCATAATGGGCGCGTATACGTGTATAAGCTCGGACTCTCTCTCTCTCTCTCTCTCTCTCTCTCTCTCTCTCGGTACCTGACGCCGTCGCGGATGCAGAACGGATCGCATGCCGGCCACGTAATGGCGATTTACGTTTCCTCTTTAAGTCGGACTCGCGCGCCGATTCCCGGATGCGCGGTTTCGTGTTACAGCAACAGCAGCAACAGCAACACAACTGTTTCACGTCGTTGCATATCGAACGAATCGCGATAATCGATCGAAGCGTAACCGAGCGACTTAAGGATTCGTCGCGGTTTCACTCTCTTTGTGTTTTGCAAACTCGCATACGCTAAGAGAAAAAGAAAGTAAGAAAGCAAAGAATAAAAAATTTCTTTGAAATCATAGCTGCATAGCGTTGTCGCGACACGAAAAATTCACGTCATTGGTCCCAGCTGACCGAGGCAATGTATGGGTTAAACCGCTCCGATCACATCCCGTGTAAATTTTGAGTAACACGATGCATTACTGACAAACAAGCAGCTATCAATCTGCCCGTCGTCTATTCAGCCGCTACGGACCCCGCGCGTCCATATACGAAACACACACACAGTTTGCAGCAAACCAATGTATGTACGTAGGGGCCACCGAGCATTGTTAATGCCGACCGATCGACGCCACCAGCGGCGAGGTTTCCATGGGAATTCGCGGCGAATTCACGTGATCTTCTCTTGTTTAATTAACACCACTATCAAAGCGTAACAATTCTGTATCTTTCACGCCGCCGAACACGCAGAATTAGAAATCGGTCGCGTAATTGCTGCGATAATTAGTCGTCATTTTATGCGCCCTGAGAATTATATGTCGATAATGAAAATTCTAATAAAGATGTCATGACCTATAAGCATTTGTATTATAAATCATTATATTATCTGCAAATGTGTGTATGCGATAGCTTCATTTACATACATCTATCCTAAGATTATCTTAAAAACAGAGAAGTGTTGTCCTTTAAAAAAAAAAATAAATTAATAAAATATCAATTATAGTTATTTTATTTATTTCGTAAAAATTATTTTAAATATTTAAAAAAGTTTATTATAGAATTAAACATATATTTATTATTATATTATATTAAACTAATGTAATAATTATATTAATGTAATAATAGAAATATTAAGATCGCAAGTTTTATATAAGCAATTTCGAAGTCTTATATTGTAATAAGAATATAGCAAGCGAAAGAGAAAAAACAACAAGATGGATAACAAAATTAGTACGATTGGATATCAAAGGTAATAGAATCTTGTGTCATCGATGATGCAGATACTCCATAATTAGACATTACATGATTAATTACCGTAAGTCGAGATGTATTTGCACCTGCGGTGATTCGATAATTCCTTGGATCGATAAACGCAGGATTACTGGTAACCTCTAATCAACCGTAGTGATATTTGATGACTATACTGGCTTTAATGGACGATTGTGAATATGGCATTTATTGTTGTTCTTACATGTTTTTACAAAAAAATTATCCATCCCATTACGAGAATTGCATTTCAGAAAGATGGAAAATATCTGCTTATTATTGAACAATTAAACTTCTCTTTCTCTTACTCCACAATCCTCGTATAATATTTAAAACAAAAAATCGATCAACGTGTTTTCTCATTTTTATACAGTCTCAAGATAAATATTTCAAAGAACTGTTATGCTCTATGTTCTTTCTTTGAACTCTGGCAAAGTAATGCATGTAGCTTTCACAATATAAGATAACCCGAGCTTTCTTGAATTTCTGCGGAGATGAAACAAGCAACTCGCCCGAATGAAAGTCTGTCTATTATGGCATGAGCTTTGTATAACATATTCCGTAAAAAGTAAAAACAACTAGGCAGAGATAATCAATTAGAAATTGCTTTTTTACGTTTGCCATAGTTCAACATATTTCTCCATTATATACTTCTTTATTAATTTATAAGCATTATCAAAATTTATTTAAAAAATAGGCAAGAAATTTTCTATTGAAAAGTTATAAAAACTGTTTAAATATTAAAATATTTATTTAAAAAGTTTATAATAAATAATGTCTTCATTTTAATCCTTTTTTGTTTTATGTCAACATTGACATATTCAATATGATAATCCTTCATTTAATTCTTTAAACAATAGCAGTATATGATTCTAATTGGCAAATTATATATTTGCAATCTGTATGAAATTCATCAAAGATATATGATCGTTCGATTAGAGACTAATAATCTAATAATATTAAAATCAGGACAAAGTTGCTTCATATGAGTTTATTATTTGTGAAATTTAGATTCGAAGCACAAAAGATTTTTTAAGTATTAATAACCGGATTAAAAGCCATATAAAGATGAAACTGCGACGGAGGGAAAGCAGACGAGCGGCGTTGGAGAGGAAGGAAAGAAAGCGACGAGGCAGCTGTTACGGTCCCATTGTAAGCCCGTCCGGTCGCTCCGCAATTATTTACCGGCACGTAGAGAGACGGCGAGAAACATCACGCGAAAACACAGAAACGCCCGACACGACTTATGGCGCTTCGAGACAGTCACTGATCGTGCCTCGCACGAATACGCGTCGCTTTTGCAATGCAAATCCTATGTCTAGCGCGTAATACGGCTCATTCGTCACGGCAAGCAATGCGGCGCCGTTCGCCGCGACGTTACTAAATCTCCGCCACGTAAACGCAGTAGCGTCATTCCAGATAAGGAATTAGCAACGAGGAAGCGTCAGCGTGAAAATTCCATTCCAACACGCGAATGAACGGCAGTTTTATACACGAAGGGAACACATCGATGCACGAGTAGTAATGGTTTGAACTGTATCAGCGAAAATACTGTTATAATATGTGTAACCGATATCGCATGCAAAATTAACATTATATAAATAATACGCGTGTTGCAAGTTTCCAGCCGCCTCAATTAATATATGTATTTAAATATAGGTCGAAACTCCACATTTGCCGCTAATATTCTGTTCGTTTAGCACGAAATTATTAATAGCATGCTACATATCACCGAATACAATAGAATGGAAAATCAAACAAGTGCGCGAGTGGCTAATTAAATAAATGAAGGTTCCAAACGAAAAATGTCATTTATTCGAAGATAGAAAAACGCTATTTAACTAACGGTTAATGCATGCGAATCTCGCATTATCTAAGTGTAATTCGTAGCATTATATTTGCACAAATTATTTATTATATTCTTATGAAACAGATCGAATCGGAAGCCTGTTAGAAACAATCTGATAAATATAAATTAACATTATAACGGATCCACGGACTAAAGTGAATCTTTACGCTTAGTGTTTTTCGCCGTTAAGGAAGAGTATCGCAGAAAACAACGTTGGTGATTACTATCTCTGTTTCCTGCTCTCAAACGAGCAAGAGTACGCTGGTGGTGCTTTTACAAGAAACGATCTCGTCGTCTCATTCTTCCGTTTTCTTATCCTAGAGACGGAGAGTACGATATACGTGAGCCTTAATGAGGCCGTAGTAGTTCAAGCGGACATTAAATCGGCGTCTGGCCAGCTAACAATTCTTTCCTGACATGCTGCAAGGTTTTTTTTTTAACATACACTAGACCAGCTTGCAGCGTGAATATACGAGGTTTTTGGCTCGAGGCTCTCTTTCTAAAAGTTTTTATTTATTTTTTTAACGTCATTCCACCCGCTATCCTTCGGCAATTTTTATGCGAATCATAAATCAACAACTTTTTATTTTCCCTAATTCGTCTCGTCTAAAAAGTCAAATAAATATTTCAAAGTGAATGTAACACATACATAATTTTGATTTAAAACAACATGTCCTAATATGACGGAAACGGGATAATTGTGTTGCGATAAACTGATTGCAATATCGCAGATTCAATGTGTCCTTCCATATCTCTCTGTTTGTCGCGTCAGTCGGCAACTACCAAGAGAAACTACCCTTAATTTCTTGATGAAGTGATCGCTTACGGAGGGACTTTAGACCATGAAATCATATTTGCGGAGACTTTGACCAAGTGCCTACAAGAGTTCTCCAGTATGTATACCTAGAGGGCTATAGAGCAAATGGCCACGCTCGGATTTGGTCATTACGTGTGAAAGCAAGTCCGTCCAGCGACTGCAATTCAAAGTTACGAGAGTTGAACGCGAGAGTGACGACTCTGATGATCTTTGACGATCGAGATGCGCCGGTTTAGAATCCCGGAGAAACTATCTATTCGCGATTGATTTTGCCGACATCAAATCACAGAGAGAGAGAGAGAGATTCGAACGTTCGAAAATTGTTATAAAAATATAATAATTGCAACATCTAATGACAGAATAAATTAAAAATAACTGCACACAAATTAGAACATAATGTGCACTTGTTTAAAAATCAATATCGTGCTAATTTCCAATGCTTGTATTAACGAAATGCAGAAACAAGTTGCATGCCGGTTTCATTCAAATATTAGATCGAACAAATAATGTTAATAAACCGTGAAAGAAAGACAGAATCGTATATCATAATGCCTACATGCAGAGAGATATACTGTACTGTACAATAGATTTGCTTCTCTCGGTTTAGTCTATCGAACTAATGCTATTGCGGTCGCATGTTCATATTAATTGTCATTCAACCAGTACGCATTTCCTTCTGTAAATACGCCAATAATTACACCGCAAATACATTTTCCATGACAATTGTATAGATGAAAGAAACAGACAAATGTACTGTAATATCTGACTGATAAAAATTTGATCTATAAACTTTAAAAAAATTTCTTCCACAATGCATTTTGTACACTACATAAAAATGCTATATAATTAAATCATATTGAATTAGTTTCTTTAATTTAATTTATTTTAAGCACATTTTAAACGTATTGCTCAACGTATTATTTTTTAATTATAATAAACATCATTTTAATAAAATTATACGCGTATATATTTCTTTCCCCAAAAGTTTTTTAAGCAAGATATATGTTAATAAAAAGTTTTTTAATATGAAGAGAGTTAGATATATCGAGTAAAAAGTATATACCGCAGTAAAAAGTAGAATATTGGCAAAAAGATTTCCCGAGATAGAAGAGCCGGTGTGTGTTTGGAGATTATACTCATCTCGCATCGAATTCATGTGTAATCACCGGAGAAAATTTCGGCCGTACATTATGTCGTACAGAAATTGCAAAGATCCCACCACTTTGGGCGACGTGTCCAAAAGTTGGTAATAAGCAGGTTAAAAGGGTACGAGGGTACTAGAAGGTATAAGCCTCAAGGCTCTGAAAATCGGGAGACCCATATAATCTCCCTCCTTTACACGGAATTAAGATTAGTGTATTCGCGGTAATTCGATGGTGTCCGCCGGCTGCAACGCACTCACCGTTTTATTTTGTACCTTTAGGACGAAAGCTTCCCCCTTGCACCTTCACCATCCGGACAATTCGCAGCGAAACGAGATAACTTTTTTCTTCCGAGGCGGCAATAATACTGTTTCTTTCGTCGCGCCGGGTATAAAAGCGACTTAACACCATCTATTTTATAGACTCAGATTTGTAAAAACTTTATCAAAGGAATAAACATTCCATTGTTCGCTCAGATAGCGCAAATCCATCTTAAATCGATTGCCCAATCGTTGAGTGAGATTCATTGATTCGCCGGAGATTAAAAAATTCATTCGGATACATCTGCGATACTCGGAGAATCGAGCCATAGAAAACGTACCGCAAATGCGATGCCCGATATAGGTCAACGAATATGCCAATAATATAATAGTGTTATTAGCTGTATCAGTTCCATTTTAATATCGGCCGAATTATAATATTAGTTAACCGACAGTAATTACGGAGTAATGAGTTATATGGCCCTCATATTGGGATACCACCGCTATACGCAAAAGATCGTGCTTCCTGCCCAAATAATTAGCATCGTTTCAGCATCGATGCTTCTTATTGCTCTTACACGATTCGCTTTCTCAGGAAGTTGTAATACCGGTGATTCGAATAACACGATTTCGCGTGTTTATAATATTTTACTCGTTCCCATTCGGGTATCGCGGATGAATCCGATAATCTAGCATTTCGAGTACCAGCGTCAATTCGATTCGTGACGTCGACGAATAAATTGAGGATGCCTGTCCAAGGTACTCAACTGTTTGCGAAACTCACTGGCTGGAAGTTAAAGCGAAATTGCCCCACGGCATAAGAAACCCGAGAGCGAATAAAGTTTATTACAAGTTTATCATGGGATCTTGAACCCATAGTTTTTTCCCTCCCCCTGCCCATGAAGGTGAAGGTGACGAGGCACACGTTCGACCTAAAAATAAAACTCACGAGTCTGTCGACTGAATCGAGGTCGCACTACGAGCGCGGCGACCTTGTCGGTATGAAACAAAGTCAGATTAAAATCTAAGGTTCGAATGGTGACCCACGCATGGCGTTGGTATGCAAAATATTTATACAGGGGGAAGAAAAAATCTTAGCAATTTTATAGGCGCGTGCAAAAGCGGACTTCCCCAAAGTAAGGTAGATTTATCGCTCTAGAAATATTTCAAATTTCATTTGTCATATCTGTAAGTTCCATTGTATTCTTTATTACATTTTTATTATAATATATTTTTCATGTTTAATTTTTCATGTTTAATAATTTATTTGAAAGAGGAAAAGCAGAACGTATGACGCATATATTTAGATTTAACACGTGCGTGCGATAAAAATATTGTACGAACAGATCAGAACTGTATAAAAAGTTTATACACCGGCGATAATCATGATCCGCGCTATCGATATGGCGCCTCCACTATCAGAGTCGTCGTGATATATATAGAGAACGTCTCCAGTAACGGGCCAAGACCGCCGCCGAGTCCGATAGATGCGAGTGACTCGATACGCGTGGTCACGATAAGATAACCCTTCATAGAAATGCTCGTCGCGTCTGGCAAATGAGCCACACATGGTAACGTAATATAAGATGGAGCACGGCAAAGAAACGGGATAGCTATAGACTAAACGATGATAAATGGTCTTATTACTTGCGCGATGCAGGTCAAAGTTCTAAATTTATGAATTACATTTTCTTATCAATGGACATTTGGCTCCGTGTTCGTGAAATATAAATTATTATTATTATATGCAAACAAATAATTTGCTATTAGCAGAATTTAAAAAATCAAACACGTCAAACTTGATTAATTTTATATCACGCGTCAATTAAGTTCTGACATCCCGGTAAAGTCTCGCGAACGATCGTTGTAAGTACTTTAGAAATTGATCGTAGTTTTCGTCGGAGAATTGAGAACGGCGTCTCGTGAAATCCTGACATGTCCAAGGTAATTAATTAACCACGTTTCCGACGTTCTTACTGGCGCGCAGCCAAAACTGCCGAAAATACTGCAGATTGTATCGGATATTCGTGAGAAATTAGCTAAAACTATCTTTCATATATCGAACGGATGCGCCAAATTCGTGTCGTAAAAAGCATTCGTCGTATAGATTATTTCCTTCGCGAATTATATTTCTAGCGATAACGCAAATAGAAAAAGAGAATTTGATTACTGTTAACGAAATAAATAATTAATATTAACTAATTGCCATCAATAGCATGCTTTCATTTTACTTTATAGCATATCGCATTTTGAAATGTAATCGACATTAGGACGTGCGTTATCAGGGGGACAATTTTGCTCTAAGAGCGGAAACAGTGATATTAACTTCGTAAACACGTATCCGAACAATGCAGCCTGTAGGGTTCGCATTTTCGTTGTTTGCTGGTCGAGCAGAAAACGCATCTGTCGTCGTTCAAAAATGGCGGATAGTCACGGTGAGAGGGTGTCAGACGGTGGCGCACATACGTACAGAACATTATAATAAACTTGGCGCGAGAGGAGGAGGAGAGAGTATACAACGCTCGTCGAACAAAATGCCTTTGTCATTTCGCACAACAAAGCTGGACAGCAAAATAGGCTCGCATATGATAGAGCCAGAAGGGGGAAAGGCCGAGGGGGGGGCTTGCGGGCACGAGTGGCTCGCTAACCGCGAGGTATATAAACCGGAAACCGGAATCGTGTTGCCTGGCTGGTCGCAGTTAACCGTCGCGCTGCACGTCTCCCGTTTCGTCCTAACGCACCGATAACGAATTTCGCCTTTGTCTTTATATACGAGATGTTATAACTTCGCGACCCCGGCGAGAACGAGACTAGAAGCTGACGGGCGGAAAATGGGGGAAGGGGACGGAAAAGGCGAGACCCACCACCGACGCCCCGTAATTCCGTTTCACTGCGTATCGGGAGCCGAGATGCATCGCGACACGCTGTCGTTAGGGAGCGTCTTTACTGCCGCCCCCGGTAATACAACTTACGCGAGATGAGTCATCCGATGGGGTCCGCGCACCCCTGCGCGGGATAGCAGTCGCTCCAATGAGGGTGGGTATGTAATAAACGAGACTTTTGCGAGGTCCGACGTACCGAAACAGAAAGAGAGAGAGAGAGAAAGATAACGATAAAAGGGTAGTGTGGAAAAGTCCCGCTCTCTCGGCCAAAGTTGGATAGTAATTCCGCGCTCCCTCTCAGGGGACGCCGTACAGCCTCGCGCAGCTTGCGACAATAACGAACGATGCCAAAAAAATGCAAGCCGTTTTTTGTTATGCTCTCTTCGATGATCGCAATGATCGTTTATGCAAAAGAGATAAATTCTTTTTATAAAAAATAAATATGTACATCTAAAATGAGAAGAAGTGATATTTTAATATGATGATCGTGATTATAACACACATGCATATATACGCGCTACCGATAATCAAAAGCGCGGAATTCTTAAGATACCGTTTCGTAATTTTTGTACACACATTATTCCAAGATAGCGTTCCGATAACTATGATAATCTGTTGCTCAGAGATAAAATTTTACCAATTCGCCGATTCTATCACGGATGGCATCGAAATATTCGTCGAGATAATCGACTTTCCCGTGCATTCGACCAATTACAGTTGCGTCAAACCTCGGGGAAATTCGAGGGATGGAATACAAAGGGGGGGCGCAGACGGTATATACGGACGACAGAGAATGCGGAATAATCAAACTTCCGCGTGCGAGAGCCCCTACGCGTTCTCGCACTGAATTATGATGGTACACTGAACTATGCGTCCTATATTGCTCCTATAGCTATGTAGCAATAACGCGCCTTCATCCGAAGGGTGATGAGCAGTCGCGCCATTCAAAGTCATTTACGTATACAGATTATCGGATAATACATCTTCCCCCGGCATACGATGGACGACATAACACGCCGATTATCCTTCTTTCAAAATAACGTACCAATCCAAATCCAATTCCGATAATCTTATCAGTATCGATACGCTGCACCCGCACGTTTGTATGCGCGCGCGCTGTTTCATCGCAATTCATAACATTTTAAAGAGTGACTCACGTAATCAACTTTCGTAAATTGAGTTACCAGAGTTCAACGAATAGTTATTAGCCGCTTAAAAAATTGTCAGCTGATGAGACGAGATGCACGCAAATGGGATTTAAAAGTATACTTTGTCAGCTATCGAGGCGAGATAGGAGACGTTGCCTGGCGCGGACCACACGAGACGGACACTCGTGTGTATCAACTTCCTCCTTCTTGGCGAGATATAAGTTGTAACGTGAATATAAATGAGACTAACGAGCTCTCTGTGATGTCGGTAATGACGGTGGATTACAGTCGGAGAGCTGGGTCGCGGCGCATACCGTCAGCCCCGCCGGATTCCACGTCGGTGCTGTCATGACTCGCAGCTATACACAGTCTCGTGCACATCAAGTTTTATCGCGAGCAGCCAAAGCGAGTATCTCTATAGCGTGCTTTCCTCGCACGGCCTGCTCTCTCTCGTTCCGTACCGCCGCGAGTGATAAAAAATGCGCCAAGTATCGCGTTACGACATGACGGTCAAGTTCCGAGCGCGTATAAACGTGAATAAAGAAAAACGGGCATTATGTAAGACGTCACTATTGCAAGAGCATCGCGTTCTATCCCGGAAGCATTTCTTAGCATCATTATGCAGAAATCTTGATCGGAGATTTATGGATTCTTTTTGTACTATACAAATAAATTTTGGATCGATTATATTATTGGTTTCGAAGGCTCTAATTCGATAAGTGAGTTGAGAAATGCTCGTAAAAAAAAGAATTATCTTTGTAAACAGAAAATTATCTCTCTTTCCTATTACATAATCCGAATGTTAAATTGTCAAACATTTCATATGATAATTGAACGGTACATTTCCAATAACCATCGCTCGATGAAGGTGCCGAAATTCGAATTGCCTGCGTTACTTGTATCGCTCCATCTCGAAAGTTATTTTCCATTATAACTTTCTCGATAACGCGATATACTCGATACGCGTACATATACCTTCGATCCGTTTTTTTTTTCTTTTTTTTTTCCTTTATAGTAGCTCCTCTGCTATCAAGGGCTCGTAAGAACGTGAAGCCTGCGAGAAATCGAGGTGGTCCACCGACAAGCTTACTTCTTTATCATTAATCATGCGTATCGGTCGGCAGACACGAGCATGAATAATTGGCAGAGCGGTCCAACCGTGAATGATTCTTTTCTCTTCAACCAATTACGTGCCACTGTGTGTATCCTACCGACGGATACGAGGATCCCCCCGTAATGATTATCAAAGAAGTTGTTTCACAACGATCTGATATTAATGATTTAAATTATCCGCACGCTATTTTTCCGGTTGCTCGTTTAAAAAAAACAAAGTGAAAGAAAGTGTTAAAAGATATGAATTAAGATCGTAGAATAATTCGCGAGTGTTCAAAAGTCACGTTCTCCTCTAAAGCCGATTTAGAAATTTATGCTATAACGAGCAGGCTCTCGCTGCTTTCCTGCTTTCGCACGCGAGCTCGTCCAAGCGCACGCGCATGCAACCGATGCTATAAACTAGAAGTAAACTTTATGCGGCCGGGATTAACTCGGAATAAAAACTGCCGACGACGATCTCGCCGAGGAAGAAACTTCTCCCATCAGTCTCGTGATCACGTAATAATTTAAACGCCGCCCGGGTGAGAAAGTTTATTTCCCCGCAGAGCCCAAAGTCCAAAAAGCATGCTTCACGGCCAGTGACGATCTTTCCTCCCGTTATCGTGTTACCCGCAGTATCATGTAAAGTCTATATCAGATTAAAAATCAAAAGCTGTACTGTAATTGCACGTTAAAGATTTGGATCGGACAAAAAATGATAAAACAATTTATAGTTGACAGCGGATTAATCGCACATCTCTATTTGTAGTCTGATACGAGAGCTTAAAGAGAATTTGTTGTATATATATATATATATATATGTATTCATAATTTTACAATTATTGCAAAAATTGAAATTATCAATAAAAATTTCATATATACTGCCAAGAAAATTAAAAAAAGAAAAAGGATAATTATTCGTGATATAATTAATAGCTTTAAAGACAATCTGCTCATTAAACATAAAAAACGTAAAAAATTAAAAGCGTAAAATGTCACATAACATCACTTACAAAATGAATGTAAAACGTTGAAAGAAGATCTCACATACATTAAGACGAATATTACGTGTACTCCAGAAATAACGTGAGATTTCTTCAAGTGACACGTAATCCGTCTGCTCGGAAACAATGTCGGCGACAGTTTGACGACACCACATGCACGCATATCTGTAGGTATTGCGCGTATCTCTAATCTCTCGTTTATCTGTATATGTGTGCTAACGTGAAACACCTCGACCGGTTTCTTTTCGTCGCGCTACTATAATCCTATTTTATACAACGCAGTATGATGGATTTCACTATTTTAACGGAATATTTTGAAATAAATCAATGTTTTGAAAATTGCTTTCTCTTGTATCAAAATTATTCTATAATTCAAATCCAAAAAAAAAATAAATAAAAAAATAATTCGAAATATTGTAAAATATATTTTAAATATTAAATAAAAAAATATTGTAATATATTTTAAAACGTTAATTTAAAAACTTTTTTCTCTGCCATAATTAAATTTATTTCTTTTTTTATTTATCTAGAAAAAAGTTTCACGAGATTTTCAAATTCATATAATTGATATTTGTTAATTACTTTTTACATATATATTTCACTTTTTGAACAAATTTTTTCATAATACTTTTATTTTATAGAACATGCGTAATATTATTTGAAATTTATATTTCCAATTCGCAGTCGCGTTAAAACAATGAAATTTATTACTGTGATGGTACTCTACTGTGGGCAATAAAACGCGTCTCGCACAAATAAAGCGAATGTCCTTGGGAAAACTATAGAATTAAAGCACATTTTCCATGGCCGTTTTTCATTATATCCACCAGGATATGAATTGTCAATGCAAATATCGACACAAATATTTTTATATATTTTTACATAAGCTGTACATATATACTGCGAATAGAATAAAGTACACTTTTTTCTTTTTTATGCGCAAGTAACATGAATATGTTAATCCGCTCGTAACTTTATAGGATATACGAAAGCTCACCTTTTTTACAATTTCAGTATTTGATTAAATTACATTCTCATAATATGTGAGAGAATTTCTTTTTCCATTTTCGACCCGACTTACCGGAAAACTAAACGCAACCGAAGTAACTGCAATATCGCGCACAAATTAGCATAATATGTTAATGACACTTGCAATATATTTGCATGATATCAAGACGTTCACCATGCTACCCACTGCTTCTCGACGCGACTGCTTCCTATATGACGCAATTAATAAATTCGCTATATTACTTGTACGCCATCCTCCCGGATTAAAACACGCCCTAGAGTAGCCTGTACCTATTCCGGTTACGTTGTTTGTAGAGAACGGACGGCGACGGCAAAACCGCGGGTCGGCGCACCGCGTTTACGTAAGACAACGGCAGTGGCGTAAAAACGACCGAAGGGGCCGCAGGATTAACAGAGAGAGCTCTTGGCTGGTACCTCGGCGATGTATCGCGTTAGGGAACCAAATTAGCGAGGGGGCTTATTACTGCGGCTGCAGCTGTGCGCCGTAATCCGCCGCCGGTGCTCTTCTCCACCCGGGTGCGTGTAGCCGTGTAACCGAGGCTCTTCGCGGTACGTTATTGTCTCTAATTTAAACCGGCGATTTCCTGTCACTCCCGGTCGCGCGGCTAAGGCTGCGCTGCTAGTTACATACACGTTCTACGAGCGAGCGAGCGAGCAAGCGCGCCTACCGGTTGGCTTCATAACAGGATTACGTGGGTTAGACTCAACACTACACAAAGTACGACATCAGTCTCAAGTTTCTCAATTAGAGTTGGTAAATTAAATATATATCAAAGTGAAAAAAAGAAATAAGACACGCGCCTGTCCGTGCTTCTTTGGATCCAAAAATGGATGCTTGATTTTATGAATCATACGTCTATTATGTTTACGATACTTTACTTATCATATTTTTGCAGCTATATTATTTAAAATAGATTTCTAACGTGATAATTCGAATAATGTCGATTGGATAATCTGTTTATTCCAATTCTTTCTATTTGTAGTGAGAATTCAGCAAAGTTTTTATCGATTCGCTGATTTTTCGACTGTTTGAAATTTATAACAAGTCTGTCGCCGATTCGCAATATTCAATAGTTTGAGGAGCACTGGGTATTGCTTTGGTATGCACGCGGAATACGCGTGGGTTTCTTCGATGCTGGCCACCGGCGACGCCATTGACGTCGCGAAGTGCATAAGCGGAGGAAGCGATCGTGCAAGACTAAAGAAAAGTAAAGATGAGAAGCTTTGTGTCGGGTATATCCTCTTAGAAGATACTTTTTATAAAAATATAATTTCTCCAAACGGAATATGCTTCATACTTGTTGGAAATATTCAAACGGAAGGACACAAAAGATATAGTCGAGTTGAGATAGTCAGAATGTCTCTCTCGCGATGTAAAGACTTTTATATTCTAAGATTCTAAAAGATATAAAGAGAGAGAGAGAGAGAGAGATTTTATATCCAATATATTTGATATTAATAATATCGCACTAATAATATATTTTATTGACAAATTCTAATATAATTACGTAATACTCTTTGTTAAATATTTTATGCATTAAATATATTTATTATTTAATACATTTTATAGATATTGTTAATATATTATTTAATCTCTCTTTAAAAAATCTTGTACCTCAATGAAATCGTGAACAAAATGTTATTGTGAAACATTGATCGATGGTATTCGCACGGAGAAAATGATTGGCGGCGATCGGTCGGTGCTACGCGAGGAAAGCCCTTCTTCTTTACCGCGTACAAACGATCTCTCGCGAGCCCGGCGGGGATACAACACGAAACCGGTCGAGCTATTATTTTTTTATGACGTAATTATCGTGGAAGTCTGCGCCTTGCGTTGAATTAGCCCAGGCATGGACCACTTTCTCTTTCTCTGCCACACCTTCCTGTTCTCTCTATCACCCATCTCTGCCATCTTTGTTTCTTTCTCTCACCTCTGTCGTAATCGCTCACAGCAGACTAATCTTCGATGTTCTGATTTCGTTATAAACTGCAGGAGAGAGTTTTAGCCTCACGCGTTTATTTCCACGTTATTAATCTACTAATTAAGGATCATGCAAAATTCTTGTTAGCATCACACATTCCGATCGAGTACTTTTTCTTAATAACCAACGTAATCACGTTCAGCTCAAATTACCCTCGAGGCCCTTTTGTATATGCACAAAGGTATACGTTAGAGATTCTTCGATAAAATATCATCTGCTAAAATATGTATATTTTTCGTATCCAATCACTCTCGTTATCGAATACGATATTGTAAAAAAAAAATATCATTATTTAAACTTAGAATAGATATATAAATTATAGACTTTATAATAGTAGACAGCAAGAAAACATGTATAGAACTTAAATTCGGAAGCTATACACATATATTTGCGAAAAAAGAAGATACATTTTCACAGAAAATTTAATGATATTTCAAAGAGAAGATTCTTTTCACAAATCTCTATATACTCTTTTAATGATATTTCAAGAGATTTCCGCAAATGTATATGGTATATTCAACGTTATCTTACCATAGCATTAAGCTATATGGTGAAACAACTACTACAGAATAGAAGCTTTTAACATGGGAATGTATAAACGAGGATGATGCCGACAGTGTTTTGAAGAGCATGTTAAAAATATATATCCTCTTCTCTGCGATTCTTCGAGCTTATCGTCGATTTATTCACTTCTCTATATTTAGACAAGTTTCTGTCGCTTCTAGAATAATCTCTATGTTTCACGAATTATACTTGCGTGTGTGGAGTTACTTTATTTTTTTTTTTTCTTTTAATTTTAAAACAGAACATAGCAAAATATAGTAAACTCGGGAAAAATAAATCTCTTTCCGCTCTGTGCAAATATATAAAATAAAATGTACGAAAAATGTGTTTACAAAAAATATTTTTCAACACTATAATTTCCGCACGGATTTATTTCTCATTTGGCGCAGCTTTCGCACGCCGAAGTCGCCGGCTGTTTCATTCTACGCTGTTATCAAAATTGCATAATAAATGATACTGATCGTGAAACGAATATTCTACAAAAAAAAATCCACCCAGTTTTTCGTCCGGCGAAACTCTGATCTCTTTCATTTCAAAATACATTGACCGACCGGCGGCGAATGAGCGGTCTCTGCTAAATGAGTGCCACATGCAAATATAGTTTTAATGGAATCGTGCTTCCAATTATCTATAACCCCGTATATCTATCATATAAAAATATATAGATTTTGTTTCTCCATTGTTCCGGTTTCTATATATTGTTTTATCGCAATCTCTTTATCAATGTCAGACAAAAGTTTACTAAATCCGCTTATATGCAAAAGCGATCAAGATCGGACAATTTGTTGCTGATTGAATGCAGAATTTTCAAAAAAATAAACGCGACAAATTCATTAACCGTTCGCTAATAATTACGAAACAATATATTTATACGTTTTGATTATAAAATCGCATTGCTAGAGAGTTTTATTTATTATCGAATAATTATATCAATTGGATCTGTTATCACATTGTTTTAGGCAAAATATTTAATGCTTTTAATGCTAATTTCCGTAATAACGTTTTATGTGCTTTATACAAGTTTGAAAATATAAAATTATATTTCCGTTAATTTAGACATATAGATGTGAAACGTGTTGTATCGATTCGCGAAGGCATTGCCAGTTTCAGTCGCCATAAATAAGCATACAAAAAAAAAATATATATATATATATATTTTGATAATTGAAATACGTATAGATTCCGACATAAATACATCGATATATGATAATATATATGTGTATTCGATTATTCACTGTATATATATGCAACTCCCTCTACCTCTCTTTCCTTTCCTGCCACTCAGGAAATTAACTGTCAAGATAGCTTCAAAGCTGTGCATTCTTTGGCTCGGCGGTTGTCGATCCACGAGCGCTGAATAAGAAGAAATACAGCAAGTCATTATGTTACAAATTGCACAACGAAGACAACGAAGCTGCGCGACAGTGAATTTGAGTTTAAATAACTCTTTAAAAGCGCATGTCCTGCCCCTCCTCTCCCCGCGTTTGCCGCGTTTATACGGAAAATAAAAGCCGAGAAAAATGTAAAATAAATAATCAGATCGCATCCTGCCTGACCCAAGCTTTAAAAGAAAAAATTCCGGAGATAATAATTCCCCGTCAAGCCGCGTTCGCGTAATTAATTCTTCTCCCTTCTCCGCTCTCGAAACTTTCGGCGGTAAATAATTTTTCGAGAGCAGCGCAAACACAGTACGATCATTTATCACGAGTGTATTGTTACAAAGAAGCAGGCAGTTTGCTTCGCTTCCTTGAGCAGGATTTATACCTGCTGATGGGAAGTCCTTCGCAGTGCCAGGTGTTTGAGATTATCTGCCTATACTGTCTGGAAGAGATTTTCTCCCAAGAATATCTCAAACACCGGCTTATCGCTATTGTGTACGGTCAAATAATCACCAATAAACATTCGATAACTCTAATTTTTTTTTCAAATTTTAAATTTCGCGTAAAACTTATTCGACAAATTCACACTGTATACTTGAAAAAAAAAATTTTCGAAATAATAATTTTTGTTTTTTAGCTATTTTTTTATAAGAGAAAATTATGTGATAAATTTGGCTTTTTACTTATAGAAGAAAATTGTGTATAGAACTCGAATAATAATATAGTCGACGTATCGTTATGCAGTAATACTTTCAATAACATTGTTTTACCACGCCGTGCGAAACAATTATTGGAATTCAAATTAAACTGTCAGATCCGTTCTTCTATGTCGTTTATTTCACTGACTACAAAATCGTCATCTTTTCTCGAAGATTCTTTGGATTATCAAGAGCTAGCGTTACATGTTACGCACAAATCGATGACTCAAAATTATTCGAAACTCAGAAAAAAGTCACATATACGCGCAACCACCATAAAAATAATTGTGTTCGCGATCGAGAGTGTCTTTGAGGTGGAAAAACCGACCGACGATCGTATAACCGATAAGATATAATAGTCAAATTCGGAATATCGATCGCATGCGCGACGCGTTTCTGATGATCGAGTCACAAAGTTCTCAGCATCCACTCGTAGAATGTCGAACGATCCGGAAAATCTTAAGACCGGGTCGGGTCAGGTCGGATCAGGTCGGATAAATCGCGCGGCGACACCAGTTCACGTTTCTCAGCATGTGGAACATGCACATATATATATATATCTCAAGTATTGCATGTATATTTTTTTTTTTCGGTAAGTGCATGTGTGCACGTTCTTCACCTTTTTCATGCTCTGCTTACGGCATAAGTGGCGGCGAGTTTGCGTCGGATTGCAACGGACTCTCGTAAAATACTCGTAAGAACGTGAGTGACATTTCGGATTGTGTTTACGAACAAGCTCATGTAAGTTATAACGTTCATTTTTTCTAGATAAAATTCAATTAGTTTGCATCGTAATTGAATCAGCGTTGTCTGTTCTTGAAAACATTCAGCGAAATAGAAAACAGCATGCAGAGATCGTGATATTCGAGCCGAATAAACATCACGTTGTGAAAGACGAACAGAGAGAAAGAGAGAGAGAGAGAGAGAGAGAGAGAGAGAAAGAGAGCAGCGTTCCCTTTTGCTCATACACAGTGACGCTGATCGAATGGATGGAATCACTGAATGAAAAACAATGTTTAGTCTAAATATGATGCACGACACATCCACCATCCGGTAGTTTTAACATCCACATACATCTTGAAATCAATATTAATGTTTATTGATAACGTTAGAAATTATTCATGCATAGATAAATATTGATGCGATATTAAAAATTATATGCGATGTAAAAGTAGCTCAACACAAACTATGAGAGAAAGAAATACTTTATAATTAAACTTTAATAATTAAAATTAATAAACTATGCTATAGTGAAATTAGTTATAACTTGTTACGCAAAACTTTCTATTCTGCGATTTTTCAATTCCGCGATGAGCAAAGTTTCTCTCAGTGGGTTATCATAACCAGTCAGTTATCATAAATTCACTGTACGCTAGTCATAGCACACACTTGTACGCGTTAATGCGCGCATACGCGATGGAATGTGTTTTGCGCATACATCGTGCTATTTTACGACCAACGAGCGACAGCGTGTTGAGATTGAGATACGACTGGTCTCATAAATACGCGCCGAATCGTGTCCGAGTTGAAACCCTGGCATTCTCGGGCTCGGGTGTAAAAATGAACGTTGCAACGTTAACTCCGCACGGCTGTCGGGGCAAATATCGCGTTCGCGGTTTGCTTTCCTTCGTAAAATTAGATTTACTCTCGAGGATCACCATTTTTTTTTGACCGCAGGATAGAAAAGAGGACGCGCCAGCTGCTCCTGCACGTCAAACGAGAGGCGTCGTTGTGTTGCCTTTATATCCTTCGGGCGACCTTTTACTAACATATTTATCGTCATTCTCGAGTTTACGATCCGTTACGGGCGCGAATGTGCTTCACAAGATACCTAATACACACTGCTTCTCCTCCTATTTTTCTACGATAATCGAGTTCGCTAACAATGATTTATTTCCATTTTAAATAATTTTCATGTTTTTGATTTAAATTAAAAATGTACAGTTATCTATAAATATTTTACATGTATTTTTTTTTCGGAAAGTATTCCCCCGTAATAACACGCAGGTATTTAGGATAGACCTGACATATAATGCATTATAGAATGACAGTCGAGAAACCGGAATGTTCGAATTGGGAAACTTTTCAAATGGTCACACGATAGGTGATCCGTTGCGACCACGAAAGAAATGTTAAAAAGTTTTCTCCGACAAGATGGGCTAATTTTTCATTCAGCTAAAAATGTTACGATCGCCCATAGACGCACGGAGTACATTAATCAGTACTTATCGACGATGCTTAAGCGTATTCGTTCGACCGGCATTTCCAGGACGGACAATGGCTAATCGTCGGAGCCACCTGTCCCCGGTCGTAATCTCACAAGGTGTAATTAACGAAGTGGCGTTAACATCGCGAACGCGAATGGAATGGGTCAAAGCACTCACGGAAACTATGTCTGTTCGACGTTTAATGGCATGTCGTATATCGACATGATGATGCAACAGAGATATCCGGTTAACGTCTCATACCCGTAATGTCGTCATTATAATTAAAGGGCAATAACACTATATGGGGACGCAATTTGACAGACGAGCGACCGCAAAAAAAGGCCATGATTTCTCAACTCGTTTAATATTACTCTCACGATTTTGAGATTTATATTTGCGATATAAAATATTAAGAACATTATACGCACTTGATTTATATCTGTTTCGCAAAATGTTTGCAGGCTTAAATAATGCGGCAAATATTTATTTTAAATATATCTTGAAAAAAATCAAGCTTCTATTAACGTTAGTTATACATTTATGACGATATCTCAAGTGCATATAAAT
Organism: Cataglyphis hispanica; assembly: GCF_021464435.1. Classification (NCBI taxonomy): domain Eukaryota; kingdom Metazoa; phylum Arthropoda; class Insecta; order Hymenoptera; family Formicidae; genus Cataglyphis; species Cataglyphis hispanica. The sequence goes on along the minus strand of NC_065969.1, from coordinate 3,751,166 downwards.
CCATCATAGTCTGAAATTTATGGAGGTGCCTTTTATTTTGCGTGCATTCCTTTGCCGTATCGATCGAAGTAAAGGCCTTCTAAACTTTTAACGAGACGCCAGATGTTACATAGTTACTAAGCTATAAGCAAATGTGACAGTAGCTATACGAAACTGACTAGATACTACCGGTTAGATTAGAAGGAGCAACAACTTTAATTCAATAATGCATAAACGCGAACGTAACGTCAATGATTTGTGAGAATATGCAGGCAACGAGAAGCAGTCAAGTATGTACTTTTTATATCTTCTAGTTTATCATTTTATCAGCTGTATATTAATCAGAATTTCTAAAGCGAAAGATTTTAAGACAATCCGTGTTAGAACTGCGTGCAACCATTATTTACTGGCGAACGTAAAACGCATTTGTATTCTCTCTACGGATCTACAAAAAGTCCACAAAGTTTTCCACAGCCTTGGAAAGACGTTAGAAAAGCATCGCGCAAACTTTTATTTCGCATTGCTTTTATTTTGTTACTATAATAATAGTTACCGCGCATCTGCTACATTTTTGCCAGAAAAGCGATATTGCCTGACTGTAACGTATTACGATTTCATTTATAGATATTACGAAATATATTTAATGATCGAGCCGAGATTAAACCCGGGAAGAAAAATTAATTCCGTTTTTCTAATATCAATTCTCATAATTTCGAGTTTATGCGTAATGATTCGGTTTAAGATAAAGAAAAAAATAGTATAAACAATATCAAAGATTACACGCACATATACACATATTATCAAGATAAAATCTGTAGACTTTTCGATAAATTTCATTCGATATTTTGTCCGTCAAGAATAAAATGAAGAAAGAACTGGTTTTTCACCCAACATCAAACTTGTTTCTTCGCAAACAAAATACGTTGAAGGCTTTCGTCAGAAGAAAAAATCGACGGCGCAATTTAATAATCGCGAAGCAAAATTTACGTCTAATTAACCTTGATAAAAATCGAACAAAATGATGCATTAACGCGTTTAAATTAGTTACTTCGCAAAATTGGATTTACAATGCTCTGTTTCCATATATATATATATATATATATATATATATATATATATATATATTTCCATTCTATCATTATTATTTTAAAGTGATGACAAATAAGAATGAATAAGAAAATAAGAGATACAAAAGCCTCCAATTATTTGTTCCGATACGTAAAAGATATCTCGCTAACACAGCATTAAAGTAAAAATAATATACCTTTTCGAAGTGAAATTGTATGATCGTTCGTTTAAAAGCACGAAGAACGACTTCTCGCATCTTTTATTTTCGCTTCGATTCACTATTTCTCCGAATTGTCCCCTTCCGCGAAGCACCGAGTCTCGATGTACCTACATACGACGCAGCCGGGCTCGTCGAAGGTTTGTTGATATACACGCAGCACGTCGCGAGCGTTCCCGATACTCATGTACACACACACACACACACACGTACAAACATTGGGCTAGCAACGCACAGCCGGGTAACTCGCCGAGCTTATCGAAATATCTTATCGCTTTCCGCGGAAAAAAGTTCGAGGATCTTCGTACAAAACTGGTATGCGAGTCTCGGTGATTTGTAGAAAAAGAATTGAAAGAAATTATATACCGAAGCGAAAATAAAGACGACTATCGTCCGATGTAAAGCGTTAATACTATATTAAAGTCAGATAGTATTATATTATAGTTGCACAGCTTGAATTATTCGTCGCGCAACGCCGTGTCTGTACTTAATGCGTATGTGGATAAATAGATTACACGCATTATGCGTAAACAATGTATAATCTCTACATGAGAAAAAACTCGGAATGCTGACGCGTTTTTCTTCCTTCTTTATACAAAGCTTTATAGAAACGAGTAAATTTATTCTACGATTATTTTGAATTTACTTTGCTCAGCTAAATATTTCTTAATAATATCACAACATAAGTTTATTTATATTAAATTCAAATATATAAAATATATTACATGCATGACACATGTAAGAATTCCTGTAATATTTTCATTTTAATAAACCAATGCAACGTAGCACTTTTTATTTGTATAATGATATATGACTATTAGAAATTTATCCGTATAATTAATGTAGGTAATAACTTTCGAGTAATATAATTTAAACGTAGTACATAGCGTGTTTTTATCGTACGAACATCCTGTTCGACGTAAAAAGCGTGGAGTTAAATAAATTGCGTCGAACAATGTAAATGAATTTGCGTATACAACGCTCCGTATTAAAATAGACCCCCAAAATATACATACGATATTTATCAATATGTTCGCGTTAACCAAATTTAGATAAACACAACCGGCTTTGTGATTCCTGTTTTTTTTTTTTTTACACTCGAGAAAGCGTTGAAAATTAAGCTGCGTACGAAAATTTACTATTCATTTCAAAATATTAAAAATTGTATTTATTTTCATCTTAGATAATAATATATATTAAAATTATCATGTTTTTGCGAATCACTACATCTCAATGTTCAAAATCTTTCAAAATAAATTCATTAAAATAATCTTCTCTCGCAATAAAATTAATTGGGTAAAAAATATACGACATAGTTTGCATGCTTGTGCGAGAGAAAAAAATCACTCAAAGCGAGTGTTTCCTCGAAATCCACCGTAGCGAGATTTACTCCGAAAACTTGCTCGGTTGAGACCGCGTGTCGAACGGGTTGTTCAAATATTCCGCGACAGGAGTATCGTCAGTTTTGCTCACTAAAAGCAATTTTATGCTGCGAATATAAAGACCGGCGCATGAATAATCGAAGCTTTCAAACCGTATTTCTCATCGATCATTGTCGATCGCTTTTCATCAGTTTTCTCTTAAATACAAAAAATATCGCGATGAAGATCGAAGAGATTCACTTGCTCGAGGGCGCCATATTGTTAAAATAATTCAAAAGTTTGGCAAAAAAAATCAACCGGCCATTTTGTGAACCGTGATATGTTGCACGATAATATTCATTATGCATATTGGCCGATCTGTAATTCAACACACATTGTCAAAGTGAATATCAATTCGTTCCTATGCTGGTTTCGCGTATATTTCAAAATGCTGACCGGTGTACAGACACGGCGTCGCGAGAATCGAACGCGCCTTTGTCTCGCGGAAGAAAGAAACACACCAAAGACACTGACCTTGTTCTCCTTCGATCCTCACAACGGAGCGATGTCCCCTCGCACAATGCAGCGACGACCGTAGCCCCTCTCCGCCACGCGATGTATCGTGTTTCAAGTAATCCAAATTCCTGGTATAATTCCACTCGCGTACCGTCCACCGAGTCTCACTAACGGTCGCGCAAAGCGATCGTACGTCACCGCACTATTAAGTTATGCGCAAGGCGCGATCTCGCCGCCGAAAAATTCACTTTCACACGTTCACCGTCCGATTCGAGAAAAAAAAACTCGAGACGCGATATCGTTAATCAATTTTCAACGTCGCCGCTCGATTACGCGAAACGCGCGCGATAGGAAAACACATCGGCGGCTTCGGAGCTCTGCCTCCACGTGGAAGCGAGCGACCGCTGTGAACGTACGTCTGTCGCGTCGGAGCGGCAACCTGAAACTGGCGCCACCACTACGAACCGCGAACGTCGAGCCAAGCAAGACGAGTCTCTCCCCACTCTTCCTACCCCCACCCGTCGCGTCACATTCTTTCTCTCTCGCTCTCTACCATCGCGCTCTAAACGACTCACACCATATACTCTTTCTCCCTCGCTCGCTCCCTTTCTTTGGTACTCTCGGTGCCGCTCTTCTCTATAATCCGTTACCCTCTGTTCCCCACCTGCCGACCGCCTGACGCGCTCTTCTACGACCAGCGATCCCTTCTCTCCACGGACGATCTCTTATACATCCACACAAACCCGATCCCTTTTCCAACTAGTTCGGCGCGAACATGTTACCGCGTGTGCTCTCTCGTCACCGTTTCTCTTTCTCTCCTTCCTTCTCTTTCGTCAAGCAAGCCACCCGCGTTATAGACCGTTGCGCACGATGCACGCAAGTTCGGATACCACGCGCTTCTTCCCTCGTTTCTCTTCACACGCGCACCGACCGGCGCGATGTTACGATGCTGTCAAAGCTCAACGCTTCCGACAATCGGGGGCAATCGAAAAAAAATGGGCAACTCGCGCGAATAGGATTTAAATTTTTTTAATCCGAAGCGTTTCATCGAAATCCCGCGTTGTGCACTGTAACTCTGAAGAGAGACAGAGAGAGAGAGAGAGAGCGTGATAATAGGGAAGCGCCGATAAACTCGTTGCGAATGGATACTCGACCGTTAATCCGTGTCGATGTGTCGATGAGGAGAGCGTTTTTGTCAGCCGATATTCATCGCGATACCAGATGGAAACGGTTTTAATGGAGAGCTCGCGTAAAATAAATCGTTGTGCATTTTATAATTATATCGGGATTTATGCGCGACGATCAGTAAACTTTATGCGGCGTGAGAAAAGTCACATCGAAATATTTTCGAAGACATAAATTCTAGACCAAAGGGAGAAAAAGTTTTGTACGAAGATTCAATTCCAGCTTATGTTATTACATTTATGCTTGTTATATCTGTCAAGCACGTAACGCAACGTGCAACGATTGCTAACTAAAATGCGCTATGTAACGGAATAATGGATGCATGTCTCATATTTTCGTACAACGCAGAGCGATGCACGGGCAAATATTATCTTATCCTGCTGGTCATCTTTTTAAACAATTTATTATACATATTATGTAGATAATATATGTACATACGAAAATTAAAGTCATCACGATAATATTGCCGATGCATTTAGCAAACGCCAGTGCTTCATAAAGCGATAAATAATTGCTCTGTGAGAGGGGCATTGCACTGTTTTTCGGTAATCAGGCGTGAATAACAATGGTTAATCGTGCATGCAACGCGTACGAAGGTTTATGCTTTGTTCTGCTTTTAATGCACCGAGGTCCGCATCGATCAAAGTATAACGTATTAGAAAAAAAATATTGCAAATGTTTTTCTCTCAAACTATCTCGAGATATTTTTGCATTTACTTACATTTAAATTTACCATTAATATTTTGTAATATTTTACGAATGACAAGAAACCTCGAAATATTTATTAAAAATATATCCGACTTTTTTCGTTCAAGATTTAATATGTGATCGTCGACAATCGTAACTATATATCAAACAAGATACCCAAGATAGGGCGGGAGGGACACGAAACGAGTATCGTTGTGACGCGAATAGTTTATGCGACATAAATTTTCAGAAAATGCACACTAATTGACTCGTATACATTTTGCCCGTATGGTAAATCATAACCGCACGTTACGTACGTATTTACACCTGTATCCGCAAAAATTTGCATCAGTATAATGGCCTTTCGCGTCACGCTCAACCTATCGCATTACCGGAAGAAGAATTTCACAGAAAGCCAACAGTTATGTCATCGGGTTAACATTTAAATCTACGCACGGTATCAAAGATGCAGATGTCGGCTTTAGACGACGCTAAATTGCGTCCACACAGTCGGACAAACGCACGACCGCGCTGCCAGACCTGTGTTTGCCCCGGTAGTTGCCACTGACTAAACTAACGGAGCCGTCCATGTACCAGGAACTCGCACGAAAGGGACATAGAAGATCCCTTAGTTCTCTCTGTTCCCTCCGTCCCATTTCCCCCTCTATAGTTCTCATCCTATCGGCCCTTCCTGTTCACAACCGCTCCCCTAATACCTCGCCTTCGCAATCAGCTGCGTTTGTGTGCTCGGACACCATTACCTTAATTAAGAGCGAAGTTTTCTCAAGCTGCCCGCGCGAACACTTCCTAAACTAAGTTCTCTATTGATTTTATCTTAATATCTTTAAGTTCTTCGCACAGTTCCTCCTTTTATTCTTCTTCCTCTGGCGGGAACGCTACGTGCTACGACTAAATGGCTTTACATGCATAAGACGTCTCGTCATTAATGTCGCAAAACTTATCGTCGCCTTAATGAGAATTTCTCGTAACTCCATTTTTCTAAATATGACGCGCGACGCGAAGACTGTTTAAGAATTTTCTAATGTAGTTGCGCGTCAAGTTTGAAATTCACTCCTAAATGATTTACGATGCCATACTTTACTTTAGCGCAAAGCCAGGATGTTTTTATCATCAGAGAATGATAAAATCTTTATCCTCGAAAATCTCAAAGTACAGAAAGAAGGAGGGGATCCTCATTATACCCATTATATAATTTTTTTTCTCTCTCACGTGCGTCTTATAAAAAATTTCAGATATCATATTTTTATTGAGTTGACTTATAATTTTTAATACGTTGCATTAATTTTATGCATGAATTTTAGTAAATGATAATATTTTTGCTCCATATTTTTCTGTTTCTTTTAATTTACTGACGTTCTCGCATTTTCTCTTCGACGCATATTTTTATCTTGCTTTGAATAGTACACAACAGGAAACTTTTAATGATTTAAATACTTATGCTTATTCCTTTTCGAACCTATTCTCAAGACAACAGCGATCGATCCAAAAAATCCTATAATACGCTTATGTTTTTCTTTTTTTTTGTATTACTGCATTCTTTTTGTTCACGAGAATAGCAGACAGAATCTCACCTCTTCAAGAGGTGAAGAGGTGATCGAGAAAGGGAAAGAATTCAAGAATCAGTCTTTTAACCATTCTTTCTGTCTCTCATTCTCTATATACTCAACTAAAGCCTATCAAGTTCTAAGCATCCATTATCTACCAGACCGTCGTAGATGTTGCTCCTCTTGCTGTTGTCAAACTTTACGATACATGCATATATCGTAAACTTGCTTTATTAAATCATCAAAAATTGTATTGAATATTCTTTTTGCAAATATGAACTGGAAATTATAAAAGCAAAGAAGAAGAAAATGTGCAAGATGCGAGATGTTAAAGTTAAAATATCGAAGAGCGAATTATGAAATATTGTAATCTTATCAAATTCAAAGTTATAGTCATAATAATGTATTTGCGATTCTCGAAAGAGACAACACTCGAGAGCAACAAGTGAAAGTCAGTTTGCCACGAAGTGGGAAATCGTGCGCGTCGAACATTATCTCTCGTTTCCCACTCTGCTGCCTTCGTCCAATATAATCAGCGGCGATCATATCCAACCTTGAGATCTCGCCTTACCTTAACTCACTATTAACCGATATCAGATTCGATCGGGATCTCTTCGGTCAATGCAAACGACTTCGTTCATCGTTTCTCGATCAGGACTCCGATGAGTTTGATGAATTCGGTCTCGTCAGCATTCCCCTAGTGGGGATGGCGGCGCTAGTTTGCTCGTTCAGGGTCTCTCACAATAACCGACCTGGCCGACAAAAACTGGTCGGACAGGTAAGCGGTAGCGAAATATACAGGTACATACCTGACGCTGTGAGGCTAAACACCTCAGAATGAAGTAGACGTTGTCCTAGACGTTGTCCTTCTGTTCGACACGAACACGTTCTCTTCGGCAGTATACGCTAACGAGTAAGCGAGGAAGACTTATCTCAGTCTCGTCGCGTTATGATTTACAACGACATTAAAGACGAGGTTGGTCTTTTGTGCGTACGCTCGAGATGTAACGCACGATGATCCAACGTGTTGGATAGAATTGCGCCACTGAATGAACTCGCGAGATTAACTCGCCTTTGAACGATGCATGATCTCTTAAAGAAGTTCTTATTGTTAGATTCTCTTTGAACTAATTCGCAAGAGATGCACGATGCAGTTAATAATTTGGGCCCTGCGGGGAATAAAGTTTTTCGGTTTATCTTAATCCGAAAGTACGGGTATACGCGGCTTGCCTCGGACTCCGATCGATTCCAGAAGATCTCGTCGGGATCGTGACCTTTGTTCGGTCATTATAGCCGCCATAAATCATACGGGAAAATTACATCGCGGACTTCTTGCGATGAGAGTATTACTTGCCGACGAATAAGGGAATATTCTCGCTGAGATCAGCTAACATTTTACGTGAGTTTATATGAGTCTTGTTTAAAACACAGTTTTTCATGTAAAATTACAATATTTATTTTCGTGATTTCGATTCTTTCGAAAAAATTTTGTTTTGACTAGAAAAGAGATAATTTCTTGTAACAAGAAAATAATTAGGACTTAAATATAGATGAATGTTTAATAATTAACGTGACGTGGAAAATAATTCCAAGAACGAATGAAATCGGCACATACCTACCGTACTCAATGTACTATCGATAATTGGAACATCAGTTGTTTTACGCCTGGAATTTCCAATCTTCGCAAAACATGTCGCGTATTCGACAGACTGGTCGTATTTTTCGTTCGATCCTCGTACACTGATTACATTATCGTTCATTTTACGGCGCCGGGCATTTCGCTCGATTAATGATCGCGCGCGTATTTTTTGCTCTCGCGCAATTTGCGGGGTCCTCCGATTTCGAATCGAATTAATTTCTCCCATCCATAGTTTGGTCTGTAAACAATCAACGCGATTATCGTAATCGGGGTCCATCCGCGCCATCCGTTAGTTTACACACCGGCGTGGCACACGCACGCAGTTGTTTCGCTGACAGATGCACCGGATGGTGCATTGATTAAAACTGCAATCATCGGACGAGACCGCAAAATCCGATAAAAATCGAAGGTTTAGTCTACCTAGTACCATCAAATAAATTGACCATGGTCACGTCTGGCAGTTTTGATTCGTGCAAAAACGATTTGTGGAAATTTAGCGACGATCTCTTTCGGGACTCGTAATAGTTTCATAACTTTCGCGTATATCTTTATAATCGATTCGAAAATAATGTTGCTGCAATGTAGCACGGTTGAATGTGCAGCAGCGAAAGTATGAATTAATGTGCCGCCAATCTCGCGTTCGTGTTTTAAAATTTATTCCCAGAACAACGGGCGCGGGCTTTTATATGTAATATCTAGCAACGTCTTGAGAAATGTAAAAACTCCGAACAAATCTGGTCTCGAAACTTCGTTCGGCGCAACTACTACTCCCGTGTAACAAGTCACCGAACTTCGTTCCCGCAGAAACTCGATTACGTTTTGAATAAATTAACGAGAGAGTCTTTTCCGAGAACGCGCTCGTTACTCTCGCGGAAACTGGAACGCGACCTTCTTGCCGCTCGCGACAAAAAAAAAAGAAAATGTCTAAAGAACGTTAGTTCAGAAAAGTTGCAACTTTGTGACGCCGTCAACCTAACTTTGCGTCCGACGAGACGCTCGCAGCCATCGTTCCGTCTCTCTTGTTATCATGCTGACAAATTGCTTTGCGCAAACCATCGCCGGACGCTAACGTAAACACGGAACGTCGTGTTGCAGATTGCAGGTGCACGGACACACTTGACGCCGATGCACGAACGGCAAAGGTCAATGAAGCGCCCTTGTCTGCATCGACCGATCGATAAACGTTTCGACAGCGGCAAACAATAGCCCGCGAATATGCCGCGGTGGTCTTTATTTCAGGTGAGAATGGCGATCGGCAGGTGGGAAATGACGGTAAAAAGTTTCCCGAAAGAATTATGAATCCCCAGCGGCGGCGCCGGCGGGAGGGGGGTAAATCGTTCATTCATTCGTACCCTAACCGCGCTTTTATGGGAATTCCATCGGAAATATTTCAATACTTGCGGGAATAGCCGGCCCATGAGATAGCCATGCTTCGTTTAATTTCGCTCTCTTTCGTATCGCTCTTACGGTGATTCTACAATACTCGTTATAATCACATTTGACCACACAGTAAGCTATTATATGAAAAAGCTTAGGATCTTTTTCCGACAGTTATCTGACTCGTAATATCGAAAACCTGAATAAAGCGTATGGGTGCAAAAGATCAAAATTCGTAAATTTGATCGACATTTATTTATAATTTCTTTTTATAGTTATTTATACTGTATTTACACACATTTAAAATTTTTAAAATTTTATAAATTTAATTTAATAAAAATAGCAAGAATAGAAGAAAAATATTTTTAACTGTAATTACTTTCAAAAGTATATCTAAATTTTTCATTTAAATAAGAATATGCATTTTTATTGTATATTTTATCAAAGTAGAAAAAAATATTTAAAAAAGCAAGAATATTAGCTTTTTTATATCGAATATGAATAATAGATTAAAAATAACCGGATTGAAAATTCTCTTAATTGACCTGCTTCACATACTACATTTAATGGTCCAGTGAATATCGTATCAATTTTTAGATGTAGCGCACCATTTCCGTAATGTTATACCGAAGTAAAATTTCAATTTTCCGAGTCATAAAGTATACGCTGCGTAGGAGGGCCTATGAACAGATCGCAAACCAAACGATCTTCTAAATGGATATCGATGAAATAGTATATCATCTGTATTTAAATTACAGTAATTTTCCAATGCAAGAGAAACTCCACTGTTTTTACACTGTTTTTACAAACTCCATTATTTTCTGTACTCTTTGTAAGAGATATTATTTTAATCGCTATATAATCTATATTTTCGAATATATTGCATGACATTAAAAAGATATAAGCAATTCTTTTTTTAAATAAAATCCAACTTCCGCGCAGAACGTAATTTATATTTCAGTTGTAGCTTTACAATGGAACCGAATCATAATTTTAAAAAAGAACTGAAAAGAGAAGGCGGAGAGAAAGCGGAGAGACAGTCAAATCAAGCGTGCATAATCGATGTTTGCCGCGAGAACTCTTCATAATCCAGTCTCGATTCACCTCTCGAATCTCGCCGTGGTATTAATCAAGGCGTTATACTTTCTGTAATCTCCAGACCAAATTCCAAACAAATTATCCCGGGATCTTGGTGGACAAGCAGCTCGTGGCGTTTTATAAATGATCCCCACGGAATAAGGAATTGCGAACATTAGTAAAGGGTTGTCAGCGTTTTCTGCGTGGCGTATCTGCCGCAGCAGCTGCCGTTACCGTCTCCGACTGAGGAGAATTAAGCAGTCTTAAATGCTCTTTGATACCGACGTCAACGTTTTGAAATATTCTTCTGCGCCATATTGCTCTACCGCGTTGACGCCTTCATTTTTCATAGCGACTCAACCGCCATCGTAATAAAAATGTCAAAAAGTGTTTCTAATTGTCTTCGAACGAAACTTGTTACAATTTTCACGTCAGCTGCGTAGGATATATACGTATCGTGTTACGAATAGTTTGATATAATATTATTCTCTACAGCTATAATAATCATGTTGCACGATCGATATTTGTTTGACCGGAATATTTGACATTCCAAAATTACTAGCTATGCGTCGGGGGGAACACACTTGTGTCTTTCTTATGTCATAGATGCTTTGACAATGCTCCAGATGGTCGCATAATCAAGGCATGCATACAGGCGTGCCGGGATATTTTATTTATAATTGATACTGTGTGATATAGTCAACTGCGGATCAAGATTCAAAAGTGTTTCTTGAATATTTTATAATAATGACTTATAATAATGATCATTTTACCATTTTAGAGAATTCTTGTCTTTTAATTGTAAAAAATATATTATTATTATTATTATTATATAGTTTCACATAATATCTCGAGATATATTAAAGAACGTGAATTAAAGAGCATGAAATAAATTAAATTTACTATAACAAGAATCCGATTCGTATGTGCTACTAATATTAAATTTAAAATAAGTATAGTTTATTATTAATTAAGTAAAGCAATTGAGTAATATGTTTTTTTTGTCACATTAGTCTTGTTACTCGAGATAGTTTCGCAAGTTCCTTCGCATCCGTTCGTACCATGTTATTCGATTACGCCTCTGGTATTCCGACAAGTTTGAGGTGCCGATTGCAATCCCGACGAGCCCTGCAACGGATAATTAGACATCGCTATGTGGGAATGACGAAGAATCGGTGCACGGGTTCTGCGTAGACGCACGCTCATGGGGTACCATTATTTCGCCGCTGGGATTCTCAAATAATTGAACGTTGCCGCCGATACGTGGCGGCGAAATCGTGCCGCATAACGGTTATTCACATGTTGCGGATCGTATCCTGCGGAAACGCCGAGTACTTATATCAACCTGCGAGGCAGCGAGCACGATGTCTATTTCAAACCGCCAATCTTTCTCTTTTCTCTCTCTCTAGCCCTCCCTTTCTTTCTTCTTTTCTTTTCACTATTTCACGGGATATACAATAAATCTCGGAAACGTCGGAAGTTGTTTCAACCAAAAACTTGATGATAAATTTAAAATGTCAGTTTTTCCTTTATGAAAATATCACATGATTATTTGTTGCAGTCTTGTTTATTCTTCCACCATTAAACATCGGGAGTATTAAGCCATAAAATAAACTTTTGTTTAAATATAAATTTATTTGGATTCGAGATATATAATTCATCAACATCCTACATCTTTCTCGATAGTTTCGTAACTATCACTGCTTTGTTATTAATACAACTGTTTTTATTATTCTTCAATATTTACGATTGAAAGACTATATCCGATCGATCTGGGACGCCTTGTGCGTGCATGTCTCATCATTACCTCTTCTCGCATCTTCATCGCGGTCGATAATCAAGGTGTATCTGCGAAGTAAATAGCTGTTTTCTCAAGTGCCAATATTGGACCGGCGTTTTCGAAAGTGGATGTTTTTTTCGCAACGTACAAAGAGCCATGGGGCTTTATAAAAACGATCCAGAGCGTTGGATCACGCACGAAACATGCGGCTGCTTCGTGTAACGAACGTAATCAGATAGTCTGCGCTCAATCGACGTGTTAATTACGCGGCGAGACCGCGGCAGGCTTAATCGAAGGAGGTCGATCGTGTTGTCCGGTTCCATAAACATTATAGTGTCCCTGGCGTATCGGACGAGAACGACGATTCTCGTCCTGGAGGAATTACGACGGCGATGTGAGCGCGCGGAAACACGGCGCTATATTCCCCGTAAGCGTGCATACACGTTCGGATCGAACGTGTTGTGCGAATCGAGAGCAATAGTAGTTCAGAACCAAAGTATTTGGGATTAAAGTGGATGGGTCTACGTGATCGGGGTATCGATTGCGACCGCAGACTTATGGTGAGCACCGCGAATCGCCTCCGTCGCAATAAACGCGCCAACCGATATAACGTGTCTGCCGAAACGTCGCGCTGATACGGACCAGTCTTTATTTAATTAATGTAACCGATACGTATAAGACCTCGTGTAAATGCGAACGCTCGTTTCTCTCGTTGAAGCGATCGTTCGCTCTTGTTCGATAGCGAATTCGAACGGTGCGTGTGCATTTAAAACGTGTGTACACGTCGCGATCGCATCACGCGTTCTATCATGAGCTTCTGAAAAAGAGAAAGTTCAACGTGCATCTTGCCCATTGCAGCTCGCGCGTACATGTAACGAGCATCAATACATGCATCAATTTGATGATACGATACAATTCGCGAGTAATGTAATTTCTATAGCGGATACAACGTACGATGATTATTACGGGCTAGAACTTCCGCGCGATGATTATTCGGCACACTCTCGCGACTCGAATTATTTATTATAATTATCCTCACGTCGGCGTGTCGTCGCCGCTAGCAAATAGTAGTTCTCACAACGGAGTGTGTTTAATAGTCGGAGAAGTTTCGGCACTTGAATTATTTGCTATACGCGACGCGGGCGCAATTGCGTTGCGTTCATTAATCACAGGGTGCAATCACGAGCGACGCTCTTACGGGCGCATATTTTATAATTTATTTTTGTACGTCCATCGCGAAGTCACTTATTCCATCTGTCAACCATCGTAACAAACCAGCGGCGACGCATCATCGCGCGAGCTTACATAAGAGAAAGAGAGAAAAAGTCACTCTTTATGAAGAATTAAATGCCCTCACGCGGGGGCGAGGGACCGAGAACTTCTGATAGCCCTCGCTCCTGGAGATTTTTCGCTACGAAAGTCTGGATGTGCGCATGTACATGCAAATGCGTGTATCATGTAGTTTCGAACGTTCTGGACACTCGTCGGTGCTTATCTCACGCGAAGCTCGTGTAACCGTCATTACCTGGCCGATTGCAAGATGTACTGACGGGTGACAGCCAGTTACGACGATTTCCGAGAACAGTATTTATACTACAACGTAACTTATCCATTACAATTTTTTTTTTTAAACGTGTAACGAAAGAGCAATTAAATTAAGCAATTAAGTTAATCTATTATATGTTATTCAACAATGCAATGACAATGCGATTAAATTTTTTTAGTATGCATTGAGATTTGAAAAATAGTCGGTTCTAATTTGGGATATTATATACATGTAATATATTTATAAGTAAGTATACATTTTCCTTCTTTTAATAAATAAAAAAAATACAATTTTTTAATAAAAATTTTTATATGAAACGCAAGAAAAACAATCACGAACTTTGCACTTGCTAGAAAGCACGATTGAAACTGGTAATCGAATATCCAATGCACATAGCAGGTTTCTTTCTATGCGTGCAGGTGGTTTGTTGTACGACCGGTTGAGTCATCCCGGACAAGCGTTTTTGAACCTGGAACGCAGCGTCGCCAGGTGCTCGTTTGCTACCGTCCGAAACCGCGAAGTCCTGTGACACTGTCACAGGCTTCGTCGTCGTCTACGACCAATTTCTCTCGTTGGTTTCTGACCGTGGGATAAGAATTTCTACGATCCGTGTCACTCACAGGAATTTAAGAGCTGCGCGCTTTCGTTCTGGCTTTTTCTGAAGGAATTTTTATGATCCTTGAAAGGGTTAGACGAAAAAGACGATTTAGTAATTAACTTCTTTTTCCGGTAGAACTTGTCAAAATAAAATCAATTATGTGCAAAAAATTTAAAAAGCTATAATCAAAGTGAGCATCAAACAAGTACTTTTGTCAGTTTGATTTATGAATCAGAGAAAGCGTACGACATGACCTCTCATTGAATCATAAGTTCATTAACGAGCTTGGGTCGATGAGTTTTAAAGTCATTGAATCATAGTGGCAGAGCGATTCGTGCGAACTTTTTGACGAAGATACATGTATCATTCATGTCACATGTACTTTGCACATCACGCTACGAGTGCACACGTGCGTGTGAAAAAGACCACGTGAGCGTTGCGTAATAAATACATCAAACGCTACTAAGCGTTACAACTGTCCTCTGCATAACTTTTGCAACATGATGCGTGCTGTGCGTATGGTATATATGATTTTTATCCTTTTTTTCTTTTCTGAATTTCAACAGTTTCATTTTTTTTCTGCTTGACGCAGAATGCGGTACAAAGAAGAATGCATCGGAGTCAACGTTGTCGATGTTGCTGCAGAATTTAAAAAGCACGTAATATTTTATCCGGTAATGGAACATTGCTTCGATTAAACTGCTCGTCAGTGCGACATGACACGATTCGTGCGGGCATGATAAAAAATTTCTTCCGCGGTAGGTCTTATCGCGAGACTCGGTTAGCTCCATCGAACATTAAACTAACTCACATGTGAGCTTCCTAAAGTCACAATGCCTTAAAGTTTATAGCACCACCCGTGGAGGGAGAGTTGCCAGAATTGCAACCACAAAGTGTGTTAACGAACTTTTCACTTCGAACTACAAGCTCTTTCTTCGTGGCGAGAGATGTACGAGTGCAGTATGTGAATGAATGCGTGGGAATATCATATTTATATATCACAACGGAGATTTTTAACTGTATCTTACAACTGTCTCATATTTCTTTCACGATACACTCCAGATTATCATCTTTTTATTATATACAAATGTTTGTAAACTTTATGTAGCGTATGATTATAATATAAATGATTAATTGATGCCACACACGAGTGATTAATAACGTTTGATAACATAACATTTTTTTGGCATATCAATCGTCATTATAAGCGATAAGAAGATCACGGAATAAGAGATACCATACATTAAATAAAGATGGAAGATACAAGGAGAGGATGCTGTATGCTGCGGTCGGATGACCGCATGGCATGTTGCCAATCCTCGTACATCACACCGTGACATAATCATCCTGTATTCGTGCCCCACTCATTCGACTACCCATCCTCCGCACCTACCCGAATCCGTACTCCGCTGCATTACGCTCCGCAGATAGTCTCATCCGTAGCATTACGCGACGCTATCATTGCAGCGAAGCGACTCCTGCAGTAAACGACACCCTGCTACCCGCCCACCAATAACCAGGCATTGTCTGCTTCGAATGCGAATTGCGAAATATTGGAAATAGAAACGTCTCACGGCTCAATTATCAAGATTCTAAATCATCATATTGAGGACTCAATTTTCGATTCAAGCATCACAAAAGTATATTTATCGCAGAATTTTTGGTTCGAGAAAGTTAAAGGGAGTACGACGCAAATATCACTCTACATTAATATATTCCTATTTATATTATTGCGATATAATCTGCTTTCATAGTATCATTATTTAGAGAATGACTGTAGGAAATGGAAAAGTCTCGTATCGCTTCCATTACTGCTTTATTCATCATCTCTATTTGCATGACATAAACCGCGATTTCACGATACTCTATAGTATACTTGAACTAGCCAATCTAAATAATCTTCCTAACCGTACAGGCTCGAATTGTTTAGCTCAAGTACCGTCTTGTTTGTTAAATTCTCACTTGACAGCATAAAAAATTTTAATTTCAAATTTTAATTTTAAAATTTTAATTTAAAATTGTAAAAATTCTTAAGAAACTTATCTACAACAAGGACTAATTCTTAAAAAATATGTCATCTTCTAGTCACATTGCACAGTATATTATTTCGATTGTGAATAAAGTATTTAAAAAGAATAAAATACATTTATATAAACATTCTATTTGCATAGTGCGTAACGAGAAAAACATACATGGGTATATAAACATTTCAATTTTAACTTATACAAAAGGCAATCGAAATTTATTTAATAATATGTTATCGATACATAGAGCAATATTTCACAAAGATAAATAAGATTATTTACGATAGAGAATCGTTTCTCCCTCCGGTTCTCTACGCGATATAGAAACGATAAATGAAACTATGCATTCGAATGCCGCGTTGCAAATAATTATTGACGAGCGCGACAACTTGCGCCTGTGGTAATTGAATAACGCAATTTTTTTTCTGACAGGTATAAATAGCAACGATAATATTTTATCGGTTTGTGTGCACTATACCATGACGGAGCGGCGAATGTCTAAGCGGCAGCGTACGATAAATTCGAATGATCGTAAGATTTTTATATTCAACACGTCCGCTACGATAAGTGCTTCAATAAAACATGCTCTAGCGCGCAGGTTCGACGGATTAGGCAAGCCTCGTATGTATTTACTCTTGCGCGAAAGTAAAGGCTGTGAATAATAAAACTATAAAGCTATCAATACGTGAACCGGAGCAAAAGTCATCACCGTGACGGTGCGATACTTTCAGAAATGTAACATAATACAGGGCAAATTTATTGACTGCCGTGACTATTAATGTAATCTTACTGATTGCAATTTACAATCATTAATAATGATTAATGAATAAAACAATGTGGTAAAACAAACTATGTGTGAAATTATACATAGCTAGAATTCAGTCTTTATTATTAAAGTGGACTTTTTGTTATTATTTATTAAGCAACATAAATGCAAAAAGTTTGAAATTATTTGCAAGAGAAAATCTATAAAAGATTATATTGTATTGCGTAAGATAACATCTTTTTTCTTATAGCATATCATAAAAATTTTTAAGAGTTATAAAATTTTTAAGAGTTTCAGAATTAAAATAAAAAAGGTACAATGCAGATATTGCTTGGCAAATTATGAGAGACATGTAATATTTTATAACATGCAGTTTAATTGAATTTATACTTCTACGAAACAAAATTAATTTTAATAATTATTATCTCACACTTAAAATCGTCTCTCTCCTTTTTTCCTTATAAAAAAAAACTTGAAAAAAATGTGAAAGATTAATTTATTCATACTAACATAAGATTTAACTGCTCCTTGCAGCAGCGACAGATGCGCTGTTAGCTGCGGCATTAGTGGCTCCTTTTTAAATTATTTGTTAGAGCAAAAGCCTTGGATGCGCTATTACTTCTGGCAATAGAAGTTCCTTTACGTATATTCTTTAGAGCAGCAGCAACAGCGTTAGATGCGCTGTTAGTTTTGACAATGGAAGTTCCTTTACGTCAATTACTCGTAGCAATAGCGCCGCTTTGACCTAAAGCCGCTGCATTGCTGATTGATCTCCTTCTTCGGTAAATTACATTGAGAGGTTCATTATGTCTCGGGGGCCATAGCTTTTCCTCTGAAGAACCATACCGATTTTCATAGCTTCTATGACGACCGTGATATTCCCAATTTCTATTATAATTCTTGTCTCTGTGTCGTCTTCTATGGCTCAATGCAGTTGCACTCGCTTGACTATTGGCAGCGGCTACTGCACTTCCATATTTGCTTCCATATGCACTACTGACAGCATTAGCACTAGATGAAGCTTGTGAATCTGCGAGTGCATCATTCCTTCCGTATGTTTCACTGGCAGAATTGGCACTAGCAGCAGCTTGTGCAAATGCAGCCGCGTCATTCTTTCCATATGTTTCACTTGTAGCTCTTGCGTTATCCAAACTTTGAGCTACTATTTGCTTATATCCAGATTTTCTATTATTTTTATCTTTATTATAAAAATTTATAATGTCAATTACTTTATATTTATCAAATTGTTTGTCCCAATTTGGCCCGATTGTTTTACTACTACTTAACGCTTGTGCGGCACTATTTGCTCCAGCCTTACCTTTAGAACGTGAAGAGCTTATAACATGTATTCTTCCATTATGATCACGCCATTTATGTATTTCTATATTGTGATCTTTACCGCGTTTGTGAATGTGAACATCATTTTTATTGTTTCTAATGTCATCATGGCTATTCCATGCTTTATTTGCAGCTCTTGAATTAGCCATTGCTTCCGCGGCTGCAATAGTTTTCGCACTTCTTCCACGAGATGCAGTTATGGCATTCGCGCTGGCTGCTGCTCGTGCATTAGCTAACGCATTTCCTTCACGAGAAGCACTTGCAGCATTCGCACTAGCTGCTGCTCGTGCATAAGATTCGGCAGATGTTTCGCCTCTTCCACGTGCGGCGCTTATTGCATTCGCAATAGCCGTTGCTTGTGCGCTGGATAAGCTTTTATCTCCACGCGATAAACTTGCGGCGTTTGCACTGGCTGCTGCCTGTGCATTAGCTAACGCATTTCCTTCACGAGATAAACTTGCAGCATTTGCATCAGCTGCTGATCGTGCATTAGCTAACGAATTTCCTCCGCGAGAAGCACTTGCAGCATTTGCATTAGCTGTTGCTCGTGCATTAGCTAACGAATTTCCTCCGTGAGAAGCACTTGCAGCATTTGCATTAGCTGCTGCTCGTGCATTAGCTAAGGCATTTCCTCCGCGAGAAGCACTTGCGGCATTCGCACTTGCTGCTGCTCGTGCATTAGATTCGGCAGATGTTTCACCTCTTCCACGTGCGGCGCTTATTGCATTCGCAATAGCCGCTGCTTGTGCGCTGGATAAGCTTTTTCCTTCACGCGATGAACTTGCGGCGTTTGCACTCGCTGCTGACTGTGCATTAGCTAACGAATTTTCTCCGTGAGAAGCACTTGCAGCATTTGCATTAGCTGATGCTAGTGCATTAGCTAAGGCATTTCCTCCGCGAGAAGCACTTGCGGCATTCGCACTTGCTGCTGCTCGTGCATTAGATTCGGCAGATGTTTCACCTCTTCCACGTGCGGCGCTTATTGCATTCGCAATAGCCTCTGCTTGTGCGCTGGATAAGGTTTTATCTCCACGCGATAAACTTGCGGCGTTTGCACTGGCTGCTGCCTGTGCATTAGCTAACGCATTTCCTTCACGAGATAAACTTGCAGCATTTGCATCAGCTGCTGATCGTGCATTAGCTAACGAATTTCCTCCGCGAGAAGCACTTGCAGCATTTGCATTAGCTGTTGCTCGTGCATTAGCTAAGGCATTTTCTCCGCGAGAAGCACTTGCGGCATTCGCACTTGCTGCTGCTCGTGCATTAGATTCGGCAGATGTTTCACCTCTTCCACGTGCGGCGCTTATTGCATTCGCAATAGCCGCTGCTTGTGCGCTGGATAAGGTTTTATCTCCACGCGATGAACTTGCGGCGTTTGCACTGGCTGCTGCCTGTGCATTAGCTAACGCATTTCCTTCACGAGATAAACTTGCAGCATTTGCATCAGCTGCTGATCGTGCATTAGCTAACGAATTTCCTCCGCGAGAAGCACTTGCAGCATTTGCATTAGCTGTTGCTCGTGCATTAGCTAAGGCATTTTCTCCGCGAGAAGCACTTGCGGCATTCGCACTTGCTGCTGCTCGTGCATTAGATTCGGCAGATGTTTCACCTCTTCCACGTGCGGCGCTTATTGCATTCGCAATAGCCGCTGCTTGTGCGCTGGATAAGCTTTTTCCTTCACGCGATGAACTTGCGGCGTTTGCACTCGCTGCTGACTGTGCATTAGCTAACGAATTTCCTCCGCGAGAAGCACTTGCAGCATTTGCATTAGCTGCTGACTGTGCATTAGCTAACGAATTTCCTCCGTGAGAAGCACTTGCAGCATTTGCATTAGCTGCTGCTCGTGCATTAGCTAAGGCATTTTCTCCGCGAGAAACACTTGCGGCATTCGCACTTGCTGCTGCTCGTGCATGAGATTCGGCAGATGTTTCGCCTCTTCCACGTGCGGCGCTTATTGTATTCGCAATAGCCGCTGCTTGTGCGCTGGATAAGGTTTTTTCTCCACGCGATGAACTTGCGGCGTTTGCACTTGCTGCTGCTTGTGCATTAGCTAATGCATTTCCTCCGTGAGAAGCACTTGCGGCATTCGCACTTGCTGCTGCTCGTGCATGAGATTCGGCAGATGTTTCGCCTCTTCCACGTGCGGCGCTTATTGTATTCGCAATAGCCGCTGCTTGTGCGCTGGATAAGGTTTTTTCTCCACGCGATGAACTTGCGGCGTTTGCACTTGCTGCTGCTTGTGCATTAGCTAATGCATTTCCTCCGTGAGAAGCACTTGCGGCATTCGCACTTGCTGCTGCTCGTGCATTAGATTCGGCAGATGTTTCGACTTTTCCACGTGCGGCGCTTATTGCATTGGCGGTAGCTGCTGCTTGTGCGTTGGATAACGCTTTTTCTCCACGCAATGAACTTGCGGCGTTTGCACTGGCTGCTGTACTAGCTAACGAATTTCCTTCATGAGAAGCACTTGCAGCATTTGCACTAGCTGCTGCTTGTGCATTAGCTAATGCATTTCCTTCGCGAGAAGCACTTGCGGTATTCGCACTTGCTGCTGCTCGTGCAATAGATTCGGCAGATGTTTCGCCTTTTTCACGAGCGGCGCTTATTGCATTGGCGGTAGCTGCTGCTTGTGCGTTGGATAACGCTTTTTCACCATGCGATGAACTTGCGGCGTTTGCACTTGCTGCTGCTTCTGCATTAGTTAAACTATTTCCTTGCGGTATTGAGCTTGCGGTATTTGCACTAGATATTGTTTGTGCATTGACTAACGTTTTTTCTTCACGAGTTACGGCATTCGCACTAGCTGCTGCTCGTGCATCAGCTAACGCATTTCCTGCGCTGGCAGCGTCTGCACTGGCTGTTGCTTGTGCAGCAGAAAGTACATCTATTTCGTATGTATGACTTAGAACTGGAACACTAGCGCTTGTTTCACTTTGCGCGGTTGATTTTGCATTAGCTTCGGCGTTAGCTTGCGCATTAGCTAATGCTATGTCATTATCGCCAAATGCGTATGATAAGGACAAACAGGCTATAATAAAGCCTACGGCAAGCTTCATTTTGCTGAAGCTTTGGTAACTGATACTGAATACTGGCAATCCGACGGTTATATATATCGTACAATAATTGTAATAATAAACATTTCTCATTACGCATATGAATTTCCTTGTGCTTCGTCGTCACATGCGTTTCAACTGCTGCAAATGTGTTTTATTCTAGATACCTTATTTTACCGTTCTTTTATTATTACAGCCGAATCTACAGGTCAAAACCAATACTTACTACATACGTTTTTTAGGTCTTTTTTTCTTAGAATCAACACTTATCGACACAATGTTGTTTTCATTAAATATGAAAATATGAAAATATACCCATGTTATCGGTTTATTGCATATTATCTTGAAAAGCATATTCTTATATACTCATTTAAATTAAGTTTTTTTTTATATTTTTTAAAATTGTATACATATTATATATATCATATTATTTTATACTTTTAAAACATAAAATATTAATTTAATATTAATTTTGGAAACTATACTTGCCAAATATGTTTATGGCTAATTTTTGAACTAACTTTGAAATTAAATTATAAATAATAGTGCATTGATTTTTATTTGTTTTGTTTAATATTTTTTTTCTTATTTTTTATATATTAATCTTAAAAATTTTACTATGGATTATAAGATACACAACACAATTGTGCATTACTTATATGAATTTATATGAAAAAATATATTATTTATCTATTTAAAAATTTTCCATATGTATATGGTGCTTCTTTGTATAGTAAAGAGATACAAAAGATCAACAGTAAAATCAATCATATTAGGCAGCTTGAAGTAGCTGACTATATCTTAGCAGTCGTGCTATATTTTCTTTCAAAAGGAGAAGGTTTATTACTTTAATTTGAGTTAAAGTTGTGTTTCATGTTGCAATATCTTTAATGACGATGACCGTGGTTGCCGCAACATCGCGACCGAGAGTTTGTCCGAAAACGACGGTCGGGCTTAACTAATTTGCTTCATCATTTTCAGATGCACAGGTGATAATGGCAGTATGCTAATTATCATAGCGTCCTAACGCGCGCAGCTGGATATGTTAACGTTCGTATCTTCTCCTTTGTAGCCGTTACACGTGAAATTATATGGGGTAAATAGTAATGCTTGTACTTGCTCACGATATGAGATACACATATCTATTTCAGCATCCGGAAAGGATTCACCGTTAAATGGCGTCGTATTTACGTAGAAGCTTTAGAGCGAATAATTATGAACAAATTAGAAACTCATTCGCCGGCGATGAGTTATATTTACTGCCATGATCACCTCAAAGTTTTACGTATGATTCAACGCGGAAGGGTAGATATATTAACATAGCTGTATGTTAGAGTAATAGAGATCCGATGCACATACCCCTGTTGGCTCGCTCATATGTTGTTCGTATTAACTTGCATTACTAGTGAAATTAAATCCGTCAGTAATTAGCGGCGTTATAGATATCGATATCGGGATGCAGCGAGGAATACAGCAAAGTATCAGTTACAGCGATAACTAAAATACGAGCAGTAGAAGTTATTGGAAAGGAGAGAAAAAATACTCGCTTGTTTATTAATTTCATTCAAGGAAGAATTGTTTTTCTTTTTTTTTTAAATTACTTGCACACACCGGTTTCTGTAAACGCGCATAATCTTCATCGTCGAGGTTAAACGTTTGCTGAATAATATATGTGCCATTAACGTTATCTGCAATATAGCCAATGTTGTTGGATAACGATTATTTGTTGCAATTGTGCAAATATACAGGGATTATTATCCGTTAGGAAGTATACGTGATACCATCTCGTGCATTCATGAAGCTAGAAACTCATAACTGACAGTTTAGAGTCCATTAGCCGAGCCTAATTGCCTAGCTGTTGCCTGGAATACTGTGAATTTTCGAATTTATTACGACCGTCTCTAGTAATTAGAAATTTAGGCTATTACCGTATCGCTTTGTGCTCGCAATCCGTCATGTAAATTAGGATTCTATTTGCATATCATCTTGTTCATTTTGCATATGTTGCTCGGGATATTATCGCGTATATTATAAAAATTTTCATTCTATCATTCGATAAAAATAATAATCCAGTATTATAATATGTTGCGCAGTTGTTTGTGGCTTCCACGATAAATATCGGGAGATAAAAATTGATGCAGTTTTACCGTACCGAGACAGTTCCTCGCGTGCTTGCGGAACGATTGCAAGACTGTCGTCTTAATGGGACAGCAATTACTTAAATTGCATTAAATGAATATTATCGCGCCGAACCTGCTATTAACCCAAATTTGTTCGTCAAGTGATCCATAAAAAGAGGTAATAACTGTCGATATTTTAAAAGACTTTTGTAATAAATTACATTTCTTTATGCGCAACATTTGTCTCAACATTACACTAAACATAAACAGTTTATGTTTAATTTTATTATCTAATTTTATAATTGCATTGCTTATTTAATATTATTTTTATATTTTTATATGTGTATTAAAAAGTAAAATTAATTATAATTAAAAATTATAGGATAAATTATAGAATAATTTGCACAACGCATAATTATACGATTGCGAGAAAAGCAATAAAATTGCTATTTAATTGAAAACATATTTCAAGAACGAATATTTTCTTGTTATAAACTCAATAATTTATGATTAATAACGTCGTGCAGATATATAGTAACGATACAAGCGTAAAAGAAATAAAAGATAAAATCACTTACATATGTTTCGATCTGAAATGTCTTGTCCAAGATAACATAACAGGAAAATGTTATAAAATTTCTATCTGTAATACTTTGCCGCAGAATACAATTCATGAATAAAAACCGTCGAACGTACTGTGATATAAACAGAAAAGAAAATACAGCTGCATACTATCAATTTCATCGAAGTCATGTGCTCTGCAGTAACGTACAGGTGGGGCTGACATATCTGAAACGAGCGATTTAGCAAATATTGACTCACAAGAAAAAGTTTATCTCGTCGCTGGGAGGCAAGGTACCTATAAAAGGTGGATTGAACAAAGCTATCAGTATATGTCTCATTCATACGTGAAACATATATTTCGCTTTAGTCCGCCTGACATTTATCGATTTCGACGCGATTAATTTCGCCGAGATTGGATATTATCTAACTCGATTAACTGTCTTAGCGAAGTCGTATCACTTGTAAAACTCGTTTGCCAATGAATCACTTTCTATTCGCACTTCACTTATGTTTATTTTTCGACGTAGGGATCATTTTTTTTTTCGGCCGTATCGTCGTCACACGTACGGAAGTGCGGTCGAAGCGTGAAATGAGGTATGTATTACGCTGTATTTTTCAGGAAATATTTAACGCATCGTAAAGAAAATTCCGAATTAACGTCGATCGTTGCATTACCGAAGCGGAAGATTCGATAATGCGAAATATATGCACAAGTACCGGCGCTCGTATCTTTCGCGGGCTGTCGCGCGAGCAATCGTGCATTTTTATCAGGATGGTGCTTCTCGCAAATTCGCCGGGGATGTTGAGGTAAGTGCCCGGTCGCATGTATCGCTCGATACCTCTTGCCACATTCTCCGCTTCCCTTTTCCTTTTTCTTTTTCGCGTCCCTTTTTCTCGAGCAATTTAAAGTCAAAGTCCCGCTCTTCGACGTGATGTCCGGATAGAAAGTTACACGTGGACGCGCGTAAGTCATCCGATTTTCTCTCGATGCGATAAGATAAAAGCTAAATAGTCCGCTAATTAAAGACTCCCGCTGACTCTCTATGCCACCACGAAGATTGAAAGAAGAAAAGAAACGACAAAACCACCTCATTTTATGAAATAAAGCTAATCGCAATGCAGTTATCTGCGTGAGATACGTTATCTTATTTTGGTTAGCCTCAATATAATTATCAAGAAATGTTTTACGTGATATTTTATAGTGTTTATTTATTTATTTTGAAAAAGAAAACTAAGTACACCCAGTATATTTCTTGATATTAAAAAAAAAATTATATTGTCGAGGTGTAATTATAAGTCATCGTTAATGAATCCAAATAATAATTAATTAAATTTTTTAAAAATGTTCCGTATATTAAGTTAAGATATTTGTTTCTACATGAGTGTACATTACACCGAAGCGATAAGCGTGTCCTCGACGCTGTGCAATGCTTTTGATAGTAACAACGGAAAACGAGTCAGTTGGAAAAGCAATTCTCGGTCTTCGGCTGACAAAGCGAATGCGCCAACATATCGTCAATATTGACGCAAGATAGTTTCCACCTCTGCAGGATAAAGTCTCTCATTTCCTTGAAATCGTCGTGCTTATCGTAGGCTGGCCAGCCAGCCTTCCTTCTAAAAACAAACAAGCTTGAGAAATCGGGGGAGAAATCTCCGTCGACGTTCTCACAAATCAATTCGTCGCGGCTCGGATCTTTCAAAATCATGCGAATACATGGTTTTGGCGTCATGGTTTTAATAATAAACCATCAAAATTAATTGCGTAACATCTATCTCTGCGCTGTCTATTTCAATGCTAACGGAAACAACGGTACGAAGAAGCGGCAGGACTAAATTCGGAATCGATCGGGGGACGATAATTCAATCTATGGTGGATTCTCTTGCAGAGGAGAATCTCCTTCTCTTCACTCCCTTCCTCTCCATCCAAGAGTGATACGGAGACTAGATCGTAGATACGAGGTGCCAGGCCAGCTTTATCTCTTATTTGTGGCCCCGTAGATTCTTGAAGCCATCGACCGACCTCCTCTCTTCCGCCCCTTCCCACCCTCGTCCATTGTTCCTTCCGTTTTCCTTCGCCGGTAGCTCTAAGTTCTAGGTGCTATCCCGGCATCTTTTTCGCGCACCCTTTTCTCGTCTTGTCCTTTCAGTTCCTGTTATTCCCATCCTCGGCCCGATTTCCTCGGTCCGTGCTAACTCGCGAGGGACAAACGCTGATCTTGTTCAAGAATGTATACGAGCGCGATGAGCAAGAGACAAGCCGTCGCTTCGCTTGCATCTGGTACGTCGGTTCCGCCGAGTAGCTCGACTCTCCCCACCGGCGATGCTAGCAGAGACAGGTAGCTGTTAGCTTATGTAGATTAAATTGTTTCGAAGAAGCCCGACTGCTGTTTATTCATCGCGAAACGACGGTGCTCGAGATAAACGGAACGACCTGAGGACCGCGAGAGAAGTCCCTTCCCGGCGCTCTCGAAACGCCGGGAGAATCCTTGACGATGGCGCATAGACGGTGGACGAGAGGCGGATAGGGGACAGGGAGGAGGCACCATGCACAGCTCTTCCTCGCAATTCCGAGGATTCGCATAATGCAACGTACGCGTGCGCTACGCTTCTCGTAAGAGAAGCGCCGCTCTCACCGCGCGTTTTACGGCCGGCTCTGAATTATCGATTGCGATTCGGAATTCCTCCGCTTCAAACACAATCGACAAATGGATTTTAACACGTTATATGTCGGAGCGTAAAAATGCTCATTTTGATCCAAGTACATTGTGTTATAGATTTACATTTTGCGATTTGCCGCAAACATCGCTAATGCTGGCTGGATTAATGCAATTCATAAGATACTATCGGTTTTTTTTTCGTTTTTCTACCGGAATGATCGTTAACGAAGATAAAACCCATGATGCTTCTATAGATACTTGTTTCTGAATAACAGAAAATTATCGGAAAAACTGCATTGAATATACAACATAAACAAGATGCGTTACACATATTTCGCGGAAAGAAGATTCAACATGAAGGTTTAATGAATAACTGTGTTATGCCGTATCGTAGATGCGCTAGAACAAAACAGTAAATTTGAATGGAATACGGCACTCGTCTCTTTTAGATTCAACTTTGTTTTATCGCGCTAATTTCCGTGATATGCGAAACTGTTGCAGCGAGCTAACGATGTTTATTTTTTTTTTTTTTTTTCTTTCTTCTCATCATGTTTTGATATTTTCTGCAACATTACTAATTACCAGCGTACAAAATAAAAAAATTAAACGATGATAAAAACAAGCTGAATATATGTATAAAGTAGGATTTACACGGTTTAAATAAAAAAATTAATTTGTACATACATCTGCATTGTATAATTTATTTTTGTATCTGTAATAAATGTATCTGATGAAACCTGACACACGATCAAATAAAAAATTCAACAATATTTTAATTTTGCGTATACAACTTTCTGTTTCGTTTGTCAGCTCGTTCGTTTGAATAGTACGAATGCGGCTTAAAATGATGAGCGTGATATTGAATGTGCGTGCGGCGCAAGGCGCGGCCAGTGCACCGGACGAACGTGAGAGGATAATTAATTCCGGCCGTGGCCCTTCTAAATTGCGACAAAATTAAAGCCATGGCGTAACGAAGGTCGCGCAGCCCGGCCACCGGTAAAGGACGTCACTTTTACGGTGTGCATATTTTATCATCAATTGCGCACCGCGGGAACCCTCAAATAGACATAGTAGCAGTGCAGCCAGCGAATGCGACTACCGTCCCCTCCTCGAGGCTTATCCGATCGGGGAGTAACATGATGGAACCGAGTAGAAAAGCCAGACAAATCTCCAAGCGACGCCAATTTGACGGATTAAAAATATCATAAAAAGGTTTTACGCGCTCGTAAAATTACTGGGTGGTGTACGATTCTCTGTTGCCCTCGTCCTCGGGGGAGTCACGATTCGGTATGACTCACGCAAAGGGAATATAACGTTTGATTGCAGATCGATGGATATCTGCTATAAATTTATCTGATTTGTAATAAATTAGAGGAGTAACTAATCAGATTTAACAAAAATTTAATAAAAAAAGAGTATTAAAAATTTAATTTTTTTATCAAGTGTTTTCAAGCATAAATATATCTCGTAAAGCAAAATAAACATATACGTATGAAGTGCGTGTACTCGAAGAGATTAAAACGGTCGAAGGATGCGCGAGCGGTCGGTGAGCGGTGAGCCGAGAAAGAGAAGCGGAGAGAAGAAATTGGGTTGCGTGTTGAGTGGCTAACGAGCGTCCGCCGGAATAAGAACAACAAAGCATGCAAGATGGGACACGCGACTTCCGTGCTTCGAATCGAGGAGCAGCGACGCGTAGAATACTCGCCGTTATGCTTCACGGCGCATCGATCGTCGCGTAGGGAATCGCGTGCGAATTATAATTGTCGATAGATTTCTTGCCTAACGAAAAGAAAACAATGGTTCTTTACCGATAAGTCACACCTTTTTTTCAAATTATATGGGTTGATATAATATTTTCACTATTTATTTTCCAGCTTCTAATCGATATCTCCACTTTCTGACGATATTCGCAAACATTGTAAGCGAATAAAGCGCGTCGCGAATCGGTAACGTATGCAAAATACGTTTGCATCTGGTGGCAGCTACTCGCCGAAAGTCGTTAGTCTTCCATAGATATCGCAGCCCACCGACCGCGCTCTCTCCAAGGAATTCATCTTGTCCCTTGCATCTTTGATCTTGATAAATGTGCGCTGCAAGAACGGACGATTTTTGTTTGGCTACCGAATCGTACCCGGACGACATGACGGCGGGTGTTATTCTTTATAACGAATTTCATCGTACCGGTCATATAGCAGCTTCACGTCTTCCTCGATAATGATCGTACGTTACCTCTTATAACGGCGATTAATAATGGCGAAATATGTGTACTAAATATAGCACACGGACAAACTTTTCTCGATGAAGAAATAATAGAAACGCGTAATTTTGCTATCGTACACGGAGCTCTCGTTTCGAAGCACCAACAATGCAGTAATTTGCGGCAAGTTATTGCTTCTAATGCGTCGTAGTTTCATCTAATTGCCTTTCCCCTTCCCCGCATACCACGAGTATTATAGTATTTTTAGCGCAATTAGTTACATATCCTCGACTCGCTCTTCCGTGTCTTAATATCAACGTTTTCTGCAGAACTAAAATTCCTTTAAACGAGTTCTTCTAATAATTTTCTGCTCGAGGCTCGGCCACTTCCGAGTGAAGCAGGTGCTTTTCAAAGGATGAGAGCAGCGTGTTATATCGACTCTAGGCGGATGGAAACATTTTCTCGTTAAAACGAGGAATTACGGAGAGGGAAAATAAAGGGAACCTTTTCAAAGCGTTAAACTAGTTCTGGCAATTAATACGTGCCCATACAACCTACACGTGAATATATATCTCGCTGTTTGCTACACGTGGGTACTTCATTTGCAGTCGCACGTCACTTCAGATATAGATCTGTAATTAGCTGCCACTTAATATAATTAGTTTTTCGTTGCCCCCAATGTCCTTTTGCGTTTTATTCTTTTCGCCTCGCCTATTTTATTGTTCTTTTTTTTTCTCATTCTACGCTTCCTTCTGAGTCGCACCCCTCAGCGTTTTTCTTGTCGACTTCTTCTTTCTTTTAGTCTACAAAACGATCGCTCTTGCCTTGCCATAGAAACCTTGAGACCCAGCGAGTCTCATCGTTAAAATTATGATCATTTCCGTGATTACCGCTGCCTTTCGCGGAACCTCTTCGTTCTCCGCAGAGCAATGCCACGCCTTGGCGCGTAAAAGCGCCAGAAATGAATACGCCACTGGAATAAAGGGTCGGAGCCCTTCATTTTCTCAGTGCTTGTCTTCTGATGTGCAGCATTAATTCTTTTTCTTATTTGCGCAAATGCTATTTATTTCCGTTCTATAATCAGCGAACTAAACGGCGTTTATGTAAAATGTCTAGACATATGTAATTATGATGTACGTATATAATTTATCATTCAATATCCTTATATACTACGTTATTACTTTTTTCTCGGCCAAGAAAATCAATTTTATCATTATTATTTATTTTAATAAATTTTTCTTATTTTGCGATACGTGTTTGACGAGATAAGAGACAAAAAACACGAAGCAATCTCGACTAATTGTATGTCGATGAAAAATTGTATCTTTATTCTGCCGTGCGAAACGGATCTTAAGGCCTTGTTGTCGTGATTCGATAAATGCAAATGTCGAGGTTCTCTTTGCGCCGCCAAGCCACGAATTTGCTGAACGTGTTTGCAGCGTTTATATGCGCGATTTCACGAAGCATTCTCGCGGATAAGCGCTGCCGTTTGCGCGTCTTCTTCTTTTTGAGTTTTAGTCTAGCTTATCCTCGGTACCCACCGAGATCTTCTCACTGGCCGATGTAAGAAATCAATGGGATGCAACTCCTGACTACGTTGGCACGTAATAGTCGGGCGTTAGCACCGCCGATTACGGTGGAACGTGTTCTTTGCATATTTTTGCAGCGGTTGGCGGAGGTCCAGAAAATTCGCCTATAATAACGCGCACCGCGTGGAATACGGTGTGTGCAGAGCGTAACTGCCACTATACAAATAAATCCCAATGTTCCCACCTTTTCCACGGTCCTCGGCTGCTCTTTTTTTGCCGTGTTTTGCCGTGCGGCAATTGCGCCGCCCGCAAATAGCCAGTGCCAACTGAGCTCTCGTAATCACATCGGGATCTTCCATTGTTCTTGGGAGAACAGCGATAAAATTTATACCCATTATCGTTACCGGGCGTTACATCGCGAGCTATTTCGTGTTATTACATTTATATTGTTAGCAGAAATCTTATTACTTAGTTCGAGAAAGATATATAGCGTTTCGCAATTGTTTTGGGAAAATGAAGAATCGTGGCTTGCTTAATAAAATTCATTTACATAGAGCGATGGAGTCAATTCTACGAGTAATGTATTTTACGGGTATATATAAACATTACATCATACAACAACGTGATTAAATTTACTTTGACTAACCATAATTTATATTTGCAGGGACAACATTATAACGCAACTGACAAGATACGCAAGAGTGTTTCGGACTTAGACCTATGAATAACGATGACTTAACCATTGGCCATTCATTTCGCTCCGCGCAAAGTGGCAGTCATATTCAGGATAATAGGCATTTCATCGTCAATACATCATGGATTTTATTTCGAGACGTGGTATATTTATTTTGAGCACGCAGACCCGACTACAGGTGCAAATCATCTGTTCGCCTCTATTTCAGGTTACAGCCATTTTTAAAGGAGTTAATGACATCGTTTGTCGGTGCATCCATGGAACTGTGTCCACAAGCGAATGACGAATGGATTCGAGCTTGGAAATGAAGTGCGAGGCGAGCGTCTCGAGAATAAGTTGATGTCTTCAGCTGTACGTAAGTCGTAATCACGGCGAGCTACAATGTTGCGGATAACGGAAGACGCACTTTTGTTCTCCGATCGTGACCGGCCGTGATGAACGTCGATGAAAAATCTCGCTCAGAGATCAGGTACGCATTAATAAAAAATAATAATAATAAACATTCGCGATGATGAATGTCTCTTCGTTTCAAATTTTCGAGACAAGGAGACATAGTTTTTCCATACTTTTTCAAAACTTGGCATTTATTTTATTTAATTTGCGGAAATGATAACGAGCAAAATACCCACAAGAATTTTGTTATGCGACCTTAAACGATTCATGGAATTTATGTTTAAAACGATTTGTATTTTATTCAGCAGTTTCATCAACGTACGTAAATAAAGCTTTTTTATTTATCTTTACGATGCGCTTTAAACGTCTGTATTGAATGAGTGGCGGGTGGATTATTACGATGGAAATGTACAGACAAGTCAAATCGACGTTCTATAACAACGAAAACAAGTGTCATTGAGATGCGCGCGAATATATCGCGCTGTCAAGAGACTTCGAGACGGAATTCATTTAAACTCCGCTCGGACTCGCTTAGGCACAATGTAAGCGCGTTTGTTTAAGCGTTGCGCGAAGCGCCCCGCGTGATTCCATTTACAGATTTCTATGATTTCCGTCGACGTTCCCTGGACGTGCTCCGGAGGAGAGAAAGAGAGAGTAGAGGCCTAACAATGCTTTATTCACCAAGTCTCGCGTTTGCGTATTGGGCGAAAGCGCTGAAACGGCGCGACGAAAACGACGGAAACAAACGACGCATTCTGGAAGACAGACACTTTTCACGTTCACACATTCAGCGGTAGGTCTCCTTTGTTTCAGGTAACGGAGTGTATTCGTCGCCGCAGGTTTTGGTATTCAAACAATGTGTGTGACTAGAAAAAAGTAAGTGCGCGCTGACTGTTTCTCGGCTGCCTGTCAGTTTGTCCAAATTTCGCAGACATTTTCTCAGATCGTCAAGCGAGTATGTAAAATTCACGAAGGGGGAACGAGTGTTCGAACGTATGTTTATTACGCAGTTAGCCGTTGCGCTAGACTGGTTCTACGCTGACCTCCGTAACTCGCAACATAATTAATCTTCGAGATTACTAGACGGGATAGAGGAATAGTCGACATCCTTATTAACGTGTTGAAGACGAAGGTGTTTCAAAGTGGATTTTCTATCTTGAGGAAGTTATTAATGAATAAAAATGAGCGTAAGGAATCGAGCGAGAGGAATCGAATAATTTTTGGCACGGTTCGCTGAGCTGCTTGATAAAATCATTCGAATTACGCAAATACGCAAAGGAGAAATGGAACGTCGCGCAGATTATACAGTTAATACAATCACGCTGATTATTCCAATTTCACCGTGGACCCGGCGTATCCCTGAAAATTCGCATCTAATGGGATTTTAATGACCACGACCGAGTAAGACAATTCTCGCGAGGCAATTCGAAGATAATTATCCGCGGTTAAAAAGATGATTTTATTTAATATTAATGTGCAGAAAGTTTGATTTATCATTATTCGATTTCACCGGATTGATATGCTGACGATCTAAATCTGTAATATTAATGTATCTATCTCGTTTGTGAAACCAGCAACTAGTAAGAGTTGCTCATGTTACTATTAACTGCTAATATTAACTATTGCTGTTATCTAAATAATAGATTTTTTTCTCAAATCCATCAAAAGGAATTAAAGCCATAAATCTTTTCAGAAATATGATCAGGTTTAGAATCCAATAAATAAACGCCGCACATTCGCTCGAGATAAATACAATTTTAATCGCGGTGTCCCGTGCAGGTGTCAGGTCGTCAGCTGATCGCCACTCGTATTTCGGAGGAGCTCGTCGAAATAGCGAGCGCACGTGTATCCGCGGAAAAGTCACGTTTGATCGGCCAGCTGGTGAAACGGGCAAAGTTCAGTCGCGAGATAGCTCATCGGCGAACGCTGCGAGCACGATGAGCTTTTACGCTTTCGCGCGATTTAAAGAGATACATCCATTGTGAATTATGCCTCGCTTCCCCGCACGATGACGAGCATCTCGCATCCAGTATTTACGGCCATTGTCTTCCTACTCGCGTTGCCCGGGGCTAGAGTGGCAACGGGCATCGTGATCGTTATTGAGGCGCGTGGGTTGTCCTCTTCATCCTCGTTCTCGTCCTCCTGTGCCGGTCACCGGGGTGTACGATATATATTTCAGGCTCGCATTGCCCGCGATGTGTTGTGCTCGCGTCACGTTGCATGTATACTCGTGTTATGACTTAGTCAAATCTCTTTTTTGATATCGTGTCTCTTACACAACGTACATATTCTTCTTCTTGTATTTTTTTTCTTTTTCTCATCTTGTACGTAAATCGTGACAACAATGATTAATTTAAAAATTACTCTTATACGCATATATATAGATTGTATGAGTTTCGCAGCTTGGATCAGCTGTTAATTGACTTTACATCAAATCTTGTTCAAACGCGCTGTTGATACGCAACCGCGATCGATGATGCTGCGTTCGTAGCGTTAATGAGAGATCGCAAGATTTTATAAAATGTATTAATACCCGTGTAATACTTTTGTGAGATGTCCCACCGATTAAAGCCACATTTTCGTGTAATACGAAGTACAGGAAATGCGGTGCCTCTCGTAATAGCACGTTCGCAAACGTACACCAGCAAGTATTTTATACTCGAGTATCCACTCGTTGCGGCGCGTACAGTTATAATTGCCGCGATTCTGAAGGGGCACGGTTGCGACTACGTCTGCGATCAGTCTCGGATGAATATCTCGGAGATTATACACAGTTTGCGGGGCTTAAATAAATTATTAAACTATTCGCTCTCCGTTCGTCCTCTCTTTAATTCCGTTTCTCTCTTTTCCTCCTCTTTTTTCTGTACATTTTTTTCTCACTCGTTTGATCAAGCGCTGTCTTGCATATAGCAATACTAATGACGAGTATGTGCCAAGGTTGAAAAGTTACTTTATAAAAGTAATTCGTCCTTTTTAAAAGTTTCTGTATTTTTTTCTGAAAAGTAATTTATTACCGTTATTCATTATTGATTCCAAAAAATCAGTTTATATTAAAATATAATAAAAAAATTGTAATTTTTTGGTTTTTTGGTTTTAATTATTTAGTGTAGTGTTCTCTACTGTAGTCGATAATGATATCATTCCATATTCTTGTTACCGAAAAAAATACTGTAATGATAACGGTGTTAACGTGTAACGCATTACTTTCTAATCTTGGTATATATTGATAAATCGTTTAGTCAGAAAATACCCGGTTATCGAAGTCTGAAATTAAGAGATGCTGTGTTAAATTTAAATTTATTTGCATGAATAAAGACAAAAATATGGGCGCATCAAAATTAGATGCGCTGCCAATACGTACTTGTACAAAAAGAAAAGAGAAATTTTCCGTGTATTATTGCATCAACTTGCTCCGATCGGAGGGCCGTGTAACTTTTCCTCTTATTCAATATGATTTCAATCATTGTCGGTATTATCCTTAATATACGGTTCAATGAGAAATCATAGACGTCGACGGCCAAAGTAACTACTATTACGGAGAGATGCGCGCACAATTTCATTCTCACGATAATCGGGACTTCCTCGATTTTCTCTCGTACAATGACTTTTTATCGAGCGTCTGTAATCTTTAGTGGAAACAAAACCATTCTTCGCCGAGATTTATCGGGCCCCGTCTCTGCAATGAACGAACCAACGAACGAACCAAGTAACGGCGCTCGGGCCGCGCACTCGTGCCGTGCGCACGTAGATAACTTTCTCCCGGCATGATAAGCCGTAAGGTATAAATCTGAATTGTTTTTATAATTCCTGCGGTGAGATGAGGTATCGAGATAACGGGGATTCTAACGAAGTCTGTAATTTGCCGACGCCGCGATGACCATGCGCGGCCGCACGTTAGCGAGTCGCGATGGATCGTGATTTAAACCAATCGACACCTGATGGATACGAAAAAAAACCTACCTTCATTGTGGTGCATAATATTGGTCAATTGTTACGTGAATAATTTACTTATATTTCACTTTAAATCCTCTTTTTGAGCTCTAATTTAAACTTTTTTTTGCTTAAGCAAGGATTATAATTATAACTTCAAAACTAAACCGATGATAAATTAAAATAAAATTAACATTTAATATATTATATTTAAACAGTTGTACAATAAATTACATTGTTTGATAGATTAAAAGGATTAACATTTAAAATATTATATTTAAATAGTTATAATAGTTATAAGTGGGAAGTATTTTTTCAAAAAAAAGAGGGTTTGAAGTAGCATAAAATGAAAATTTCGAAACAGTTAAAGTATGTTATATAATTATTAATTGATTATATTTTCAGATACATGTATTTTTAATGCGATGTACTAGGTGTATAAAGAAACATGCAAACACGTTAGCGTCTGACAGCTTATAAATATGTATCTCGTTGTAAAGTTATCAGTGTGTACTAAGCGCTATAAATATATGGTGTCCAACAAACGTCGGTGAGCGCAATGTTTCCGATGATTTATATCCGCTGAAACGTAATTGGACATCACCGCAGAGTGCTTCCTATATAGAGTGTGTGATGTTGAGAGCTGATAAAGATTGTCTACGATAGCGCTTCGTATCATTTAACATTCTGACAATTGACACGCTTGATATAAATACTGCGAGAATGCATTGACGTTCTTTATGTCAAAATTTAGCGCCCGTTTATAACGATACGCCAGCATGTTGCTAATAATAGCTCGATTAACAATAATTAAAATTGTCTTATTTTAATTTTATTTATATTTTGAAAGTATAAAAGATACTTTTAAAATTTGAAACGTGTCTTCCGTTCTAATGGATATACATATGTTCCCTATTGAAATCACGTGTATTTCGCCGCAATGTTCTATTAAAATTATCTCTGCCAGTAACACAGATACATTGACCGGCCGTTCTATTAAATTCTTTACATCACGATGATGTTATAGTCTGAAAGCGGACACTCACTGAATGAGCTCGTTTTAGTAAAGCGGTCATATTGGAAGAAAAATAGAAAGCGAGAAAAGGGGCGAGGGAAAGAGAGAGAGAACAATCTGCCCCACGTGTGCTTGGCCGCGGACAGGCTTCTCTCGTCACCATGTTACCCTGTTCTCCATACTCATCTGACGTATACAAGGGCCAACAAGGAATGAAGGAGATACGATTTGGCGCCAACCGCTCGCGATACTTTTTAAAGCATAGAGCCGAGACACACAAACACACACACAAGGTGTATGTCAGCGATATTGGATTTACCTACGAACGCGCATATCTCCCGCTTCGAGAAGTATCGGTGAATATGTTGGACGCATGGAAGTTTTAACGTGTAGGTGAGGCAAATATAATGGCATTATATCTGCGACGCGTCTCGTCAGAAAATGTCCAACTTCCGCTTCTTCCTCAACCCATTTCTCTCTACCTGCGCCCATCCTTTTCTCTTTCTCGTTCTTGATGTTGTTTCAGTACAAGCATTCAGGCTGCATTGGGCTCACTCACCAGATGTCTATATATAAATCGTACACATTGGTATGCAACAGAATAACTTCTCTTGGTGACATCATGTCCAAACGTATATGAAAGTTGTGTAACATTATTAGAAACTATATTTATTATTGAAGTTCATTATATATAGTAATTATATGATATGATAAAAAGTTGTTGTAATTTCTTATTGAAAGATTTTAAAAGATAAAATTAAATTTTGGATAAAACTGTTAAAATGATGCTGAATATATATATATACATACACTTTACTGTTGGCAAACGTTCCATATTTTATTTTATGATAATAATCTAAACTTTGCCAGTGTTCGAAACAGTATCGTTCCACATATTGACCATATCACAAATTCATGAATTTCCAAAGTACAAGAGTAAACTCGGTGTATCCAGTAGATGAGACACGAGCACTTTAGGGAATAAGCTACTAGTATTCCGATGTCTCAATTGCGAATTACAGAACTCTAAAGTACGAGAGTAAACTCGATATAACGCCATTACCTTACTTGCCGATCTGGCTGTAAGCCTAGAAAATGTTCTTGGAACTTGGTTACCATAACTCGCGAATGTGTCGAGCACTACATATTACTTTGTTAATAGCATGATAATTTTCAGAATACAATTTATCGCATATAATGCATAATTATATTTTTTAAATAAAAATGAATTTTTTTTATGAGAATATATATCGAGTATATATATATATATATAGAATAAGCGATTTGTGATATACGTAATTATTGATATTATCATAGGTGGTGTTTATTAAATCTCAATACACACACAATTTTTATTACAGCATTATAAGCAAATTTTGACAATCGCAATAAGATCGCAATAAGAAGATTATTAAAGCGACATGATTAAAGCGAGAATAATTTTCTGTATTATACAGTGACAAAATTTGTTCATATCACTCAATCTTTTTATATTAAAATCTAATAAATAGTTATAAAAATATTTATTCCATATCAATAGAATACTTATAGTTATTTTACATTTTATAAATAAATAACTCATGATGAAATAAATCTAATTTAAAACATATAATTGCGTACATCAAAAAATATTATACGTGAAAAAAAAATAATTATAAATTAAATTTATATTATTTTAAATGTTTTGCTCTATTGATTGAATAATAATTTTTAAAAATATTTATATTAATATTCTATATTATAATTCTACATTAATATTCTATATTCTATATTTCCATATTAATATAGAATATATTTCGTTACAAAAAGCTTTTCCATAATATATAATATATTAAACAAATAAAATTGTTTTGAACGAAATGTTATATTTTCATTATTTTAAGTGATTAAATAATAACGAGATAAATATTATTAAATTTTAACAACAATTTTAACTAATCATATAAATTTGAGGTACACATATGTATATTGCAGAAAATTCATTGATTTATCTTCAAATTTGAATATCTGTTTCCATATACATAATTATGTTGATTACAGGTTACATCTTAAAACCTACTTTTGCAGCAGCTCCCGCAAGTGCATTGGCTTTATCCTCTACCGCAGACTTCGCATTCGCTAATGCGCTCGCTGCTGTATCATTAGAATCATCATCTTTCGAGCCGGATGCAGAGGATTTGGCATTAGACGAGGCACTCGAGGTACCCTTTCCTCCATTTTTGCCTCCTGATTCCGCAGATGCGTCAGCGCTTGCCGCCGCATCCGACGAAGCTCCAGATTTTCCCTTTCCTCCAGATTTGGCAGACGCCTTACCTGATGCACTCGATGATCCTTTTTCGGATTTATCATCGCTCTCAGACTTCGCACTTGCGTCTGCATTGGCCGATGCATCCGATTCTTTTCCGGATCTTTTACCCTTCTTCTCCGAGTCAGCGGATGCTTCGGCATCTGCATTCGCTGATGCATTTGACGAACCTTTTCCATCTTTTCCATCTGATTCTGCAGACGCCTCAGCGTTTGCGTTCGCCGAAGCTTTCGATGAATCTTTTACGGGTTTATCTTTGCCCCCCGATTTTGCGGATGCTTCGGCGTCTGCGTCTGCTGACGCATTTGACGAATCTTTTCTGGATTTACCTTTCTTTTTTGATTGCGCAGATGCTTCAGCACTCCCGTTTGCGTTTACCGATGAACCTTTTCCCGATCCATTTTTACCTTCCGATTCAGCTGATGCCTCAGCTTCCGCCGATGCGTTTGATGAATCTTTCCCAGATTTATCCTTCGTCTTTGATTTCGCAGATGACTCGGCCGATGCATTCGACGATCCTTTTCCTTTATTCTTGGAATTAGCGGATGCTTCGGCATCTGCATTCGCTGATGATGAACTTTTTCCGGAACCATTTTGCTTGTCCGAATCGGCAGATGCGTCAGCATTTGCATCTGCCGATGCTTTCGATGAACCATTTCCAGATTTGCCCTTCTTGCCCGATTCCGCAGATGCGTCAGCGTTTGAGTTCGCGGAAGTTTTCGAGGAATTCTCTCCGGATTTATCATTCTTACCTGATTTCGTAGATGCATTCGCATTTGAGTCCGCAGATGCGCTTGCCGAGCCTTTATTATCGTCGCTGTTTGACTCAGCATTGCTCCCTGCTTTTGCTGACGATTTTTTTTTTCCAGCATCCTTTGATTCGTCTTCTTCCGCATCCTCTTCCGAATTGTCCGCTCCTTTACCTTTACCACGGTTTTTGTTTCGTGATTTCGCTGCGGCGTTACCTTTTGCATTCGCTGCTGCATTTGACTTATTATTTCTTCCCTTATCATGCCATTCTGCCGCGGCGTTTCCTTGAGCGTTCGCTGACGATTCGGATTTTTCCTTACTATCATTTTTCTTTCCTGATTTTTCATCGTCATCATCGTCGTTTGTTGATTTTTTACCATCGGAATTATTGCGCGATGCTGCAGCATTTGCAGCCGCTGCCGCGGTAGAACTAGCTTTTTCCACACTAGCTTTACCTTTCGCGATAGCCGAAGAAATTGCGCTTTTCAATTCTCCATTTTTGCCGGTCCAAGTTTTAATTTTCAAATTATTCTTTCCTGATTTTTTCGTGTCATCGTCGTCTTTCGTTGATTTTTTACCACCGGAATTATTGCGCGATGCTGCAGCATTTGCAACCGCTGCCGCGCTTGAACCAGCTTTCCCAGCATTAGCTTTACCTTTCGCGATAGCCGAAGAAATTGCGCTTTTCAATTCTCCATTTTTGCCGACAGTTTTAATTACGTTGGAAGCCATGCCATTTGCATTCGATATGGTATTTCTAATTGTTCGGCCTGAACTACCAGCACCAGCTCCAGCTTCGTTATCATCTTTTCCAGTACTTCCTGCTCCAGCACCACCTCCTTTAGTATTTCCTGCTCCAGTATTTCCATTAGCACCTCTTCCATTGCCTCTTGCTCCTCCACCCAAAATAGTTCCTATCTAATTTCATACATTAATAGTAAATGTCTGTTTTTTTTTGTAAATGTTTAAGATTCAAGATAAAATTTTTTGTGTTTTTTTTTTTATATTAGGCCACGAGTCTTATATAGGAATATGTTATGTAATTTGCATTAGACATGCATACATAATCATTATTTATTCTATTTGTAAATGCGATAGAAAGATTTGTTTAATCATACTTGTAAATTATGCTTGGCGTCTCCATCTTTGCCGTCAGTCTTGTGACCACCGCTACCACCAAATATATCACCTAGAAAAGGTACACCATCTAAAAAACCGCTAGGAAAAGCGACTGCCCAGGGTACGGTAATCGCCAGCAAAATGACAGTAATCTTCATGTTTCCTTATACTTGAAAATACTGACGATTGCAAAAAATAATTCGACCATTTTATACTCCATATCGCAATTGTGAAAACACAGGTAATCATATTTCCGTCATTTCATAAAATTCAATAAATTTTTCTTAAAAATGTTATCGATCATATTATCTCTTGGACAGACGACACGTTTTTAATTGTGGCAGATAAACTTTTTATTTCTACAGATGTCATAGTCGTTTCGTCGTTTTGACAATAACAGTTATTTGTTCAAAATTTCATGAGTGTACGTGAGTATATAAGATACTGTACATTGAGAGAAATATATTCGTTGCCGTTAATCAATCTCTAAATGCGGACAGATTTATGATTTTGTACTTCATCATTGCAATATTAAGAATATTTTATCATGGAGCAAAATTTATTTGTGAAGCGGAAATTAAAACAAACTGTCTCTGTCATCTTGTGTGTATACAAAATAGACTTTAATTTTTAACGAAAATAATAGCAATACAAGATAAAATACAAAATATGCAATAATAAAGACTTCTTTAGTCAATCATTTCACCTATTGCTTAATTGATGACATACTCCATACAGAAATATCAAATCAATGTTGAATAGTAATAAGAAGACTGTTACAAGTATTTTCCTTATCATGAAGCAAGTACGTTCCTTTTCATTTAACATTATTACGAATAATTTATGGAAAATGATATACGTTTTACTATTAATAAAATTAATTATTTAATATTTTGCAAAACGCTAACAAATTCATTTTATTTTATTTAAAGAAAAAAAATTCTTTGTATAGAATCTATTTTAAAATTATATTTTAACAGATAAAAAACAGGATATCCGAGATTTATCTATGAGGAAACTCATTAAATTTTTTATTAAAAAAAAAAGAAAGATTATGCTGTGTGACCGCGATATTTATATAGTGAAATATGTCAACATAATCCTTTAACGAACCATAAAACAAGTTTACCAAGTTCATAACTTCGTTTACGCGTGCATTATTGCGTCTTCTTCTTAAATTATGTGTCTACTATGACCGGCATTTTATTAATTATACATGCTATTGATTGGACAACAGTCGAGGATAATATAAATCAATCATTATTAACATTGTTATTTTTTATTAAGATTCAATAATTTATAAAACAATATTTTATTTTATAAATTGTTTATAAAATATGTATATTAATAGTAATTATAATTAAGTGAAAAATATACGGTATATTAATTTCTGTCGACACGTTTTATTTTAGATGTCTCTAATTAATTTCGTCACATTATATTCATATTCTACTGCGAGATGAGAGGATTTTAAGATTTGCTGAGCGAAAGTTAATCAGGACTCTTTTGTGTTTCTCACCCGGGTTTATTTGTGGCGACATGGCTACAGAAAAAGAGATGT
This sequence comes from Cataglyphis hispanica, assembly GCF_021464435.1. Classification (NCBI taxonomy): domain Eukaryota; kingdom Metazoa; phylum Arthropoda; class Insecta; order Hymenoptera; family Formicidae; genus Cataglyphis; species Cataglyphis hispanica. The sequence goes on along the minus strand of NC_065969.1, from coordinate 3,708,556 downwards.
TGACGCACTTTTTTCCTTATTTCGCGGACTTGAATCAGATTGAAATGTCAGAACGCGCTCTTGCGAACGGGATTGCCGTCTTTTATCGTTGGTAGTTTTTGGAGCTTTCATGAAAATAAGCGACCGCGCAGAAGAAAGCGCGGGAGGGAAACAGCTTGCGATCCCGAGTATACGTACATAAATACATATACACGAGTCGCGCCAGTTAAAGGCCCCATCTTGCTCGCGATGTCGCCGATGCCTTAGAATATTAGCTATTTTCCGCCCGGCTGCGCCGGATGAAGCTGCTCGCCTCTTTCTCTTTTTTTCATCCTTTATGTCGCGTGCTACCATCTCACCTGTTCTCTGGGGAGAAGAAAAGTGGCAACTGTTGGGAATATATACTGCGGAGAAGAAATTTGAGTTTGGATAGAGTATCACGACGGAAGCAGGCATCTGACATCTACATTAAAAAGAAGCATTTATATATTAATTGATTTTTTAAATTCATAAAAAGTTTGTTTATTTTTATGTTAATATTGGAGGATAGAATCTCATTTATACAAAATTATCCTTTTACGAAAATATTATCTCGAAGCAACTAAAACAATCGTTATATAAACAAAATGCATATCAATGCCGCTCGTACATATGACAGCCTCGAGCATACGAATACTTTTAAGCTGACGCCATCGATTCGAGTGGTTGATATAAAGTAGTGGATAGAAAGGGCACAATGAAACAGTCAAATTGCCCAAGGCGATAATTGTACGTTGTACTTCCTACAAACGTCATAATTCATTTCATAAAATCTATCGTTCGAATCTTGAGAAGGCACCTTTACGCTTTCCATTCCGCAATCGATAACTTTACATACGCTTAACGTCTACTTAATTCTATGCAAGTTTATTGCATATTCTATTTGTTGCGCTCATATTTGTCGCTAAAAATGCGAAGAGAAATGTTGCCGACCGCAAATTATTTTCAATCTTTGCTCATCATGACAACATGAAGGAATAAATACCCTTTTATTTGTACCTGTATAAGTAATATCCGTTTGTAAAATCATGTGATAAATATTTATAACATATGCGTATGCGTAAGTGATCCGCAGTTATGCTTAAGAGGAAGGCTTTACCACGTGCCGGATAAATCCGTAAAATAAAAGGACGATGGAAAACGTACGCGGGACAACGTAAAGTCTGAGCGTTATCCAAGGAAGCGTGGGTCGGATTCAGTCGAGACATTTACCTAAATCGTCCTGTATCTGATCCAGTTTCGAATGGCGAATGTAAAGTAGGTGCTCGATTTCTATCGTCCTGAGAACGCGCTTCTCTTACTTTCTTTCTCTGCAATACGAGAAACGACAACGGGTCATCGACATTTCGATATAGTTCCGCGTAATGTCAAGAGACGAAGTCTCGATTGATTCGTGAAAATTTAATTACGAGAATCGAGAACAAAAAAGTATAGCGGATCAAACTTTTATCACACAACGAAGATCAATGGTCATTCTCTTGCGTGACAGAGGTGAATTTTAGCAAATGTACTTTATTTTACCGCGATGGACGTAATAACACGGGACAGCTGCGAACGTGTATTTCCAAGTGCTGCGAGTGCTCTTAGTTGCAAAGTTTGCACAGTAAATATACATTGCTATAGGATATTGCAAAGTACTTTAATAACATTTTACAAACCAGAGACATTTTATACGCGCTGCGCTGTTATTTACAAATATAATTTAATTATCAAATAAAAAATACAAAGTATAATAATAAAGTAATTTTGGAAACAAATTATCATTTTTTTATTGCAGAAAGCAGTTCTGTGACAAAAGAGATAATATTCTTACTTTAGTCGAAGAAAATATTGCGTTTGCATAAAGATAAATTATTTACATTTCAGGATATTAATCATTTTATCATCAATTCTTGGAAATATATGAAATATTAATGTCGTTGCGAATTACAGAAATACGTAAATTTCTAATATTTCTGACAGACTGTATCGTTTGGAAAGTTTCTAATTAAATGTTTATTTTTTAAAAGCGATTTTATCTTTCATAAGGACATATTTGCTGCTTATCATTCGATTATAATTCTAATAAAACAATTAAAATCAGTATAGAGGAAGAAAAAAAGAAGCAAGTTTTAGACTCTTACTTGTATGCACTTTTTATTTTATTAAAAAAAGCAATGAAAAATAAAGATAAATAGATATAATTCAGATCGATCGAAAGAATTTTATATGATTAAAAAATAAAAATTAATGCATTATACCAATGAACATAATTTTGTTATATTTTTTACTTTCTGATGAATAATGAAAAATCGATAATTGATAGAATATTAGTAATTAAAAAATAATAATTGCTTTGCTCATTTAAAAAATAATCTTTATATAATGAGTGCAATAATTACATGTTTACTTCTCTACGTGTCTCTTTTAGGACATAAATCACGATGCTTTATTGATCCCTCGAAAACTAATTAATCCTTATACAGGTGGTAACAGTTAATGAATCTGCCTGAGGAAGGTGCTTTAAGTTTTGTGCAGAACATGCAGAAAGATGCCTGTTCTGCAAGCTCTTATCGGAAGGATGACGGGCGGAGATAATAATTAATGTCGTTTACGTTGTAAGTCTCGTATCTTCCGACGGTATTCACTCCTGATTCATTTATAAGGGCGATATCTCGATCCGAGATCAACTCATTCATTATTCGACGAGCAAGAGAAATTCACGCGCGTATACGCTCGCGAGAATACATAATATGCGTCATGAGAACTCTTTGATCGATCATCATTCAAATGGATGAACCCACGATTAACGAGCGATTGCTCGCACTAGTAAATGTTACATACGTGATACACGTAATCCTATTACGCGACGAAACAAAACAGAAACAATAAAAACAGTATTCGCTAATTTTGAAAGATAAACAAATCGTTTAAGAAACGAAATTATTCTTTACAAGTATAGATTTGGTATCAGTTTATCGATATAAAATGATAAAGAGACAGCAAATTTAAATTTTTATGGGCCATATATATATATATATATATATAAAATTTTCCAATTTAAATTATATAAGAGACTAATGTATATATTTTACTTTTGACTTTACATCACTTAACACTCAGTTCCAAAAAGTGGACGCTTCAGTCTTGATCGTACATAATATAGTGTACTTGAACGGCAGATTAACGTAGTTCGATAGCAGGCTGTGGTATAAATTGGTTCACCGTGTATATACGTATACGCTATACTGCGCAATACATAATATATCTATCTACAGCCGGTGGCCCGGTTCCCTGACGGGGCTCCTGGACCCCTGGCACATTGTCCTCGCCGCATAGTTCATCGATCATAGTCGCCCCAAGACAATGATTCGGAGAAATTGTTGTTTCCTGTGTTGTAACTTGGTGCAACGAGTGCACCGTGTCAAGATATGATGAAGATCACCGGGTGGAGGCAGCGATGATGACAGTTGGTTATTTCGACGAATGTCAAAAATAATGCTGCGACACAGAATATTGAACTGCAAAAAAAAAATTTAACTGTTTTCCTCACAATAGTATATATTAAATGTATACAATAAAAATTATAAAATTATGAATATATTATTATTATTATGTTATATCAATATAAATTTAAAATACATATATTGATATTAGCATAATTATATTCTCTCTCATAGTTGTGTTCTCTCTCTCTTTATAGGATTTAAAAAAGAGCAACAATTTAGTTTGAATAATCGAAAGAATTGATTATTTAATTTTGATTATTGATGACTTAATATTGCACTTTAACTATATTTATTAATTGTGTTGGCGTTTTTTGTTGATTACGCTCTGCTTATTTTTTTCATACGTTATGATTGAGTTTTTCTTTGAAGAAATTCTCATATACGTGTTTATGCTGCAATCTGCTATGGTGCTCGCTTCATTTTTCGACAGAGGCTCACACAGCTAATTTGTATTAAACCAGCTTTGTCAATAAAAATGTGATTTTAAATATGATCATACGCGTGATACGGCATTTTAATTCAGTCAAGCGGAATGGAATGTCCAATCTTTTATACGAAATATGCGAAACAAACATGAGGGTCGCCAATTTAATTATTTGCGGGTCCTCATAAATTTATTGGTAGATCTATATGCAGAAGAGCATTGCACATATCAAACATTGGCGCCATAAAGCCCGAGATGAAGTACCATAACAGCCATATAAAATATAATATCCTGTATGTGCAATCGATATTAGTCCCTTAGGTTCGTGGCCATTTTATTAAATATTTATTTACTTTTGCTTAATTTTTTATCATATAAAATTCAGTAACAATTATTTTAAGTAGATTAGCAGATTATACAAAAACTGGCACGTTTTCTGTTTTTTATTTTTTTTTTTTAAAAGATTTAATATTTTTAGTGTTTTAATATTTTATATATATTTTATATATAGACTAGAATACTATAAACGCGCGCTACGCGCGCGCCATTTATTTTATGTGTATGTGTATATAATTACTTACATATTAATTCTAGTTTTCTGTTTTTTCAAAATAAATTAAATAAAAATTACACACCCACTTAATATTTAAACTATCAAATGTATCGCTTAGTTATGACACGCTTTTATTGATATAAAAGTAACGTTCAATGCATCGTCGAGATAACCAATTAGCATCGCAAAAAAGAGGTAACAATATTACCAGTATCGATTTAATAAACTCCGTAATATACTAATTGATAATTTAATAATTGATTTATAATTTAAAATACATGTATAATTTAATATTCCGTTCGTATATACGTCTTAGTATGGAAAATATTTCGGCAACGAATAATCAAAACATAACACAGTATACGGCCTTGACGATGTAAACATTAGCGCGCTAGTGTCAAGACTTACAGCTTTATTCTCAAGGCGACACTCGAACAGTAAGGAAGTAGAGTGCGAGACACTCCATCAAATTTCTCTACTCAACGCGATCGCGACAAGTATCGGGAAATAATTTGATATCATAAATAATTAATTATCTTTCATATACTTTAAATTTTGAATAATTATATACGTAATTATATCATAATGGATAAATTTCGAAGCACGTATTTCGCGAGACGTTTTAATCAAAATGATTAGAATCAAAATTATAAATTATTGTTTTATCGCGATATTTCTCTCTCTTTCTCTTTTTCTCTCTTTATAAACAATAATTATTTCTTTAAAAATACTTGATTTTTAATTATATTTCATCCGATATTTTATCGTTATTCAATTTTTTGATAATTTAAATATGATTCGGCTTAAGAACGCGTAATAAAATAGTCAAATTGCAGGTTCGAATAATGATTAACATAATAATAAGCTCCATATTAATCGTTTATTAAATAATTAATCTATAATTTAAAATACTTGTATTATTTAATATTCGACACCGTATATACGTCATGGCACGCAACATATTTTCGGCCGCGAAAACAATAACATTGTAATCGGCCTTGGCGATGTAAACATTAGCGCGCTATTGGTAACGTCTTACGACTTATAGCCTTGTTATCATTCCTAAAGCAACTCTCGAGCAATAAAGTAGTACTGTCGACAGTACGATTTTTGTGTGAAACGGAATTCGATCATTGCCGAAATTGCGGGAGTGTCTTTTGAAAGTATCGCGCGTAGAAGTGCGGAAGAATCTTTTAATAAAAATGCGGGAGTGCCGTTTAAAATATCGTGCGTGTGAAACAACCTGAGAGGAGGAGGAGGCCTAGGAGAGGCATCCTGCACCGGCGGAGCAACCCAAAGGTTAGTATTATTATTTTTATATTAATTATTATAAATCCCGTACATGCATTAATTCGATTCGATCATTGTTTGAATAGTTTAAATAAGAGAGATTCATATCATAAAAGTTTTTATTTAAAAAAAATAGTTTTCTTTTTTAAAATTTATAAAATTATTTCATATTTATATACCTTCTTATTATTACACACATCGGATATAAAATTCGATGCGTACAATAATAATTTTTTGAAATATTAATTATTTTAAACGTTGCTATAATTTGGATTTTATATTTGTGTGTTGCAGACAACGTAGCCTCAAGACCAAATCTCCGCTGTTGCGCATCAGTGCCGGTGAGTGATAAATTTTATTTTATTTTGAGGTGACGGACTCGTAGATATTATAGATGCAAATGTAGATTATAGATTGTAAATAAATCCGTTGCCTCAAAATGGATGGGCTAGAATAAATGCAATCAAATAACTTTTAATAGACTTTTTAAATATATATTAAAACACATTAGAAATATAATTTAAAATATAAATTGAAACAAAAAATTGAAAAAAAAATATAAAATATTTTTCTCAATAGAAATTTTATTTAATTTATTTAATATAGAAGACGCTAATAACTTTATTTCTTATATGAAATATTGATAATTATTGTGATATTGAGCCAATTTTGTTAAAATTTTTCATAGCCCATCCATCTTTATTATCATAGCAATAAAAGCTTAGACAGTTTGTCACCCATCATTTTAATATAATTTTACTTTAGTCAATCTAATGCCAAGTTATCAATCAAATTTAATCATTGTTTGAAGTAATAATATTTAATTTTATAATAACGTTATTAATTACGTTATATGTAATATATTATTTATTAATTTTATTTTATATATTTTTATAATTTAATTTAATTTTATTTTATTACGATTAAATATTACTTCACAATCAATTATTAAATTTGATTGATAATTTGACTTTCAGTCAAATTATTCATATGTCAAATTTTGCAATTTATTGAAACGATGCATGACAAACTGTCATAAATAAGCATAAAATTATGCTCGTGTACCCTGGCGACAATAATTAGTCGGCAACGGAAGGAATTTTTTTTCCTTCATTGACCTCTGATAGGGGGTCAAAGCTACATCTCTGGCTAGACGTAGTCAGAATTAATATGGCCAGGATCAACGATAGGTAAGTCCAACTGGCCCAACGGAAACAGCCTACGGTGCATTATATTAGGGCATTCTATTAGGGCACGCGGTGTAGGGCACGCGATTAGGGCACGTATCTATCATAAAATACATTAACTATTATAAAATTAGTTATATGTAATATAATAATATGTATTAATAACTAATATGTATTATCTGGTTTTTCCAAAATTAATTAAATCAAAATTATATATATATATATATATATATATATATATATATATATAATATTTGAATTGTCAAATACGCAGCCATGACAAATTTTTATTAATATGAAGTAATGTACAGCGTAATAACCAATCAACATTGAGAAAAGGAAGCAACAATACTTGCATATAATATATAGCCCTTAAAATTATTTTAATACATATATAAAATTCTCTCTCTCGAGGGCATCCGTAATACCATTTTCATCGATAGATTCAATCTAGCCAAAAGATTTAGTCGAATTAAATATTTATAAAATAAAGCAATTAAAGTTATTGAAATTCGTTAATACGATAACAATATTTATAAAGTTTACAAACATTATAATGGATGTTTCACGAGGAGAAATGTGGAAAGTACTACGTGGTAGGATGCTGCTAAAGATTGGTCCGGCAGATTGCCAGAAGACAGTTCCTACCCTTGGAGACCATCACGCCAACTGTGAGTTCGTGAGTAGAATTTAAAGGTGAGGTTGGCCATTATAAGTTTCCCGCTTCTCTCATCAGACTTCAACCAGCGCAGCAAAGACCATTGCGTTCTATTAATCGTAAGGATAATTGTCGCAAAAAAAAGGTCAGCTCGACTTATTCATGGTAAAATGGAAATGCTGATGAACGCGAGCAGACTTTGAGATGCGAACACATTTTACCAGCAGAACGAACTTTAACTCTTACTATCGAAACACATGCACATGAAGTAGAGATACTCGAGAAAAATAGTCTTTTAACGTAAAGGTATGTTATCATTATATGTCTCGCATTTTTATATCCCATTACAGCGCAGTAATTACATTCTTGTTTACATTAAAGACTGTGATAAATTGGAAATATTTTCGTAGAAAAGAAAGCACAGTCATTTGACATATTCAGCAAAATCGAACAGGAGTATCGAATAACTTTTTAATTAAACAATTTCAACCGCATATTAATTGGAAATCCAGTGGTTACCATTTTTACATGTATGGTTGTTTTCGAGCGCTCTTTTTTCAGCAAGGCTGAAGTATTCGTGGCCAGATTGTGTGCGCAAGAATATGCACTGAATTAAATCGCCAATCGTTATCTGTTGGCGTTGCCAGCACGATATTGTGTAACAGCACACATCGGTACACGCAATCCTCCGCCGTTATATTCGGGCGCGTATTGTCGTACATAAATTTCAACCTTTTTATTTTTAGTATCCCGTTGCAAGCGTTAAGTGCTCCAAGTGCTCCGGAATAGTCATAAAGTTGCCTTTATGATGCTTTCAGTGCGTGAACAATATAGCGAGTATAATGGCAACCCTCCCTCCCTCCCCCCGTCCCATTGTTTTCCAGTCGACCTTGAAGAAATGCTGCACTCGTCCAAAGAGAGAGATATGGTTACCGTACGAAGCTTTATTATATATCGGCAATTATCGGAATGCTTATCGGATCTCTCCTGCTTCCGCGTGTATCGATCTTCCGCAAATGTTTCCGCGCTTTATTGCAGCACGTCTTGGATTAATTCAATTGAATTCAGTCGGAACGTCTCATCCTGATTGGATCCGACGGAACTAGCTCGCAGTTTTTTCCTTGTACGATTAATCTCCCTTGTATAATATTTATATTGAAGCCGCGCAATCTACTGCAATCTATCGCGTTCTGCTTTACGAGATATAATGTTTTATTGCAGTAGCAGAATATAATGAAGGTATCCGCATTTAAATCGAAATACAAAAGTACTTTACGCAAAGAATGGATAAGCTCTTTTATAAGATTTTGTAGCATATTTTATTAAAGAGACAAAAGTTTTGTTCACAAAGCTTTAAGATTCTTGCCGCGTCGCTACAGAAGCCTGTTTACAGAATGAATGCGATGAAATTCATCATTTGCTTTATATCTCGAATCGGTATATCCTGCGATTATTCAATATCTGTCTGCATCACTTGGTCTATAAAAAAAATTTTATGATCCTTCTATAGAAATTCTCTTAGACCGGAGGGCACGAGTTACTTCAGCTCGCATACTATAGGATTATCAAATGATTCATTGATACATCTTCATTGGCGATTAATTATATAAACTTGCGTGTTTTATTAGCATTTGTCCAATGTTTTATTTATTTATTTTATTATGTCGTAAATAATATTTATTTTGTCACATTTATGTGCACATTTTTTTATATCCGGTTTCGTGTTATAGTTGTTTTACATTAAGTTCTTCTCTACGTACATTAAAACTCGAGTACGTTTGAATTTACTTATCATTATTAAGGCAACATGCCGCAACATATTTTATGAGCTAGAATCGTGCAGCAAAAAGAACGTCGCAACATCAGAGATAAAATTTAGTTTGCTTAATCCAGCGACGTTGAGGTACGCCCAGTGTAATAGATCTGTTAAGTGGCAGTTATGTCAATTAGGTTAACTCGAGAGGTGGCTGGTTTCAGGATTACTTAAACAGTCATTACAGACGTGGTTCTCGAAAGCGTTTTTAATATCGTGGTTATATGGTGTCTGCCGAGTAATTTGCAAAACTAGACGCGACAAGCTTCTCGTAAAATGATACATTCTGGAAAATGTATATTCTTTTAAATTAAGTGATCCTACGTACTTGACTTATACTGGCTGTTTTAACGTCGCTGTGAAAGTGAACGTATCACCATCGTTTAAAAATCTTACCCAAGTACTTATCTATTTCTCATTATTTTAATTTCACGTATTTCTGTAAGTACATAAAATGTTGTACCTTCGTTATGTTAACAAGATCAGATTATGAAAATATTTTCTGAAATGCAATCTAAGTTTTATTTTCTAATCTATTCAATTCTAATGATATTCTCGGGAAGATAATTTACTAAAAAGTTTGAAGTTGTCTTATAGTTTTAATAGAATTATTAAAATAACGATGTAACGCCAGTATTATTGAAAACTTTTAATATATTATATGTAAAAAATGCATCGCATCATTTTTCGTCTCACTTAAGAAATCGTGGACTGTCAGATATATAATTTAATATCCGGTGTAGTTAAAAAATATGATGCAAAGTACTGAGAGTGCATCAAAAATATGAGGAGTTTATATTCCTTGATGTATGTCTTCGTGCTCAAGTTATGATAAAGTTCCATGCATCTTCGAGAAACGTCAGAGAGTTTAGGAATGAAATAGGTTACGATAATAAAGTCTCGAAAGTTTTCCACGATTGAATTTCTAACATCTCGTTGCTAATTGTAAGTGGATCAAGTTTGCTCGAGAACTTACTTATCGCAATTACGTCTGTACGTTACGGGTCTAAAGTCGCATGGTAGATGCAGTCAACAGTTGTCAGCGATGAATGGCACATTTAGAAATGTTTCATTTATATCGCTTTCTGTATTTTCGCACGTCTGTGCTGTTACGTCAATGAATTAACTAGTAGATGATAAATTAACGAGTGAATAAATGATGGATAGAGACAAAACTCGCATATATACATACATCAATCATTGTTTTGACACTTGTGATATTTGTAACAATCTTTTTGTCGCATATAATGCAATCTTTTTAAATATTTATTTTTTTTAATTTTTGTAGAAATATTTTTTTCTTTCTAAGATTCATCAACTTCCAATTCGTCAATGAATTTATTATTAAAGTTAAAATTGTGGCTTGCGACAAAATGTAGCGCGATTGTTAGATAATTCTTGCGCAAATAGGCGCATATGTACATATCTGATGTACCCGATAGTTTTTATCTGTTCTCACAGCTGCAGAAATGCGCAATTGAAAAATATACCATAGAGAGCCTGGCTCTTATTGCCACCCACGCTCACAGAATCGTATCGTCTTGAGGATTGTTTGCATCAACATTAATCAATGTCAAAAAATTTTTACAACGTTGGAAAATGTATAAGTGAATAATTGTAATTATTAGGCGCACGAATGTAATACGCGAGAAATTTACATATTAAATTTTTCTTACTATTATAAAAATGAATGGCGCACAGACGAGTAAAATATTTATTTAAATGATGTATGGAAAATTGTTACGATGATGTAGTAACAAGTTTGCATCTGGAAATGCCTGACTTGTGTATTATTCGGACCGATACACATCTGGTACGATCGTGCACAAGCTGCTTGAGATGCCGCTTAGATGCGCCCCGCTTGAACACGAAGACTACCTAATACACTCCTTTGAAGTCATTGGTATACACAAAGCCGAGTCAGAGTTGCCACAATCTGAATTATTACACCTTACTACCTCTGACACGAAATACGTTAGCCGACTACTCAGCCGTTGAAACACCAGCGGCTTAATTAATGGCGCGGTGTCATGAACGTGGGCAATCTCTCTGTCGTTAAATTATCACACAACAACTCATTAAACGCGCTCCAATAACGGCGGCTAGGTACGCCGCATCCTGTTATCGATCTAGCGAGGATAAGCCGTCACATCTTGTATATGTTTCACGTTAATCCACTGATTGAAAAGAGTATTTTTTTTCTCTGAACATACTTTGATAAAAAAATTTGACATTCGCGATTATTCCGGCTCTTTCGAAGCATTTTTTTCGTATTAAAAAAATATGTAAAGATTAATATTCTTGTATGTTGTACTTACGATATTGCAGAGTTCTTGTACAAAGATGCTTGCAAGTTTATTTATCGGACGCGTTTATGTAGACAGTTCTCTTAGAGTGCGTATACTCTGTGGAAGGTAAATAATTACGTACTTCTAACACGTAAATAGTACCGTACTCCTCGCCTTAATGAATTCCTATGCGACTACTAAGTTCGAACAGAGCGCTTTCGTTTACAAAATTGCAGTAATTTAACAGTGAAATTGCGAAAGTATAAAATCCAGAAATAAAAATAAAAATAAAAAACCGAACAACGAAGAAAATTTATTTGAAATCTTCAAAAAAATTACTTAGATTTATAAATTTTCCGGATAAAATTATTCAATAAATTTTTATTTCCGAATAATTTTTTTTAGATATAATTATTTTTCAAATTCAAATCCAGTTTCTATCTCACATCACCTTTTTTTCGTGTCTTTTCGTCAAAGTATTGCGGATGGGTACTTCACAGGATGCGGGTCAGATGTTCACAGAATCTGTAAACGATTATTCGAGTTATTCAAAGGGCAAAACTTATAATGTTACTGGGAATTCTCTGTGGGAGATCGCTATCGCCCAGCCCCAACGTCCGTGCCGTATGTAACGTTTCTCCAGCATCTGAATTCTTCTCTTCGCTTTCGCGCTGGTCGGTGTTACGATACGCCGTGATCCGTCCAGCGCAGTGAGGAGGCTGCGAGGAGCCGCCTGATAAATGGAGCCGGCTGAAATTTCAACGATAGCTCCGCGCACGATTTCTCACGAACTCGCATCAGGATGGAAACGTCTTTCGGCTTGATCGGTCCACTAGAATAAACGAAGATAGATTCAATCTCTTGAAATTATTTTATAAAATATACGATCTCTCTATTTAATTGATATAAAAAATTTTATTTTGTGAATAAGATTTTTTTGCACAATTTTAAATTATAGTCGAAATATTGCAAGGAATATGAGGATAAATCGTTTTTATATATGCATACTTTCGAACGAGACTATTAGTTGTAATTTTATTATAAATAGAAAAATGATTATAGTAGTACGTGGCGCTTGAAATCAATCTTATATTTCGATCGATCGTATAAATATTGCGATATCAGGCACTCAGGAAATTGTTCCCTGCCGGAAGTCTTGCGCTTCTCGTTTAAAGCAACCTTATTGTGGAAGCGTTGTTCGTTCGTTCGCAATGTTACACATTTTTCCTTTCCATTGTCTTGATCCAATCGAGGGATTGTTAAAAGATTAGAAAGCGCGAGATCCGTAATTTCAACGCGTCTTAAAAATTTACTGGCTACAAATACGTTATTTTAATCCCTCGCGGATAATGTCTCCATTTTCTAGCTGGTTAGTGTCTCAATCGATCGGGTATCTGCAATGGCAAGACGATTGAGATGAAGAATAGATTTCATGTTCGGTTGGATATCTTCGGAGTCTATCCCGCTTACAATTACACGCTATCAAAGTAATAGCGACGATGTGCCCCCGATGTAATAGGATCGAACAATTATATCTCACTAACCACCTCGGGCCAGATAAGACACAAGTCTTGAGTAGCGAGAAGCAGATCGGATCCGATTGCCATCTGCGTTTGTTTGTAATAAATCTAATAACGCAAAATACAGAACATGAATTACTTTGCATATTAGGATGAACGCACATGGCAAAAAAAATTGTATAAATTCTGGTGCACTCAAATTTTATTATAACGGTAATACAACATGATAAAAATTTATGCACTGCGCGTAAATTTATTTATCTAAATGTAAGAATAATTCTTTAAAAAATATAAATAAATAATATTATTGAGTATCTGAGAAAACAATATAAAATGCATCGATGAATAATTACATGAAATCTATCATCTCTTTTTTGATAATACAAATTAATGCAATTATATTTTTTATGCGTCATAAATATATTTAATTCCCGACTTATTGTTAAATATAATATATTCAAAATAATAGAAAATATGCATTTAAACAATAATATTCTTCGTTCAGGAAGTAATAAACACGCGTAAACGTAATTAAACGTAATCAGGAATGACGAAAGACCTGTGAGAGTGAAATTCGATGGTAGAACGGAAGTAATATCAGTTAATTGACAAGTTGTTGAATTGAATTGATTGATTGATTTTGAAAATGCATTACAAAACACGATATTAAATGAAATTACTGTTTTGTTAAGTTTCTCTGTATTCTATACGACAAATATAAAAAAAGAGTATATTCTCGATGTCTAATTTTATTTATTTTAACGTAATAAATACAAGCTTTAGAATTTGCCGGCAATGATCTTGTATTTTTTGAATCAACATATGAACTTTAAGATTCAACGTGTCGACGAACTACAATTATCTTCTTCTAATCTAAATCAGATATATGAAACCGGTTTTTAAGCAATGATACGCAGTGTCTTAAAATCAGACATGACAATTTCAATTTTAAAAGAACAACTGTTTTATCCGCATGTCTCCACTTGACATCTAAAAAAAATACTTAAAAAGCATTTTCTGTTACAACTATATTATATATTAAATCATTTACAAAACATATTACAAGATCTGTATTATTCTCAGAGAAGCTTGCTATAGAAATTTTTTGGCAAGCTCTTCGTTTTTCTGCGTTAAAAATTGCGAGGAAACGCAATATTTCGCACACATGAATGCCACAAAAGGGCATTCTAGCAAAGTTGCGCTCGATAGTCAGAATCGGGGGCAACTTTGCGAACAACGCGAAAAATTATCCGGAGTCCAGGAGCGTCCATTGTTTTGCGTTAGCAATAGGAACCGCGTGACTCGAGTGCAGAGTATTGCGTCGCACCGGGTGGAAAACTTTCTTAAGTAGCAAGTCGAAGAACTGGAGAGGCGAGCTTTTCGTGCCAATACGTATGGTGCAAAAGCGAGAGAGAGAAAGAAAGAAAGAAAGAAACAGAAAACGGAACCGCAGACCATCTAGAAACAGAAAGTGCCGTATTTTGTCAGTTAGGAAGTATGTTCTCTTGAAGAAGCTGGGAAGTAATCGGAAGGTTGAGATCTATCTCGTTCGCGCGCAAGGGACGCGGAAAACGGGAGGAAGAGGTTGAAGAGAGGATTGTGCGGGAACGCGCGCGCCCAGAATTGTTCGTCGAAAGTTTCCCACTTCCGCACCCCACAACGAAAAGCGTCACTTGGTAGTTTCTGCTGAATTGTGATTGGAGGGGATTAAAACGAGTGAGAACTAACTAGAGTGCTGCGGCATTTTGAGACACACACTAACAAGAGCGCATGGACTGTTTCCGACGGAAATATCTTATTGCGACGAGAGAATCAGGAAGGACGAATCTCGATCGTTGATTAAACTTTAGATGATGCTTGGATATTTTTAGGAAAATATCAGTTGTACATGACGTACAAAAACTAGTCTTGATATTGTCTTGAATAATTATCTAAAATTGTATTATAAAGATTATTATTTTTAATAATTATTCAGTATCAGATAAAAATTGTTAATAAAATACGAGAAATCAAAATAGAATTTAAGTGTTCAAAAATTTTCAACACATAAAATATTTTGACGAATATTATCTTATCTTGAGTCTGGTGCAACCCTATTTCAATAAGAGAGATTTAACCGCGTGGTGTATAATATTTATTATAAATTATAATGTTATATAAATCCACGAGTTGTAAGGATACAAATTCAATGATAACATTGTGCTACCCCCTCAGTCTTCCGGATACGAAAGTAACTGGAAACTCTTTGTAACGCTTTGAAAAAGTCTACATATTGTTTCAAGAGAGAGGAAAAGAACGAGAGAAAAAAACGCAGAGAAGCCATACATTATTAAAACACAAACAAAGAGAATGTATCTCTCGCGCTCGTATATTGGATTATCCGAGTACCCGCGTATTACTGTTTATACGGGTGACCGGGAGCGAGGAGCCGGGGATCGCGACAGAAATCTCCAAGGAACATAGAAATTCCATATGCGGAAGCATAGCCGGTGAGACGGGTTTTTCTGCCGATCGGGCCCCGGGTACTGAATTATGCGTATGCGACCGCAGCAAATTCGAGACGTGGGGAGATTTATCGGAACGAAACGCGACGCGTAATGTGTCGCGTCGCGTATGCGAATATAGCGGTACGTACTTTTCGATGCGGTGCATAAATTTCGCCGGACGTCGTGCTTCTTCTCGCGGGCCTTCGGATGATACAATATTTCGCCGTTCCCTCGATATTTTTGCCGGCGGGCTTCCATAAAAAGCGCCGTTAAAACATCGCCGATCCATGTAAAGCGGCATTACACGAAATCGAAAACGCTATTGTTTTGATAATGGCAAACGCGATAATAGAAACGCGATATAAAACTATAGTCTCGAAATTATTTTTCAAGAAACAAAACAGCCATGTTCTTTAGAAAGAACATGTTTGTGTACCGTAATTTTGCGAGTGCTCAGAGCTATTTTTAATAGGGTAGTCCTTAATTGGATTTTTAATTAACGTTTTATGTCGACTAACAAAGTATGAATATAACATAAACTGCGACAGATTCATTCTACCGTTCTAATAGCTTTAGTTGAAAGAAAAATTTTAAATTTCGCTTGATGTCCGTTTCTTGCTTGAGTCATCAGGCGGGCAATAACCGGTAAGCTGGTTTAGTAGAAACTGCGACGCGGTGCCGTTACGCTGATTAAGCGAGACGAATTACGGAATCTCGAAATTATGCCCGCGGGTCACACGCGCGATCGGCTCAAAGCTGGAACCCCTCCAATTTTCGTTAAATTAAATTCATATCGGACTCATAAATTTGGCCGTTTTATCATTTGTCATTATCCAATTACGTTGAGTAGCGCGGCGCTTTCTCTCGCGATAAGGAAAAAAATATCTTGCGCAAAGATTGCTAGTAGCTCCTTTTCTCCGCGCTACCGTATATTTTGACCCTTATGTCTGCTGGAACAGGTTTGCATCGTTGCGATTCCGCGACGCTTTGTAACGTCATTCACCAGTCCATGAAAGATTGCGGGGGAGTCAAAGGGAACAAGAACCGCTGGAGAGCGGTATTTGCCGAAGAGAAGTGCTATCTTTCTGTCTCTCTCTCTCGAACCTATACATACAGTCGCATTTTCTGCTGCTCTTTTCTCCTCACTGCCTTTCTTATTCCTTGGAGTCTAAGGAGCACGAATTGTTACTTCGAGATGCTCGGCTTAATGGAGGGTTAAGGCACGCGCGTGAGAAAGAGGAACAGAGGGCAAAACAATATCGGAATGCGCGATTCGATGGAGAAGCGAGAGAGAGAGAGAGAGAGAGAGAGAGAGAGAAAGAAAGAGCAACTTTCCCCCTAGTCCCCATCCATCCTGTCCGACTATGCGCGTACCCGGGTAATAGATAGCGTGTATATACCTCGTATATGTTTGTATGTGTGTGTGTGTGTGTGTGTGCATGGGGTCGGCCAACTCGCGCGCGTAGTACGGGGTAATTGTTGCGCCCCGGCTCCGCAGTGTCGGATAAACCGTACAATTGCCGCGCCGCAAATCAGGGCCCAAGAGAGGCACAATTAACACATTGAGCTAAACCAGTTTCGAGCTAATTTACGTTCAGCGACTCTCCATTGCCGTCTTAGTCGATGATTGGAGTTGCGCGTAGATAAATAGCACGAGAGACCCGAACCGGGAGTGGGTAAACGAAGCAGAGGATTTACAGAATGGCTTTGCGGTTTAATTTTCCATATCTTGTTCTCGAGGAAAACATTTTATATATTTAAATTGAATATTCTAATATGAGAGATATATAAAAATAATGTGTGCCGTACAATATTTTAGTAAAAATGAAAACTTTTTTTATGTCAATTATATAATTTCAAAAATACGTAAAAAAAATGTTAAGATAAACAAATCGGTTTTTATTTTTTAAATTTTATTATCAATAAGCATTGATAAACCATTACATGTGAATACTAATAAATAGTATGTTCATTGGCGTGGATCAGTTACCGTTTATGACATAAGTATCCGCAACGTGAACAGCATCCAAAAACTAACACGTAAAATTTCAAAATTGATATTTTATCGTCCCGACGATTTTGAGCCGACGATGTAAGTGCATTGTAGCGCTAATACAACTGCTCTCGTTATTTACTGAATTTCGCCGATAATGGCATCGTCTGTACGGACGGAATCGCTAAAGTGAATGCTCCATAAACCTTTGTCGAAGCTCGGCCGGAACGTGTCGCGATTGGCAATACGGCGGTCTTGTATGTGTCCGATCGCTTCGGAGAATGTTTCTTAAAAAAGACACATCTTTTTTTCTCCCAAGATTTTAAAATATCTTGCGTAAGAAGTCAATTCAACGTCTAGCTTAATTTAAACAGCTAATTTATATTAAAATATAATTTCGATAAATATATAATTATTAGTACAAATTAGCCTTCAGCGCTACTTGACCCTGAATTTATTTGATAACCACTGGTATCGCGTATATGTATAAAGCGCGGTGTTTCTTTAAACGCTGTGAATTCCTTTACCGGCGTAAACACGTTATAATTTTCTTGTACCGCGAATAATTGCGCGATCGCTACACATACATTCCTATATTTTGCACTTTGTACGTTATTATCGTGCTTCCATTCCGCAATGAATAGTATGACACGTTGGCCCGAGTGTACAATTATCTCGCTCTTTGGAGTGCAAAGTATAACGCTAGTACGAGATTACATGACTATCAATGCCGCGCATTAAAATCACCATTGCCCGCCGTATAATACTGGTGGTGTTTCTTACACAGTGCTATTATAAATGTTTCAAAATAATTATAGCAAGTTGATAAATATTCAGCCAGAAGCGAATATCTATTTCTGTAATTTTCTCGTTTTAGCGAGCGATCCATGCATCCTTCCTGGCGAGATAAATTTAAGATAAATTCGTGAGATTGCTTATTTAATAGAATATAGAGAGAAACGATTTAAAAGAGCAAAGATATATATTGATCGTAATATAAAAATAAAAAATACATAGTATAAATATGTGTGGTATTCGTGATATATTTTCCTTCACATTGTTAGATCTGTGAGATCGCAAGAATGTAGCAGCACGCGGGGAGAAATCGACGAGATCTTGGAAAAAAATATCCCTTCCATCCTCTTCTTTACCTTTACCTTTAGCTCACGTGTCGAGGAGCTGTGCGTGCGAGGTAAACGCTCGTTCGTCACTCGATAAGTCTTAGCGAGTGGAATCGCGAGAAGGTGAATGCCAGCGGAAGCGCAATCGAATGCCAGTCATCCGAGATTCATTCGCAGACGCTTGTAGCGCGAATACCAACCCGAGAGTATAACGGGTGTTCCTCCTCCGCGCGTCTAGGGAGGCGAGATAACGGCGGGACGAACGAGAGTTTTGATAAACTGCGCTGATGCGCGGACGATTTATCATCTACGCAGACACGCATGCTGGAACGTTCGCTCTGAATGAAACAAACTCGCCCGCAGTCCATCTCGTTACAAATCGATATCTTAAGATTAATCCCCATAACAATGTAGGGGGGTTGTATAATTAGGAACCTGCTGATGGTAGCGACTCGTCAATTTTTGATTACAACTTTTTAATTACAGATGTTTAAGTACAAAAAATTGCGTGCGAATTTTTTTGATTTTTTTATACATATTTTTATCTTTTATAAATAATTATTGTTTATGTCTTTATATTTGCGAAATCTATCGTATTCTCCTTCTCTCAATCATTGCGATGCAATTCTAGGCTCGCTTTCTCAGTTTTACCAAGCCTAAGGTTAACCAGCGTATCTTGGCACTAGCGATTTTGCACGCCTCAGCGCGTCCCGATATAAATCAAGCAAAAAGAACAGGCGCACCTACCCGCGCGCAGCCTCCAGCCTTCCCGATCCGAGTTTTTCACCCCTCGCCGCTCCCACCGCCCATTTCCGTTCTCGCTCTTTTACCTCTTATATTTTTCTATCTCTGTTTTTCGCAAACAATTTTATTTATCATTTCGCTGCATTGAAAATATTTATGTATTATGAACAATTGCACACACGAGCGACAGTAAAAGGCAATGCAAACGATATGATTATCCTTGTGTTTGCAAGATGACGGACTGGGATGATAATTATGTCGCTTTGCGTATCTGGTGAGGCTGCTCGTGAAATTTATGGAGCGATTTCAAGCCAAGCGTATATATTTGTTTTATCAACATATTTTATGTGTCGAAAACACATTATCAGAGTGAATAATTTCACTATCGATTTAACAATTGATGCTACGGCTCGCAGTAATCCACGCAGATTTTCTATTGGATACGTAACTTTCACGGCGCCAGACATCGCGAAATTTTCAAAATATCGATGGTAATTTCGGATTTTACGAGCCACAAGCGAGCCGTTTGGACTTGGATCGGCCGGACGCGTACAACCGCGTTGAATCAACGTCGAGTGTCGTTTAAAAATTGATTACTAGTTTTAAATCGGTACCAATGGGTCGAATGTATCATCGATATGAAAACCGGCGGTACGGAATTATTAATCGCCAATGTGTTCGCTTCCGCAAAATGCTACAAAGAGCCCTATTAAATCTTTATATTAAAATAATGTATTAGAATGAATTTTAAAGTAAATTTGCATTAAAGTATAAAATATACAAAAAATAATTTAATTTAATAATTAAAAATTTTTATAAAAATTGAGGGGAGGGACAGGACATACAAGCTAGAAAATAAATACCTTTAAAATAGCATCTAAAGTTATATGCATCATAAGAAAATTATTAATTATGCAGGAGTTTCTCAAAGGCATTAGATGAAAAATTATGAATGATTAAGTAATAACTTAATGTTTGTTTGTTGCATCACAACCAGACTGTGAGACAGATTTGCATTAACTTCGGATAATTAAACATTCAACAACAGTGAAATGGACTTTAACATTCTGAAATCCGACATAAACAGTATTCATAATTATTATTCACTGTTTTAATCAACTCCCAAATACGCCAATTCCACACAGCCACTGTTTTGCATCGAGCCTTTAATAGGCTATAAAAGGACTAACGACGTCTTGGCTAAAGCCGTTTATTACCGTTGACTCTTGCCACCAACGTCGTCGCAGATATCGATAGCGCGCTCGTGCCTCGAATAAGATTCGCGAGATTGTTTGACAGATTAAGTAATTCGTTGCACATGCCGCTGTAATAATGAAACACTATAAATATCGAGATAATATTCTTTTAATATCTTGGCGTTTTAACAATATATTAGAAGATGCAAACTTTAATTTAAAACGAGACTTAAATCTTGAGAATTATAATCTCTCGCTTTCGTATTATTATCATCCGTTCCATGAACTTTACGATAATGAATACTTATATAAGGATTTGGGCAGATCTCAGGGATCTAGAGACACAACACACGATAAATTGAATTAAATCTGTCAACAGTCTGATTATTCGAAGCAAGTTTGTCATCAATACTAAGACCATCTCTTTAATGGATGTCAAATATTGATTACATTGGTAATCAGTGCTTGGTACACTTTGATACAAATTTGATGTTGGTGTGTTTGTACACGCGCGAAGTCTAATACACGTCGGTAAATATCGTCGGCGAATATCGTTGAAGAACTATACACACATATATTTGGAATGCACCCCTCCCTTAACTATACGTAATCAAAATCCGCAAACCGTTCCTGAACAATATTTGTTGACGATATTTGTGGGCTTGCACCGGATTATAACTTTGGTGATGAAACTAAGTGCACAAGCAGATACATCGCAAGAAGTAATGAGTTTACGTCCAATTGCAAAGCCGAGACGAATACCGCGACTTTATCTTACAAAACCACTCTGTCGGAGACAAAGAAGCATCCTACGCTCTGAATGACTATATTCTACGCGGATTACCACGTTTTCTGGTATCACTAGGTAGACGAAGACCCACCAGTAACAAATGGCACTTTTCTTCTACGACGAAGTACATTTCTGTAAATTGAACGCTAAATCTCTCGCCACTAAAGCGAGAAGATGTTCTCAAACAAGTATTTTTTCCAGCTTACGGAAACATGCTTCAGCGCATTGTAAAAGTACATTTAATTGATGCAAATAATAATGAATGACATGGCTCGTTATAGAAATACCGTAAAAACTTTTAATATAATTTATCTGTAAATAATAAAAACCATGAAAAATCTGTGAAGAAAATATATATCATTATTTTTCTTTTTTACGAAAAAAGAGATATAACGCATATAAAACAGAAGTTTTCGCAGGTTGTTGAAAATATTAATTTTATTATTCTACGCCGCTATCGTCTACACTTATTCTTCATAATCTCGGCTTTTAAAGGTGCATCGGTATAATTTACGAGCTCATGGGACGCCTCCGCGCTCTCGAGTGCACTATACCATTCCGCATTAACCTAAAAAGGGTTTTCTACAGCTCAATGGTAAGTCCCCGGCACTTACTTGCGAACTTACTTGAGCTACATCGTTGCACGGTCAGCGTCGCAATAAAGGAGTTGCGCTCCTCCTCGATCCTCAATTTGGATCGCATGGCGCTGCTTCTTTCACTTTAGGGTTCTACCGGTGTATTTCTGCTCCTTCTCTTCTCTTTTTCCCCCTTTTTTCACTTTTGTTTTTTTTTTCTTTTTCTTTTTTATTTTCGCGCAACGCGGCACACATTGCACGGTTTTTACGAGGAAGCTATTTTGCTGTCTGGAAAGAGAGTTTGGTGTTCGCATGCGAGAGCAATCGCGCATCAATCTACCGGGCTTTTGTGTGTCGAAACGTATATACGCGTCGCGCTCATCTGTCTACGCTGTTCTGCAGCCCCGAAACTATAAAAATACCATTCGCGCAGATCAACCATTGTTGTCCCCAGTGCCAGCATGGAAAACCGAAGCGGTGTGCCTGCAAAATGATATATTCAACGGTCAGTGCGCGTTGCTCCCTGTTCGCTCGCAGTCGCCTATAACGCGAAAACGCATAAACGCACATATATTTATTCGACGCGGATCGTCTGTCTCGGATAAAGCTAAACTTGAAGAGATAAACTTTTTGTAAAAATTTACATTACGCAAAGACGTTAATGAAACTAACAGAGATGAGGAGCTATTATGACAGAGAATGATACGCCACGACGCCGCTTCGACGAATGGAACGTCCGCTCATAGGATCCGTCTAGAAAATGATATTAATTGCATCGGACTACCGCGCGGCAGATACTACAACAGCTTTGACAGTCGGCCGCGAGCGATTAAAGCAAATCTCCCTCCCCATTACGTCGTATATAATTAACCGTTCTGCCGGGTGCGCGGTCTGTCAACAATTCCCTTTAATTGCGCTATCGCGCGAGATAAAATTACGTACGCCCCCGCCCGCGGGATATTTGATTTTGTAGGCGCGAAACCCACGCTCTCGCGTCCGCGTTGATTTCTTCTCTCTCGTGTCGCGGGTTATTATCGACTTTGCTAGTAACGTGACTTCGTGTGTGGCGCGATTGCGCGCACGTGTGTTTCTTCAAATCGTATTTTACGCTCACGACTTAAACGCATTCCGACATATCCACTCGTTACCGTCACGCGCGTCTGCGATTAAAGTAGGTCGCGAAATAAAGATTTCCTTCTCTCGCGCTTGATTACATAGCGCGTTTGAAAAATGACGTTTGGCGTGCGCTAGAAAATTTATCATTAAATTAGAGACTTTATTTAGCGGCGCGGGATAAAAATAGTTTCATTCACGAATGCAAGAATGTTTTAGCGTACGAGGAGGTCGAACCATTAGTAGAAAATGTCTAATACATTGGGTTTCAAGTGTGCCGGGGATTTTCCAAACGTTCTTAAGAAGAATGTAGAAAGCATCTTTATTAATTTATTACACATCTTTCATCACCTTCTGATAAGTATTCATGGAAAGCGCAACGGATTTTACATTCAGAAATATAAATTAAATTAACGAGGAACTTAACAACCTGCTTCGAGATATAACTAGAGTCTGAGTCTTGCTTTACGAAGGGACGATACTTGCATAATCCATAAAGTATCGTAAACTGCTTTTACGACTTGAGCAAAAAAGGTCCTACGACGTGAGGAAGGCATTTACCTTCCATCGAAATCATTTTAAAACTATGGTTTCTTTATCGTCAATTTGGACAGGAACGTACGGTCTTCGACTCTTTAATCTCATTTGCTCGTAACTTCCGTTTTCGGAGTCGACGTCGATAGTATCATAAGTATTGGCGCATTATTTCTTTCCAAGTCTCGTTACGAGAATAGAATGCAATCGTAAGAAAAGAAAACGGGGTCTGTTCTACGGCAACTGATCCGATCGCAGTTGTCACTGCGAAAAACAAGACGCGGTCGTATAATTACTTTCGAAGACGGAGTAAAATCTACAATGACGATGCACCCAGACAGAAAGTTTCGTTTAACGATTATTCTTTGACCAATGCGAAGAAACTTTCGCGAGGAGACTTTCGCACATCTTTGCGACGACGACTATTATTGCGTTTGCGCATATCTTTGCATTAATTTCGCGTGAAGAAGTTTTGCTTCCACATCATTAAGATAGAAGTAAATAATATCATTCGTCCGTGGACCACTCCCTTTAGATAATTCAACATCCGATGCTCATTGCAGATGTTTGCGCGTTGATGCGAATAATGTTCGTTCAATGCATGAAATTGGAGGAGATAACAGGCTGGAGATCTTGTAAAATATTTTATGCAACCAAAAATCTTTCCCTCTCTCCTTTACTTTGGAGAATACTCACTGTGGCAATGCCGTTATGTATGCCAGATAATCTTCCATATCCCCTGTCGAAAGACGCTTCGATGATTTCGGCAACATATAGTAAGTGACTTTCTTTTTACGCTTTAATAATACAAAAATCTCAAGTTATATAAATTTCACAATATAACAAATTTGTTTTCACAAATTTCTGTTCTACGTTAAACTTTTTTTTTTTTTTAGAAAAACCTAACTCGATTAGCTGTTAAATTATCAATGTGTCATCGTTGATATTATCAGCAAATGATTGTAACATTAATTATTCGAAATACGTATTTAAATGTTTACAATCGGCCGCAAATCATCGCAATAGACGACAACATTATTCTCTCGATACGATATATCATGCTGCACGTTGATATTGACAAATAAAAAAAATTACATACCCCACGAGAGGGAATTTAAAGCCACGACTGACTCCGCTAGTAAATAGCGATGCAATTTGCCTCGTGTATCGCCGGCTCTTGATACGAGCGACTCGTGATGGTAAGTCACGCTTACGTAAGTTCGATAACGGTAATTAACTTGTCTGTTTTTAACGAAGTCGGGATATCGAGCCGCACATATGGCGATCGCGCGACGCGAATGTCGCTTAAAAATCTCGTCGCGCGCATCCACGCTCGTATATATCTCCACGGAAAAATATGCTCGTATATATTCTCGTCATGCGGATCGTCGAATTTTTCGCGACGACTGTTTTATAACGCCGTCCGCGCGTCGGGCGCGATATAAATCTAATTTTCACGCCGTTCTCCAAGTACCGGGCGAAAGTACGAAATATATATGATCGTACCCGTTGTCTAGCTGTGCGTTTAACGCGCGTACGTACGGTGTTACGGCCGCATATATCCGATAATGAAATCGCAGGTTGCATCCGAAAACCAAGAGTGCGATTAAAATAATCTAGCGACATCGTTAATAAAAGAAAAAAAATAAATAATAAATATATTGTAAGAGAGTCGACATTCGTATAATCAGCAGGATTACAAACCAGTTCCAGGCGAATACTTAAGCGCTAATCTAATTAGCGGTCGACGTTGCTACGGAACGACGGTACAAAAGCGAGTGTATCATGGCGAATACTTTTTTTTTTATTCGTCATGACGGACGATTTATAGGGATAAAGGAGTAATACCATCGTCGCTGGATATTTCTGCCATTTACTTGCATCATTCAGGCCTACAATTTCAACCTTTAAGCGGCTTTAAACCGCGCAGTCGGACAAAGATGTCGGGATACATTCGAGATACTTTGGCATGCTTGTGTACGTATGTATGTTACCGACAAAATTGCCGCCGTGCACGAAACATAGGCGAGAGAGCATCGCGCATTTCCGTGTTTGCGAATGCTCTCGCGCGATCTCGCACGCTGTTTGCAAAAGTTCGTAAACGTCCGCCGAGCATTGTTACCCCGCAGCGGGCTTCCATCTTTATCGTAGCGTGTACTTAAATTTGCAATGGCACACACGTGCCGCATTCACAGTAGAGGCAATCTCGATTAGTAATAATGAGTTATCTCCTCGATGCACGCTCTACGAACATTTACGAACGTTTATCCCCATCAACTTACACAAGTGTACTACGGCTGTAGGTATTTTAGGAAAAAGATTAATACTTTGAATAGAATATTTCTTACTCCTTTAAAAATATAAATCGCAAACTATTTATTTTTCAATGCACGAAACTTAAACGAAATCGAACGTTCTGCCTGTAGCTGCGATATTAATTTTCTCGAATCTTACAATTTCTAAATATCACTAAATGGTTCTCGTATTAATTATATTTAATTAACGTTGTGTGTGCGCACGGGGATGCAGGAACATAAGATTTAATTGCTTAAGCGTTGTCTCTTACACGTGCGTGTAATTAAGTCACTAGTTTACTGCTGAAATATTCGTAGCGAACGCGACGAATCGCAAACGCACGATTGAATAATTCCCAAGCAGCAGGTGGCGAGTAATGAATTTTTAAACGCAACGTAGGCATACTCACTATATTCAATCAGAGGCAAATTTTTACAGCTTAATATATTAAGGATCGCGCGGCATGATTAAAATTCAGAGTGATACGCTTCGAGGGAAAGCTGGCCTCGTAATGATCAGTTATAATATCGTATATATAGAAGATCGTCGAAATATCTGTTCCGTGAACGTGACTGAGATCTAAATGAAGCGACATCTTTATCTGAAAACGACTAAAACATTAATTGCTACATTTCCTGCTAATTGTATCGTAAATTATTTGATATTTTGAGAGATGGATACGAGAGATTATTTCGTCTAAATATTGATATATATATTGAGAAAGTTTAAGAAGAAGTGAATTTAATTACATTTCGCGTAATCAATAATACGTTATCAAAACAGCAATATATCTAATTTATTATTAAGTTCAAAAGTTTTGAATCAGTCTAGGAAAATTATTTCATAGTTGGATCTTGTCTTCTAAACTTCATACTCATTTTAAAGAAAAACAAAGTATTTAAACTTCTTCAAAGCAATTTGGTCTTGCATCAGTTGTCTCTCGCTGACGAAAGGTAGAACATGCCAAGAGTCCAATTATACGTCTGATTTCAAGCAATTGCAGCAAATGTCTTTGTGCGGAATTATTTTTATCGCATGCGCGACGGTGAAACGAAAGATGGGCTAATTAAGAGAAACGCGTTTACTTGCGTAAACGAATAAGAAGCTGGATGCAATCGCGACGACGTTGAACAACAATAGAATGCCAGCCTCGGTGGTCTGATCGGTGACAATATTTTATATGGACGAGTGTTTGTCTTGCTTCTATTTGCGCTGATAACGTCCGGGGATCATCGATTAGGCCCACTAAATTTCCTACGATCCGTTATCATGCGCCCTATCCCGACACGAATTCAGACAATCATTCACTCGCGTTATCTCTGCGTTCCTGCGCTTCTCGCATTATGTACAGTTATTCGCACGCCTATTCTGCACGCACGATCTCCCTTCGTTCTCTCGTGATAAATACCCGCGCGCCGCAACGATCGCCGCGAATTCCTCCGAGGAGGTGGAACGTCATTTTTGCGTTAGCGAGGCTCTCTTGCCAGCGAGTCTCGAATTCGCGTCTTCCCGCCCGCAGCCACCGGACCGCAATCCATCACCCGCGTTCGTTACTCGCGAAATCCATCTGCAATTATTCATTGCGTTTACGCCTATGATTCCATCGTCTCTCGCATCGGTTCACACGCTCCAATGTTACTTATCCGCAACAATTTGACTTGCGTTCATTAATACATTCACATCTCCATTAAGTATTAAATTAATACTTTCATTATCAGATAAACTTTCGTGAATATCAAAAAGGATGGATTAAAAATTGATCGGATAAATCGATTAGAAAATTTATTGTTTAATTAAAATATATTAATTGATTTTAATGTACTGCAATGAATTCGACAGTTTATCACAGTATCATCTGGCTCCTCTACGCCAGAGTTTTCTCATTATTTTCCGGTAGATGCGCTTTTTATATCTCGCACACATTTCCTACGCATTGCTATGAACTTTTCCCGAAATCACATCACCAGTCGCCTTATTATCGCGTGGTTTTAATTATATTCACGGAGCTTATAGTGGGAGAGAAAGATTTTCACGATTTCCGCTTCTTTTCTGTGGGAGATGAAATTTCCGCGAGGGCACCAGGCGCACGTGTGAAATTTTCCGAGTCGGTATTATTTCAGTGCAATTTTAAGACCATTGCGGAGCTGTTTTAAAAGCTTTGTAGGTCCAGCGTATTCTCGCTTTTAAAGTTCCCCCATCTCTATATACATTCATAATTATATCAAACTAGAACGCATTCATCTATTTCACATCACAAATATAATTATTCCTTGTAAAAAATCGGAAAAAGATTTTAATCTTGATACTGAAATTATTTAAAAATTCTAATATTTATTCGATTCTTCATTATTTCTCAGAGATATACCTCAGTAGTTGTTATAAAATGTATCTATTTAAATTCAGAAATAATTATGCTTTTTTTTATATACTTAATAAAAAATTAATTAAAATTTGTTATCTTCAAACTCATAATTCTATTCATAAATTACGCGCGCGAGGCACGATTTCGTATGAAGATACTGCGGCGAGACAAACTGGACCAATACACGCGCGTTTTAACGAAGGGATGTATTCAGAGAATCCCTGGTTTAAGTGAGAGAAAAAAAAGGAAACACTCCATTGAGTTATTCGAGCGGCGATCGCCGCTAATAATTTTGAATCCACCAGACGTACGTGCGTACTTTTGCCCAAGCGGTCACCATTAATTCACCATATATTCCGCTTGTCGAGGGGTCAACCTGTTATTTATCATAAAATATGAGGGCTCGTGCCGAGCGGGCCGCGGCTTTTATGTAATGGCGCGTAATAAATTGCATTCAATCTGCCGGCATTGCCGTGCAAAAGTATTGGTATGGCCCGGGCCTTTTCATCCTGTTCAGAAGATTTGCCTGTCGCCGTTCTTAAATTGTACTTGAACACTTAGACGTCTTTAAAAAGGTTGTCCTGGACCAAGTCACGTCAACAGTTTAATTAAGCTATCCTGATTTAATATTCTCGTAATAATTCTCCGTCCGATTGTTAATTTGTAAGAGATTGCGCTTTTTTACGTCGATTTGATCGCGTAATCCAATCGCGCAGACTTGATAGACGATTACTTCGTCGCGGATGAGATGCATCTTGACGAGAGGCGACGTATCTGATGAAGCTCCCGCGCAACATTGTAACCGTGATTCGGCATTATTACCGACGTAATTAGTCCTTAAATGACGTCGAAACCTTGGATCTTTACGATCCATAAAGGAACGCATCCCAACTTGGGTGATAAATCGGCGTATGAGCCATTAAGTCGGCCTGGCGATTCTTACGCGTTCTCCCTATGACGGGCTCTAAAACAAACAAACCGGAGACTTACGATGCACAGCACCTTCTGCAAGCCGTTACGACCTCCCAAGGTTGTCGTTTCGTAAATTACTACAGCTACAAATAATCGTCGTTAGCCTCCGAGCGCAACCTTTGCGGGGAGAAGCATATGGGGGAAGATGCGTATGGGGTCAGGAATAACGACGCAACTCCAGGTCATCTCGACACGAAGATCGTATTACCCATCGTCATTCAATCGTTCCCTTCTTCAACCACGGAAATTTGGCGACTGAAATTCTGACGAGGGGGAGAAAAAAAACAATTGATGAATATCTCATTGAAAGGAGTCAATGCGGTAACGCGTCGCGATATTTACGGTTCATCGAAAGACGCATGCACGAGTCGCACTTAATTTCGCGGCATAGTATAATCGGTATCGGGTGTACCGAATATTTTTCTCTCCATCTCTCAGATCGTGGTGGCGCGTGGCATTTTCTCCGGCGAGAATTTCGCGATATTAAATTTCTCGGGACGAAAATATGCAGCCGTACGATCTCATTTCTACTGGACCGAAAAACGGACGGGACGACGATGATTTCTCGTCCTAACTCTGGCGATTGTGAAAAAAAATTGTATGAGAAACATGAAACTCGCTTGAAAAAATGCAGCTCTTTACAAAAATATTGCGAAACGACAATATTTATGAATCATTTTCTTGATTAATTCTCTCGGAAGATATCGCTATAAATATTACTCGAAATTCATAAACTGCATCTTCGAATATTATCCTTTTATTTTCTTTTCGCGAAACTGTATTGCTGGAATTACGATAGCAAGCTGCTCTGTTGCAGGTAAATAAAACTCCCTCTCTTTCTTCTCTTCTCATTCTCTCTTTATGATTACGTGATTACGAAAGACCCTCGAAGTTGTTCCTGATTCACTCGAAAAGTTGCATCAAGTAAAAGAGAGGAGAACAGCCGCGAGACTCGTTTTCCATTCCGTAATTTTATATTCCTGTTCCATTCGAATCTTCTCGCGCGCCCGTTTTCACAAAATAAAGTTCCGATGAGAAACGATAAAATCAGATCGGAGAAATTCGCCTCCGGCTAAAGTGGAACGCGCAGTCGATATTCTTCTGACGGATATTCCGGTTTTCATGTCAGCATGCAATATGTGATTCACAAATCTCGGGATTTTGGCTAAAAAAAAAAGAAAACAAAATTAAAAGAGAACATGAAAAAAGATAAAATTAAGATTACGGAATTATGTGGATCATATAATTTACAGATAAGAATACATAATGCCGACGACATGTCGGTGATAAATTAATAACAATAACAAACTGTTTCACAACAAACTTCTCGTCACGAAAAACATTATTGATCTTTCGAGAGTGTTGTATGGAAATTCAGCTGCGAGTGTGAAAAATGAATGTTTGACTGGCGGCGATTTCTTGCGCACGTTCGATGCGTTTTACACGCGAGCAAATGGACAAACGGCCGAACTTACCGATGATTTATCACGCGAGTGTTTGTCGTTTGGATAGCGATGTTATCGATTTCGTTGCAGTATTTGACGAATGCGAGCTGGATGACGTGGAAGCACTTCATTAAAGCGCCGAAAATCTTCTGTGACGTTTGTACGTGCGATGAAAAGTTTACGACGCAAACTTTAAACTATACACTGAAAAGAAAGTGCGGCGGAAAGGGAGAGAAAGAGAGAGAGAGAGAGAGAGAGAGAGAGAGAAAGAGATATAATTTATGAGGACCACGACGGGTGTCGGAGACAGCGATTAATTACGTTCGTGCAGAAGCGACTGGTATTCGTGTTGGGGATCTCTTTAAAGTAAGGGCCACTTTTGTTTCGCCTATCGTCACTGAAAGCCTTTTGCTTCTTTGCCACCGATCGGACAGATCGTTAGCGAAGAAAGGAGATAAAAATTCGTTGCGCTGCAAAAATGCCGATCGAAATATTTTACTGAAAGATATCTCTCTGAAAATTATTAATGCCAGCTGCACGTTCATTCGTTCTTTGGACATTTTAACTTTATTTCTCTTAACATGAGTTACTTGACCACTTTTCAGAGTACTAAAGATCACTATCGTCGCTGTTAGAACCAGACGATATCTTAAGAATCGGCAATAATCTACATCAGCCACGTCGGATCTTAATGTTAGAAGCGAGGAAAATATGAGATAACTAGCGCAAATTCTTTTTCAGATTTTTTTATCAAATCAAAATTATATAAATTATATAAATGACGAAGTTGAATTTCGTCTAATTTCGAAAAACAAAACTAAATTACGTAATATTATTTTCGAGAAATCTTTTTGTGTCAAATCTATCGTTAATAAAAATATCGCTACTGTAATCGTTGGATTACAGTACATCAGGTTTTCAATTCTAAAGTTACGCTAAAAGAGGCAAGTAAATCTAGTAACGTTTAACTTCGTAAAGTGAGTTTCTTGACTCGAGACAAGTGCACGATATAAAATCGTAATTATAGTCGAACTCCCGCGGCATTCATTATTAGAAAACTAAGTTACGTCCTACTCGTTTGTCGATCCACAGGAACTTGCTTGGAACCGAAGACCTCAATATATATATATATATATATATATATATATATATATATATATATATATATATATATATCGTATATATCGTTCCATATCGTTAAATGTGCTCTCGTTTATTCAGGAAACAATTGAAACTGTATCAATATTCGCAATTTCCAACTTTCTCGGATATTATTATACAATACATATAAAATCACTGTCTTCATTAATAATAATTAAACGTATTTAATCAAATTGCTACATCTCTGTACTAAACGTACTGCTTGAAAGAAGACGCTGATGAAACATCAGAGAAAAAAATTCTTTCAGTCTTGCGGCGGACAAAAATTAATATTTGACCAGATGCAATCGCTTCTCTTAATGAAAGAGAATGAGAGAGAAAGGCAGAAAGAAAAAAAAAGCTATACAAATCTCAAAAGTTAAAATCTTGTAAAATTTATTCTGCAGATAAATAAAACAAAATAAATTTAATCTTCTTAAAAGGATCTGTAAAATAAAATCCTTTTCTCTCAAATTAATAAAAATTATAATAAATAATATAAATGTGATATTTATACTATTTTAAATAATGTGTTCCATTCTTTCCGAAATATGTGATATTTTAATCAAAGATAAATCAACTTTGAAAACATTCATTTTATATATCACTTTCTAAAACCACAAAATTGATAGATCGTAGTAAGTTACTGCGGAAGGACACGCTGGCTCTCGGCCGAATGTATGCACTTACCGTATTCTATCACAGTATCCCGGGACACTGTTGTCGTCGGAAAAATTCATCTCTCATGTGCGACGCGTCATGCACTGCAAAAAGAAAACGAGCCGAGTGGAAAAGAAAAACGGTCGGCGCGCAATGTCGCAATGTACCGCAGGCATCACACATCTCGGACCATTAGCGGCTCGCTGACCCCACCTACGGTGTTGTCTAGATGAAGTTTCATTTCCCGTGGACACCAAGAACCAGGGAGAGAACGGAAAAGAGATAAAGAAAGCTCACGCGAAACATCAAAAGCTCGGATTTTGTGACATTTCCCGAGCTCCTTTTAGACATAAGTACCTTTTGCGTTCTCTATCTTATTGTTATCTATTCTTATCTATTCCGATATAAATATTTTAATTCGTTTTTTGAATATTTTAGTCGTCGTTATTTATATGCGACTGATGACAGCCAGTTTTATCCGATAATATGTGCAATAAAATTTTCAAATTAAAAAAAATATTATTTATGTAATAATAAGAAAATTATACTTAAAATAAACATTAAAAATAAAAAAATTTAATTAAAAAATAATTTGTAAAAAGTAATAAATAATGCCTATTGATTTTCTTTGATTTGTTATATAGGAATCTTATTATACAAACCGTGAGAAAAATAATCGTGCATTAGCTAATTGTCGCCTGCTTGTAAATTGTGGCACGTAATTTGGTAATTTAATTGATAATAAGTCCCGCGGGGAGGATCACATAACACCATGGTGCATTAAAGTAAATTAATTGAGTGAGTCCCACGGGAACCATGAGAGCCTCGATTTATTTATCAAAGATATACTCGGGCAATGCGATTGTGACAAATAAAAATTTGTTAGGCCCCTTTTTTTGAAGGCGCGGCGTACATTGAACGTAAACGCGTTTTTGCACACGTTCGATAAATAAACGTGAAAGAGAAATTAAAAACGCGTGCAAGTTATTCAAAATTTATATTCATTGTCTTTTTCGCAAACTTACCTCAAATTATCTCGTATATTTTTATCGCGTTATTCATACAATACGACATATGCAAAAAGGAAACATTGCAGATCGATTATTTGATTAAAACTTACCGAGAAACTTTTACTCAGTTTGATAATTATCGACTTAACGTTGGTAATATGCTGCGTCCAAAAAGGTCTGATATTGTATTCGCGTTATGAAGAATTTCGAGACTTTGTCCAAGTTATTATTAATCTCGTTCCTATCGGGCTTCAACATCTGGGCCGCGTTCAAAATTCCGAGACAACGCCTGCTTTTAATTAACGCGTGTAGCGCCAGAGTCGGCTTTAATATACACTCCGTTGCATGGGATGCGCACGGAATTGATAGGAGAACGTGAAAATATTTGCTTATCATTGATAAATTTTGATCAGCTAATCTGTGTGAAAAGTATATAATTTTATCATTATTTTCTTCTAATTGCTAAAACAAAATTAAATACAGAATTTAATCATAGATTATTAACATAGGTAATAAAAAAAATTCAATACACATGAAAGTGTGCTTTTAAGTTAGTTGGCGTAATGTTTTAAGATAATAGATATTATCAAACAAAAAAGAGTACACGATTTCGATATAACGTAATATTTATTATACTTATAGTCCAGACATTCCAATCTCGTTTAATCTTTTTGAATCACGTGCTTTGGTCTCCCTAAATCTGACACGCGTATAGTCACGCCACGACTATCACGCACACGCGATCGAGTACTTAAGTTATGTCCACACAATCGACCGGTAATTAATTCTTGACCGAAATTATATCTAGCCGTTCCTAGATTATTTATGATACATGGCAAGTATCTGATGCAATTATGTTCCTAGAGTAGGTACAGCATATTCCTCCTGATTGTTGTTTCATCATATCCTCGATATCTACATCAACCAAGGCATAAAATTAGTAGGCACGTTTCTCGTAACGTAACAGGATGAATAAAGTGTTTTATGCGAAAAGAATCTTAAATTCCGAGACCCCTCTCGAGCCTACAATCTCAATCGTAAAACGTCGAGCGTGAGGGTACAATAAAGTTCATTTGCATATCACGGGGGGAAAGCAGGAAAAGTTTGAAAAATATGGTCACTTATACACATACACACCGTTGCATTTCCACTGTACAATTAACAATGGCATGCATATGCGAGCTCGCCGCGACCGTTTGTATACACGCGAGTGTATAACGGATCGTAATGGTACCGTGGCGACTGCCGTGACGCTGTGTTTTGTCCCTAATCAAGCTTGCAGTATCGTCATTGATGACTTAGCGTACCACGCAATACATCGCATAACGCGACCGAAAGTTTTGTTTGCCTGTTATTCGCGGCGACTTCTTGGACCCACCATCGCGGATTTCGTCGTCGCACTGTCATTCTCTTCGTCTTGCTTACATACGGTCGTTTGTACGAAGTGTGAAACCGGCTTCGTCGTACAAATGGCTTCTCGGAAAAGCGAAAACCTTGCCGTGGTGGTTTACGAGCGTCGTAAAAAGCGCCGGCGGCAAGCTATCATCGCGAATAATCATCACCCCGTAGCGAATTATCCTGCTACCTTTATGTATGTTTCGTTTATTGATTATCATCGAAAGCTATGATTGAATCTAATTCTACCAAATTTAAATAAAAAGTTTAATTGCATCTCTTGATTTTTCGAAGAATTTTACATTTCAAGGCTCTCTTATTTTTATTCTTACTTCTTCGATCAAAGATTAATCTATGGATTATCTATGGATTAATCTATCGAATACGAGATACAGTTATTTTTGAGAAGAAACAATAACAAGATTTCTCGTGGAGTTGATATTTCGTCTTTTTCACGAGATTGCTGAATGCGCGCATTAAATGTGGATGGATGAATCTCTATTCAATCTCTCGTAGCAGCATATCGTCGACAGCTTGGCATACAAACGTGCCATTACGCAGGACTGTTCCAATGGGTGAGTTTCCTGAACTAAACCGCGACTTTGCGTGCACGACGATTCATCGGCTTCGTCACACATCTCAGCCTCGAGGAGACCCTCGGCCGCACGTTCGTCATTAATGTTGCCGTACCAAAGCGTCGTCATGGTTTGCGGGTGGTCGTTGAAATAACGGAATCGATTCTCTTACTTCCACTACAGCGCCGCTTGTATTTTATAATTGCTACACTTTTATTCTAATTTTATAACTAAAAGATCATTAGGCAGTACAGTTATATTATATGACATTTGTCCATAATTTGTTTAACATTGATACATAAGATAAATTGTAAACATCTTACATAATATTGTGACATTTGCATTAGAAAATTGATGAAGAAATATTAGAGATTAAAGAAAAATTTTTAATATTTGTATATGCAAAATAATTTGCAGAAAAATATATTCGAAAAATATTTTAAATATACTTTGTAATAGTACTCTCTTGTACAAGATGTGAGCATTGACATCATGTCAGCATTTTTCGTATCGATAATATGTCAATTTTCTTTG
This sequence comes from Cataglyphis hispanica, assembly GCF_021464435.1. Lineage (NCBI taxonomy): Eukaryota > Metazoa > Arthropoda > Insecta > Hymenoptera > Formicidae > Cataglyphis > Cataglyphis hispanica. Next base: position 3,672,377 of record NC_065969.1, on the reverse strand, counting down.
ATATTCTAGTAAATGTCATGCTTGATATAGAATCGGGAATTGAAATATCTTTATATAAGAAATAGTTTTGTGTTATATTATATGTCAATACAGCTCTGGTATTCCTTCAACTATTTTCGTAGCATTGATTTGTCTCTTTTCGCCGGTGCAAAGTTGGCAGTAAGGTAGCGCGATTCCTTTAATACCCGAGAGGGCAATCGATTTATTCACCTGGAACATTCAATTATACAAAGGGCGACCTTTTGAAAAATCGCTCGCCATTCGGAAGTTTGAGCGCGTACATTTTCACAAGATGAGGGCAGATTGAAGTCTCGAACGGAAATAAACACATGCTTCCGCGGCAATCAGTCTAAGAGTTGAACGTAAAAAAGAAAAAGAGAAAAAATGACGTTCATCCTCCTTTACTCTTTTTCCATCTTTCCAACGGACGTCTAAGCTCATTTCCAACTTTCTCGTTTCTAGGTAAATTGATTTTTTCGTCGCGCTGTAGGGCGAATATAAAACCACTCTGAAATGAAATACGGTCGACCTGAGAGCGTAAATCAAGACTAATTTTGCATCGCTTGAAAATGAGCTATCGTTCAATAGTTCAAAATTTCCCCGATATAGTTAATAATGTGCGCAATTCGCTCGCATTGCAACGCGGATTCGAATGAGAGATAACACGAGTATATTATGTTTTAGAATTAAGGGGTAGCTAAGCTAATCGCTTTTTGAATCTACATATTGCTCCGATAAAAGCAGGAGTTACTTTGCAATTCAAATACATTTTTTGCCGATACATTATATAATTTGTGTTCGAGGATTCGCTGGTTGTGTAAAATGAAAAAGAATTATTGATTACGTTCAATTAATCGCGATTATAAAAGCCATTGTATTGGTAATAATTCCTTGGACCGTGAAATTTATCGCTCGTGCATATTATAAATGAAATAATTTATTTAAATAAAATGTTGTAATATGTGTTGAACGTAATATATCTCTTACAGATTTTAATTTTTGATTAATTAACATTGTTATATACTAAAAACATTTAGGTCTCTCTGTTTTGACGCAAAGAGATAGAAACGACAGAAGGTAGAATAAAATCTCTCCTTAATTAATTAAAATTGAGATGTATATAAATACAAAGCTTAACTTCAGTAGTAAACACACATTCATATTATAGCAACATGCGGTATATTTATTAGTACTCGATTGCATGAGAATGCGCGTCGAACGTGTAGACAGGTTGTTTCGTTAATAGACTGCACGTTCTCTCTCTGTAATTTATTTAGAAGTATATTGAGTGGAATAGCGTGTACAAACGGAAAGGACCGTTGTTTTTCTTTTTCGTGTCCGCGTCGTATGTACATTTTTACAAATGTCCATTCGTATAAAAGCCTATCGCCTCTAGTTGATTAACGCTCGATGTTTGAATTAATCCTGGCGATTAATTACGGTAATTCTCCGAAAAAAAATACATTAATTCTAAAGATAATAATTAATTACGACGGATTTAATTAATTATAAGCATTACCAAATTTTATCTTTGCTAAAGTATAATTTTTTTTCCGATAAAAGCAAACTCTGTTCGATGCTCGATTGAAGACTTGGACACATAAAGAAAAGCCGATAGTCTTAGTGGCGTTATAATGGGGCAATTTTCATTCGTTATACGACACTAATTATGATTGGTCGCGTCGGAGAGTAAAACTAAAGCTTCGTGCGCAAACATTTCTGGCAAATAATTTATTCTTTCATTTCATTTCTTCGCCCGCTCGCTCAGCGGCTCTGTTTATAACTCTCTCCGCCACCGGTGAAGATTAAAATGGTCCGAGATAATGAGAACTGTGTGGCAGATCTCTGGTATCTCCTGTCTTTCTCTTTCTTTCTCTCACCCTCTCTCTTTCCCGTTTTCTCCTTCTTCCTCTTTGCCGCACGCCACACTTTTCAAGAAAATTCTTCGTATTACTTTCCTTTCACGAACTGCAAATCGTTCTTTGAATTATTCTGTGATTGTTGAAAAAAAATCGCAAAAACTCTCGAATTTTTAATCGCTTCCACGAAAGCGTTTGTCTGCGTAACTATGATTATTGGTAACTTAAAAACTACAATGTTCCCCCTAATTGCAATTGTGATCGCAGTTTAAGAAATTGCTTTCTCAAATATTATAATACTATACAAAATATACCGGGTGACGAGCAAAATTGTTTAACATGCACGCACATGTTCTTGTCGCATAAGTATATCATGCATTACCACTTATATTTATCTAATTAATATCGATTCATTAATCAGCTGATAGTAATTGAAATATGCGGACATGTAAATTTACTGATCCAACTCTTTCTTTAAACTATTCTCTTTTAATTTGCTATAAAATATTAATTTCAATTTTGAAACATCAAATATGTAACATAGCAAGATGTTATCTTGTGTGATAATTAATTTAATCATTCTGTATAGAATCCATTAAAAAAAATTTATTACGTATATTTATTTTAAGGTTAATATATGTATATGATATTCTCCTATATAATATATTTCAAACAGCTGCATTAGAGCTTAATTAATTTAAAAAGTTAATAAATAATTGCGGCTATCGTTTTATGTAAATTTGTTTTACATTTATAAAATGAAATTTTAATTAATTGAATCTAAAATCGTGCTATATATACAAAAAATTTGTATTTAATCTTCACTCTTTCTCTCTCTCTCTCTCTCTCTCTCTCTCTCTCTCTCTATTGCAATCAAAATTAATTTTGTAAAGTGCAATTGATCAATATTCGCGCAATAATAAAATAAAACGTGATAGAAAATGCAAATGCGGTTAAAAATCACGTACTGCATTTATTTATTATGTATTTTGTGAATTACCAAGTGATGTATCTAATAAAAATTTATATCAGAGGACTGCAATATAACTTCAATTTCTTTGCTCAACCATTTTTTCTAAAATATTTTTATATATTTGATGAAAAATTTGTATATCCAAATATATTGTATATATATATATATGTATGGATGACACCTTTCAAAGATGTGTTTTAACTTTTTTATTATTGACATTAAAAAATAATTTTATTTATGCAATAATAGATACGCTTTCATGACGCTGCCTACACAGATTTTTTTATATCAAAATTCAAAGATACACAATCTCTGTTAATGGTATCGGTCTCGTAAACTTCATTAAGACTGACAATATTGTATCTGCGTGAGCGCCTGGCGCGCATGAGGTCACGAAAGTAATCAGGGATCACAAGGAACTTGCAATTAGAAATGCCTCTCGTTAACTTTTATACGCTGAACGTAACAAAACGAATGGTAAACGAGATTGATTAATAGTATTAAGAGAAGACTTGCAAGACTTATACTATTTATCGTAGCACTATTTCGATGTGCCTTTCGATTTTACGGTCAAACAGAAAAAAGTTTTTTCTTTTTTTCTTTTTTTTTTTTTGATAACGTCATCTCATTTATTACGTTTGCATCAAGCCAATCGTGACTGTTTGCTTTACAAACAGTGATTTTAAAAGTCCTTGTATTGCCCAAAAAATTGAGAATTTATTAGCAGACATTTGCTTCACCGCGGGTAGCAAAGGAGTGACCTACCTTTCGAAATCGAAACAATATTATGCGCGTTTTAATAACACAATAATTATGATGTCCATGAGTCGGCAATAAAATTTATAGCTAAAGCTTATCATTATTAAACCATAAAAAAATCAACGTAAATATTAATTAATATAATCATCAAAGACATTATTAAAATACGAATACGAAACGTTCGCTGTAAAACTGATTTATCAATTCAAGCGAGAAATTGATGCCGAGATTGTAAAATATGATCAGTATTGTTAGCGCTCTATTTAAGACTTGCAATTACATACTCTCTAGATACTGCCGAGCTTTCTCTCTAGAGTTTGACACAACACTCGATACAATTAATTTCGAGATTGCACGAAGACAAGGCTCTATCGTCTCGTGCTGACGTTACCCACATCTTGCACGACATTGACATACAGCAAGGCGAAAATAGGCGCGGCAGCGATGTTTCCTTGGCGTTACAACGCTATGGATAATTGGTTCTAATAGACGCTCCAGGGCTGATTGCCGTTACCAACAAGAAGTTACCGATGAGAGCCTTTCTTTCCCTCTTTCTTCCTCGCTCGGGATGAGGGCCCGATACGTTTCTACAACTGCATATATACGCAGCTCGTTCGATCTTCGTCGCTTATACACGATGTCCCATTATGTTACGTGCACGCTAACCGTTACATTTATACCCGCCGGCCATTCAGAAGTAATGGCCAATCGTCTCTGACATTGCGCGCCCGAGAGAATCAGATCGGCAAGTAGACAGTCCAACAAATTACAGTCATAATGAACTATAATAACAAACTAGGTCGCGTTACTTCTCGCGATTTCACAAGTCTCGCGCATTGATCCCTGGCGCGAAAACCGATACGGTGTACTATCGATTAGAAGTATCATACTTTATGCAGCGATTCGATAAAATTTAAGTCGACATTAAATTGAAGAGAAGTAAAAAGTTGCGAAAAGCAAACAGGGAAACAGTCAGACTTTACAGTTTTATCATAGTGGCGAATGTGTGTCATAAGCAATAAATCTTATTGTGCGCTCAATGAAGTTGAGCGTAACTGCATATTTCGATTTTATCAAGATGGAAAAAACACGCTGGACGAAAATCTTAAAACTTTTGAGGGAGCACCGAAGGCAACTAGGTATTCGACATTCGGGCCAAGCTGCTTCATATCTCTTTACGATCGTCATAGTACTTCTTGATAAGATGAGTTTGCAATCGATACTTTATGTCATGGAACTTCGCCGACACGTGTAAGGCCAAAGTTTGTCTTTCGAGTAGCGTGGGGTGGCAAGATATCGTTTTTTTATGTACTATTTATTGCTTGTGTTCCGCGGCTAGGTATTTCGGATGTTGGGGAAAAGAAATTTTCCGCGTATAACTATTTACTTAAATTTTAACTGAGAAATTTGAATGCAAATTTGTTAAATTATGTGTACTTTATATATATATACATATATATATATATATATATATATATATATATATATATATATATATATATACGTATTTTCAGATAATATTTTTTTATTTTGTGTGTGTTTGCAAATGAAAATTATATGTACACAAAATATAAAATTATATGTATATGTATTTGGTGGGCTTCTTGAGTAATAATTTTTCATTTCGAGCTTACGAGCTTCACGTTACTCAGTTTTTCACGACGATTTGCAGCGGACGATGCAATTTTCACATACTGTGGTATGAATCACTGTTAGCGCCGTAAGAGCGCATATGAAACTTTGTGAAGACATATAAAGCAATATTCAAAATTCTGCAATAATATTCCTACCATTCTTCACGATACTGAATTTGCATGATGCCTTTGTTCAGTGATATCAAAATATTTGCTGATAGAGATTTCAGTCATACTCATGATTTTAGAGTTCGGAGATATTTTAAAATAAAATGAAATTATCATCATTAGTAAAATTAAAAATTAAATCAGCATACTAAATCGCCGAATTAATCAAAATTGAGATACTGCACAGCTGGCGCTCTGTGTGATGACATCTCTCAGTCTACGTTATTTCCTTCGAACTAGAACTATTTAAATAACACGGAAGCGCGTGTAACTTCGACGTAGTGCTAGACAAGTGCATTCAAGACGAGGAATTAACGACTCCGATGTACTAGGATGTTTGATGACCCATTTTGAACATCAGTCGAAACGGATGTGCAGTCTGTGCAGGTACACGTAGCGCAAGACTTACGACCGCGTCGTCGTGGCCGTGATCGGTGGATATGTTATGCAAATTCAATTTACGCCGAATGCTGTGTCTGCCTCGTTGCGGTGCACGCGTCGCGGTGCCTAATTTCTCCTAGAACGAAATTATAAGCCTGTGGCAAGATATACGACGACATCGTCGCACCGCAACGGCAAGCATTTAACGTTTACGGCAACGTCTCGTTCCCCTTCGTCGATCCCGTGTCCCCGAGACTCTCTCATTCTCGCGTTTCTATCTCTTCGCGTACCTAGTCAAGTGTTATTACTAGAGAGGCAATTTTAAGTGTAGACCTGGAATTACGAAATGTCGGCTAAGAAGATTTTCGGGGGAAACTCGACAGATCGAAAGTGCAGTTTTAACAAGTTGTATGTAATGATTAATCCGGTTCAAATGAATCCTCACGAATTGTAATATAATCAGATTGATTTGACCCTTTAATTTGTATTTTACAAAATTTATGAAAAATGTATTACAGCGTTTTAATAAGAGACACATTTTAAGACATCAATTAAATAAATTAAACTATATAATTTTTTATATGGATGAAAAAACAGTAACTTTTGTTTGCGTGAGTCAACATTTCGTGACAGTTAAGTAGAACGGCAAACAGCGTGAAATTCTTGGAACGTGCTTAGTAAAAAAAAATTATTCTATCATTAAAGTTTCATCTGTGACTTGGCTGTTGTGGCAAATTATGCGTTGCGATTGTCGACCATTATCTTCCTGTACTCTGTTATCTTGTATGCTCTGCTCTATCTGGCTGACATGAGTAGTCGGATAAATCTCTCTCTCATCATAGATTCGAAGGCGAATAGTTTAGAAAACCTCTCATCATATAACAACGCTACTTTTCACATTTGACATTTTATCTGGCGATAAATAATTATGCTGGATACCAAAGTTATTATTATTTAAAGCAGTTGCCATTTGTCCCAAAATAAATAATCGTCCATTCATAATTTATTGCAACAACATATCTGAAATTAAAGACAAATATTTGAGTATGATTCACCGATATATCGCGTTTAGTTTGATAATATATCCATCAAATATTGATGCTCGTCAGATTGGCGAACATCAACGACATGACACCGTTTGCAGATTTCGTAATTTGGCATTATAATATCCTTCGAAACAATTATGTCTTTAATGTATTAATAATGAAAATTTCTTTATTCTTTCCCAAAGCTACACTTAAAATTGCCTTTATTCTTAACCCAAAGAAAAATATAGCATTGTGACATAATAAAAAATATAATAAAAAAAATAAAATTATTTATTCTATATATTAGAAAAAGGGATAATGACAGCTACTGATATTTGCCTGATTTATGAACTCTTTAGTAACAACAACTTATACATATTTTTATTTAATAGGAATGTAGATCTTAGAGTAAAGAAGAAACCTAGCAATGATCCACGAAAACTGGTTGTTTGTGAAAAATATTCCCAGTATTATTGGAGCGGACATGATAGTCGTGATAGAAAACAACGTTCTATTCAGACGAAGGATACACACTTGGATGTGCGAGCGAGAATTCACGCGATTGATTCGAAAGCGTTTTTCAATATTCTCTATAATATGGTTGGAAATATTCCGGCATCCGCATCTTTGTATTTCCTTTTGCTGTGTTTACTGCAGGCTAAAATAAAGAAAATAGAAAAGCAACGCTCACTCCATATCGGAATTCTGCCGAATAGATATTTTTATTAAAAGAAAAATTGAACATGTAAAAATTTAGAAAATTTATTAGAATAAAAAATTTTAAATTTAGAAAACTGATATTGTAAAAGTAGAACTCGTTAGTAAAAAAATAGTAAAATTTTAACGCTTGACGTTCATCAAAATTGCCACGCACTTTTGTCCCGTTTATTTTGTCATTTAATATTTAGCGGCAAAAGTTTGTACTTCTGTTTGTATTACTGTTTTCGCACGTTTTTCTGATATTTGTACATTAGATGTTTTTTAATGGGAAAGGCATATTATGCACTTTTGTAAATGTCATTTGTTTCTCTGGGGATTCCCTTAAAAAAAGGACACCCTGGATAAGAGTTGAGAAAAGATGTCAGATGATATTCCCTTTGGTCTCCGTGCATTTTAAAGTCGGCCGGTTCATGTTTACTCGTATTACTTATTCAACTCGGGAGATATCTCGAGAAAATTAAAAAAAAACACCGCGCGATATTCTCTGGCATTCCCAGCTTGTGTATATTCATTATATATTTATCTCGCAGCGGCATCTGTATCACTTTTACAACGCCGTTTGCTGTATTAAATTACTATGGTTTTAAACGATAACTTTATGTTTTGGTAGAAAATTATTTTTCAGCTCGAATGCATTATGAATTTTCTCCATATACGTCAATCATAAAAAAATATTTGAAAAAGAACGGATATTATTGTAGTAGATCTTTACAGTCTCTTATTTCACAAAGTAAATTTTAATTCCACTTTCAGACTTTTTTGGAAGATAGGAACATATCTTTACACATAACGATACATGTCTTTATATGATTCAGCTACTAATAACGCGCGTTTAACGTGCGTTAAACACAGACGCAGGAGAATAGACGTGATTGCGTTTAAGAAACACGTTGATTAAAACTACGGCGGCAACGCCCGCGGGATAAATCGCCGCGACGTCGCTCATTACATCGTATAATTAAGTCGTGCGCGAACGTGCAATTTGCAGAATCCGCCGGTGCGGATCAGTTTTCCATCCCTGTCTCCAAAGTAAAAAACTTCAACGCGATCCAGTAACTTCGCAGCGCCTGGTTGAGACGAGACGAGACAAAGTCTCAGTAGACGACAACGTTGCGTAAACGCGCACGTATATACCGACAGATTATGACGGATAGTCGACGACGAGATACTTAGCCGCGCGTTGTCATTACGGCGTGCTCATTTTTCAAACGCATTCGCGAGATATCATTACGGGCTCGAGCGAGATATCCTCGTCTTTCGAAGACGGAGTTGAATTAACCGCGCGATATGCCTAATGACGCTCGTTCGGACGCAGTCCTCTCGCCTGTCGGCCTTTAAAAGAGTCGCGCTTGCGAGTGGGATATTAATTTTCTCGATACAGCGTCGAAAGAATGCCGCCGCACCCAAGAGGGCAAAGAGTTTGCCAGCGGTGAAAGATAATGAAAAAAATGGAACAAGCAGAAATAAAGGCGCTCTATAAGATCCCCGCTGCTTTTCGTGGCAAAAAATCGAGTATCGATAGTGATATCAACATACAAGAGACATATCCTTCTTAATTACAGAAGAACAGATTTAATTACACTGGACCGATCAAGTATTCGAAAAATTAATAATTAAAACGATATCAAGTTTCACATAATTTTTTTTTATTTCAACAAACTTAAAATATATAATATATTAAAAATTATATATATTTCGCGATATGTGTTGGCTCTTATTAATCCGATTCTATTGTTTTTGTATGTTATATAGAGTCATTATTACTTTTTCTTTATTAACCTAAAGTATGCAAGATATTAATAAATGAATAATAAATTTTAATTTTAGTTTATTTTTTGAGAGATTAAAATGGTGTGATCACACACTGCTCTTCAGAGCCTTGAAAATACAAACAGATGTCTGCAATGAGACTCGGTGCAAAGAGCACCGTGGTAAAGCCGTTGTTAAAGACGCACGACGTGATATTATTACCGATTATAATTACCGCAAAACCATAACCGTGTTGTGAAGATTTAGATTGCGGATAAGGGTTACGGTGCGTTACCACGTCGGTGCAATAATACGCACGGTAAAACCCCGTACCGTGATATTGCATTGAATGGTATGTATTCATTCGCATTCTCACGGGGATGTTGTCTTTTGCTCGTTACACTGAGCGTTGTTTTCTTCCAATGAGAACTCGCGTTTATGAAAGGTGAAACAATCCTAAAACTGTCAGGCGGGACATTTTCATTTTCTCCCAGCTAGACGTACAAAAATCGAATAGAAAAGTCGACAATCGTACAACTATTAAGTGTAAACATTCAATCAATGATACTTTGGACAGTTTATTTTAATTTCCAAAAGATACTTGACACTCTTCGAATTATATACTTATTTTGAAGAAGCAGGCGGGACGCGAATAAGTAATTTTAGAGAGATTTAACTTTCATGAAAAATTTCGCGCGGAGTCCTTTGTGGATCCGACTGGGCTCGACAGGCTCGTAATATATGCCGCGGCTTAAAAGCCTCCTTTCCGCGGAATGCGCAATTATTTTTTAATGCACATTATTAAATGTTCACGTGTCCAACGCGAGCAATACCAAGATTTCGGAGCATTTATATATTTATTGCGACTGTTTTTACGCGGTCAAAATAAACTGCGGCATTGCGTAACGCACTTTCGAACGATATGTGATTTTACATGTGCGGAGTCGTCAAGCAGATTCGCGTTTGCGTAGAACGCACAATCGTTTTCTTTCGCATAGAATATTTATCGAACATAAATATTTTGTATTTTCTTTTATCCTCTCAGTATTTAAATTTTATTTACGTCTTTAAAAATCTGAAATGTAAATATATTTTCTACAAATAATTTTTTAATTAAATATAAAAATATTTGAGAAATTTTTCGGTGGAATAAAACTTGTTTTACCAGATCGAGTGCATAGCTAATGCGGATTATCTCTAGTATTGTGTGACCCAACGGTAATAGTTTCCCGATTGAAACGTTGTTGGCTTTGTAGTGTGAATCTACCGCGAATCGGCAAACAAGTCCAATTCACGATTAACGCCAACATTCCGTGGCAGACAGCGGGAAATTGCTCTAGATTCACGAAGTTGTATGCATATCTCGCTTGTTACAGATCCGCCCTATTACTTCTCAACGCTCTGTTTCGCCCTATCCTTGTCTCGCGCGCATTCTCTTTGAGAGAATTGCGGAAATTATTCGAGCGAGGGATTGAGAGGTAGAAAGAGAGAAACTTGCGGGCTGACGAAAGAAACAGACATGAAATCTGACGCGCCACCCGTGCCTCAAAACTTTGGAATAATTTGCGCTAGTTTGACGCAAGCGGTACCTTCTCGCCCAAAACTTGAGGAAAAGCTACACCGCGTATAAAACGCGCGAAGGACGAAGAGAAAGAGAAGAACTGATGTCAAAGCGTGAACAAACAGAAAGAGATGGCGAAAGATGAAGGAAATACTGAAGAAAGTCGGCGCTTATAACAACGTGAGAGATAAGCTCGTGTGCTAAGCTATGCAAATAATATAATGAATTGTATTTCGAGCTCCTTTTTGAAGAAGGTGTAGACAAAAACATTTTCTCCCACATTTCCTAAGCTTTAAAACTTCAACTTTAGCCGTTTTTGTACGCAAAGTAGACGAAATTAGCACGATTAGAATTCACTAATATTTAGAAAAGAAATGAATCCATACAAGAAATCAATGCATTAAATTAAAAATTTAATTAAAGTTATTTTAATTTAATTTAATTTTTTTATTAAAAAATTATAAAATTTCTGATTTGATACTAGTGGCATGGCAGTTTTGACGCACACGTGATTGGATAGAAAATCATTAATTAAAAACTTTTCGATATATATTTTTCTCTCGAGCAAAATGAATATCACGGCCGGCCTTTCCATTGACGTCGTCAACTAGGAAATGCGAAACTGTTGCCGGGTTCCACCTACGAGGTAACTGGATCTCGTTCTCGCCGAGCGGAAGAAAGCAACACGCTGGTCCGGTATAGGGGGCGTAGGAATGTACGCCAGGACCGCTATAAAAGGCTTCTCAACGCATGCAGATCCTTTGTCGTAAACCACCGCGTGGACAAAGAACAGCGATATCAGTACAGCCGCACGAGCACGTATCACGCCGACTGCTTGACATTTCTTTAACGCATACACGCGCGAGCGCACTGCTCGCCCTTACTTACGCGTAAATAAATGTACCCCATTGGTATGCGCGACTTTACACATCGAACCCCCCCTTCGTTTTAATGCGTCTCACTTTACAACGTTATCCGCCACGATAATATCGCCGCACGCGATAATCGTAGCAAGGTGTTCTATCGCGGAAGTAAACCTCGACGCTAGAGCGGCAAATGCAATAATTTTTAATGGTTGTATCTGACTTTGTAATAGAGAAGACTATAAGTCTGTAAAGATCACGATATTGTTTCTATCTTCCGTCAAACAATTCTTGATTCTTACTATTAAGTTTTATAAATTCGGGTATACAAGTTTGCCGAGATGCGTGTTTTTCACGGTGTGCCGTAAAAATGAAAATCCGCAGCCACCGGACATCTGTATAAAAAGATATTTCTTAGCAAAGTAAGGCTAATTTGATGAAAATAAAACTGTATATTTCCTTCGCCGTAAATTCCTCGAATGTATCCTATGATCTCTTATAGGGAGATAAATTTTTGCGAGGGCGATCATAAATATGTAGAAGAACGATAATTTGTTCACGATTATCATCAAATATCATCAGTATGAGAAATCATTCTTATCTCTATCCTGTCAGGTTGTTTCTACATTTCTGTAGCGCAAAGATTCTTTCTACAAATATTTTCAACATGAGAGCAGTTTGCAATCGATAAATGGAAATGTCGCTTCGACAAGTGATCAAAGTGAATGGGTGTGAAACCACCCGGAATTTGACAGAGTGACAACTACAGTTACGACGATCGACGTCCGGTCGAACCTTTCGTGATCGCACCATCTGTTCAAAATCGAGTCATTATTGCCAGCATGGCAATCCATTGTGATCGTAATATGATACGAGAGTACTCAGAGCAGCGCGATTTCTTATGTTGCCGCGATCTGTAATTAACAATTAAGATAGCACGACTTTACGAGCGTGCGTAGAAAATTCCTTAGATATGTGTTATCTTTTGTACTTTGAATAACTCGCGCGACTCGAAACCTCTCTCTCTTTCTCTTTTTCTGTTAAATATTTTTTATATTGTTGTATCTTTGCGCTTGAGAAGATTTATTTCAGAACGCTCAATAAACGAAGTTTTCTCTCTCTCTCTCTTTCTAAACTAAAGTAATATACATATAATCTTCTCTTCAATCAATATTTTTTTGAATTTTTATGAATTTTTTTTGTACAGAAGAATCAAAAGAATTCGATTTTCGGTCGTTATTTCGAGGTACTTTTGTTCGTATTAATTATGTACGAGTAATGTAAAAAAGGCAATGAATAAATTTGAATAAGTAAAACTTCCGCTGCGTGGAAATATTAGAACGCACGCAGTACTTCTTTTGCATAATCATCTTTAACCGCGCGGACCGTAACAGCGGACGATTATTTTGCGTACTCGCAAATAGCGTTAATGTACAAAGTTTCTGCTTTAAAAAAAAAATGAGAAAAAAAAGAGCGTGCGCGCAATGCTACAAAACATGCTTCACAAGCTGTGACATGGCCGAAAAGTTACGTTTAACTTAAATTTCTCTAGCGAGATCGTAAACATACCGTGGAAAAAATATTTAGCGCTCATTGCCGGGATTATACGTAGCTTGCAACTTTTCCTTGCTGATAATTCACGAGTAAGTTTAATCCTTTCGTTCGCAGCGTATCCCACTCGTAAACATACTTCTTTGTCATCTGTAATATATGCAAATTCTAGTCTCATTTAATACTGCACCACTTCATTCGCATATTCTGGATATAAATTATTTAATTTTGCTATTTTTAAATAAAGTGATGGAAAAAAAAAACAAAGAAAAAAATAAACATTGTTGCATTTTCCAACAAGATAATTAATTTTATTCATTGATATTTTTTTTTCATTTGGATATATTGTATCTCGGTGATTTAGCTTTGCATTGCACGTTCATATTTAAATATAATTACATTTAATCTAAAAGACACACTTTTTATGCAGTTATTCAAGAAAAATGTAATACGCGAGCGATCACATCATCGATCAAAAAAAATCTTTAGTCTAGAATAATGTTGCAGACTAATAACGTGATCGAAATGACCTATTATTAAAGTATCTCAACGATGTCGAATATTTGACGATGATCAAGGTAGATATTAATATATGTATTAATTGAGTCACGTAATAATTACGCTCTATAATCTTCCATTCTTCATCGGAAAGTTATATCGATATTACGGGAACTATTTTAATCTTCGAGAGAATACGAGATGAGGATTAATGGAGATATTAATAATTGTTCGATATTCGTGTAAACGATAAAGGGAGAGAAAGGGAGCGTAAGTAATTTTTTCCGCAATAGTTAATCGATCGATGTTTATTATTTAATTATGAGAAAAATTCTCTCTGATTTATCACACGTTGAAAAAGGTCTGATAATTTGTCTAAATAAATAGCTTTTGCATCAATTAATTATTGTCAAAATATCATATAATTGTATTATATAGATTAAAACAGAATGTAAGAAGAGAGAAAACGAGTAAATGGCTTTCATATATTTAAAATTTAAAATTCAAAGATGTCTAAATTTTTTTACAAAAAAGGAGAAAAACTGATTTCGAATATAACATACGCGTGTACGTGTTTCAAGACAATTTAAAAGAACAATAAATGTTATCATTTAACTGTTCATCAAATTGTGAAAATGTGTTGAATCTAATGGAGACAGGCGCCGTTATTTTCACGCACGAATTCTCGACGCATCTACATAGTAATTATATTATCGCGTGAGTTCCAGATGACTAACTCGCGTTATCTTGTAAAGTAGCACATGTCTAGTATATTGGCGTATTATTGTTTTATCATATCGTCGATAATAAAATTAATAAAAATTAAAGCGGGTGAAGGTAAACAAGTACCATCTTAACTGTAAATGAGAAACTAAGTGAAGCGAAACAAAGCTGTATCTTCAAAGCAATGCCTCGCTCGAAGAAATGGTCCCCGTATAATTATAATAACATGAAATAAAATATCGGGATCGATGTTGGTGTCGACGTCAGACTAAATACAGGAACAAGATTGCGCTTATACTTTAATTAAGGCTTGCGCACAATCGCACCCCGTCCAGAGGAGCACATTCTCGCGGAGGCGCATCAGTTGATCTCGTCATGATCGGTTGAATTGGGGTCTGGCACTTCCGAGGGTCATCGGCGACGATGGCCATAACAGTAGCCACGACCATCCGGGCAATGATTCCGCATTGTTCTACAGGGGCAATAAATGTCAGTCGATCGCGTTCGCCGGGTGCACTGCCCCGGCGTTCTTCCTTCTCCCCCTCGAGTTCGTTTTACCGCAACATTCGTCGGTTCGATCGCGGCAACAAGCGCCGTTATACGGTTGTGCGGTTCTCGAGCTTTAATGCAATCGATTTAACGAGACGACGGACGACTTGCGTTTCTCACCCACGTAAAATATGCAGTTTCATTTTTCCTTGTGAGAGTTGATCCGTCGAATAATGTTTTTAAAGGAAATATTTTATTTGCTGCGCTGTCGAAAACCCGCTGTTGTTAAAAATAAACAGAAAAAATCTTCTCCGTATATATCAACAAACAAAACTATTCGGGATGGTCGACTTTTTCTTGGGAAAAGGTGAAATAAAAATAGTCGAAAAAGAGAGAAAACGTGAGCGTAGTTTTGAGATACTAATATCCTGAGAGATCATACAATAACGAATATTCACGAGACCAGGGGATTCAACCAGGATTTCTCGACGTACCGAACCGTTCTCAGAATCGTCGAACCCCGGGGAGAAGATCGCACGATAGGAATATCTTTCGACGATAACGATCCGTTCGCACGGCCACCGATCACCCTTTGATCCGATCGTATTAATTAATCGCGAGTCGATAGCGCACGGCCTTGCAAAAAGCACAATGCATCGCGAGCAATTCCGGTTATAAGATGACTCGATGATAATAGCGATAACGGGGAAACGGAATAGATGAGGAGGAAAACAGGGAGGGAGACGAATAGAGGACGACGTTAGTGCGACTAGAGACATTTGAGATAGATCGCGGGAGTCACTACGCGCCCTTATTACATCGTAAATTCTCGCTCAGTGATGGATAACATTAACCCATCGGCAACGACAAATTACTTAACTCCGTCGAGATCGGGCGGCGCAGCTTCTCGCCGTTCATCCGGTTCTTCTTCCGTCGCGGTTCCCGCAACCTCGATCGATGCCGTGTTGTCGTGAATGCGGCACTTGCCCTGGTACCGCTTGACGTTCCGATAATGCGATGTGGTACGAAATTCCGGAAAAGCCACGCGGTGGTTCCCGTGACGAATACCCTTTATCATCTAGTTTTAATGTTGTAAAGTAAAAATACGTTCAAATTGTTCTCAATATCAATCGAGCAAAGATTCACAATGACACAATTAGCCTAAATAAAGGCTCGAACGATTAATAAATTGAGAAAAATTTTATAGATCTTTTAGATATCTTTTAAATATTATTATCCGAATAATAACGCGCCGATACAGAAACGACATTGATCGTTACGTTGTAATTATCACATCAGGATGTCACATTTTGTGCGTAGTAGATATTGCTTCGGAAAATGATTGAAAGATGCGCAATTCGTCCTGACGAAACTGTAATACTTCGTGTTTACGTACGCGATGCGGTTCACATGGAAGAGCATCTAGTGTAATATGTTACATCGATTTCCTCAGAGAACCGCGACCCGAGCTGTAACCGGATAATTCATTAGCGATATAACCTGAGACGCCGTGAATTCGCGCGACTATTAAACATTCCACGGATTTCCCAGAAGGAGAAGGGCTTCCGAAACATTTTCTCATATGATCGTTGCTCTGCTGCATGGCCATTAAATGTTATACGCTAAGCTTCCAGTTTCGTTACATATAGGCTGATATGGCTTATTAAAATGGAAATACGACCGACAGAATAATTATTTTAGATCTTCATATTCGAAAAGAGTAAACCATCAGAAATTTAACTGATTATTTTAATAAAATATATGACTCGCGGTCGAAACAGAAAAAAAATAATTGTAATAAATTAAAAAATTGTGTGTATATGTGTGTGACAGCATTATTTAAAATAAAAACATGACATGTGCCCTAATTTTTGACATTTCTGTAAAATACAAAATATTTGTTCCAATAAATAGAGAATATTTAACCTCGATTTAATAATATGTAACATCGACTTAAGAAACGGATACTTATCTGGATATAGCGAGAAAATTATTGACAAATCTAAATGTGTCATTTATTATAACGTGATAGATCAATAACGGATATTACAACTTTATGAGTAGTATTCTTAAAACTTAAATGTTAAAAGAAAGTTATAAATTGAGAATGAGGGGGGAAAATAAGTAAAAATTGTAATAGAACAGTTGTTAGTATATAATAAATGACATAGATAAACGACATGGATAATAAACTTATGAAATGCGAACCTTATTATTTTTAAATATATTCTACGAGATAAGCAGTTCTTGAATCATAAGCATGTTTTGTAAACCGGCTTTAATCCGGACTTAGCTTACTGTCATTAAAATATTAAAGGAGTTTCAAACCACAGACGTATGCAAAGTGAAGAACTTTTAAGAAAATCTACAACATTTATGGAGTTTCTTGATGCCAGTCTGTGTTTCAGAATATTAAAAATTATGACATATATCATGAAATATTGCGAGTTTACGAGTACAATGATATATGTGATAGGCCTATTTTATATATTTATATCGTTATAGTACGGTCAATATTTTTATAAGCTGTCAATTGCACGATGGTTTGGACAATACATGAAAACGTGAAATGTGAAATCATACATGAAACTTACACACTCACACACATATTTTTCTTTCGGCTTCCAATGATATGAAATTTAAAATAATAATATATGTATAAGTACGATCGATTATTGTGTCAAAACAGAATGGTAGAAATTCGCTTACAGCTGATTTCACATGAAAAGTCAGAAATTAGAGAAGTATTGGGACAAGTAATCAATAAAATTTCACGCATTATTAGTATGACAGAATTACTTTCTAAATTTTCTCGAATTTGTGATAATTAATTCTCCACTGATGATTTCATCGTGCAATTGGCATGTTAGCGAGACAAAATCTATTACAGTCGAATTATCCATTATATTTGAGATAAGCTCTCGAATTAGCGACATCATGATTTCTATTGCATCGATTAAAATGGATGTTTTGGAACAAATATTATTTCTTCAATTTATTTCCTAATAAGCATTTATAAAATTTTAATATTCCAGAAATTTTTATAAATGTTTTTTTCACACTTTGACATCAAAGGGATAATCGCAAAAATCTGTAGAAAAATATTTATAGAAATAAATTACATTATTCTTATCAAAAATATATTTTGATTACAGTAAAAAACATTTGCTTCTATACATGAGTTGCGCAAATATAGGAGTAAAATCAAATTGTCAGTCAAAAATATATCTTATGTCTTCAATTTTTATTTCAAATAAAAATTAAGATTAAGATAGAATTTTTTTTATGTATAAATAATAATATATAATAATATGATTGAATAACATTCCGTCTTTTATACATTTATTCTGATTTTGTTCTACGCGGTTTTGCAAAATAATTTTTTTTACACAATACGTTGAGTAGTCTCTTAAATTTTTAATTATTGTAGCTGAGAGTGATCGAGATCAGCTTCGATCCAAAGCTCAAATAGAACTTGACCGTAACACACGTCTCCGAGCTATCAGAAGAAAGAGGTAATGCTGTCGATAGACTTCTCGATCTTGTTAAGAAGGAATGTTTGAACGCGAACGGCCGTTCGTTCATTTGCTCGGGTAGATCACTCCTGATAAGCGCGCCAGCCGTCGTCATATCTCGCGAGACTTCGCGATAAGGATCTTTCGCTGCAATGTGCACTTCAGTACAATGCAAACTTAATTAAATGGAACTTCGACGTCGTCGTGGTCGTAGCTGCTGCCGCAATCGTTGTCTTCCTCGTCGTTGTCATTGTCGGTCTCGTTCCAGGTTGCGGTAAGCTGATAGGCTCCTTCAGAGAAACACAGCGCGATACGATACGGCAAGAATAGAATGAAGAGTAACGGGAATACTCAGTCTAGATGTGTTCCCCATCATTGATACCGCACGCTCTGTGAAAGAGACGAGGAGTTTCACCTGAATTTATATCTAAAGGAACGCCGAGACGTGTGCTTCGAGACTGTGTCTGGGATGCTGGAGGAACAACGTCGACGCTTCTCGTCGACGTGCGCAAAGTACATTGAATGCGACCGTGTCGAACTCAAGATCCAGTTTCCCAAAGTCGCGCGAAATGGAGAGAAATCCTCTTCGCATGTAACGCGCGTCGTGTTCGCTGGCATTCAACGACGTCGTCGAAATCGTAAGGATCGTTAAGCGATCGCGTTCAAATCTCCGATTTCTTGCGAATTTCATTGACTCGACTAGTTTCTCGTCTTTGCAACGAACGTATCAGCGGTTCTTTGACGCGTTCTCGTTGACGAGAAACTGTCAAACGGTGTCACAGTAAAATTCGTCAGTTGATAAGTTAGCGTACGTTTGTATAAATGCAATGCCCTGCGATCTCATAGAAAGAGGAATAACATTTATAAACGCGCATACGCAATTCTCAACTTGTCGCCTTTTCGAGGATATCGTTCGGAATGTTATTTATTCAATATAGATAAATGAATATACCAATAATGCTTCATAAATTGAGATATTTAACGTTATTTAGTGGCGAACATATTTGATGAGTAACACAATTATGAAAATATATTATAATATTTGTGCATTAGTATTTAATTAAGAGCTTTAATTAATTTGGGTTTTCGCTATCGACAACGCAATTTATAACACGATGAATCGGTTCAGTATTTTATCAAATTTTGCAAACTCTCGCGTGCTCAAGCTATACGCTTTGTCGCAAAATCCCTTTCGCCGTTGCGTAGCCGCACGCAGCTTTAAATCTCACAAACGAGCTTTATTCATTTGCAAAATTAAATTGAAATTTAACAGGCACTTCTCGAAAATGTAATCAGGTACTTGTATTTGTACTGTAACCTTTTAATTAACTCGTCAATTTTCCATGTTATAGTAATGCCGTCGTAATTAAAACTCAGATTGAATTATAAATCTTTTATTTGAGAGGCGCTTTTAAACTAGAAACGCGATTATATTTATTAAATTAATTTTACTCAGATTTAATCAGAGTAAGATAAATAAAATGTTGTGAAGTGTCATACTTGAGCGCCGAAGAAATCTTTACAACGACTCGTACTTACGATATATGCAATAATTCCTGATAAACATTATCGTATCCGATTATTTTCCCTTACGAAAATCTCACGATTACCGATTCGAGGAAATTCTCCTGTGTGTATTTGACGGACCCTGTTAATTGCCGTTGACCAAACGTCACAAGCGACACGCCGACCGAGCGGCTTACCTGCCAAATTATGCCCGTTCCTCCCACGGGCCGTGAACTCGCATGCAAATCACTCGTACGTCGTCTTGCCAGCACGAGCTCAGCACAATTCACCGCGCGCTGAATTGCTCGTGCTGCCGACGCTACTGCTCTGCTGCTGCAGCCACCGCTGCTGGTACACGATCCATGCGGGAGGAAGCTATAAATCAAGCGCAAGCGACTTCGAAGATTTCGTGATCGCATGAAGGTCGATTATCGTATCGAGCGCCAACGAAAATTATTTATTTTATATACCGATTATCTTTCAATGACCAAAAAGATTGACGTGAAAACAATGTTTTGATCGATTAAATAATGTAGATGCGAAAAATTAAAGTACTTTTTCTTAAAAATATAATTCTTAATAAATGATCTTTAATAAATTATTAATCTTTTCTTAAATGGTGGATTTTAAAAGTAATGCATATTATGTGGAGACTTTAAATGTGATAAAGTTCGCAAAATGAGAATTTGATGGAAAGGATTACAATCAAGTCAAATAAATTGTTACCGCAGAGAACTATTACCTCGCTAATCGACATTCGTCGAAGCTTCTCACTCAAAATAATCGGATATGAAATATCTCGAGTTATACTTACTTGAGGGGGAATTAAATAGAATTGGTGGACTGAATCTTTAATATCGTTTCAGATATATTTCGCATATTCCGTTGTAATACAATTAAATCCGCCCATTAATATCGCTTTGTATATGTGTGTTCTGATAAAATAATTACGTTAAAGATATATTTGCTCCTCTTAAAGTGGAAATTTTATATCAAACATTTCTGATATGAAACTAAGCAAAGAAACTATTTAAGAAATATTAAATTATATGCTCTCAATTCTCGTTACGATCCCATGCGAGCTAGAATTTATTTTTACGATTCAAAAATAATCTTTTTTATTTCAGACTAATTTAAAAATAATATTTCTTATTTCCAAAGTAATAACGTTTTCTATTTTTAAGATTACTTGGATGAAATTGACCTAGTTGATGGGAAAATGGTCAATCTTATACGAAAGTTCGGAGCGAATGTATTTTTCAAGGGCTCGTATAGGGATCGTATTGAAACAGGTGGCAACCGGCTTGCCTTGAACGCCAAACGAAAAATTGCACCTGTTCTCCCGAGTTTCGTGATATTTTTATTTCTACCGAAATCACGATCAGAATGAATTCGGCCGTGAGAATTATTTTCGAAAGTGAACAACATAATAATAATTTTGCGATCTTATCATATCCTTGCACTGCGGCTGTTTAAGCGCGTTCAAAGCAAATGAAAATTATCTCTGTTAATTACGCGTTGTCAATAATAATTATCAAGATAATGAGAATACAATAATATAATAATTAATCCTCAATTATTATTTTATCATATAGAAAATTTAATGCGAGAAGCAAAAAGAGTTAGCTTAGTTATTCTTTCATCAGTGAAAAACTTTTTCTTTTTCTTTCTCTTTCTTCTCTCTCTCTCTCTCTCTTTCTCTTTTCTTCCTTCTTTGATATGCTTCTTATGCTTCTTATTAAAACTATACTTCTAATTATCATGATATCGAAACTTAGCTAATGAGAACTTTTCTTCGCAAAGTTCTAAAGATAATCGTTTTAGTTGCCCGGAAAACGCATTCGCCAGATAAGAGAATCTTGAGGATATCATTGTATCAGATGGCTTTAGAAGCAATAAATCTTATTATTGTAGCAATCTAAGATGCAATTTCCATTAAGATGCATGTTCAATTCTCGAATTAAAATTCAAATAAATAGAATTGTGTAAAGTTTTTGTGCATAGCCTTTTAAATATATATAAATAAACAATTAAACTATTAAAATATTATTGATGTAATGATTTGTGATAGAATTGGTGGTGCGTGTATTTATTAAAAAATGAGAACAAGCGAATGTCAATTTTGACGCACTTTACGTATTTTCAAAATTATAGAAACACACAACTCTTTTGAAATTATCTAAATTCATTAATTAAAATATATCTCTCCCTCCGCGAAATCGGATAATTCGTCCAAGTTCGCAAATTCGCTCCAAGTTACGACCATATAACCGGATATATTTTTGCTACTAACTACGAATCAATTCCGAATTTAACTGAACGGCGTCCATTGTTTAGACGAGAATAATGCTCATCGCAATGGTCAGGTAAGGAAGTTCAGCTCCAGTGATCGAAACAATGGCGCGGCGCCGAACCGCGACGGTACAAACTGTATAATATTATCGTAAAACACCCGTTATCGCCGTATCGCCGACGTTCATTAAATCATAAAGGTATCGATCGCGATATACCATCGTTGTGCTGGCATTATCGCCATTATATTTGTTTCATCGAAGTTACTTGCATCGTGCGCCACGAAGTCGCGCGATTCCCGGAATCGATGCAAATCGCGATACGCATCTTAACAATGCTGCTTCCGATTTTACAGTGATACGTCGTTTTATACGCTTCGTTAGCCGTAAACCAACAGTAGCAGCTCCATATATCTTCGAAGGCACTACGGCGCTGTCGCTTATCCATTTCATTCCCGCAGCGGTATATCAATTTTTGAGAACGACGTGCGGAGAAAAGATATGTTTCCCTTCCGATTTGGAAAGTAACAAATGTATTTCGCATTTTTTATTCAGTGTTCCTGCTCTTAACAGAAACAAGTTACGTAGTTATTTATTTTCAATCTTCTTTATAGTAAGACTGCGCTATGAAAAGATACGATTATATTAGTATAATACAATATAACAAGTGTATGGAAGAATTTTTGGTGACTGAAATAAATATCATGCAATTAGATTTACTTGTGCGGGACCAAGTAAATTGTCGAAATTGATAGTCGCTGAATTTCTCGAGACTTACTGGTAAGCAGGAAAACAATTTTTGTAAGTGCTCTCGAAGTGACAATTAAATGCTTATCAGCGAAAGAGCCGACTTTGGTCGTTCGATAAACAATCAATCGTATGCTTTGTAATATTATTATAAACTTGTTATGAATATGAATTTACACCTGCAATTATAATATGAAGAGAATGAGACATGTCTTTAAAAATTCATATGTAAATATGAAGCGAGATAAGATTATTTTAGCTCTTTTATTTATCTTTATTGGAAAAAATTTTGATTTTTTTAATTCAATTAAAAAATTATAAAAAAAATTATAAATTATAATGTAAAATTAATATATATTATATTTTTAATAATTTAAATACCATGTTTTTTTTCTATAATCTTGAAAAAAAAATTTCTTGTCAATAAGTTATATTTTTTATTAAATAAACGTTTGTAATTTCTTTTCATTGATATGTTAATTTTATTAATTGCGATAAGATGTATATTCTTCTACACGTGTGAGCTGCGCAAATATAATGGTAAATTTATTAAGAAACTGTATTAATTAGATATACATTTTGATGGAAATCCTCTATCAAGTTCTTGCTTTGCTTAACATATATAAGCCTGATGAGACATTAACGGACACAATTTTTAACAAGGTGGTGAAACACGACGTTACTCAATACTTTCAAACAACATGAGAGACAATACGATTGTATTGTTATTCGCCGTTATTGTGTGTGTCTTCTCTTATGGAATGGCTACACCTTATGTCATAAGTGCGTATACTATAACATTGTAATAAGATTATGAAATGTAAGATAAGATATTTTTCTATTTTATTACAATTTCTTAATATTTTTCATAAAAATATTCTCTGAAAGAAAGCAATATATTTTATTTATTTTAATCATATTCATTTCAATGATATTAATGAACTTGGACTTTATAGGTTGCTTCGAATCAATCGAACCTGGGCCATGTAAAGGTCACCAAATCAGATTTGCCTATGACATATTGAGAGATCAATGCGTTCAATTTATATACGGTGGCTGCAAAGGAAATAATAATAATTTCAAAAATATAGAATCATGCTTGAGAGAATGTGTGACGCCGAGATTTTAAATGTCATCACAGAGACTCTCGTTGTTTATTCAACATGAGAAATGATTATTTCCTCGCATTCTGTTACGATTTAAAATTGTTTGCGTTTCTATTCAATCATTATATATAAGGATGACAATAATTAAATTGTTAGCATAATCATATACAGCTTCAAGATGTTTGCAAGATATGATACATATATCTTCAAAAATACAATACATAGCGTCCTTTAATTGTAATTATAATACTATTATTATATTGCGGTAATGCGTCTTGCATATTAATAAATCAATTCCATTTTGAGCAATTTAAAACTACTTTGTCACAATCGATGGCCATCTCGTTATTTCTTCGTTATAGAATGGTATTTTAGCTTCTATCTTAGTGTACGCTTGATCGCTTCCGGCCCTTTCAATTACAGCGGTAAAACCAATCATTTTCTGATCTGCATAACTTAGAACAACTTCCCGCATGAACGGAATAGATTCTATGAAGGAAGTTGCTATATAAGTTATATATAGTAGAGACAACTTGCTACCGCTCTAATAAATTTTATTTTGAAGAGGTGTAATGAGAAATGATGAAGAACATAATGATAAACGTAAAGATTAATTTACTTTCATTTTTTGAAATAAAATTAAAGAGAGCATATAAATATAATATGCATATAACCGTTGAGTAAAGTGAACATTAAAACACAAAAGAAGAATAACTACAGCGTACTCAAGCTTTTTATTAGTAGCGGTAGAATAAAACTTAGACTCTTAACTCTGCAATTTTTTATAACGCAGAAAAAAATTACATTACACATAGTATAAAGTACGCACAAAAGCATAATACAGACAACATATACATTTTATCCGGTGTAAAGCGTACTTCAATGTAAGATATTACAATAGGATGGTAATTATTTTATAAAGATGTTACAACAAAGAGAATATGCTAAAGTTACTTTTTATATCAAATTCATTTTTTTTTATCTTTGATAAAATTGGATAAGAGAAAAAGATAATTAATTATTTGTTTTTATTTTGTAATTAAATGTATAATATTTATTTATCATAGTTAACTAACAAAAAGCTAAAAAAATTTTTTTCAACTTTTGTTTTTGCATGACATTATTGTACTAATGATAATGAGATATTCTTGTTTATAGCTGCATAGAACAAATGATTAAAAAAACATGTTAGAACAAAAATTAATATTTAAATTATTTAATGTATCTTATGTTAATACAATAAGTTTAGGGAAACTATATTTCCTGGATACGATAAGTTGTGATGTGGATGGAAGAATGCTAAAGCGAGATTACCGTAGCTTGCCTGAAAGTAAATGTACACATCTTGCTGCCATCTAACGGGTGTACCTAAATTGAAGATAAAGTGATATTAACCGATAGAGCAATATCATATATCATTGTTGATACGTTCTCTTACGTTTTTAATAAGTAATGCAATTTTTTATATTTGTTATTTTTTATATCTAAAAGTAACATCTTACCTTTATAATTTTTATCATAATAAAACTTCTAATTTATTTTTATATCATTATCAGAAATAATCTTTCTTCAAATAATATTTTATAAAATTTTAATATATTGTATTATAAATTTGTATCTGATATATCTAAACCAACATCAACTTATGCTCTTTATTTAAATATTAAATAAATTTAACCAAATTAATTATGTATCTGTTGCATCGGCATTTTTTGAAATTTTTGATACTACTAGAGAAAATAAGAATAACCATGGCTAATTAAATTAGTTAAAGAAAAATTGAAAATTTATTTATTCAACGGTTCTTTATCGATAACTATATAAACTTTACACGGCATAGTGGATTAAGTTTCATGCCCGATTGAAAGATGGCAACTACATGTCCATTAAACATAAATCCATAAAGTTTTCAGAGAAAACATTTTTAAGAAATTATTTTAATTCTCGCGATTACGTATGACCAGATCAAAAGACACAAAGAAGACCGTTTCGTCTTTTTTTTTTTATCGCTCCATAAAACACATGATTATAAGTATATAATAATAGGACGCTCTTTCTCTTTCTCTCTCGTAAAATCGTCGAATGGTCGATCGCGTCGGCACTTCTGAAGGCCTGATAGCTGTCAAATCATAATTTGAGGCAATAAGTGCTAATTCGACTAACGGATCGAGAAACGGCGCTTTTGGCAACCGCTTGCGCTGTGGAATTTCACGAATATCCCACGTGGAATTTTTCTCTCTCTCTCTCTCTCTCTCTCTCTCCCCAGATCGTAACGCGCCATCCAACTTGGGCCTTTACGATCGCTCGACACGTTGCCTCTCATTAAGGTGTAATTTATACGAGAGAGACGGAGAGAGAGAGGGAGAGAAAAAAAAGAGAGAAAGATGCGACTGTTGCCACCCGCGGGCTTTAATTGTTCGTGGCTTTGCATCTCAAGAGCTTGCACCCGTGGGAGAAACTTTCTTGTATAGAAAAAAAATTCATAAAATTCTGGAGAAATAACAGGCAGCACTCGGACGGAAATCCATGGGATACGATAATCCGACTTGACGTTCGTTATCTCGTCCCACTGCCGCTCACGGCGATCATTTGGTTCCTCGTACAATTCCCACTGAGCGGCTCTTGGTACGCACGTCCAATTAATAATCTTTTAATTCCACGCCGAGCCTACTGAATGCTTCTGTCACCGAGAATTCAGTAAATTGTTGTGTTATCGCACTCTACAGATTGTACGAGATGTATCAATAAATTTTAGCAATCACTGAGAAAGGAATTATGCATTAACCGAACGTGTATTTATAAATTCCTTCTTATTTTTAGCGTATTATTTATATTATATTGTGTGTATTTGTGTATATATATGTATAACATATTTTTTCGTCGTATAATATCTTTTTCAATCAATTTTATACAGCGTCTGTTAAATTTGAATTTGCCATCTTGTTGTATCTTATATTTTTAATCTAGACTGGATTTTTCTCCTCCAAAAATTATCATAATTCTCATAATTATTTTACAACTATAATTCATAAGCTGTCTGTGATGTTATGTCAACATCCAAAATTACAATCCAACATGCTAAATCAATCTAACATTGCGTAAGACTGTTTCTTAAGCACAACCTTAATTTGCATAGATTATTTTATACTCGGAACTCAGTGACCCAAAATTTTTTTTTGCATTTGCAAAATTGGAAGCGAGATGCAGCTCGTGTAAAAGCTCTCGCAAAAGAGAATTTAACGCGCAAATACTCTCACACATTTATGGGCGCGTCGCTATTATCTTCGAGCGCGTCGAGGAGGACGCCTCTGGCGGTTCTCACCAGACGACGTGGAAAAAGACAAGACAACGGTAAGCGAAGTATGGGACGGTGTGTACTCACTTCGGGAACAGTTATACCTGCGCACGTACCAACGACCCTTATTTATGTCGTCGCCGCAACCATCATCGACGCGACCCTACGCCGGTCGCTATGTCTCTCTCTTTCTCTCTGTTCTCTCTTTTCTCTCTCCCTTCTCTCGCCCTTTTCTCGCCCTTCTCTATCTCCGCATGATTCTCTTCGCGCATTATCAGGCGGCAGCTTTTACAGTCGACGTATATCAATGGTCGGCCCACAGGAAGATCCATGGAACGGCGATGTTGGCAGGTAGAACTCCGCACAAGATGGTATGAGAGGTCTAAGTGACAATGCCGGGGATATAAAAACTTGCGTAAAGCTGTCCCACTTATCCACGGGGACCCCGCGGGGCCCGCCACACTCGTGCTGAATAAGGCGCAATAATCTTTTATTTATCAGCGTCTTAAAGAGCGATCTTTTGCGTTGAAATTGAAGCCACTCCGAAAATTGAAACTGTCTTTTGCCATTATAAGATTATAGATAAGTGTGAAGGCGCGAGAGCGGAAACCGTTTCCTACCTATTGGTCGATTTAATTACAAGACTTAATAGCGCGCTCGATCGCTTTGTGCGACTTTAGCCGTGCCACCATTATCAAGCCCTTTTTTAATTACATGCTCAATTATACGTATTCGCGCGGACAGTAGGCGATTCCGCAGCATCGTTCGCTGGCGAAACATCGTGATACGTGAGACGAATTATTGACTTTGCACGTTCGAGATCAATTTAGTCGACGTCTTTAGAAGTCTAAGGAGTAGTTTTTGTTAAAAACGATAGTTGGAAAAAAAATAATTAATTATTTTATACAACGTTTTTTTAGAGAAGAAGAGAACCAAATTGAAAATTGAGATTTTATAAATCTGTCTTCGATATCATAAATAATTTTTTACAAGAATCTGTGCAGAAGGACATCTCTTTTCAAGAAACTTTCACGAAGAACGTGGTTGCTCCGATCTCGTATGCTAATCACACTAATGACAGTGCATGCCGCGATGCGCTACTAAAGTCATTTGTTATTATAACGCGTGTAATCTACCGTAATATTTATGATACGCGCGACATGATTCGTATAATGTTGCGTTACGCGAGATACGTAGACGATGCGATGAATTGATTCGCCGACATAGATCTGGAGCGGCTGATGAGCGGCTTCGGTCCCTCGCTTTAAAAGCTTTAATTCCGATCTAAAGGGTGGGTGTGGACGTCATGGACGATCTTGGAGGCGCACCGCGCCTATCTCGAAGAGCCGACCTTTTCCAGGAGGACCGCAGCCCTGGGCCCCGAATTCCTGCTCGACTATTACGTGCCGAAGAAAAAAAGGAAAGAGGAAAAAAGAGGAGAGAGAATCGAGAGCGGGGCCCGCCGCACGAGAGCGCGTTCTCTCCATTAGAATTACAAATATACGTGCCACACGGCACGCGCCCTGGGCGCTGAACTTGGTCGTAGCTTAATGTCAGGCATTTCGCGAGAAATTCATCACAGACCCCGCGGCCCCGAGCGAGTCAGTGTATGTCTTCTCTCGTTCCACGACCCCGAACGAGAGCGGTTGCGGCTTTCAGGGACGCGAGCCCCGAGATGATCTGGCAGACGCCAGATGGTGGAGTTCGTTTTCGCGCTTTTTTGTAAATTAGAGAGCGTTTCGCCGTGTGGCCGAGAGCCCGGATGCGCCGAATGCATCCAGTAAACGCAGTTATTCTCGATGCGCACGCTAGATCGTTCACCAGCTGGAAACTATATACTTTAAACATGTGTATATATAATTACTTCTATTAAAATTTGAGAATATTGAGATTTAATTCTGGGAAATTAATTATAATTATTTGTTTATTTGATTAACTATCAATAATTTTCTCGACTATTAATTTTATTTCTTCTGTATGAAAAAAAAAAAAAAAATATATATTTATGACATTTTCTGACATTTTTATAAATATATTACATTATATTTATGAAGACATGTATTTTTAAGCCCTTAAAAAACGCTACCTTGAAGATGATATACCGAATATATCCCACGGAAAAATGGCATTGACGGGGCTCACATGCGTAATCGCGCGTAGTATATGTTCAGTATTACACTTTCGAATTTGTGTACTTTCCCATGGGAGGGATAGGAGCACACGCGGTGAAAGGAACAGGACAACTCTCTTCACGCATGAACTCCTCTCTGTTCGAAGTATCGCGCACCGAAATCAGCAAATAACGACGGTATCGGCGGAAAAAAAGAAACGGCAACAACGACGTCGCGTTGTCGATTTACGATGCGATCGATCTATCGCCGCCGGTTACGAGAAAGTTCACCGGACGGTTATATCCGACGTGGTTTTTACAATCGAAGGGGGAACACGAAATTCCATCACGACGGCCCCGCAGATCAGCCGACTAGATGATTCGCGCGATTCCCTTCGGGAGCTGCCAGCAGCAAAAAATCGCTATCATTCTTAGGCTCTGGGACGATAAGGCCCTTATTTGCGGTTCCCACGCCCGCCCGTTCACGACGTCCACGTGTGTATGTATACACACGTGGATTTTTCGACTCTCTTTCGCGCGCTATCACTTATCGCGATAGCCGACACTAGCGTATACGAGACGCCAGATTGCGTCGACGGGGACGATCCCCCTTCATCGTCTTACTCGGCTAAGACAGTGGTTCTCTTTTCTCTTCTTGTAGAGAAAAAAAAAGTAACAATTATTATTATTTATTGCATTAGATAGAAAAAAGTCATGATTGGAGAAAAAATAATTAAAATTATTAAAATTGTAATAATAAAGTTTTTAAAAAGTTATAGAAATAAAATCGGCAAACTGTATATAATTGAATATTATGCAAGGATTTTATTTAAGCACATTGCTGTTAATTTTTAAATAAATGTACTTCATCCATAATTAAAATATTGTTTAAATTACTCGTTAAACAAGATATTGCATGGCTTAAATTTATTTTAAAAATCAATAATTAATAATTGTCCATCTTATTCCTAACAACAAATATATGTCGAGTATCAATTTCTAACAATTAATATTAGTATAATTTAATTGATTATTTTAATAATATATTGTAATTTGATTATAAATAAATTCTGATAATGTAGAAATTTTATTCAAACAATAAACAAAAATCGTTATAATGTATATTAGCATATCAAGGCAACATTGTTATTATATGTATAGTAATAATAAAGGAATGGTCCTGAAAGTTTCCTCAAAAATATACGCAGCTAAAAAATCATCATGCCAGGATTATTAAAAATTAGGATAAGAAACACACGACATGAAGTTCAATTAAAACAAGTCGCGCAATAAAATTTATGATTTTTAAATTTTGTCTCGTCAAACGCGCTCTGGTATCGTCCCATAAACCAACTATAAAAATAATGCGTCCTACGAGAGCCGGCTGCCTCTCGAAGCGATCGTCAACGATCAAAAGAAGCACGCGAATACAACTAAGACTTAATTAGTCAGGTATAGGGGCCGGTCCGGGGTATCCCACGTTACGACAAAATCATTTGTGCATGGGCGCTGCTCTCTGGCTTTCTCTCGTCTCTCGAGTGCACATACTATTGGACTCGATGCGACGATTTAATTATCGGTGTCCTGTTTCTCCGCGCCGACCCATAATAATTAATCGGCTGCTTAATTGATTAATCGGTCAGTAGCCGAGCGTCATAAAGCGTAAAATCTCACAAATTAAGTGATGCTGATAATTTTATCGCCAATTTAAGTTTAAATCTATTTTTCGAGCAACGATGCGACGTGAACATGAATTTGTTGTCTGACGACACTGTGAAGTATTGATAAACGCGTTAAAACTCTATTTAAATTGCAAGGAGGAATGAACATTTTAGTCGCGGAATGTAGGTGAATCGATAAAACGTACGATATAAAATATTGGTAGAATAAAATAATATATTCCACGTTCGAAAATAGAAGAAAATTTTTTTCTTTTTTTAATATAAGTATAAATATATATATGAACAAGACATACATACATAAAATAAATAAATATAAAAAAATTAGTGTAAGAATTAATATAATATAAAACGCAATATATCATACGATTGTATAGACTAAACATGACAAAATTCAAAGATTAATATTCATCTAATATTCTCAGGGAATAACTTTCATAGATTACAATTACAAGTTTCTACATTTTAATAAATTGCTTTCTTTGTGCAAATTGCGCATCAATAATATCCCATGAGAAATATAATTCTGTTCGCGGAAATTATATATGAGATTTCAGAAAAATATCTCATTTGCAGATAGATCGGTAGAGAAATCTTGTTGTAATATCAACTTTGCATCACGCGAGATCTCATCATGTGACGCCGGATCTGAGTAAGACGCGACATTACATCGGGGATTTTTCACAGCGGCGTGCCGCGTAATTATAAAGCGGCAAACTTTCGGACACTAGTAATTATCGGATTGTTCGCGTCTGTCTTCTACACGCTCTGCCCTTCCTCCGCGCGTTTTGTCCTCGCGGCTCGCCAGTATTCAGCCGAGATCCGATCTCGTGGTTTATGCAGAATTCCCGATTCAAGAGTTTAATTACATCGCGGACCCTTCGGCTCCTGTAGCCGGAACTAGTTTAGCAGTTGGTTTACAGTCGACCATAGGACTGCGACCAAGTCGTTTACGTCCGCTGTACCGGTTGTAAACCAGTTCCGAGGAGACGAAATGCCGCGTCGAGAGAAGAGCGATAACGAACCTGCGTGTCGCGGCTCCGATTTATCATGCATAGTGCTCGCCGTTCGCGAGCAAAAAAGTACGCTCTGCCGTTAATTGTAACAATAATTAAACGACGCGATATCCTGCGTGGCGCGCTACAACAACGAGGAGGCGTTATATATTACACGCGCAAGAATGCAAACGGTAACATTGCGCGAATCGCATTCAATGATGGCATTTTAGTTAAACATTAGTTTTCATGTTGAATACTGTATTTTTTTAAATAATAATATAATAATAATAATGTTATATTGGATACAATAGAATGTAATAAAAAATAAAAATTAAAAATAATTATGCGAGTATAAAATTGCCTATCAAAATGAGCAAACAATATAAATGCGAGACTATAATAAGATCGCCCACATCTCTGACATTTTGCAATAATTTTGAAATTATTTGTCGGCGCAATCAAGTATGAATCTCGCCGGAGCGAAGTTACGATAATGTATTCGTGATAATCTAAACTCCATTGCTACTCTACTGTGTGCAACTCTTTTCGATGGAAAAAAATAATCGGAAATCTCCCCCATGTCTGTCAGGACGTAATCCCCGGGCGAATTCTACGAGCATCGCGGTAACGAAGTAGAGGATGTAACGAACATCTGAACTAATCTCATTTCCGGGGAGGTTCTGGTTACGACGGTATCAACCATGATGGTACTCCTTGTTCCGCGTAGGAATTAGTTTCCGAAACAATTTGGAAGCGAGGCACGTGCTGACCACTGCCTCGATAGAGAATTATACAATTTCCATGACTTTACATTCGACAGTTTTTTACCGTGGAAAAAAGTTATCTGTTATATATGATATATGTATGTTTATCAATTTTTATATTTAATCAATTTAATGTTCAGAATATTGAGTATTAAAAATGAAGTGTTTATAAAATGCTTACTTTTATATAAGCAATATTTAGAAAAAGTTTCACAAAAATTATTTTCGAATTATTCAATTAGGTCATTACTTACGCCTGAATATCGCTTTTATACCGTCGGTTATATATATATGCAAAATATTATATTATAGAGAAATAATTTTATATAAAATTTTAATAAATTTAAATTATAAATTAATTATTGTTATATATATATATATATATATATATATATATATATATATATATATGAATCTGTATGCCGTATTATTTAAAATATTTCGGCAACAAAGTATCAATAATGGTGGGGTATACGGTCTTGACGACGTAAACATTAGCGCGCTGTTGTTTACGCCGCCAAGGCGTCATATCATTCGTACGGTAACACTCGGGTAGAAAAGTTGTGCGAACCGTAATCAGTACGTTATAAAAATGTTATTTAATAAAACGCGAGAAAAGAAAGAGAGAGAGAGAGAAAACGCGTAACAGACATTAATGAGAAGTTAATGAGAAGAGCGAATTATAAATTATCATTTCTTGCAATCTTTACGAACAGTAATTTTTTCTCTAATAATACTTATAAAGTTAAATATATTTCGATACATTAAATTTCTCATCGGTTTCGTGTGAAATTTATTATTTAATTAAAAACCATTAAATCTGATGATCAAATAATTAACATAACGGAAAGCCTTGCGATACAATTTAATCAATAATTAATTTAAATTTTTTGAAATTTTATAAAATTATTTCTATAATATAATATTTCGTGATATATCTAGATACCGTAGTACGTAAAATATTTCGGCAACGAAGCATCAATAATGATGGGGGTATACGGTCGACGTAAACATTAGCGCGCTATTATTTACGTTTACGCGACCAAGGCGTCATACCATTGTATCATTCGTTCGGTAACACTCGGGTAGAAAAGTAGTAGCCGCTCCGTAATCAGTACGCGATTAAACATCGTAACAGTAATATATTTAACAAAGCGCGAGAAAAAAAGGGGGAAGGAAAAAACGTTAACGCTAACGCTTACATTACGGACGTAAATTTAGCAAGAAGAAATCTCCGTGGATTTTATAAACGTGCGATAAAAGATCGAATTATAAACTATCGTATCTTGCAATTTTTACGAGCAGTAATTTTTTTTTAATGATACTTTTAAAGCTAAATATATTTCGATACTTTAAATTTCTCGTCGATCTAAATGTAATTTGTTATTCGAATTAAAAACGCGCAGTAAAACAATCAAATCTGACGATCAAATAATTAACATAATGAAAAATCTTGTGATACATGAATCGTTTAATTAATAATTAATCTATAATTTAAATTTCTTGAAATTTTATATAAAGTTACTTCTATAATATAATATTCCGCGTATATGTCTATATACCGTAGTACGTAAAATATTTCGGTAACAAAATATCAATAATGGTGAGAGTATGCGGCGACGTAAACATTAGCGCGGCATTGTTTACATTCAACATAGCCAAAGCCGCATACCATTGTATTGTTCGCACGGCTTTTTTATCATTCATACGGCGACATTCGAACGGGAATGTAGTGATAAAGGACACTCCGCAATCAGTGCGCGATTAAACGTCATAAAAGTATTATTTAACAAAGTGCGAGAAAAAAAGTGAGAACGCGTAACGTTATGGATAATATTAATGATCTCTATGGAATTTAATGGGCGTGCTATGAAGAAGCAAAATCAGCGAGGGAGCAAAACGAGCCGCGCAACGATGGATGAACGGAATTTATTACGACAGTTTAAGAATACAGGTATTTATTTATTGTTCAATCGTGATGTTTATGGTTTATATAAATTATACGCCGTAAATGAAATGCTCCATCTCCGCCTTTTCTTATACTCTTTTTCGTTGCAAAAGCTTATCCTTTCGCTTGCCTAAGATCGTTCTCCGATATTGTCACGGATCCAATTCATAAATGGATCGCGAATGACATAATTATAATCACCAGAGAATTGAAAATTAATTAAATTAATAAGAATATCGTCATGTGATTTAAAAATATTTATAATTAATTACATATCAAAGTAAATTATTGATACGGAAATAATTCTTGAGACTGTGTTAGAACAAGACAAAATTAGAAATTTGCATTCAATATCTCCATTCCTAATTATAAATTATTTCCAAGTATTAATATTTGAAGCGATTCGAAGCAATATTATTTACGCGATAAATTTTACGGTGTATGGTCACTTCCATACTCCGCTGCTCTATCGTAATCTCGTTATCCGAATTGGTATCCGAAAGCGAGATCAGTAACCGATGATGACGACGATGATGGTGGTATAGGGTTGGTTGCCGGCATCCAGGGAGCTTTTAAAGTCGCGTTTGCAAATTGGAACATAAAATCACGGTTGTAACGGGTATCGTTGATTGTTCGTTACCACCGCTGCCTACGCAAACGAAGTATGCATCCGCGTGTGTGTGTGTGTGTGTGTATGTGTGTGTGTGCGGCGGCGATTCTTGTCGCGAGCGCACGCGAATGCGTACACAATCGACGGAGGTTAACTACCATTCGGGACGTTGCATATAAAAGGCCGTTCCGATATTTCATCGAGCGGTATGCGGTAAAGTCATCGGTGGGGCGTGCTGTGTATCGAGGACGAATCGATTTCTCGGGGGGAACGAGCGAGCCGAGATGTTGGTTGATCTCCATTCTAGATCTTCATTCGCAATTTCGACTCCGAGAGAGATATTCCGGCTATTCATTATCTTACCGTCCGCATCTGCTGCCTCTATTGCATTTTTAATTAATCCATAGGCATACGGCGTATCGCGCGTATCGGACGATCTCGTGCACGTTAATCGTCCTCTTCGACGATCGTTGACGTCGTTTTCAATTTTGCTTTGATCCTTCTCTTCTTTTACAATCTGTCTGTACCTATATTTATCCATACACAATATTACTGCATCAGTTGCGAGAAAGACATAACAGTTTTTGTAGTAGAACTCGATATTCAAAGATTAATTATTAAATTTTTATCAATGTAGATAGATTTATAGCAAAGAAATTTATATAAAAATTTTGATATTTATATAATAAATTTTAGTAACATAATATATATAAATAATAAATAAATATATATATATATATATATATATATATATATATATATATTATATGATTTTTACAAATATAATGAAAATCTAGAATGGGCACGCTTCTCAATTTTTATGAATATTAATTTATAATATAAATAATATTTTTAAAAAAATTAAAAAAATTATTTACAATTATGAATATATGTTCCTTTGTGAGGAATGCAAAAAGAAAGGCTCGTTGCGTGAGTGACGCAGGCTACGTCTGTCCGGGTAATTACGCGAAATAGATTCGATATCTCGATGTCTCCCAGCGAGGTTCCGACCTCTATCGCCCGTTTTTTAACAAATGTCCATTACGGTTGTCTTCGTCGACTCCTCCGACTTTTCGTGCTCGCAATCGTTGCCGGTTGACGTGCTCGGGGGCGGTGAGGGCCGGAAAGAAACGCCGCCACTCGTATTAGTCGTCGAAGGGGTAGGAAGGGTCCGGGAACTGGTCGGAGGCTATTCGAGGCATAGAAGGCCCCCGCTGGGTTACTAATTGCAATCATGGTCAACAATCTGGTAAGGCAAGAGGCCAGCGGATGTATCGGCGAGAGGAGCCTGCGTCAGAAAGCGCTCTTCCGCCATTCCGATCGAGAATTAAGCCGCGTGCACAGTGATTGTTGAAACGTATCTAAATTGTCACTTTTATGCAATTGAATTGAAATTATATTAAAATTTGTAATAAGATATATTATGTAATATTAATTTTTACATGGATATACATTTTAAATATATTTGCAAAAACATTTATTTAGAACAACATGCTATCGCTCAGTATTTTTTTCATATAACATGGCTTTTATATAAAAAAAATACAATTTGAAGAATTTACATAAAAAATATTTGAGATGCAGAATTATAAGATGCAGTCTTAGATTTGAAAAACCTGACTTCGTATTTTGTATAATTTATATTACAAGATCCGGACTTTCATATCAATGAATGACTGTATCAAAGAGATTAGAGCGAAATTTAAATATTATATTAACCGATAATAAGCCAGTGCAATAAAGTGTACGCTTTCGATGACGGACGCGGTAGTGAAATCGTGCCTGCAACCGTGGCAGCAGATTGGCCGATAGTTCGTACGAGCTAATGGATGCTCGCGATGGTTACTAATTGGGTAGATCGTCGCCCGTCGATATTGCAACCGACACAGCCGGCATCGGGCTCATTCGGCCCCGAGGGGGCTCAATGGAATCTCTCTATCGGCGTAACTGACGTCGGCTTTTGTACGATCGCGGCCTCGGAAAAACGCGATCATTGAACGGCGGTTCTCTCTCTTTCGTGGCCGTCGAGAGGGTCCCTTTGCCATCCCATCGATTTGCCGGGATACGCAAATGGCTTCCAGAAATTCCACCGCGAGAACATTCGGTTACCGTCGCCAGCTCTCGATTTGCCGAATATGCCGATTAATTCCGGTTGCCCGACGTCGTACACTTGCATATCTGTTTTTAACGCGAAGCCAAAGATGCGTCCTCATTAACTCTCCGCGGCTTAAATTCTTTCCTTTGTATACCTGAAATGCTTTAACCGCGTCGGCTCGGAATGATGGTATCTGTCTATAAAAATAAAGTAAAGGAATAGCTTTTTATGTTATTAATAAAATTGATAAGCAATTTATGAATTAATTAATTAATGAATTGATTAAGTAATTTTATAGCTTGTTTATATAATATGTGTTGAGTCGATCTTCCTTTTTACTCTTTATTAAAGACAGATAGCATTATTTTAAAATTGCTTATTCAAATAGCACTGCATTTTTTAAAATAAATAATTAAAGAATAAAGATGAATAATTGAATAATTTATGACTTCTTTTTGTTGCTTATATCGTAACGATGATATAACGAAGATTTTCTTCTCTTTATTCAAGATATTTGAGTTATGCATTTATCTTGATTAAAGATCAAAGTTGTTCAAGATACAAGACGTAAATGTGACCGATGAAATTGATATTTGTTTTTATTCATCCACTCTCTCGATGCTAACATGGTAAGCCATTTCAGTGACAAGTGCTTATTTAAAGATCTTTGCCGTAAAGAGTCCCGCCGTAACTTATTTACAGAAGATTGTTTCGGAAACTCATCTAATGCGTCTTCAAATCTTTCTCTAGAGATTTTTCTTCCATCAGAATTTTAAACTAACATGTAAGAAATATTTTTTGCCCGAAAGAGATATATATTTTAAAGTATCGCGTTAGAAGAGTTGCCGGGTCTTTCAGATACGCGTAAAGTATGTATAAGGTTTTACCATAAAAAAAGCCACGCGATACGAGCGATAACGCATCTCCGATACCAATCTAGCATGACGCATGGTGTCCTCCTGAAGAATTTATGTTCGCGGCGAGTATTTATTGCCGACGTGTCCGCGACGAATTCGAGGAGATGCTTCGAAAAAAAAGACGATAGATAAAGAGCCCGTGATTGTTAGATAATTTTAATTATTTCACAAATTGCATTATAATCGGGAGTTATATAAATTCTTTATAGTTAAGAGAATATAAAGTCAAATTTAGAATCATAATCTTGAAAATGGATCAACGATCTGATCGAAAGGAGAAATACATTGAAAAACCGATCCATTACAAGCAAGCGCTAATGTTAAGACAGGATAATCGCTAATAAGAGACGCTAGATGGATATCCCGCCTATTTTCTCCTCGACGAGAGCAGTAACGTCCTTGCGAGTCTCGACGAACGGCCTCGAGAGAACTCTCTCGCAGGGTTTCCGGGCTGTAGGAGAGAACGCGATGCGCGGCAATGTGTGCCAGACACTCTCGCACACCTAGGAATTCCTTACTCTGCCCACCTCGAAGTGCCTGCCTACCCACGAAGTGCCTGCCGGGAAGCGCGAATAACCCGCCGTGTTCCCGCTCGCGCGGAAGATAATCGCATGCTCGCACACACGCGAAAATTCGCGATTGAGCCTCGCGTATGGGCACGGCCCTAGCTTTCTGGCATCTCTTTGTTGTAACTCTATCACCAGACTATTTATAGTTTGTGACCTATACTTATCGCACGCATTCACATACAAGTATTTGTAACGTTGATTTCTTTCCAAAGCAGCTCGAAATTCGCGAGAGCTGCATGCAATCAATACAGAATAAATATTTATTATTATTTTTGTTTGTAATCATATGAAATATCGTATTTTAATAATAAAAAGGAATATAATATTTTTACATTTTATTTCTTATTTATTAAGTAGTTTTTAATTAAAGCAATTATTTTTGATTATATTACTCTTTCATTGTAACATTCTGTTTTTTATCAAATTTTCAACAGCATTTGACAATTTAATTAGTTGATACTCATGAGATATATAATTAAAAAATTTAGATAGATGTAAAAAGATATATAAAAATAAAAAATTACAATATAATTTTTAGGAAAAAAGTAAAATTATCCAACAATATTTTTTAATCTTAGATCGATTTACTGATACATGTCATATAGATAACACGTCAAGGTAATTAAAAATTGAGAGTGAAATTGATCCGTAATACTTTATTTGATCAGTTTGGTTGTTACAAAGAATTTTGTTTTATCAGATCGATTAAAAAAAATAGCTGTAATACCGTCCTATGCGCACTGTTCGCGAATACATTTTTCGCGTCTAAATTATTTCAATCTTATAACGTTGTAATTACGTTGTGTTATCATTACGTTAACATGTGCTTCTGAATGATATCGGTGTCGCAACGATTTCGGGGCGCGATACGACTCGAGAAACGGTTATTGAACGCGATCGCGGAGAATATAAAATCTATCATTACGCCGGATAACTATAACCGTGATATAGTGCGGATCATAAAATAGCGAGCACGTATTACGGCGCCTATTACGATAACTATTATATATTGTTACGACTCTGTAACGTGGAACCGCCCGCGCGCGAGGTATCGAATGGCTCGCTCGCTTCATCAGGAAGCGATTGTCGTCCCGGCGCGACACGTGGGACGAGAATCGTCGTAGGAGCCGAGAGATTGTCTGGATAGACTTTCACTGGCATTTTCCCCGGCGATGTCACCACCCACCCGCACCGCGTGCACTCACGCACGCACCCATGAACGTATGCACGAGGCGATCAGCGAGGAATTACGACTC
Organism: Cataglyphis hispanica; assembly: GCF_021464435.1. Classification (NCBI taxonomy): domain Eukaryota; kingdom Metazoa; phylum Arthropoda; class Insecta; order Hymenoptera; family Formicidae; genus Cataglyphis; species Cataglyphis hispanica. The sequence continues at coordinate 3,632,015 of NC_065969.1, read as the reverse complement.
GTCCGTTCTTATCGCCGATATATCCGTCGCGATAAATAACGCGCATAATGTAGGCTTCGCATGACTCCGCTCTAAATTCGCGAGCGGAGTTGCAACTGAAACGTATATTTAATAAACCGGGTCGGTAGATCATCGATTTATTATCGGTTTTTCATTGACCGTTGGCTTTCGCGCGATGTCATGGGCGATCGTAGCCAAACGACGCGCGGTTCACATCATTAAAGATATATTATAGATTCTATCAGCTTCAAATTTATGTAATGATAATTCTATGGAACTGTTCAGAGTGATATCGAGGCAAGTCATAAAATGAAAATTGGACATCTATTAGAAAAATTTGACATATATTTAGTGGTTTATACAGGCTGTCCTAGATCTACTAAAGAATATTAAATGACAAATTTTATGTCAATATAAGGAGAACAGGATTATCTTTTAGACTGACATTATTTCATATAAATAAAACAACGAGTGAATTTTACAACTCGTAGTAATACGAAATGTGCATGTCGTTCGATACAAATCAATGTCTAGAAAACCGATTAATCATTCAGTCCTAATAAGCCGATGTACTTTCACTGCCATTCTCGACAATCTACATTCTCCAAGAAATATTCATCGGATGAATCAATTGCTTTAAGTAACAAATTAAAATAAATTTTTATTTTATATTTTTATCATAATTTTTATCCAACGCGTATAACATAAAAAATAGGAGAAAAATTATTTTTCTATTTATGCCAAGTATAAAATTTAACATAATCATCTCGAGATATAATGACGCTTATTTCGTCGAATAAGAGCGTTATGCATTGGCGCGTTTTGTTATCGCAACGTAGTTTGATATCGCAGTACATCAATTCCATTTACTGCAACACATAGCTGCAGGTCAATAATTATAAAATGACGAAGGCGGGTGAATATCGCAAACAACGACCTGATAAGAAGCAAAAGACTCGTTGTTTGTGAGATTTCCACGCATATGACTGATTGAATATGTGATACTAATATATAAATCATTTATAGAATTATTGAATTTCTTCCGATGATTCAATATTCAGCGCGCGTAATAATACACGAAGATATTATTGGCATGTTTTAAATATTAAATCCACGATAAGCCATGAGACTCGTAATTATTAAGAAAAGACTAATTTGGAACTTATATCACTTTTCCTTTATCCAATTAACATCGATTCTTATCTAATAATCTCTAACTTAACGCAATTAATCGCGTAATTTGATTTTTAGTTATATGATTTAAATAAGAAAAAATTAGAGAAAAAGATAATTATATAAAAGCTATAATCTTGTAAAAGTTTCTACTTTTGGATTATAATTTTTATATGAAATACATGTATCAAATAGAAAATTCAATGCGTATAATAAATTTTTGGAAATATTAATTATTTTGATACGTTACTACAATTTGCATCTCCTATTTGTATGTTACAGATCAACGTAGTGACCCTGAGAGGAGGAGGAGGCCTAGGAGAGGCATCCTGCACCGGCGGAGCAACCCTAGGGTGAGTATTTATTATTTGCATATCAGTTTTTAAAATCGCGTACCCGCATTCATTCGATCTCTTTATTTCAATGAATTAAACATGAAAAAAATTAGAAAGAAAGACTTGTACATAAATCCTATAAAAGTTTCTATTTGAAAAAAAAGTCTTTATAATTTTTAAAATTATTCCATATTTATATAGGGCTTCTTAGTATTTAAAATATTCCGCACAAAATATTAATTATATTTTGGACGCTGCTATAATTTGGATCTTATATTTGTATGTTACAGACAACGCAGCCTCAAGTCCGACAACTCCGCTGTTGCGCATCAGTGCCGGTGTGAGTAATGAAATTTATTTCACTTTGAGGTAACGGATTCGTAGATGTTGTATATGTAAATATAGATTGTATGTAGATAGATCCGTTGCCTCAAAATGGGCTAGAATAGATTAAATCAATACATATCAATAATTTTCAATAGATTTTTTCAATATGCATTAAAATATATTACAAGTATAATATAAAATTTAAAATAACTTATAGTAAAATTTTTAAAGTATATAAATTATTTTTATTAATTCATAAATTTTATTTAATTTGTTTAATAAAAAAGGCGCTGATAAATTTATTATATGAAACAGTAATCATTTATTCTTATATTGCGCCAATTTTATGTGAATTTTGATAGCCCATTCATCTATATTATATTATGTTAATACTAGATAAAACTTTGCTTTAATTGATGTTAAGTCAAATTATTAATTTAAATTATATAAAACCATTAAATTATATAAATAATTATTAATTTTATTAAATAGAATAAATTAATAAATTATATATTATTATATTATATATTAAACTTTATTATATATTAAATTATATATTATTCTATTATTATTATTACATATATAAATAAAATATTATATATCATTATGAATTTGAACTATTATATATTGTTAAGAATTTTAATCAATTAATTTTGATTGATAATTTGACATTATATTAATTAAAGAAAAGTTATGATCAATCGATGCATAAAAAATGGTCGTAATGTCTCACGACCGCAAAGGAGTGTAAAATTACGCTCATGCACCGGCAATAATAATTAGCCGGCTACGAAAGGAATTTCTTCCCTTTATTGATCTCTGATAGAGGTCAAAGCTACATCTCTGACTAAATGTCAGAATCAAAATGGCCAGGATCAACGGAAAGGTAGGTCCAACTGGCCCAACGAGGAAGCAACATCACTGTCCACTATCGTGATCAAAAGGCACAAAAGTAGACATGTTAGATATTACATGTGTTTGCACATTTCTATGTGCAGTGGCACGTAATCAAGAATGCTACCGGTGCGTTTTATTAAAGTACACGTGAATAAGTTACGCGAATAGGGTGCGCGATTAGGGCGCGCGATTAGGGCGAGTGATTAAGACGCGCGATTAGGACACGCGATTTTAAGACACAATCCCCAAAATTTCGCAACCAGCAAAAGTAGGATTGTTAGGATCTATTAGGACTATTTTAACTTAAAATAATTATTTAATTCCTTAAATATTTTATTGCCTGAGGAAATATGGAAAACTAATTCTTAGAAAAACTAAAAAGTAGGATTATTTTTAAGAAACTAAAAAATAAAAAATTTATTGTAAAAAATTGTAGAAAAATTAAATTTATTAAATATATTTAAATAATATTTTCGAATTTCTGGAACTCGAACAATTTCTCGTGCCCGACAATATTAACGATCCAATAACTATTTCTTGCATGCCGGCGTTGGCGTAATTCATGACCGATCTCTATTATCTCCCGATTCCAATTATTGGTCGCAGTAAACTCAAGAGAGCATCGGAACGAGCAAGGTTCGTCCTTTTCAAAGACTCGTCGGTAGAACGTCGTCGTAAAGAAGAACCGGGAAAGATCAGTAAGAGGCACGTTGCGCCTCGAAAAAAAGGAGTTGCGAGCGTTGGGAAGATCGATCGGCGATCCTTTTCAACGATCCGCCCTTCGTGTCTCCGGCGCGATGCTCTTGGCCACCTCGTACCTTGCAATTAGCGACTTATGGCATATCGGTGGTAGTTAATTAAATTGAAACCAATAGGAACGGCTTATTACTCGCAACGCCTGAGACGCCATTCTATAGAGAAAAAAACTTATATTTGGCTGTTCCGGATCAGCTGTTATCATAAAACACATTTATTTAGTCTCAATATCAACAGAAACATGTAATATCTCTAAGTAAAAAGTAATGCGGTTAAAAAATTTATTTTTTTCATGCCTAGTAAAATAATTACTAATAAATAGAGATAAAGAAAAAAAATTGCAATATTGAAGTAGTGCATTAATATTAAAAATTGATAAATATTTTTAATGACTCTGCTCTAATATACATAAATCCTACATTAATATTACATTAAAATTTGTATAATGCGTAAAAATGTAAAATTATTTTTTAAATCGTATCAATATCAATTACAGTGTTTAAAGAGTTAAATTCAAAAATAAAGTCTCAAAAGTAACAATTAATATCGCTCAAAATTTGTCCTGCGTCATTAAAATATTTTTCAAATAATGCTCTGTAAGCAACGCGAATCGAAGAAGACTGTATAAATTATATAAAGGCATCGCGATAGCCGGTGGGATATCTCGGCAAAGGCTCTCAATTTATGATATCCGTGTGAGAATTTTTAGAGCCGCCTCGCCTCCATATCTGCCAACACGATGATAATGATAAATCCAGAGTACAAAGAGCTCCAATCTCGCTCGTGCAACGCGAAACGTTCATGCTTCTCTTCACGCCGGTTAACATATCGCATGCTTCCCCGCTGGGGCCGCATGGATCCTGATGGACCCGCGCGTCTAACATAAGTGCACCGCCACTGACAATGAGCCGCACATAGTACGGTACGATCGACCGAATTATAACTCGCGGATAAACGTATGTATGAGAAAGAGAACTTCTTAGTCAGCCTTCGGGATCCTTTCCAAGATCACATGAGCGGCCTTTACTCGCATACATTAAGCAAGCACATACCTTAACCCGAGATTAAATCCAGGATATGTGTATATATATATATATATTATCGAGTGGTATCTTTGACATGTTGCATAATGTACGCGGCAAACACATGGTTTGATATCGAGGATAACCAAATTAAATAGATTTTTCTATATCTCTCTAAAAATTAATACAATAATACTTTTGATAGCCCTGATTTTTTTTTATTCGGTGAAAAAGTAGCGATGTCGCACACTCTTGTGTCTCTTACTTTATTAAATTTAAGTACATTTGTATCTTCTTGTGCGAGAGCCTACACTGTTCTGTCTTTTGCGAAACTGGCAACGCCCGTTTTACGTGCCAAAGTAATGAATGCCAAGACTGAAGCTTCGCACACATAGGGTCTCTTTTCTTTCCTTATTTCTCTATTTGCATCCTCGCCGCGTCCGTTCCCCTTTCTCGCTTCTCTAGCCATCTTTCTCTCAAGACTCGAGAGGCTTTTACCTTAACGCGAGAAATGGCGTCGCAGGCCCTACATGGCAGCAAGTCGTTAACGCGGTGTCGACGGTTTTCTCCTCTTGACAGTCTCTCGGTATTGTTGGCGCCTACCTGCCTGGATTGCAACGACACTCCACCTATCAACCTCACCCTCGCTTCTCGCCCTAATAAGGCGTTCGTGAACATGAAGAATGTTTTCCGCGGCATATTTATTAGCGCGCCTACTAGTTATTGTAACTGTCAGATATCGAAAATGTTTGTTTTATAACTAATTGATAAGAATTTAAAATAACATACATTTAAAAAATTTGGGGATAATATAAAATATATATATATAAATTTTTTTTAAAATAATTTTGCATAGAAATTTCTATCGCACTTATATATAACGAGATGCTATCGATGTAGCTCTTCTTCCGGGTGTGGCCTGTATCCGCTGTGGATGCAAAAGTCGAACATCTTTTCGATAACAATCTCTTAGCTCGAACAATGTAATATGTCTCAACCGTTCATTAATACATAAACTTCCATTATTACAAGTCGCGATTAATGATGCAAAGAGCCGCTTTTTTGCCCCATTAGGTTTAGTTAAAATATCCTCACGAACGGAAATCATTAAAGTAATTTTTCTAAGCATATTATCATAATTTAGCCCAAGTACCTCAAATTTTTATCCATATATCTTTACTTATATATTTATCTTTACGTCGATCTATATCGCTAATGGTATACATGATCGTTTGCTCTATTAAATCAATTTCTGCAAAAAACGCCTCTTTCAAAATGTAGACGCATTTTAAATTATATATATGGCATTATATAATGGCATTATAAGATGAAAACATTGATATGAATATATATATTAAATGTGAAATATTAGTTTAGAATACAGATATATCACAGTCGTTAATTTTATTAAATCCGTGATTTCTGAAATAAAAGCGTCCTATAATCATAACAAGCTCCTGCGTTAAAATACTTTCGTATTATTAAAGGTTTAAACTTGTTAAAATTCATTTGATCATTTGACATTTTCCGAATTATTTGTAATTGTATTCGTGCGCAACGAATACAAATTACAAATAATTCGGAACGTGAATATATCCATGCCTTCATTAAATCGTGTTCGTTGATTTTCAATTAGTGTAATCGACCATGTATACTTTAGGAAACCCGAGATCAGTCGTTTACGTAGAGGATTACGCTCAGTATCGTCGGATTTCGCTATTTAACGGAATCAGGTATTTCACTCTTGGTTACAAAACGGAACGATAATCGCGGGAATAGTTTAGAAGCAGTGGTTTAGTGCGTGCACGATCTTTAAAGCCTTTAATAAGGGGCTTTGGCAAATAACAAGGTCTGTTCGAGTAAACGTGTCTATTTATGAGATATACGCGGCTACGCGGATTCTCTTTCCTCGTTTTCTCAGTCATTGATTAATTTTTCAAACATACTATTATTAGTTCACATAAAACAAATTTTCAAGAAACACGTTGTTAATTAATATTAGATCTTTGTAATAATATGGGATAATAATTTAAAATGTACTAAATATTTTAAAAGATATTGTATTTCTATTTTTTGCATGATTGCAAAATGCATGAATGCATGATTCTAAGAAAATCAAAATATTTGAATAGTTATGAAAATATTATTTTTAATGCAAAAAAATTGCAATCCAGTATATTAACAAAAAACTATTGAAAGATATTATATATAAACATGGAACATTTGATTGCACTCAGAGAAAGATATATTCGTTTTTATTCGCGTTATTTGTCGAGTCATAAATAAAAAAAAAAACATAAACACGCGATTTTACGTAATATAAAATGACTGATTTCCGATGCCGAGATACCGATTTATCATTAATATAACGAGTCAAGCGATGTCGGTAATAATTAACTCCTATTGATTGGCTCTATTGTTAATAAGTAAGTCTTGTGATTGTCTGCCTCTTTGGTGTACACAAGACAGCCATATCACAAACACAAGTGTCTCCGAGGATGAGTCCCAGCCAGAAGGACGAACAGCGGGAGACATGACAGTTGTAAACTTTATAGCGTCTCGGTTTCTCTGCAAAGCGAAATTTTGTATTTCTTAAGCAAATGATAGCTTAAATATTTCCATATCTGATCCTTCCGTATCCTGATCTCAGATATTTATTAGCAAATATTATTGTAATAATTCTATATATCTTGCAGCTATTTCTTTTTCTCTCTAAAGGATTCTAAATAGATTAAAATTATATTTCACTCACAAAATATAAATTAATAGTAGAAAATACTAATGATAAATATTTCACTTTATCATAATAACTATAATCTCAATTATAAATCTTTGTTAATCACATGATTTTTTTTCAAAAAACCTTCAAACTCTACGATTATACAAAATTCGAGAATGCCGGAAGATGCATGTAAGCAGTTAGTTATGGTTTATCGATCGTCTTGGGAAGACTTGTCGCGGGCCTACAGCGTATTTTAAACAGACACGAAATGATAAGAACGGCGACGCAAAGTGGAGGACGGAAAAGGAAAGAGAGAAAGAGCACGAAAGAGAGTGGTAACACGCGATTACTAATCGTAGTATCGCCTCTATCCCCAGGGGTCGTGGGGTTGGACGATGAGCAACGGCGGTGTACATAATTCGTAGAGAGGTCCCAAAGTGCACGAAATCCCCCTTTCTCTCTCTCTCTCTCTCTCTCTCTCTCTCTCTCGTATGAGATATGACCGCACGTTTCGACTTCTTGGAACCGACGGAGGTCGACGTGCTTGGCGAACCGCGGGGATCCTCGCCCACGCTCTCAAAGCGATTCACAAAGCGGAGAAATCAAAACCGCATTCGATTCGGAGCCCGACCGTCGAACGTAGGATAGGTGAAACAGGTGGAGTTTGACCTCGGCAGGTCAGCAGGGATTAAATATGACCGAGACACGATTCGATTCCTTTACACTCACTTTGAAATTTCGATGTATTCAGGAAATATCTACTATCTCTTCTAAAACAGAGATTTACATGTAAGATACATACACATTAATTTATTGTAAAAATATTCTAAATAATTAAAATAAATATACTTTAAATAATTATAAAATATATAATATCAATAACACTCAAATAATTAAAATTTATCAGTAATTAATATTTATTGCAATTTCCGTATGACTTGATGTAAATATTGATACTTTGCCGAGCACTCGCGATCCGCGAACGAGGAAAATCACTCGCTGCAAAAAATATTTTATATTTTATATTTAAAGTAGCAGCATTTATTAAACTCTTGGAGTCTGTCGGGACACGCCGTAATACAGGATTTATGACAGTATTATTCGAGATACATCAACGTGTGTATTGCCTCGCGCGCCGAAATCGGCGCCCTTAATATGACACCGCAGGATGACGGCTACACGTGTATTATCGCAACACCATAAGAGAATACCACGTTTTCTTGGTACGCGGCTTTAGATGCTCGCACGAAAGAACCTTGTTCCATCTCAGTCGCGTTCACGGTGAACCATAAATCCTGTCCCGCTGAGTTCGCCACACAGGTCGCTCTTAACCATGGTAAGATAATTGGTGAAATGTAGTAATCCCTAATTACTGCAGATACCGCGCCTAATTCCGTGACAAGCTCGCACCGGAACAAAGGCCAAAGAGCGACGCATTTTTTTTCCGAATTAATAGGCACCGCTGTTTCTTAACGATGTAATACACTTCTTAATAAGAGCTACTAAGTGTACCTTATTATGAATGTATAATTGAATAACTGTGTATTTTGTAACGGTCATTAATTTTCTCATGTCTAGTTTAAAATCGTGTCAAGGCATGATAATTAAAATCGCGAATATCGATTATAATAATAACTTGTTGAAAACTAAAGTTCAAAGTTTAAGTCTCTTAAATCAAGGAAAGTAAAAATTTAAAATATACTATCGCAAATCTATTATTTATTAATTATTAATTTCAATCCTTTTGAAATCATTCAATGTCTCACTGCAAAATGTCAATGTATGCAAAAAATAGAATGACAAAGTATGATTTCATAATTATACATTATATGTGTATAACACTTATATGAGATATCCCATTTCACACGTAACATTATATTTCGCCTGAAACTCAAGCAGAGCCAATATTTCGATGATTTCCGTGAATATATCTTCTTGAGATACCGTTAACATTTAATTATCCCATTAATACGGTCATCAACCCTCGTTCGCGTCGCGAGATTACATCACGCGATTTAACTTTCGAAAGAACATTTTATTGCTCGGTCGCTGCTCGTAATTCAAGAATCGTCACATCGTTAGGCGGCGAACGCCGCTATCGAGAGAGATCGCTATGCTCATCGAGGTCCAAGTCGACATTTATGCGAGATATTGAGGGTATCTCCTAAACTGTCCTATAGAGCAGCCTCTAATAAAGATGTTTCTATACGGTTTTATACGATTCTATTCGGTGCCCGGATTTTACGACGATCTTGGCGTATTATCGTCGCGAGCGCGTTCCCTCCTGTGTGATTCGCGGCTCGGTTCATAGATTCGCACCCGATTTTAACACCTCGTAAAATTATGAGCAATCGCCGCATAATAAATATCGGGATATCGCGAATTACCAGTCCCTCCAATAATCTCCTTTGATGTCATCGCGTCGAACAGGTGGAATACCTGCGCGCGCGCGCTATCACGTCGAATCTGTCAGCTTAATATCTCGCTGTATCTTTCCGCCGAAACCTACCAGGTGTTTACTTTCTTTCAATCCGCGCGCGGCCTTTTGATTGCTGTAAAAAAATGGTTTAAAAAAAATTTATAGATGTACAATTTAACAAAATATATTTTATTTATACAAAATTATTTTACACAAAATTTACACAAAAAATAAGATTATCTCAAGATTAGCTCAATGCAATTTATTCCAAATGTTATACATTATAATGTACAAGTCATGAGAAAGGAATAAGAACATAAGAAAATGTTGCACAAGAAAAGCACTTGGCTCTTTAATAGCAGCGTAAAGTCTCGAAAGAAATTTCAATTACAACTTTTAATAATGTTCTTAAAAGAAATTTTCACAACTACTTGTTAATCTGTCAAACAGAATTGTGGAGTAAAATCATGCGTGCGTGCGTAGATTAAGTGTCGTTATAGCACAAGTGGTATGTTCAACAAATGCAAACGTTCGTTTGGCAAACTCGTGCGACGAATCCGATAATTCTTAGCGGCGGCTATTAACGCGCCGTTAAATACGAACGAGCGGACAGGTGACGAACGAGACTCGTCCTTGAGGAGGATTCCAAAAAAAAACCCTGAAGAGAGAAAGAGAGAAAGAGAGAGAGAGAGAGAGAGAGAGAGAGTATAGACGAATGACATAAATCAACTGTAAGCTAAGTGTCCCTCGTATTAATTAAGATAGCGTGCCTCGAGACGACCGTAGACGAAGATGAATATCCAGGTAAAAGAATTGAGAAGAGTGACAGAGAAGAAAATACTTAAAGGACAAGAAGCTTTGTGCTCGAAGATGAGGGAGGAAGAGAGGACGAAACGGAGAGTCGCGAGCGCAACGAAGGTGGACGGGCTAGCGTGATCCTTACAAGAGGGGGATCGAGGATACCAGACTGGAAGGTAAGAAGGTAGGCATAATGGCGTAATTATCCGAGGACGAGACAAATTGCGTACACGCCTGCTCGCGACACGCCACAGTCCGCGTGTTCAAGCGACGCCGCCACCGTTCGTTTGGCGCGTAGGAGTCGAAACCCCTCGGAACCCCCCGGAGAGGGGTCTGTCCTCTCGCGTCGCAATTGTCTCGTTAAAGTCGCCGCGGGGGATGCCTCGAAAAGGAAGATCCACCTGATCGCGCGCGATCACGAAGGGATGGCCAGAGCGATGCCGTCGCGAGCGTACATAACAACTCTCGCTGTTGTCTTCAGGGTGAATTATATTCGTGATGCGGTTTGAAGATTATAATGCGTTCCTCGTTCATTCGTTCCACGTATCTTCTTTCGTCCGACATAAGCAGAGGATGAGCACTCGAGTATCTTCGGTATTTCGACGAAATGAGAGACAATAGCTTTTTTCCACCCAGCCTGCTCACGATTATAATGGTTATTTCTGAAATTATTCAATCTCTGACATATAACATAATTTCAATGTATCAAGACGTATGTCATAAAGTATGCTTCTTATTTCTCGCTGATAATTGGGCGCGGTGAAAATTTTAGAAAGGAGATTCGAGAGTTCGGGAGACGATGTCTTTTTAGACGTCCGCAAACGCGGCGAAGATAACGTGTACATAACGGTTACGGAGGTTGCACGCTTGAAAATTCTCGCGATTCAGATAACACCGCTCGCTACATAGTTACGATGAGCGATATGACTTTTTGTAGTCCTATACAAGCGGAATACTCGCAAATTTCTTGTTTGTAGTCCGAGATATTTTACGGTAATTATACATGACAGAATGAAGTAGACTTTAATTTAAGTAAATTTACTACTTATTTAATTATAATTATACAGATACGAGAAGAAATATTCTCATGAGAAATTTCACACATTTCATGCAAGTTTGTCAATGGCTAGAGAGATGCTATTCTAAGCTAAAGATACAATTTTCACGCTATAAAGATAAATTTGTCGTACCATGTAACGACATACTCGAGCAAGGAGACAATATAGTGTGCGAGTGCATCGAACCTCTGCATATTGTAGTCTGCTTTGCTTATAATCTCGTCGAATACCGCTAAGAGCCATATCTTACAGTCGTTTCGCTTTGCATCATTACCGTCTGGATAAGGCTGAAAATACCTATCTTTTATTACCGGTCTTTTCTTTATCTACTTACTTACGTATCAATTTACTTATCTATAAATCACTCGATCGGTGGATCTACGTATCTCTATCGCGGCGATACAGGGGAGCTACCTTCCACAGCGACGTAACGACCACCTAATGGGAATAGTAGCCTCCACGTGTATAATTCAAGCCGACCCGACGGCAGCCCCGTTGTTTCTGGCGCTACACCCTGACAAAGCGTTTCCCTGCGCGAGAAAGGCATGTATAATCAGTAATAGCGACTGCAAGCTCTCTCTCTCGAGATATATCCCAAAAATACGTTTTCTGCATTGCTCGTGAGAAAACCTCCCAAAGATAATATTATTGCTCGCTTTTTATATCGAGATAAAATGTAATATCCAAATTTTTAAGTTTTTGTTATTCTGCAATCAGATTTAATTGATCAATCTTTCCAGATCGAATGCATATCATAATGTATACGCTAAATTAAGAATTTACTTTGATTCACGTCTATAATATTATGATGTATTTTCACGTACAATCTTTGCACTTTTTTATTATAAATACTATTATCTTTAATATATATTTTCTATATATTTCTCTGATTTGGTATAAAATTGAATAAAAAAAATCGGATTTACAACACTTTTTTGATAATCTTAAGAATTATAATGATAAATTATAGAAAATTAAACATTAATAATATCTAGTTAGAATATCTTGAGAAATATTTTTGTGCTATCCAAAAATAAAAAAAAAAAAATTATTTTGGATATTTGATACAATTTTCGTATAGAATTGTCAAAAAATCTTTCGACATAAAACTCGCGTATAAAAATGCAGCTATGCCGCATATATACATGGCGGTGTCACGCGGGGCAATGAGGTGCGAGGGCAGTTATCGCCGCGCTTGAGATCTTGGCGTGAGAACTCTCGTGTCAGGTCTTCGACACGTGCGGTGCGCCGTAGGTATAAAGGTGGGCTCTGAATCGTCGAGAGGCGTAATACCGCGATGAGAGATAAAAGTGCGTTTTCCATCAAGCGGCGAACCGCAACGGCGCGGCGTAACGCACGTCTGTAGTAGTCACGCGCGTTGGCGAGAGCGCGGTCGCCAGGGTACAGCGTGCATCGCGCAAATTGTATTATACCGTGTGTATGCAGATATGCCTTTCCCCTGCCGCAAAACGCAATTGTCCCCGGCGTACAGTGCGACGGGACGGGACGGGACGGCGCGGTGCGTAACGCACACGCACGCGTGCATTAAACGCGCGAGAGACTGTAACTGTTCGCAAGAACTCTGTTGCCTTTCCTGTGTTCGCGCGAGTTGCGTGCGCCAAACTGCGTGCGTGATTATTTTTCCCGCGACTTCCCTCGCTCCCGGCTGCGGCGATTTACGAGTTTAGTCCTTTTTTTTCTCTCTCCCTCTATCTCTCTCGTCCTTCCAGTGATAACGACCGCGTACTATAAGTCATTTTCTCTCGCGTCTATCTTTCGATGCCGTGGCACCTTCCCGACACCTTTCCGCATTGTTCATGACGCTATTATGACGATTGGCAGCGATACTAAAATCATCTCCATATATCACATAATAATAGTTAGAAATGGACAAAACGAAATAAATTTGCAAATAAAACTTGAAAATGACAATCTATAAAATGATATTAAGAATATATATAAGTTTAAACAAATGGTGGTATCAAAATAAAAAAAAAATAATGGAACAATTACTGAATAATACAATTTAAATGACATTTGTGAAAAAATCTAAAAGTGAATGAGAGAGCGTAATCTTTCTAAGAATTTAAACTGTTTTTATAAAAAAATACAAATATCTCAAAATAATTGTAGCTTTCATAAAAAATTTAGTTTGAAAATTTTTAGAGCAAGCAATATGTTCAAATTGTTTAAAATCATTTAATAATTCAACAAATAAATATAGACTATTAGTGACAATCGAAAGATGAGAGTTTCACCCAACCAAACACACATCATCCAACATATTGATCATTGCGAAAGGTACATTGGTTACAGAGAACATAGTTGCGAAAGCTCATAGGAGTTCTTCAAATTATTCAAAGCAATCCGGAAAACATATTAAGGCGTTTTACGCCGAGAGTGGGTATACGCTGCTGAATAGACAATAGCGCGATAACTCATAATAGCATCGGGTATTATGCCATTGATAGGACGCAAGGCTGCGTACTCCATGAATGCCAATGAGAGCGCAAACAATGGCCCCACGTAGGTAATAATTCTGTGATCCGTATTCTTTCGTCGGTCGATTTAAGCCGGTACGTCTCTCGCAAACACGCTCGCCGTCACGAAAGTGCAACCGCATTTATTAACGCGGCGGCCGCGCATCCGCGACGCGTCAACGTCCGCATGAATATGAACATAAGTGTTGTTGCATGATGATTTGAGAAGAGACGACGCTGAATAATTAGTTCGAGCTTCAATGATCTTCACTTTAAACGCTAATAATGTCGATGCCTCTTGCGTGCAGCATTAATTGTCAGCAATAATTTAATTGTATATTCTATTTAATGTTGTATTGTGCGAAATTAAAAACGAAATAAAAATGTGCAGGAACTAATTAAATAAATTTTTATTGATTTGTATTTATAGGATTTATTATAGGATTAATTAAAAGATATGTCGTATTCTTTTAATAATCCTTTATAATAAATAAGTATAAATTTGCAAAAAATGTGATATAAATATTAAAATTTAATAAATATAATTTACAAAATACATCTACACACACACACACACATCATTAAATTCAATACAATTGAATTTTTGCCAAGCGACGCAAGAGCTTGAAAGGAATGCTAAAGTGCATTGCAACGATTTACTCATGAAGAGAAAGAAAGAAAGAAGAGAGAGAAAGAGAGCGAGAAAATAGAGAGTGAAAAGTTCAATCACATTATCGTCCGTTTATATTTAGTTGATCTTTCGATCCACTAAGCCGGTAAACAGTCCTTGGATGGGACTTGGTTTGTGCCGTGGTTTTCCTTTTCTTCTTCGGCATTCGCGCTTGTTATTTTCGCCCTCGCCACCGGCGCATCTAGCACAAAAAGACTATCAGAAGAGCTTTGATCGGAGACAAAGGGGCAAAAGGTGGGTAGAAAAATGAGTAAAGTGGAACGGGGGCAGAGTAAAGGCGGTCCAAAGAAGCATCAACGAGAAAAAGAATCGGAAAAAAGCACCTACGCTCCGGCGGACAGACTCCCTCTATTGTAATAGTCTCTTCCTCATCTTCGTCTTCTTCTGCCTTCGCCTTGGTACGCCGCTGTTGCTGCTGCTGCTGCCGGCTTCTTCGTCTTCTTCTTCTTCATGTACGCATGCCAGCCACTGACTATGCTACAGCCTCGCTCCTCCTGACAATGAGTCAGTGCACTCGCCACGCACTCGACGAGGGAAGTGGGAAAACAAAAATGAGAAGAGGCCGCTCTTGAAGAAGTAAAGGGGGAGGAGGAGGAGGAGGAGGAGGAGGAGGAGGAGGACGACGACGAGGAGAGAATAAGAAGAAGAAAACTCACCCGTGGAATACGGGCCAACGACAGGATGCGATGCATCACTGTCGAGAATCGAGCGCGGTTACAGGTCAAAGTTTACGGAATCGAGAGGACAGTTCTTCCTCGCACATTTTGCCCTGTTTCTTTTTTTTTTCTTTTTTGTCTGGTTTCCGTTGGAAGCTCGTTGCACGCGTATCACGAGACGTCGGGATCATGACTAACTCCTGTGCGAAGTAAAGAATGCATACTTATATGCGTCTAAAATATTTACACATTAATCATTTATACGTAGATTATAAAACATCTGTATAGAACTTTCTCTTCAAATAATCGTTACATGAAAGGAAATTTTTTTCGACAATCTTAAAGATTATTTATTATCATATAACATTGTGATCTCTCTGTCTCTCTCTTTCTTATCAATGAAAGCGATTCAATTATGATCCTGTCCGTATTATGAGCGTACGTGCCATTATGCGTGCGGGAGAAAAGCATTACTATATAAGCATCACATCAAAGTCCTTATTTCCGTAGAACGGACATCCGGCTGTTCACCACAACGGATAATTCAGATCCGCGGTGTTCGAGCGATGTAGAAAGCGAAGGCGTGTAGGTCAGAGTTCGATACGGCAGATGGACGGTTTCGATTTTTCCATACTTCTACTGTACTGAAGTACATTTGCTTGCTTACGCGCTATGAAAGGAAAGTGGTACGTGAGTGGATATCGCATTGCGAGTCCATTTATTTGACGCATAAGCGAGAGTAAAACTATCACGAGAGCAGTTAATACTGGATGATTGACGACTTTTCAAAGCTTGAAATAATGTAAGAATATACTTAGCTATCTAAATTTATACATTATAATATATATATTAATAATATATAGAATTGTAGTAAAACAAATATAATTTTATAATTTTTTTTTTAAACGTGCGAGAAATTATTAATACATTTTTCTAATATTTTTAAGTAAATATGGAAACATTAAAAAAAAATTGAGAAATAAATAGAAATTGATATTTTTTCTATTAAAAAAAAAAATTGCTTCATCTAGTCTACGTAATACACTTTATTATAAAAGATTGTGAGATGTGTGTGTAAAAAAAATATATATAAGATTATCCTGCGGAAATCTTCGACAAAAGAATTGAGAGAGCTTAACTTTCATTAGTTGCCAGACAGTCTCGCCCTTGCATACGCACGATATATGTGCGAGCTCATGCAATGCACTCACTGCGCATTTACTCGCGCTCACCAATTACCGTTAAGCACCCGCAAGCCGAGTCGTTTCCACGGTAATCTCAGTTTCTATAATCCCTTCTTCCCTCCTGGCAATTGTCCAGCTGTCAGCCGGCGCGAAACTATAAGAGCGCTTCTCTCTCTCTCTCTCTCTCTCTCTCTCTATCTCTCTTCCTATGCTGAGCGCCATCCGCTTTTTGTCCGGCTAGATGCGCGTCTGCATCGTTTTCCTCTTCCTATTGAGATCGTGCCCATAGATTCGGCTGATCTTGGAAGCGACGACGGGCAGATGTAGATAACCCGAGTTCCCTCGAGGCCACCAAGATTTCTCACACGGGAAAGCATTCTCTTGGTAATCGGAAATGGCGTAATGACGATGTAGCCGTAAGTCGAAAGATGATTCGTATAGCTTACGTTCGTGTCCGAAAACAAATCTCACATTTTTGCAAGGAGAGCCTACTTGAAAAAATTATTTAGATGTAACGCAATTATTATTTGTACAAGTTATAAACATTTTTACATCGATATTATCTTCTATAGCTAATTATCTCCTAACGTTTAAATGATCGGCATACATTAATCAAATGATAAAAGATAGTTTCGTTATCGAAATGCATTTTTTCCGCAACACTCTAAAATTCGTTCAATTGGAGCACGATTTCCAAATAAAGTCGGATTCCAGCAACATTCGGCAATTTTAATTGACGAGCATTTATCATCGTAACCAAATATATCTGTAAACAAGAATTCCGGGAAGCTCCGATAAGCCAGACGTCGCTTCTTCTCGAGAAGATTTCCAGAGTCGTATAATTTATTCTTCTAACGTAGTCCATTATGCGCTACAAGATGTCATCTGGCATACAGATCTCAAGGAGAGCGAGCGCGACGCGATAAAGAAGGAAGGAAAGAAAGAACGGAAGAGAGGCAGGTCCGAGAGGTAGAGGGAGAGATGCGTATCGATAATCAGTAACACTGGTAACACAGGTAACTGTTAGTGACGTGACGATTTCGACAGTGAGACCTACCGGACTCGGACAGCCGCTCCATCATGGTATAAAGTCCCATCGTCACCGTCGGCTCAACCTAGGCGGAAAGATCTGTTTTCCCTTCCGTACCTTCGTGACGAACACAAATTGGCGGAAGAGAGATAACCGTGCTTGTGATCGGTCAGATAACACGTGGACCATCATCGATCAAAATCTATCACCGATATCGTGATTGTAATCGATTTACTATTGCATCTAATTCGTGAGTTTCAGCCGCAAATCGTAAATAATTATCATCAATCAATGAAGCTAAATGCAAAAAAGCGTGCAAAGATAATCTTGTTCAATTTGAAGAAACATAATTTGAAGCTAATTTGTGGCTGAAATATTCTTCAGTTATTCTAAGCGTTAATAATTTTATCTGCCATCTTTATTAATTAATAATTAATTCCGAGTGAAATTCTTGGACGCGTCAGCGATCGATAAGAATAAATCAAAGTCTGTTTTCTTGAAAAATTTAGAAATTAAGGAGCAATCTTGTTAAGATCCGCGTTAGGCTCGACTTTAAGGTCACGATCTTTCGCGTGCAATATCCCGGTGGTAATCCCGGTGATAATAATTCGCGAAATCGAGAGGTCACGATCCTTGGTAACCTCGGGACGATCATCGAGACGAGGCAAATCGTCGCTGATACCGATCGGTTTCCCCGACAGCAATGCGCGAATGCGCCCCGAGATCGGCAGCGAGAAATCTACGTGACGGCATTAAGCGGCGATTTCGCATGATTCTCCGCAAATTGCCCTTGTAAATTCCCCCGCGGTGCAGGAATATTCCTATAAAATGTCGATCGGATTACATCGATTTCTCCCCTCACTTTGTTGCAGCCCTTTCTCTGCGTTCGCATCGTTCCTCATCGTAGGATATATACTCGTGATTTGTCTCGGTAAAATCGCACATAGGAGGTGGATTGTAGGAGGAAATGGGATGAATCGTATAACGTTGATGAAACGTTTGCGATGGCTCTCAGCTAAAGGCAAGTAAGATCGGATATTCCAGTGAAATCGCTTCATTTGCTACAAAAGTAGAGCTGCCACGTGTAATCGTATTTTAGATATCTTTTTCATCAAATCTATATCAACTTGATATATATTTTAGAATATTATATGCACTATATTATTTAAAACTTGTTTCGAATTATAAATAACACAATTTTATTTTTGTTGATATGCGATATATTTTAATAAAATAAAGTATTTGTCACTTAAAAAAGAAGCGCGTTAAAAAAACTGATACACAAATGATTTTGTTTCAAGAATTTATTATAATGAGTAAGAAAGTCTTGCTTCATTTGGAGCAATCAAGATGAGTAGCTCAGTACTAGCTAATCGTACGGTATCAATCATGTTGTATTATTATCGATTATGACAGGATGGTCGTTTATACGCGCGGATGCGCTCACCTTAAAAGATAAAAGTGTTGCGCAAAGCCATGCACTATATCGATAGTCACCATAACTCCTGTGATCGCTTGAGAGGCATCTCGTATCTTTAATCTCGAAACAATAAACTGATCGTAGTAGCAGCATAGAAGAGAGAAAGAAATCAAGATACAAAAGAAAGATAAAGCAAATGGCATTGCGTCAAAGTAGCCGATCAAAACGCGAGAAAAGAAATAGACAAGATTATAGAGCGCTCAAGAATAAGAACAAAGAATATCGCGTGTGAATATTTGATGATAGGGAAATATGGGAAAAAAGAAGGAAAAAAAAATAATCTCCGTAAAAGAGAAAGAGAGAGATATATAAAAGTATATATGAAAGTATAAAAGTTATTTTCTTAAACTGAATCAGTTTGCTTGAGATGTGATAATTGAAATAAAAATTGATTTTTTCAATGATATTTCACTGATTTTCAATATGTCATATATTTTTATAATTAAAACCATCAGTAACGATTTACTGCTTCTCAATGATAATAAAGCTGATTTTATTATTGAAGAGAATACATAAAAAAGATTTTAAAGAATAAAAAATAAAATTAGAAAATCGCTCAAAGACACTTAACTAAGACATAATCCGACAAACGGAAAAGACGAAGGAAAGAACCGATGAATTACGGGAAGAAATACAGCGTCATGTATCGGTTTAGATGCGCGAGTCTCGCGCTCCGTAGATTCAATGGGTACGCGAATGGACCATCAGTCACCAGATAATCTGTACCTCCTTGGAATATTGACAATGACAAAGGGGCCCGATAGACGCGCGCGCCCGAGCCAGCAGCCCCGTTACTACTACATGCTACCCATAAGGCTCCGGCGAACAACTCGCCTCGAGCGAGAGCAACTCGCTTCTCTCGTGCGCGAGCATTATACATTATACTCTTCTGCCTCGTCAGCGAGCCGAACCTCGCTCTCGTCCTCGTTTCATCTCGGTTAATTTCCCTCTGTCGCTTTTTCCAGGCGCCCTCGCTCGTCATAACCGCGCGCGGCTTATCAATCATTTTCTGTTTCTTTTGCTTCTTCTTCTTCTTCTTCTTCTTTTTATTGCGATACGGTCGTAGACGCTCTACGGTCAGAAAACGCGGTCTATCTCGTCGCGCGAGAATTGTTAATTAGAATTATTAGAAATTTCTGGGCTTTACATCAATCTTTGGTTTTATATTTAAAGAGATGTCAATTTTTAATTGTCATAATGAGTCTAAATTTGATTTAAATGCAAATGCTTTAAAATAAAATAAAGAAAATTTATTTATTGAAAAAATAAAATGTAAAACAATATCATTAATTAAATGATTTTTATAAATTTTAATTTTCATTATAGATATAAAATATGATAGTAATCTTATACATTGTGTTGAAAAGCAATAATTTTCAATCTGTAATTTCTCTTCGAATTCAAACAAAAATCCGAATACGAACGCATTAAATAGATCTCTAGAATCCTCTAAAGCAACATCATCTTTAGAACATCATCTCCCATATAGAATTTCGCGGGGAGGGAACGTCGCTCATCGGAAACGCATCTATCTCCTGCAGCGGCTACCGGCACTCACGTTCTAATGTCTCGCACGCACAACAGCCGGCCTATGACGTCTACAGATATCCAATTCGTATCTAGCAGGTCGGACGTATCTTAACGTCGGATCAGCACGAAACCCCGCTCGGTCGACGGATGCTGGATAACAGCCGTGCCTTACGAGACCGACTAAAGATTAATCGTATTCCGACGATATGGACGACTCCTGTTTTGGAAAACATAAGAGACTGACGCGGGGGGAGGGGGGAGGGGGGAGGGAAGGATGTCGGATAACCGAGATGTTTGGCGGGATGGAACCATTCTCTCCGCGACGAATCATTGCATTGCCATGAGAGTCCAAAGTCCGGTCATTTCTCATTCCGAGCACGAAGAAGCATAACAAACATCGGTTTCACGGCGACGTGTTGCGTTTCTCGCCTCGACGTCCAGCGAACGCGCGACAATAACAAGGGATGGTAATAGTTTGAACGAAGCGTATTCCAGCTGTTTATAGCCGCGTAGGACGCAGCTCGCGTGGCAATATAATTAACAACCGTGAGCAAGAAGACAAATACATTCTAACGAGAAGCACGACGTGACGCTAAACGGGATAAAAAATAAAAACGCTGGGAACTCGACGGGAAATTCGAGAAGCACCTGTACGAATGTACAAGTGAGTAAAGATTTATATGCGAGAATCTATACATGTCCTACTTATACTTTACACGAGAGAATTGTAATATGACGATATATTTTTCTTTTTTCGTTATAATATTGACTTGGAAATGTTTCATCTTAAGTACATTTCGTGGATTTTTGTTCAGGAATATCAAAATCCTGGTAAAACAATTAAAGAACATCAAAGTTCTTTAAAAAGTAAAAAGAAGGTAGATGATATCTTAACAAATTTATCATTCTTAAAGATTCCTAAAGATTCCATGGTCATTATTAATTTTACTATGGGAAAATTCTTACATTTTTAAATGTTTGACGTTATCCAATAGTTTCCCAGAAAATTTCTGGGATTTCTGATAATTCCTGATACAATAAGTTATACATGTAAGGCTTGAATCACGTTGGAGTTTCCGGATCGCATGATTCTTCCTTAGATTGAACTAGACGAACGCGCGGAACAAGCTGAAAAGAGAGAGAGAAAGAGATAGTGTGTATTATAAAAGAAACGTCAAACTTGTGCGGCGGCGAGGAATGTAACACGCGGAAGAGCAGTACGCGTCGACGACGACGAAACGGGACGCGGAGAGGGCGGTACGTGATACATGATTCCCGATGCGGATAGCACCACCGACCTCGTCGGCGGAGGCTGGGAGTGAGACTTCTCGCCGGCCGACGAAGGAGGCCGTAACCGAGAGAGAGGAAGAACCCGTTCGAAACGAGAGTTTATATACCGCGTATAGCTCAGGGCAAGGCTGCGGCGAGCCTTGGCGATACCGTCTCACATGAACAGGTTGCGAGACTTCCAAGAGTCCGCGATGCAGAACAAACGATTCCTCTCTCTCTTTCCTCGTGTCTCGGCGTGTACGATTAGAACATACATACCGGTAATTGTGCTCGCAATGGTGGTTTCTATCCTCCAGGACGAGGAAAGGATTATTCGATACGTATGTGTGAGTTTTTTTTTTCGCGAATTATAACGCGGAGAACAATTCGCTTCTGATCTATATATTAAAAAATAAATAGGCATTATTTTAACGCGCGTTAATTATTTTTCAGTTTTAAAATGCATAATATCATGTCGTGTCAGAAATTAAAAAAGAAAAGAAGACAAATAAAAAAATATAATTTTTGAAACATTTTTATTAATTCAAATATTTTGCAAAAAAATAATTCAGATCTAAAAATTATCTGTGTGAAAAAAAACAAAATATATGATAACAAGTGCACGGAAATTGTACGACCATGCAAAGTATATATCATTCCATTTTCATCTCATTGCAAGCAATTTCCATTCACTCGAAGACTCGTAAGAAAATAAAGAACAGAATCAAATCACACGATTGAATACTACCGATCACGCGCGGTTGTCATCGAAAAGGCGAGTTCCCTTCAGGGAAAGAGCGTCGAACGCCGCGAGGCAAGCGATGGCTAAGTTACACGTTACACCGGTGGGGCCCCTGGGGCCCCATTACGGGCGCTACCTCGTCGTTGGCGATATTACCGCAAATTGCCACCCTCAAAAGAGGAACGGCACCCAAGCTCCCCGCCGTTGCTAGAGCCACGGAGCCGACCGATTGCTCGGTGCATCGCCTACATCTCGGTTTTACAACAGAATCCCCTCCTCCCTTTCCTTCCCCTTCGCTATCCATCTCCTCCACTCCCACCGTCCGCTTGTCCGCGGCGTGTAATACTGTAATCGGGCAATTTCGGGGCTTCTCGTCCGAATAAATCCATGGTTAATGCCTCCGCGTTGGCTCCTCTCGCTCTATTTTCGTCTCCCCTTTTCTCCCCTAAGGGCTCCCCTACCCTCCTCTTGCTCGTACCCTGGCCGTTCACCATCATCGTCCCGCGTCCCTCTCGCCTCCTCCCTTTCGTGTGCGCTCGGTGCGCTGGAAGTCGAATATATATATATATAATATATAAATATATATATATATATATATATATAATATATAAAGAAATAAAGAGAGAGGAAGAAAGAAGGAGAAAGAAAGAAAGAAGAGGACTCAGCTTCTATCCGAGCACTCGGAGGCTCGCGTGCGGCTAAGTGGGCCCCGAGAAAAGAGGCCCCGAAAGAAGAAGAAGAAGAAGAAGGAAAAGAAGGAGGAGACCGGAGGTAAGAGGGGCATACAACACCATCTACTACCTTTTACCTCAGCCATCCTTTCGCCTCACCCACCTGTCTGCCGGCAATCTTCTAGTAGCCTTGGGCTACCACTCCGCGGCTACCACAGGGGCTACTCTTCGGCTACCAACGTCCGGTCCTGGTTTCACCTCGCGGTGCAGTAACCCTTCTGCACGTCCGTCAAGGATACTTCAAGACAAGCTACGCAGTTTTCGCGCGATTCACTTTTTACGAGGATTTTTGGTTTTGCCAATTAAAAATTGGCCAAATTTGAAGAATTTGGTGTGTTTGGTTATTCGGACATTCCCTGTTAAAAAAGTAAAAGTAAAATACTTCATAATTTTTATATTAATCTGTTAATTTAACAATATTTAAATATATAATTTTTTTTTTCTTAACGTGAAGCATTATAAATTAATACATCAAAGATTTTACTCAGTTAAAATATAAAAAAGAATTCTTTATAGAAATCAAATGAAAAATTGCATGTAAAAGAAATGAGATTTAAAAATGACAATGTATATGATTTTTACTAACTTACGCATATATTTACGACGAATCTTGACGATTACAGCCGAGTTTTTAAGGTTGCTAAAGCGCAAAGACTGCGCACGAGAGTGGGCGCATTTTACAGTTGATGGGAATGATGGCCCGAGAGGAAGACATACGATTATGCATTTCTGTCACTTCTAGTGTTTCACCTTTCACCCCAACTATTATCCGTCGCACATTCACCTGTTAGCCTAAGGGGATATCACATGTTTGAATATCCAGTATGGAAACCAGAAGTGGAAACTAACAAAGGGCAGCTTTACGGTGTATTTTTTTATGCGAAAAATGCGTTAAATTAAATCAATCAAGTTTAAATTAACTGATAAATTTATAAAGTAGTTTGAATATACAATAAATAAAAGAAAGAGAGAAGGAAAGAGAGAAAAATTTAAATATTTATATTAAATATTTAAATTTTTATATTAATATTTATATTAAATATTTAATTTTTATCAATTTAAATA
Organism: Cataglyphis hispanica; assembly: GCF_021464435.1. Taxonomy (NCBI): domain Eukaryota; kingdom Metazoa; phylum Arthropoda; class Insecta; order Hymenoptera; family Formicidae; genus Cataglyphis; species Cataglyphis hispanica. The sequence continues at coordinate 3,607,650 of NC_065969.1, read as the reverse complement.
TAATCTTATACTCTAAATAATAAATAAATTTTAAAAAGATAATAATGTTAAAATTGAAAGTCATTTCTTTCTAATAAAAAAAAGTTAAAATTATAAAATTATAAAAATATTAATTTATATGCGAAATCTATTAAAAGATATTAATAAAACTTTTGTTTTAAATATCGTTCTATTAAAATCGAATAAACCATCATTTATGAAATTATTCATGCAGAAGCTATTTAAATGTCTCGTATCAATCTTTAAAAATATTCATACTTTGATGCATTGTTCTTCTCTTCGTGGAGAGATGAGGTTTCTGGTGCGACTTTTTGTGATTCCTGCATCAGCAAGAATTTTCTTCACGAATTTCTTTACGGTTGCCGGCAAAAGATCGTCGAACGGGTCTGCGCAAGGGCCCCCACGCTTTTTCTTGCCTTCTACCTCCTCCTCACCGGTTTACCCTAATTTTCGCGTATGAACTGCCGGATTCGCCCTGGCATCCGAGATGGTTGCAGGTGATCCACCTGCCTACGCAGAAGCTGGTTCGCCTTTTACGCCGGTTCGAAAAATATCGCGGCAAAAAAGTGACTCCGGGAAACAGTTGCTTTCCTGCCGTTGCAATCATAACAAATTGTAAGAATACTACCCAAAGCAAAGCAAAAACTAAATATTTATTGTTTCAAATAAAATAATTAAAGCATGAAACATTGAATCGTAAAACTTTAAACTCGTTCTCAAAAAAATCATAAAGAGCAACATCGTAAAATTTTAATTTATTTTATTATTTTGTATTTCTTTAGCTATTTTTTATTTTATATTTGTAGCCGCATTATTTATTTATTAACTATCAGGTATTATGAAAATAATTGTTATAAGTGTCAAATTTTTATTGTGTAATATATTTCAATTTTAATTTCACTGATCTCAAAAGATGCCACACATTAAGGTAGTTCTGACAGGTAGTTGATTGATTAACCATGTATAAACGTATCAGTTGGCAACTATCGACGATAGTTTTCGTCATGCCTTCCAAGAAGCGCCGTCGAAAGAACGAAAATTTACTTTCGCGCGCGAGCCTTATATAAGTTGGTCGACTTGAATCCAATTAACACTCTGAAACGAGTGGAGACTCGCGGGGCAAGTCTAATTAAGGAAGACCAATTACATGCCGCAAGATCTCGCAATTAGTTGGCAACAAGAGAAAGAGAGAGAGAAGGAGAAAGAAAGTGGACAACGAACACGGATCTTGGCGCGACGTTCGGGAGAGCAGCCGGGATCTTCTTTCCCAGCGGGAGACGCGCGACGACTCACAGCTTCATCTCGGTGCAATCTAATTGGTCGAAATGCTCGTTTACTAATTAAGCATTCGACTAATTATTAATTACTCCGGCGGGGCCGCTCAAATTAATTCGCTTAGCGAGGGGGGGGAGTGCTCGACGCGCCGCGGGGTATATTAACCGCACATAAGTATCGCATTTAATGCGCACGTGCAGGTCGCACGACAGCCGAGCGTACACCACGTGTACGAGCTACAAGAAGAAGTGTAGGTTGCCGAAGATCCCTTCGTGTTGGTTATGCCTTACAAGCGCGCCTCCGAGAAGTATCGCCTTGCCTTCTTACATGGCATAGCCCTCCCCGATTTATCTACTCTTTCCGCTTCAGTAGACTTGGAATAAAATAACTATTTCACATACGATGGTGAATAATACATACTTCGAGAGAAACATATCACAGCCAATTTTACAAGTCGCATTAAGACAGTACGTGCGATATATGTCGAGGTAGAAATTGGATTCCAATTTTTCTCAAGTCGAGCCATTATTTCAGAATAGCATGAGTCGTTAAAATTTTTATAATCGACATCCATTAAGTTTAATTATTACACGTTTCGCATATTTAGAAACGATTTTTGTAACATAACGTCACTTATTTCGCTGGATAAATTTGCCTTCCTATATGATGCCCTACGTTGGTGAATTTATAGGAATTTAATTCATGTCCAAAGGGGGAGAGGCGAATTTATAACAGCAAATAATGCATATCTCGAGTGCTTCTAATATTCTAATTTTATGATTAAGGTAGCAGTGGTAACCTAGCATAGCTATTGCATGTTGTAAATGATAAACAAGTTGCAAAGGCAACAATTTGCATATAATTTATGCGACGCCTAGATACATGCCCGAGAGTAATCAAAGTACAACATTGTCATTTTGATCCGATACGTGGCAAAGCGATGGTGGTTTAACATACTACATATGTTTATGACAGAAGCTTAGACATTCAAGAGATTTGCATGTGTTTCAAGATTCGTGAGAAGATTTATATCGAGTCTATGATTTATTTATTTCGATGATATTAAGAGGCATTCTAAACAGCAAATCTTATTTCATATTTCAATTGGCTGCGCATAGTCAATCAAAATCAAATTTTTCACTGCCTATAACAATGATAATAATAATAATAGGTAGTTAAGAATAAATTTTATTCTGTCAGTTACAGAGAAAAAGGAAAAATACAGAAAATTAATATTTTTATAAAAAAATAAACAAAAGTATATACAAAAAAAAATTAAACTTTAAATTTGAAATAAATAATTATTAAATCTGGTAGTATAAAATTTTCATTCCTTGGATAAGATTCGCAAGGGATGCAAAAACAGAAACCCTCGTTTTGATTTATATATTTTGTTCGGTATACTCGATCTTGCGATCCTACGAGGAAAGCTTCCATGAGCTGCAAAGCATATTTAAAGCATCGGGGCGTAGGTGCAGGTGCAACGTACACGCTTAATTTATATCAACGAGCGAGCGTACAACACACGCGCTCTCGTTCGTAGATATCATTTACGGTTATGGATTGTCGCCGTTTATAAGTTCGGTGATATCTTGACCGACTACAAGTACCGCTTGTCGCGAAGTGAGTATATCATTAACAGTTTTATAAACAGCGGCGATTATTAATAACCGTGCGTCAGAAAACAAGGGTTGCTTACGTGCAACATATATATCACACACACACACGCGCATAAATCAGTTATTAATTTCAAACGGCTCGAAGTACTTTACTCCGAGGGTTGCTGAATCGACGGGATATCCTAAGTGTATCTATATCGATTTTAATCAGGCTCATCTTAGCGGGGCATTTTTCACGAGAACAAACACAAACGAGTCTTCAGATTGGATTACATCTTTGGATGATTGACTTTTCATTATAGACCGCGTGCGGATGTTGCATTACTTTGAAATTATTATCTATCTTCCGTGAGAGGATAATCATTGAACGAGGATAAATATTGAACGATCCGTATTCGCCGAATGACGTGCCGATATCCGATTCCCGGATTATCGGATCGTCGGATCGCAACAATATAGCAAAGTGAAATTTTTCATGACCAAACTAATTATTATCGCATGGATATTCAATCATTATATACGGTAAATATCAAATCAATTAATCTCGACGTAACTCTTTATTTTATTAAATATTTATTCCTACTTTATGAACACACTATATGCACACGTGTCAAATTCATCGTTACACATTAAAATTAATTTTCTTATCTTCTTATCTTTATTTATCTAATTTACATTAATCCGTAACATGATTATGTACATATATCAAGTAATGCAGTCAGTTGTCACATACCAACTCATGCGACAATTAGTAGTTCAATCGAGAATCTCAATCGCCTTTCTTGTTAAGATAATCGCTAAAATCGTAATACGACAGCGAATAGAAAAAGCTTAGACACTGGATTGTGTGATTCGCAAGACGCAGGAAGAACGGTCGAATCTTAGTAAACGGAGGGGAAGGAGTCGATGGCAAAAGTGTGGTGAAGAAAGAAGAAGAATACGATGTATGCGAGCGACGCGGGATGGAAGGGGGATGCGGGGGAACGAGAAGAAAGGGAGGAACGATGTGCGTGCATGCCGCTCACGTAGCGTGCCAGCCAGCCTGGCAGCCTGGTAGACTCCCTTCGACCTCTTCCTCTTCCCTCAGCAAGTAAAAGTGAGGTGCCATTCCTCTCTTTTCCTTCTCTTTCTCTCTCTCTCTCTCTCTCTCTCTTTCTCCCGATGTCTCCTTCCCCCCATTCCGTCCGCTTTTTTTTCTTTTCTTTCTGAGGAAGAGCAGTGCTACGGGAGGGAGAGGAGGGGAAGGGAGATATCTTCCTTTTTATCAAACTGCAGCCTCTTACCTGGAGCACTCCCACCCACGGCCCCACCTGCGGCTGGAACAGGGCATCGCAACAGGTGAGCGACTACCGAGAACGCTCACCACGGCCTTAAAGCCGTATCGCGCGATGGGATTTTCCCGCGGGACGTTGACGGATCAGGTCAGAAGACTACCAGGTGACCGATTAAGGCCATTAAATTGTCACATAGCGTTCTACTTCTTTTTTACTAAGAAATACGACAATTACTTTCATCATTTACTCTACCTGCCGGTGTATACTTACGTTTTATATTTCAAAGATCCATAAAAAATGTCGATATCTTCATACCTTAAAAACTGACAGCTACGTTCTCGCGACGCTCCGTTTTATCATTATTAAAGTATTTGCGCGTTGAATTTATGCGAGGAAACGCTTTGACGTTGATGGTCGACAATCTCGACGTACCGGGCGAAAATACTCTGGCTCGGTGAATAACTCGTTCTTTACCGCAAATTGCTATAATTCGAGTAATACAATGTTGCAAGAACGCTAAGGAGATACGGTATAACTTATTCCGCGGTCATCTTTAAGACCTGCCTAAGTGCCGAGCAGCGACATAGGGATCATTTTTGCACATCAACGACACCGAAATAATCGAGGCTTGTCGAAATTATAACGGTTCCGATCGTTGACGATATTCTCAGAGAGAATATATTCGATGTATTCTTTGCGGCCTGCGTACACTGTGTATCAGGAATGATGTCGCGACAAACTTTAAATTAGCTCTCAAATTTCTCAGTATCCGTTATTAGAACCCGGAATTCTGTTCGCGATTAACCGACATGAAATTCCAGAATAATTTACATTGGTGAGCTTCAGATAATTTACCAAGATACTCGACGCGATCTCATTGCCCTATCGTTACCGAGATAGTAGTAATAATAAATTAGTTTCGAATTATATAACATTCTCGGCAATTGCGCGAGGTCATTATCGTTCTACGCGAGTTTAAGATTTTTCCCATTATACAATGCAAACAACATATCTCATAAATGTAGAAGTAATTCTATAAATCTCTCGATATACGCCACGTATTGAAAATTAAATTGCAACAAAATATATTTAAAACAATTAAGCTGCAAGTTTTTCTTATTAATTATTATTACTACCAATAACTCAGATTCCAATGCTTCCTCTCTCTCTCTCTCTCTCTCTCTCTTCTAAAGCGTAACTGTTAATTATGATAGTCATTAGTCTCTGTAAACAGATCATCAACAAAAAAATTACATGATTCGTATAATCCAAATATTGTACAACAAATTTTCAATCATTTTTCTTTTCATTAATTATTCAGGAAAAGAAGTTTAATTGAAAAAAATTGCAACTATATTTATTTAAATTTTCCGTCGATTCTTCAAATATCCTTTTCGGAAATCAATATCTTCGACATTCGTGTCACTTTCTCATGAATATCAAAATCGTTTATAACACAGATCTGTCAATACGCGTGCGATGTATAAATAATGATACATATAATCAAACGGAAATATCTTTCATTGAAGTTTATCGATGACTGAGAAAAGGATTCCTTCTTAGAACGCGCTTTTTACAACGCATTTTTATTGCATGCAAGCGAGTACGTTCGTGCTGCGTGCGTGCTGCGTGCTCGCGTGCATGCGTGCGTGAGCGAAATACCGAAAAGTTCGGACTATCTTCTCCTCTTCCTCCATCTCTCCACCTCCTCCTCCTCCTGCCCCGCCTTTTTCGCTCTCTTTTTCTTCCTCTCGCAAGCCGCTCGCCGGAAGCGAAAGAAGCTCGAGTCCTGCTGCGATTAACCTTTTCAGGGATGAATTATCTCGCTCGTCAGGGTCCCAGTCTCGAACTCGCGATATTGCGATTTTGCGATTCGTCGAAGGAAACTACCCGCTGGGAGTATCCGCTAAGAGTCGACGACGTTGAAATTGTCACGCTATTCAAAGCTATTGATAATATTAAAATTAATTAAGAAGTTAAAGCTTGCATCGTTTTAATAAATTTTATTTGTGACAAATATATTTATTTATAGTACTAGAAAATTAAGTTAGTTACTCACATATTAATACAATTTGTGAATCTATTATCAATAGCAAAACCAAATCAAAGTATCCAAGCTTTAATTTTATTTTTATTTTTATCTCGAGTTAGTAATTTAATTCAATTTATATCTATATACATGATGCGGAAAAGAAAACACATCTGCAACCAAGCGTGCAGCTTCGAGGTTTTTACTAGACGCTTCGTTAAAACATGCCTTAACCATAAAGATGATCCTCGGAGCGACAAGTGGTATGCAATAATCGATACAGACAGTGCGGATTAATTGAGAATGAGTGGACATTAATTGAAAGAGGAAAAGAACGAGGCACGTGCAAGTTTCCTTAAGCAGGCAAGCGCGTGGATGGGACTTAACGACCGTTCATAAGCGATAATTCAACTATATGAATGGGAAATCAATAGGAAAATTAATTGAAAGAAGGGATAAAATCATGACTGTGAGGTCGCGTGCATATAATCTCGAAAAATTTAATAAGATTATAGATAATCGATCATGACGCGCGGATGTAAAAGTAAGCGCACAATGTGTGTGTGTGTGGAATTTCATAAATCGAAGTATATACCACATTTTATTATAATAACAAAAATTCAGAAATTTAAAAAAAAATTGCATGCATTGCATCTTTCGATTGTAAAAAAAAAAAAAAAACTATGAAATGAAAAAATACCTAAAAAATTTGTGTTATTCTCACTATTTTTGATGGCATGAAAAAGAGCAACCGTGAAAGAGCAATCATCGTAACGCGAAATGACAAGGAGTTAGATAAGGACGCCGATCCTGAAAGAATCCAGAAGCTGTGTTCCGAGAATCGTGCGAGGATTGCCGGCAGAGAATCGCGCGGTCCATTGATGTGCATGCAAAACAGCCAGCGCGGTAGCTGGGACAGTGCATGAATGAGCTCCCGGGAAAGAGAGAGAGAGAAAAAAGGAGAGAGAAAGAAAATGAGAAAGAGAGAGAGAGAGAGAAAGAGCTACAGTCGCTCGAGAAACTACCGTACCTCGCGTGCAACGCGAGGTATAAACGCAGCGCAGCTTTCTCGGGGTCGAATGCCGGCGGCTGCATTCGTGTTACATACTTGTAAGGGCGTATCCTGTGCTCACCGAGACCTTGTAACGGTCAATCACGAATTCAAGAGCGCTTGGATCAATAATACACTCTCGCGAACTGTATAAGCGAAAATAGCACGAAACAAATACTTAGAGAGTTACTTAGAAAATTCTCGTAAATAAATACAACAACATTGCATCTTTGCTTATAGATTTGATTGAGAAAGAAAAATTCTTATATACTTCACACAAGAATAATATATATAAAAAAAGAAATTGAAAAAGGGAGATATAGAAAAAGAATACCATATATTAAAAGAGATTACTACATCATTGTCAATATTCAATAAAATGATAAAGAAAGCTCGTTTCAAAGGCTTACTTAATCAGCATAATTTTCAATTTTATTAATTGAATAAATTTAATATACTTGCATCAAGAGATAGATGCTTTCTTAATCATTGAAACTCAATGCTTGATCGTATTGAAATTATTGTCCGAATTTTTTACAAGACTTTTGTCCTTCTATCCACATTTATCGCGAACCCAAAATCATATAGGTCCACATTTACACCTGTCTGCGGTAATTCGAGAACCGCAAGGTGCTTCGGGGATAGCCACGAAGCATTTGATATCGGCTTTGCGGAGGTGGACGTCGTATCTTCTTCGATACACGCCGATTTACGTGTCCTTCAAGACGCGCGCAACCCTTCTGTAATCCGGGAGGATCGGATTACACACTCGCCCACTTAATACATAAGTTGGTGATACGCTCGTGATATTCCGCTGTTTCACTTTTCCCGTATCCCCATCAATCTTGAAGGCGATGGGAAGCAAAATCTGGTTTGAAAAAAATCCCGGTCTCCGATAAAGTTACACGGAGCCCGTAAGATCGAGTCCAGTAACCCCCTTTAACACTCTTATAAAAGCATAGCTTGCTGTTTATATTAACTATGATAATTGTTGCAAGAAACAATTTTTCTGTACCATTCTTTTTATATAGAAACCTTTATATAGAACTTTATATAGAACCTTTATATAAACTTTTATATAGAAACGTTAAAGATGGATTTATAGAAATCGATAAGTTGCTAATTGAAAAAATTTAAATATTCACTTGGTCATTATCTGTTCCGAAATATCGGATTTCCAATTTTAAACGAAAATCGATTCGAGGCTGCGGAACAAATATATTCAGCATGCAAAACTGGAACGATTGCTGATTCGATACAGCCACACTTCGAAGAATATATTCGGCAATGAATTATACTTCCGAGTGGCAGAAATAATTCGAGCCACGATTCTTGCATTAACATCAGCGTAATGCAGAGGCGTAAATGCGTCCGGTGCAAGATGCAACCGCTCATTACCGAAACCGCCGCTTTTATCGGTTACGCGTGAAATTGTATTCTCAATCACGTTGCCAAAGAAAACAAGTCGAAGGAAAGGCAAGGGACGAGAAATGATGGTAAAACAACGTGTATTATCATCCGGCATTGAAAATAATCGAGTATTCTCTAAATTATATCGAAAATATAAACGTAATTCATAATGCTTTCGAAATGATTTATATTGTTAAATGAAGTTATTTTTAATTAAGTTGATCGTGGAAGATAAATATATTTCTGCTTTAATGTATTTTTTATAAGCAAAAATATAAATTTGATTACATTAAATTTTTTTATTATTCCGTACTCGATTTCGAATCATTATCCTATATAAGATAAAACGAAATTTCGATAATGTTCCACTTTTTGGAATAAGATATATTTCTATCAGCTTAAAAAGAAAATCTGCTCGTCAGGAGAAGAAATGCAAAATTTCAGAGTCCATATGTGCTTCAGTTACGCATCGACTTCTCCAAGCCGATGCGGTTTCTTCAACCTGAGATGATGTTCTCCCTAATGAGAAACGGAAACGCGCGAGTCCTTGGGGAGAACAGTGGCGAATGGGCGAACACCGACAAATGAACGTATTAATTATTTTTCTTGATAATAAGCTCGCCATGCCGCATCATTCGGCATCTTGGCAATTATAGTTTTGTTTCGACCTAATGTAATTTACGGCCTATATAAAAATGTGCACGTTAATTATGTTAAAATCTCCCATTATTCTCAAATTTTTCGCTATCACATATTCGATTTCACATATAAAATGGATTTTGGTGATAAAACATTCCATTTTTGAAATAAGATACATCTTTGTCGATTTAAAACTCTATAAATATCAAATTACTATCGTATTTGCTTTTTGAACCAAAAACTGGGATTATTTCAAAGAGCAATTACGTGGAAAAATATTCCTTCATTATTGCCTTTAATCTCAAGAATCTTCTGAAATATATTTGACTCATTTTTGGCTTTATTTATAAGATGTTTATAATTTATATAAACTAGAATACTATAAACGCGCTACACGCGCGCCATTTATTTTATGTGTATATAATTACTTACATATTAATTCTAGTTTTCTGTTTATTCAAAATAAATTAAATAAAAATTACACACCCACTTAATATTTAAACTATCAAATGTGTCTCTCAGTTATGACAAACTTTTATTGATATAAAGTAATGTTCAGAGCATCGTCGAGATAACCAATTAGCATCGCGAAAAAGAGGTAACAATATTGTCAGTATCGATTTAATAAACTCCGTAATATATTAATTGATAATTTAATAATTGATTTATAATTTAAAATACATGTATAATTTAATATTCCGCTTGTATATACGTCATAGTACGGAAAATATTTTGGCAACGAATAATCAAAACATAACATAGTATACGGCCTTGACGATGTAAACATTAGCGCGCTATTAACGTGTTATGGCTTACGACTTTATTATTCTCACGGCGACACTCGAACAGTAAGGAAGTAGAGCGCGAGACACTCATCACATTTCTCTACTCAACGCGATCGCGACAAGTCGGAAAATAATTCGGGAATAATTATATAGAATATATCGGGAAATAATTTAATATCATAAATAATTAATTATCTTTCACACACTTTAAATTTTGAATAATAAATAATTATATCATAATGGATAAATTTCGAAGCGCGTATTTTGCGTGACATTTTAATCAAGAATCGAAATGATTAGAATCAAAATTGTAAATTATTGTTTTATCGCGATCTTTCTCTTTCTTTCTCTCTTTATAAACAATAATTATTTCTTTAAAAATATTTGATTTTTATATATTATATATATACATAATATATGAGACACTCGAGCAGGAAAGTAATCGTGCGAGACGCTCCGAATTCATTTCTAAACGCGATCGCGATCAAGTATCAAAAAATTATTTGTTTATAATATAATTAATTCCCATTTATATATAATATATAATTACATACATATCGTGACGATAGATCTCGAATCACATATTTTCTAAAATTTATTTATTTAATCAAATAAGAATAAAAGAATTAAAGTAATAAGGACCAAAGTTATTGTTTTATTACAATCTTTACGGATAATAATTATTTAACAATACACAGAGTCAAATAATTATATAATTGATCTATAATTTAAAATATTTATACAACTTAATATTTCGCATATATATTTTATAATACACATAAAATATTTCGACAATAAATTAACAATATCTAACATGGAATTCGGCCTTGGCGACGTAAACATTGGCGCGCTATTGTTTACGTTTTACGTATTACAGCTTCGTTATCATTCGCACGGCAACAGTCGAACAGTAAAGCGCGATACATTCCGTCAAATAGATATTATAAACGCGATCGCGATAGAAATTAAAATATAATTTGCTATGATTATTACAATTAACGATTAATTAACTTTAAAAATAAGAAATAAAAATAATATTTCAATACTAGAGATTCTTACAAATGACGCATGATTTTAACATAGTAAACAACAAAAATCTTGTTCTTTGTTTTTTCTCTTTTACGATATAATAATGCGTATGTTTCGTGTAATTGTTCCGCGATCGCGAGTGCCTGTGTAAAGTATGCGATTGTCGCATATTCGACTAATCGTAATTAACTGTGTTTTCGCGAGTGAATCAAAACAACAAGAGATGAACAAGATAAGAAAAGGAGATATTAGAAAGCATCCGACGATGGATGGAGCAGAAGTATGTGGTAAATAATTTATTTCTATTTACTATCTATATTAATTTCAAAATATACATTGCACAGTTTTTTCTTTGTCTCTTTAATGATGTATGAGATTCAATCTAAATTATCGTATAATATAACATATATCACTTGTTTTATCAAAACATATCTACACCGCATCTCTTTTAATCGAGAGAAAAGAGGGATGCGATATAGATAATTTATGTTCAAATATAATCTCACGTTATACGGATATAATTTTGTAATATGATGTATATATATATATATATATATATATATATATATATATCATATTACAAAATTATATCCGTATAATACCCTCCCAGGGTGTAACCTTGGCGTGGTGGGAGGGCATAGTACCCGGATGGTACCTTAAGGGTCTTAAAGACCTCCTGAGGTTACTGAGAAGGGGAAACCAAGCACCCAACGCCGTCGTCGCTGTCATCGTGCCGCGGACGGCTCGTCGTATCGTTAGTGCTGTCATCGTGCCGCGGACGGCTTATCGCGGCGTCGGTTCCGTCAACGTGCCGCGGACGGTTTTCGCGTCGCGACGCCGCTCCCGTGTCCCGTCATCGTGCCGCGGACGGTTTTCGCGTCGTCGCGTGTCCATACTGCATTGCCACGAGTCGTACAATGACTCATATGTGGCACGCACATCTGTGGAGGACTTAGTGCGTTGCCTTGTTGTTCGTCATCGGAGCGTACGAGCAACGAGAGTGTCGCGTAACCGCATAACCGCGTTTTCGCGTCGTCGCGTCTTCGCGTCGGACTTCTATCCCGTTTTCACAATGCGAGGATCGTACTTCGTTGCCGACTAACTGGGATATCTCTCAGCGTTGCTATCGGTAATATATTAATACCCTATTAATATAATTAATTTTATATAATATTAGGTAACGTTAATACAATATTAATGTTATATATATTATATAAATATTTATGTATTAATAAATTTAATATATTAATGGAGACGCAACGTTAAAACGCCTCAGTATCGCGGCTGAGGTGAATGCCGGCCGCGTAGCAACGTATGATCATGCATAGTATAGATGCGATGATCGCGCGGTTAATCAAGAACTTCGGTTCGAGAATTGGCTGTTGAGGGCACGCTCTGCTTCGACGAACGGTTCGGCCTGAATCGGTAAGAATTCGATCGATTTTTGAATCGTCGTTCCCTCATCTTGTACCGTCTATCAGCTATACTGTATCGCATTGAGGACAGTTGGCTGTGTTTTATTAGGTTCGATCTTCGCTCGCTAGAGAAGCTGATTTCTCATCTTCTAAGTGATCTAAATTGTGACACTTAGGACTTGGGTATCTTCATTCTCGACCCGTCTCTCAGCCTTATGATAAGCGTAAGTTTCAGTCTGTATGATAGAAACTTGGTGGTTCTCTGTGATCGTTCCTAATAAAGTTCGAGTCGGCCCTCGGTGAGAACAAGCGCGGACAAGAATTGAGCGTCGATTCCATCAATCGATTTCGTCTTCTTCCTTTGCTCGCTTAACCCTAGCTCGGAGTAATCGTGAATTCCCGACTTGTCGACTCGCAGTATGGTTCTCGAGTGAAACGGGGTTCGATCGTGCCGAAATTCGAAAGTGCGGGAGTTTCGTTTAAAGTATCGCGCGTAAAAGTGCGGGAGTATTTTTTAATAAAAGTGCGGGAGTGCCGTTTAAAGTATCGCGCGTGTGAATCTACCTGAGAGGAGGAGGAGGCCTAGGAGAGGCATCGGGCACCGGTGGAGCAACTCTGTGGTAAGTAATTTTTATTTTTATATTAATTATCTATTAAATATCTATTAATTGTATTTAATTATTAATTGCAAACGTGCAATTTAAATTAAGCAATTAATCGCGTAATTTAATTTTTTTCGTTATATAATTTAAATAAGAGAAAATTAGAGAAAAAGATATTTATATATAAAAGCTATAATCTTGTAAAAGTTTCTACTTTTAGCTAATAGCTTTTGTATGAAATTATTACAGTTATTAGTAGATTTTTCAAAATTTATAAAAGTATTTTATTAATCTGCTTATTATTACATGCATCAAATATAAAATTCAATGCATATAATAAATTTTTGGAAATATTAATTATTTTGAGCATTACTACAATTTGCATCTCCTATTTGTATGTTCAGATCAACGTAGCGACCCTGACATCCTGAGAGGAGGAGGAGGCCTAGGAGAGGCATCCTGCACCGGCGGAGCAACCCAAGGGTGAGTATTTATTATTTATATCAATTTTTAAAAATTACGTACGCTCATTAATTCAGTCTCACAAACAAGAAAAAATTAAAAGAAAGATTTTTACATAAATCCTATAAAAGTCTTTATTTGGAAAAAGTTTTTTATAGTTTATAAAATTGTTTCATATTTATATAGAGCTTTTTAGTATTGTACATATCATAAGGATAAGATATTCCGCACAAAATATTAATTATATTTTGCTGCTATAATTGGATTTTATATTTGTATGTTGCAGACAACGTAGCCTCAAGACCAAATCTCCGCTGTTGCGCATCAGTGCCGGTGAGTGAGAAATTTTTATTTAATTTTAAAGTAACGGATTTGTAGAAATTGTAGATATAAATTGTAGCTTATAGATTGTAGATAAATCCGTTACTTTTAAATGGATGAGCTAAAATGGACTAGTTGAATACTTTTTGATAAGTTTAATATTTAATATACATTAATATACATACATTTAATATACATTACATCCATTGCAAAAGTAAATTAAAGTCGAAATTAAAAAGGAAGATTAGAAAATTAGAAAATATTTTTTTTCAATTTGTCAGATTTTACCTAAGTTATTGAATAAAGAAGGCTACTAATTTTATCAGATACATGATGATAATTTATTCTTATGACGCGCGCCTACTTTAGCCTAATTTTTGTAGCTCATTCATCGTAGAATTTGTTTGTAGATTGTTCTTAAACTTTGTTTTAATTGATGTAAGGCCAAATGCTCAATCAATTAAATTACTTGTAATGTAATAATAAATATTAATAAATGTTGTGGCATAAATGTTGTGTAAATTAATTTTATTTTATTATAAATTATATATTATTATATGAATTAATTTTATATATTATATTTTATATATTCTATATTATTATTATATAAATTTTATAATAATAGAAATTTTAATTCAATTTATATATTTATCATTATCTATTATAATATTTTAATTAAATTTTTGATTGATAATTTGGCTTTGTCTCAGTCAAAATAAAGTTACATTAAAATGAATATTCAACGAACAATCATCATACGATCATCAACAAGCGTGAAATATTTGCGCTTATCTGCCGGCGACAATAATTAGCCGCCAAAAGAGTTTATCTCTTTACAAACGCAAGAAAAATCTTGCATATTCAGCGGCTAATAAATATGAAGCCGTGATAAAAGGAGTATGTATCTCCTTTTTCCATCTCTCGTTCGAGATCAACTCAGCAAATGGCCAGGAGCAACGAAAGGTAGGTCCAACTGGCCCGAAGAATGGATATGCAAAATAGGCGACCAATACTGCTCAAAATGCGGGAGGTACATAAAGTAAATTTAGGATACGCGATTAGGACACGCGAGTAGGACACTCGGTTAGGAAACGCGAGTAGGGCACGCGCTTAGGAAACGCGAGTAGGGCACGCGGTTAGGGAACGCGAGTAGGGTACGCGGTTAGGGCACGCGGTTAGGTCATGCTCTCCAAAATTTTGTTGATCCTGGATTCTCGCTGGCTTAGCCAGCAAAAGTAGGATTGTTGGAACTATCTTAACTTAAAATAATTATTGAATTTCTTAAGAATTTAATTTCTTAAAATTCTTGCGGAATTAAATGTTTACTAGAAATTAAAAGATTATTAAAACTTTAAATTTATTAAAATATTAAACAGATAAACAAAAAATAAAATATAAATAATTTAATTTAATTAAATTTAAATTTAAAGTTATTTGTATATCAGACAAATTTTAATAATAAAATTGAAATTAGTTTTAAGGATAATAAAATAAAATTTATTTTTAAGAAAATTAAAAGAGTGAGAATTAATAATAAAAATTCTATTATAAATTCTATTTTTTAATACAATTGTACAACATTTAATTGTAATTATAATTATGTTATGATTGTAATTCTATATAATTATTGTATACATATTATAATCGTATATATAGTATTTATAATTATATTAATAATATATAAATTATAATTTTCTCTTTTTGGAAATTACACGAAAATTTATCGAAAGAACATGTATAATAAAAAAACAATATAATTAAAATTTTTAAATTAATATATTTATTAAATATTAGTTTTGATATTATTTATTTTAAAAATATTTATAAACATAAGAGCTTTGTGTTTTTATACCAAATAATTGCTAATCAATTCGGGAAATTATATTTTACATTTTATAAATATCACGAATATCGCTAATTCTTCAAGTATTTAATAGAAAAATTATTGAATAAAAGTAAAGATTCGATGTTAAACTAACGATTAAATATTAGTTTTTCACGAAATTTGACGATTGTTTTCAACATTGCAGAATCGCGAGTAAATTATTTTAAATTTTATGATATAATTTTGATTTGATTGATATTTATGAATTTTGTGTCGGAATATTTGCTAAATTAATTATCTACGTTGCAAAAACATCGCGTTCTTTCCACGTTCTTGGACGCGATCGCTGTCTTAACTAAGAGGTCTTATCATTGTCCCTGTCGTCAGATAAACGTTAATAAAGTTGTGTGATTCGTACCGGCGAGGAGTCGAAACAATCTTCATCGTGGAGAATTATTTCTTGTCGGTTCTTGTAAGATCCATCCGTGATGTCTAGTTCGGTGTTCTGTTGAAAATTAGGGACGTTTGTTGCAGGATTGGAATTAAACCCAGATTTTTCTGGCGGTTTCTGAAAGCAATGATTTCGGAAATAACTCAACGACAACTGCCTTTTCAAAATCAAAATTAATTTAAATAGTATATTTGAAGAAAAATATATTTCTTTTTCTTCGTTAAAAGTGTTCTTTTATTATTATTAATATTAATATTATTTTTGTGTTAATGCTGAAAAGACTTAATAGATTAAATAGTAGGTTGAACATGAATATAACTACTGTGTATTAGTAACTTTTCACTTTGCAAGCAATTTCAAATTGTAATCAATTTATTCATTTTTTTACTTTTTTTGATACAAATATTATGGTTACGAACAAATGTATTTTATTAATTAATTTTTAATTAATATAATGTTTTTAGGATCTGAGAATATTAACATTAATTTTAGTTTCTTTTAAGAAATTATTTGCAGGTATTGGACATCCCGCCATTTTAGGAGAATTCTGGATATTTATTTTTAGATATATCATTCTGAAGATATAATAAAATACATGCGCGAATTAACATATTATTTTAAAAAAGTTTTATACTTTTTTTGTATATTTTGTTATAAAATATATATGAACGTAACATAAAGTGTGCGGATACTTAAAAACTTCGAGACAAATCTAATGGGTACCCCAATATCAGTAAAATATTGATAAATTAATTTATTTAAACGCTACAGAAAAATAGCTTAAAATTAATTAATTAATTAAAATTATGTTGATTTTTATTTTATCTTGCAAAGTGTTTGAAATGAAATTTTGCTGTTATTGGGTTCGATTTGTCTCGAACAGTTGGTACCCGAGAATTATTTGTACTCGCACATTTAATACCAGCTATAATAATGATGCATGTATTTTATTATCCATAAATATAATCGTTCGTAACCACATTTTCATAAAATCGTTATATTCATTTATTTTTCAATATAGAGATATATTTTTTTTAATAATAGAAGAACACATTTTCTCGCGAAAATATGAATTGAAAATGATGACAATGGTAACTGTAATTGATTCATTACTGAAATCATTGCTATTGGGAGCAGTCTGGAAGATTCGGGATTCGTTCCTTCCTACAGTGAAATCCTTGATATTCAACGGATCACTTAACTTTTCTTTGCGGATTGATTTTGTGCAAGATCTGATGTAGAAGTAAGAAATTGATCGTTCTCTATCTTTAGGATTGTTCTTGTCTTTGTCGGATATTAATCGACGTGTTATTTGACGGAGGGACTTTGATCTGGTCAAATTCGTTGAGTCAATTATCCTCTACTGAACAATAATGCACAATTCTTTTTATAACGGAATTTTAAGACTTACATGGTTTTATTTTGCTTAGTCAATTGTTCGCGAAACGGCACATATATCTTATTCTCAATCGTGAAAGTTAATTTAATTTAATTTAATAAAATCACGCATTTAAAAACAAATCGGGCATTAGATTTTATATTTACAAATGTTCTATGTTACAGATGCGATTATAAAAAGCGCTCCAAATGTCCGTCGAAACATTTTTGTTTAAATATGTAGTAATTGTATCATTTCTTCGATTGCATATACATTGGAATCGCGAATATCGTCGATTTATTTATTTATCGCGTTTTTTTGCAAATAAATCGCGGTTTATCTTGTGATTTAATCGTTGATTTACATCGAAGCTTTATCTATCTGTTTTCGCATTTTAAATTTTTTTCTTTGAAAATATGCGCAAAATATGCCAGTAGTTTTTTCTTTTACAATTAAAAAACGATTAATAACTTTATTAATGACTCTTTTGGTCGCGATTATTCATATTATATAAAACTATAAAGCTCTTATATAGAAATATTAAACTCTATAATTGTATGTCGATTATTAATAATAAATATTGCTAAAAAGCCTTGTCTTTTTTAAAAAATTTTAGTATTTTATTTTTATTTTTTATTATTTTTTATATTTTTATTTTTTATTATACGCATTTTTTGATATTTTCGTATAATTTCATATAATAAATTATTTTATATTAAATTTCACATTAAATACATTTTGTAAAAGGCGAAAGATTTATATGTTATTTGAATGGAAACCAGAATAGATTATATTTTGTGTATTAAATTTATTTTGTAAATTATATTTATCATTCTATTTATATTAGAATAAAAATAAAAACAAAATAAATATTCTATTCTGAGAAATAAGAAAGAGGAAAAAGCTTATCCTCACACGTGAAATGAAAAAGAGGAAAAAGCCTATCCTCACACATTTTTCCTCCTCGATAGTATCTCCACCTTAACGAAGGCATTTGCCGGGTGAGGAGGTTTGCGTACTTTAATGAACCTGAGAGCTATGCCGGCGGTAACATATAGCGTTTTCGAGTGAAGTAAGTTTGATCGCTCTGAGACTGATTAATAAATAAAATTCATAAACTCTGTCTTGGATTCTAGGGATTCTTAGGTTATTAGATTAAATAGAAATATGAGAAACATTTTATTTTTTAAGCCTTTTTTTGCCTGATTGATTAATCAAAGTAAAAAAATCTTGTGTTTTAAATATAAGCGGGATATACTTTATATTATTAATTATATATATATATATATATATTAATCAGATTCTCTTAAAACCTATATTTGGTCAAACATATATTTATAGCAAATTGGATTTAATCGCTCTCAAAGCGATCAAACTTGCTTTACTCGAAAACGTTAATAGTTATCGGTAGGGTCACCCATGCCGGACAGGTCGAAGGGGAAAAGTCAGACTAAGAGAGATACAGGAATTATTATATATTTATTGTATTAATATTTTTAAATAAAATAGAAGCAAAAAGAGAAGAAATCTAAAATTTTAATCTAAAGAGAGGAATATTTTTTTTAGATACATTATTAAATACACGAGACAAAATGATGTGACAAATGGACATTGATCACACATTAATATTATATATGCAATATAATATATATACAGGGTGTTTGGTTGCCATAGCGAAGCATGCTCGCAAACTGCTCCTCCCATTACTTTGCCGCGGACCGAGTGGATCAATTGACAGTAGGAGGCATCTTCGCGCCGCGAGCTTTTCGCGGCACTTCGTTGGCTGATCTTTTAAAATTAATATTTTCTTAAATATTGAGAAAATCACAAAATGGTACATGACTTTTCTATTCAGAATAACACCCTCTACCTTCCCTTAAAGGGTAATCCGCGAATTATCGGACACCCTGTATATATATATAATATTTGAATTTGATGTGAATTCCACACCGTAATAAGATATATACAGTCGTTACAACTTATCAAACGATGACTTAATTTTATTGCCCGCAAGATTTATTGCGGCCATTCGATTAATAAAACCATCTATCGCGAGCGCACGGCGATATTTTATTAGAGACTGATCCATACAACGCGATGGTCCCGTATGACTCTCCAGTGGTCCAATGGTTTCTAATTCTGTCGGAACGCGGGGCGAGCGGTAGATCATGACGGATAGATCGTGGAATATCATGATGGATATATCACATCGGAGATATATTCTCATTTTGAGCGGGTCCACATATAAGATTAGATAGACCGCTGTTTTGCCCCGTGCGAGATTACCGTTTCTAGTATATACAGTGATTTCTTAACCGCTTCTCTCGGCTCTCTCGGTCGCTCCTATTGATTCGGCACGATCGATCCGTCTCGATTTTGCACCGCGGCCTTATATGGCCAAATCTAATTTACGAACGCTGAGCGAAATAATAAGAAAATAACGAAGTTGTAAGATTATCGAGAATTATATTAATGGTATCAATTATTAAATTATTCGCAAGCTGAGCTGCCGAGACATAAATTCATCACAGGTGAATGTGATTGAATAATGATTATTCTAAAGTTTTTCGCCCGACTCGTTATTTGTTTTCTATTAGCTAAATACGCTTTATATTTTAACATGATATACAAGAGAAAACGCATGTGTGTCATAGTTTTTAAATAAATTTTATTATTTAATTAAAATAATAATATAAATATTTTTAATATATTTATTTTATTATTATTCGTAACATTGTTTTTTTTCTTATATAACTCCTATTTTCCGCGCTATGCAGAACGAGCTTGCGCAACGCACTGCTCATTTTTCTGCAGATGTCCCGATCGAGAAAATCTATTTGGACGAACAGAGTCGTCATGAACGTGACATCGGTATGGGCCGGGATATTGACGCGTTTCCGTGTCTCCTCCAAAATGAAGAGTGTGGGGGCATGTCTCTCACGACGAAGAATCCGCGAGGGAACGATCGATCAGGAAGGAGGCCTGACACTAATTGCGGGGAACACTCGAGGAACACGCGCGCGGTTCCAGCGCGAAACGATGGTCGGAACGAAACCAGCGTGATTTATCGCTTATCGGCGGTTGCCTCATCCCGTTGATTGGCTGACGAGGAGGACTCGGAGGTTCGGCGCGACACACTCGTGTCCTCCCGATTTACGATCGGTTGTGATGTCCGGTTAGCATGACGTCGAACATCGTCGACGTCTCTCGGTCGGCCGAGATATAGCCGGCCACTTGATTGGCAACGAAATCGAACAGAAATTGCTCGCCGACGGTCTATTAGCTCAGTGTCCGCGAGATACATGTTTCGCGATCGGAATACGCATAGGAATCGCCGGTGGCGGCCGAGTAATGAGGCCGCTTTTCAGAGAGCGCATCGTTGAGAATCGTCGATCCTTAAGTATCGCGTCGCGTTCTTACAACCGTACTAACGTTACGTCTTATCTATCATTGCGCTAATGTGTCTGGGATAGTTTCACGACTGAGTACTAATAGCACTCAGTTCAGTCAGACAAGATTAGAATGCCTGAAGAATATACTAGTGACCTGAAGCTAATTGCATATCATTTTCTTGCACAAAGATCATAACAGTAATTATCGTTTCTCAGAAAAGTTAATTAAATGCTTAGTAACGTCAGGCTTATTATTTTCAATATTAAATATGTGCTGAGAGTATAAAAGGATATAATTATTAATATATAATTCTAATTAAAACTTTTTGTTCAAAAGTCAATTTAAAATTTACTAAAAAAAAAAAGGATCTGATTATACTTATCCCATTATAATTATATATTTATAATTTAATTTACGATGAATTATTTAAAGAAAATCAAATATTTTTTTCAATTTATTTTTTTTCAAATTTTTGCAAAAAAAAATATTGTAAGAAATGTATTCTCTCTATACATATATAGAAAGAGTGAGAGATTTCGCGGAATATAATTCTACATAAATTTATAATTCTATTATCGAGAAACACAAAATACGTTATAGTGAAAGGAGGCATACGTGCATTCTCTCTTCCTTTAATATTTGCCAGGTATTTCAATGCCTCTAAAAATTCGACGGGAGAAATTAGAAACTCCTACGATACTCTCCTTCAGGCGACATTAATGCGGAACGGCATTTCCGACAATTTGCGAGACACGCATTCCTAAAGGTGGAATGACCGGTCACAACAGTGTCCGCCAATTTTTCTAATGCCATACTTACGGGCACCGCGCAGCTTCCGGGAAGCAGCGGTATTGTGTCTCGAGATTCTTCCCTCACCTGGGATGAACTTGGCAAACGTAGAAAAGATATGCGTCACACATATGCGTGAAATAGCGTTTTCCACGCAGAAGTCACGTAGTTTTGCCATTATATTTATAAATTTCCGTGATATTTAAAAATATATAATATAAAATCATTTAAAAACTTATCGAGCTTGGAATATACATATTTTTAAAAAAAGAGCTATGATTTATTTTAAAAATAATATAACAATTTCAAAATTTTATGAACTATAAAAATGTATTTACTCCACATTTGCGAAATTATTATCATTAAATTTTGATGATTATCCACATTTATTATTTCTCGTATTAATAAAGAGATTATTGCAAGTTGAATTCAAATATTTCTTTTTGATATCGATGTTTTTTTCGCTCTCATCGATATTGTCGGTTTTTCGATGATGGCACAGGAAGTCATAAAATTGAATGATACCCGTTACGATAATTTGCGAATTTCCGCTTGATCTCATTTCTCGTATCCGCGTAAGAAGAGAAAAAAAAAAGGAGAAAGAGAGACTCGCAGAAAGAAACGAATGTGCATACATTATCGCGCATAAAGCATTTCCGGCGACATCGGCGAGTAACGCCGAATAAATTGCTTTGCGCTTTTATCTCTCTCGGATCCCCCTCCCCCGCGATGATCCAATTGGGCGAAGAAAGAGAGGAACCGGAGACTCGAGCCGAAAGAGCGCCGTACACCGGGACCCAATTACCTCGACTTGCAGACTGCCGTCGCACAGTGCGTACCGTTAGGAGATGCGTGCGTACGCACGTACGTTTGTACGAAAGAACGAACGAACGCGACGGCCACCCCGAATCAAATTGAGCGAGCTGCATCACGTTCACGAACTCAGAAAGCGCGCAGACGGGTATCCCGGTATCGGAAGAGAAAAAGAGAGAGAGAGAGAGAGACCCGACCTGGAGGATCTACTCGATGTGGGGCCTCACGACGAGGCGAGGAGGGAGAGAAAGGACGAGGCAGGGCGAGGTTTCGAGACAGCCTCGAGGATATATCGCATTTCCGGGCTGCCCCCGAGACCTGACCTTCTCGTCTGCCCGTGAATTCCTGCACGCCGTTACGGATGTGCACCCGAGAGGACTACGCCACGCTTGTTGACCGCTTGTTTCTTCTACCGTAATCTCGTGTTCGCGAGTTGTCGACTTTCCGGTTACGATCGAGTACGGAAAATGTGCTTTTCTTTAAATTAAAATATAAAAGTTGAGTCTCTTTTTAAACGAGATAGTAATTTATATATATATATATAAGATATATTAGTATATTAGTATAAGTATATGCTTTAAAAAGCTCTATAAAGGTATACGTCAAGTGAAACTACATCTTAAAGATGTAAAATCCTAGAGAGTGTATGTAATCCTTGATGCAAGTATCAAGTTACCTTATTTGAGAATCTTTCTTGAAATAATATAAATAACTAGAACATAAATAACTGAAAATATCTCCAAAATCGATTGTCTTCCAGTCGCAATGTTTTATACAATCCATTGATCACGTAAAATTTTCCTGATGTAGGTATGTAGGTATATAACTTCTGCAGCATTACGTAGCGCAATGCATCTTTCATTATGTGCTTTGTATATTGATACGCACTTGGCTTCTTGGCTCTATAACTCTCGTTCCTACATAGCGAGTAGAACATTTTAATGCACTGCGGATGCAATCGCGTCTTCGTACCGTCCTCGAGGGCCGATTTGTTCCCCTATGCGCATTCCTGCTTGCTCTTGTACTGATCGATATTTAATTTTTGCATAGGCAACGAAGTCAAAGTATTCTTATATATATATAAAGAAGAAATTACTGTGCGGATATTTTTTATCAAGATCTGCGATTCATTTATCAGATATTTTTGCTCGAAATTTTATATTAAATAATTACTTTAGCGAGAATTGTTTTTTCTTTTTTAAAGAAAATGTGATATAAACTGTGAGAATTAGAACGCAAAAGATTTATGAAATTTTATGGATATTTCGAGAAGCGTCATTTTACTGATAAAGTTGATAGCAAATTACATACTAGAGAGACTATTTCAATCAGAAGCGACGACGCATGCGAAAATAATTTAACGCGGACCGTCTTAGCATGTCTCATCACTGCCTGGGAAGACTCGCCTTGAAAACTCCCGCACTATAATGAGAATACATATGTATATACAAAGACCGGAGGAGATAATATATACTGCGTCAAAAGCATAGAAGCAAATACTGATTAAATAAACGCAATCTCACGAAAATAAATCTACTTTACAATGAACAGAACTCCGGCACGATAAGGAAGAACGATTGTTATCGATCGGCATTCCTTGAATTAAAAATTTATAACGGAACAACGCGACGAGAGAGAATTACGAGAAATACTGAGATAACTCGCCGGATATATCATACTTCCGGAGCGTTTTGTGAGTCGGCCTCGTTTCCACGAATTCACGTACAATATCGCATTGTTTATTAAGGTTCATTATTTTTATCTTTTTATTATTTATATGTTTATAATACTATTATTACGTTACTAATGCTATTAATCTTTCAATTGAGCAGTAAATTTTCTTTATTAAATTTTTTTTTTATATGTTAAATATTTATTAATTTTAGATTACAAACTTTATAGATCGTGCAAAATATATAATTAAAATTAATTGAAATATTAAAAATATTTTCTCTATATTTTTATCATATTATAATATATTTGATGATTGTTCAATAAAAAAAAAGCAAGTTATAATAATTTTTAAAATATAGTAAAACTTTGAAATTCAAGAATGCTAGCTCTGTGTGATAATTCGAGTTTCTTCACAGATATTTGATCATGTTTTGCATAATGAAAAAGAATTATGAGGACGGCAGTGACCGAGAGTTAATTAATTTATGAGGCCGCTTAATCTGATATTACGCAAATCCTGTCTTCGTCGGTAACGTTATGATAGAAATAAATTACTGCCGAATGTTGGCTACGTAAGGGCCGGGAGGAGAAGGGAGGGAGGAACGGCCGGATGCCCTCCAGGCGAATAAATAATCGATACACGAACACCACCCCCTCCTCCTGTGAGGATACCTAAATATATTTCGCACTCCGTATATTCTCGAGCAGCGGCATCGTTGCCATCGCAAGGAAGAAAGAAAGGGAATGATAGAAAGAAAGAGAGAGAGAGAGAGAGAGAGAGAGAGAGAGAGAAAATCTACATCGCAACCTCTGACCTGGGCCAAATTATCACCACTATAAAAACCACGCTACTCGCCATTAGCATTCGATCGACGTTATTTTATGAGGGATACGTACAGGGGCCAAGCTCGATGCCGACCGATCATTCTCTTCCTCGCTCTTCGCGCCGGCCGCCAGCTTCGCGTCTCGCGGTGAAATATAATATTACACGTTTCTGCCGATTGATTCGATTCTCCCTTCCGGGTATCCCAAAAAACACTGTAATTTTTCAAAACTTACAGGTTCGAGAATCATGATTTGCCTAAATCTATTCTCATCGTATTTCTTTTTGACAGCCTTAAAATGACAAACGCGAACCTTTATAATAATATATAATGAGACATAAAAAAAAACGAAAAAAATGGTTATTAATAATATATGATCACGTATGGTATATTCTTAATGGAGAAGAAATATAAGCATACATTACAATATTTTATGATAGAAATTAATTTAGTTTTAATTAAGTTAAATTTCCGGATAAAATTTAATCATCCTTCGAAATTTTAGTTTGTCATTATAAATATCAAGATTAAAACGTAAAACTTTTTAAAAATCTGCTCGAAAACACTATTAAAGAATAAGATTTTGTTATTTATTTCGATGCAAAAGAGAACAAGACATCTCTCTACGATCGATCGATCGATCGATCGATCGTTACGGACGCGCCCGCACGCACCCGCGACTCGTGTAAATCCACGATGAGAGGCGGGGGGGAAGAAAGGGAGCGAAACTTTTTACGATGATGGATCGCCGGTCGAACCGGACGGGAACGTCGGGCACGTCAGGTTCGCTGGGTACGGTCCCACATGTTACACGCCGTGGGTGGGGACGCGGGAGCCATACACGTCTCCCTGAGCACACATAAATTCGCGCGAACCCTCATAAATCGCGGGTGGTGGCGCGAGAGCGGGGGACGCGGGGGACGCGGGTCCGCTTCTCGCGGTTTCGCATACACGGCAATGCGGTCTCGTTTGGGAATCGCGTTGGAACCCGAGTCCCGGGAGGGGCCCGCGTAGTCACGAAGGCATCCGGTATAAGGCAGGCGATCGTCGAACCGCTCCTTCGACCGGTTTGTTCCTCGCCGCGAATATGAATGAAAGCATCCTCCGGAGCGCGGCGCGCTTTACCACGCCGATTATCGGTCGATGCAAGACGCATCGCGTCCCCAAATTTATCGCACGCGAAATTATTCTCAATGAAAAAAGTAAGCATTATTGTAATGGCGAGGCTGGACTTTTCTTATTCGGATGCTTTACGTACGATCGATATAAATTCGATGGAATGATTAGTAGGTGAATTTGTAAAAAACTTATAATTTATTTCTTTTTGTCTAAAGAAAGAATAGATACAATGTATATTGATGTTTTTTAAATAAGATAAAATTTCCATTAATTTGAATTTAATGTACTTGTATTGTGATGTGCTTTAATTAAAGCTTTTTTTCGCGATATTACATATTAATATTGCATGATTTATATTCACCAACTGTCATAACTAACGTCAACTTATTCATCTGTAAACCGATAACATCTGCGAGAATCCACGAGCCAAAAATCGCTGGTTTTCATAAAACATAGTATTTACGAGAAATGATCGACATTGGAAAAAAAATCGTCCATGTGTGAGCGACTCGTCGAATCATTTAAAAAGAGTGAGGTAGATGGGTTCCTACAGAAGGGAACAGCGGCCTTACATACTTGTTGGCCCACTACGCGATACGCGTCCTGCATTGATATTATTTCATTAACTTTTTGCCAATCGCCCCGCTTGTTGATATAGTGGTTCCGTCGATCCTCCTTACTCTCCTCCTCCCTCCGGATTTCATGCCTTCTTTCTTCCTCGCTATAAAACCAGGATCATCTTCCTCTTTTCGTCTCGTTCTCTCGATACTTTTCGATATAGATTGTACGTGCACCTGCCTGCATGGTTATAACGCGCAGGAGGAATGTACACGCGGTGATTTCAAGCCACCAGCCACTAATCTCTAATCACTTTCTGATCTGCGCTTTGATAAATGACGAAATAGCCAATCTTCAGCGATGTAAAATCAAACAAAAATCTTATACTGATTTGTCTGTACATTCATTAAGATTCTAATCGCCCATAGCCTCGAGTTGACTTTGACAGCCGTGCGCTTGTCGACGAAAGTCGACTTGGATCGCGCCGCGTCCTGTCAACACGAGCAACACGCCACGAACAGACTTGACTATATGCACGATATTAAAAAAGCTGTTAAAATACGCAACCTCTGCGATGATAATCAATATACTGTTGCAATCTCGAGGAATGTATTACAATTGTTTCGTGAAAAGTAGTTAACTTTTGAATAGTTTATTTTTGAATACTTTTATACTTTAAATAATACAGTGGATTTGTAATTAAAATTATATGTAATTAATTGGCGTATGTGTAAGTTCGTAGAATAATGACATTACAATGACAGTTAGAAATTAATCCCGAGCTTGGTTGCCCGTTCCGCTTCCTGCATGGAGTTGCAAAATAC
This sequence comes from Cataglyphis hispanica, assembly GCF_021464435.1. Lineage (NCBI taxonomy): Eukaryota > Metazoa > Arthropoda > Insecta > Hymenoptera > Formicidae > Cataglyphis > Cataglyphis hispanica. Next base: position 3,580,091 of record NC_065969.1, on the reverse strand, counting down.
GGGCCGCGAATCGCACGGCGAAAAAGAGCAGAGATCGGTGCTTTATTAACGAGGCGTTCCGCAATAAAGCGAGATGTGCGCGAGCTGTATTGCTCTCGTCTCGGGTCGAGAGAACCGCACGGAGGCCGCGCCGTTATCGGGCCAATCTTCCGAACGGTTCCGCGCGAGTTCCTCTTCGCAAGGAAGGCGTGTTCGAGGAGCATGAAAGGGATGTAGGTACGCGATACATCCGCTGCTCTCTTGCCTGCCCTCTCCTCCTTTGTACTCCTCCCTCTTGCTCTCTTTTTTTAACTGTGAACGAATCTGTGAATTTTTCTCAATTCATGACTCGCCATCTCTTCGGTATCAGCTCTTAAAAATTTTCAATAAAAATAGAGCATTATTATTATACATTCATAAGTTATAATTCAGCTCTGGAGTGAAAATATATTTTCTAATTTAATACTTTCGCTCTTTCAATTCCAGAAAGAGCAAATAAATCAATATTGATTTAAATAAACTCACGCAAATAGGCTCGTATATATTCTAAAATATATATATTTTAATATCTAAGATGCAGTTTATAAATATTATTGATATTTGATATTCTTATTATGCAGATTTCATCATTGGAATGAACCTTATCTTACAATCAACGCTTTATTTCAAAATAAAATTTATATTCTATTTTAAAAAAATTTTATTCTGCTCAATAATATTTCTCGAATTTATTCCTAATGACTGAATATCATTTCACAGAAAAACAAAATAACTTTATTCCAATTTAAATTTTTACTCGTAATTTATATTTGCAAATACGAGTTCTTACAAGTTCGTCAGAATTTATGATATCAGAGAGAGAGAGAGAGAAAGAGAGAAATTGGCCAAAATAATTGTGATGCTACTTTCTCAAATAATTCCTAAGACTTCTCGAAAGCATTTTACATGTATCGTGTATACCGTTGTCGTTTTTATAAAACTTCTTGCGGTAAAGTTGATCGTATCGTGGTTTTGGTACCGTTTGGTTCCACCTTCACAAAAAAATTTCTATGTGAAAAAACTGCATTTTAAAACAATCAACGGTATCCAATGATATACCTGGGATATATCATTATATTCGTATCTTATCTTTTAACAGAAAATTCATCTTTCGCATGAACGCGATTTCGTAAACCTGCGCTCCTACGCGTTTGTGAAAAGCATGTTCTTTCAAGTGCTCCGGCGAGTATGCAAGGCTCGCAAACATTAAGAAAGCGCTCCTTCGCGCACACCATGCAATCGCAATGGACCCTGCATTAAACATAAAGTTGCCCCCCGCCCCCTCTTCTGCCTCCACTGGAGGGCCTCGCGCGCGCGAAAGGCGACGCGGATCTCGATAAAAACCAGTCCCATTTTCCGCGCGTACAACCGATCTGACGCTCCACTATGGTATCGAGGGCTCGTATATAGCTGCGTTCCCTCTGTGCCTCTGTATATCTTTCCTGAGAATTTCTTTCTTACCTCTTGGTCGCCGCCGTCTCCGCCCCCGATGTTGCTCGTACCAGTTCTATAAACACGTATAAACATAATAAATTCTGTCGCCGCTAATTCTGAGTTTCTCTTTTTTTTCAGTTTTCAAAATCATTCTCCTCCACCGTAACGAAACACATATTCTTCAATATATCCACATATACGCGATTTCAGAAATTTTTGAATGCTAACTTTTTAAGGAAGCATTTTTCCACCCATATTTATAGGAAATTTTTTGTTCAGAATTAAATTTCTTATAAAATTTCAAAATCTGGCCGGAACACTTTGTGTATATATACTTAATGATTAAAGATAAAGATTTCTTATAAAATAATTAATAAATACATGTACCCATTAATTAAAGTGATATATTAAATATAATAAATAAAAACAGTTGAATCACAAATAGATGCCATCGATAAAAAAAAGAAAAAAAAAACGAGAATCACGCATAAGTTTCCGACAAAAATCTCAGGTATCCCACATGTTTATTCCGCGCCGCCGCGCCGCTCGAATTCCACGGTAGCGTTTGCGAAGTAACGTCGAAAGATCTTCCCAAGCGGGAACATCGCCGTCGTGCGGAGGCGCATATCGAACCGCAAACGGGCGACACGAGCTCCTCGGGCCCCTCAGGCCTTTTACGGGCTAAACGCTCGTTTCGAATGCCGTTCCCCTCGATCGAGACTGTGACAAAGCCGCGTCGTGCGTTTTCCACTTCTTGTCGACGTTTACGCCGTAAAACGCCGATGCCATCCGTCTTCCGAGAGGCAGACAGCGGTATATCCTGGACGGATCCTGTCGTGGAAACGCGCGCTCTGGAAGTGTTTATGGAGAACGTACGTCGAGAACACGAAACAGAGAGATCTTACAATAGAGATCCGATAATAATAATAGATAAACATGTCAGTCTAGTTTTAGAGCAACAAACAATTAATTACTTTTAAAATTGCATCACTAATAAAATTATTATTAAAAAAATTATATAATTATTGAGTTATAAATAATTTAATTAAATTTTGTATAGAAATATAATCTATATTATGCTTAAAAAAAAAAAGGATTTTTTGTATCCTAGAATATTTCAGAGTTACTATTCTGAACTGTTGTTTGATGATGTATAATCTTGCGAAAAACAATGAGTGACCGCGTAGGCGTTGATAAAGATTTAACAGCTCATTCACGTCGAACTGGCCATAAATATGTTTTCGCAAAAGGTCCCAGGAATGTTGTCGCGCGATCTCCCACGCGTATCGCGTACAATCTAAAATACTGAGCGAATATTAATTACGACGCGAGGTATTTTCGATGTAATGCGCGAAAGATCATAATAATCGATTCTGGTTATCTAGCTACCGCGTTTCACAATGCATTAAAATACAGATTAATCAATACGCATTCTCGCCGAATAGCACATTTTCTGCGGGCCACGAATGTCGTAAGAATCCTGAAAGCTGCGTAGGCAAGATAACGCACAGCGAGGTTTAGGTTGCGTCAGGAGAATAACGCATACGTAATTTATTAGCGTCGGAGAAAGAAAAATGATTCGATTTATTCCATGGTAGAAAGGCATTCGCGGAAAAGTTATGGCGTTTAGAGCGCTCCATGGCGTTTAGATTGCCCGCGGCGCGGCATAGTCCAAGGGCTATTAGGACGTGGAGAGTCTGCCGTTACGCGAACATCAACTACCCGAATGTTTTATTGTACGAACAATCTATTACTGAAACGATTTGCAGAAGTATCCAATTTAAATGCAAAACACTCTGCGGTACGAAATCTTTTTTTTTTTCGCAAATATGATATGCAATATAAATTGCGCATCATATTTTGAATTGCGTAGAGATGCAGAATTTACTGCTGATAAATATAGAATAAAATTGGGTGTACAAAAGAGATGACATATCATTATATTTCTATATATAATTTTATTTCTAAATTTTATTCCTAATTAAAGATGACAGAAAAAGATGCATCGACGAAATAATGAAATGTTTGACGCGAATTAAACAGAAACATGCGCGAAAATAAAGAGAAGAGCAAGTAGAAGAAAGAGACGAAGATTGAAGAGACGAGAGATCCCGACGCGATGCAGCCTCAGAGAATCGTTATTGTCATTTCACATTGCATAATAATACGGGCCTTGATTAATTAACAGTTTGATAGATTGCCTGCAGTCATACGGTATGGGAAATAATGAATCCGGTATATACTAACTAGGAAGATGAAGATGAATTGTTGTAACTAGAAGAAAATGACGACGGTGATGATGATGATGACGATGAAAATGAGAGGCGATAGACAACGAACAAGATTGCGAGAAAAAAAAACAATCAACATTGTATCCATCTCCTTCGCGTTTTTTTTTTTCACGCGGAATTTAATCACGAGATCGATTTATGCGCGATTCGCAATCACTCGGCTCCGAATCGATAAACACGTCTCGTCACTTCTGTCACGTAACGTTACGCAAAGCGCAAACAATATAATTAAAATTTATCAGGGGATATGTGACTTTTTTTTAGAACTTAATTACGGCATGGATTGCCCGTGCGATTGCGAACGACAAGCCATTTCTTCTGCCACCGTTGCTGCAACCGTTGTACGTATTACGTGGAGACATCTCACCTGCGGCTCGCATTATTTACAGACGTCGATTCGCATTATATGTGTGTTTACGATCCGAGACGGACAGAATTGTGCGTGGTTAATTTTAACGGGTCATAGCCAAGCGTGCGCGCCGCGTGTCCCACGACGATCTACGCGATTAATGACAGGCATTAAGGCAACGATAGCCGTGCTTTAACATAAAAGACAATGGAACCCGCTAACAGCTTCGCGCACACGTTTTCCTTAATGACCGTTGACTGGCAGAGAGTTTTTAACATAAGGCACCTTTGTACGCGAAGCATAAGGCGATCGGACTCGTTGCGCATCGACCGGCGCAATCCCAGCCGGCAATCTGTACAAATGACACGTTAGGCGACAGAGTTAAAACGGCGAGTTCAACTATTTTACCCTCTCGCTGCGCATCCTACTTCCAAGAATTGGCTTACGCCTACTTATAACAAGTGCGTTAAGAATAAGCACTCGTAGAATGTCGATTCAATTGCGAGAACAGGTTGCAAAGGTGAAGATTTAATTTAATCAAATTATTTTTAACAGAATATATAAATTATAATAAATCTCTATATATTATAGGAATTAAAAATCTATATTTTATTATATCCAACTTTTTTAATATTTAATATTGTGTTTAAAATAAAATTTAGAAAAAAAAAACAGATACAGTTGATTTTCCAAAGATATTGATATCAAGACTAAATCAGACGTCAATATAAATCGTTCTCCTAAGGATCTTTTCAATATATTTATTTGCATTTAAATTTTTTGAAAGACTCGTAGTTTGTCACGAGAAATCACAATCCTTAAAGAATATCGCGTTTCGACGAGTTACAAAATGTTGATTTGTAAAAATTAATTAATTATAAAAATTCAAATGCATTTATAAATATATTCGTTAAAAGAAGAATTCCTTAAAAGAAGAAACGTTCTTCGGCGTTCTCGATGCTCTAATATATAATTAGGTGGTCGTTTAGAAGAAGGCGATCGCTGTAGAAATGCGGGTGCTCTCCGAGCGTTAATGGGGACCGTCCTGGTCTATCATTACGCGTAATACGGACGTGTAATACCGGCTGGTACCTCGCACATTCGTACATACGTGTATACATGTAACGTGTACTTAAAAACGAAAACGCGTTTCTGCCGCTCGAACGGGAGAGATACGCGTGGACGAGAATGGACAAGCTATCGCCGTAAACATCAACAACATCCTGGGATGGATGGGCACCACCATCGGTGTTGCATACCCATCAGAAATTGCATATCCAGGATCTAATAATACATCCTATTAAGCCATCGCTTGCTATATTTCTTTGAACGGATATAAATATTTTAAAAATTATTTTAAAAAAGCAATGAGAAACATAATGGACATATAATAGAAATTTAAATAAAGAATCCTCTTAATCGAAAATAAATATGGGTGATACTTTGTTTTTTTTTTTTTCTATCACGTTAATAATTTTAAAATGATAATTGATTAATACATACAATAACAAATTCTACAGATAATCAAAATTGCGCGTTTAGAAAAACAGGATCGGAATCCTCGATTGTTATTTTGAGAGAAGGAAAGCAGGAAGATGAAAGTAGGAGACTAAGATTATAATCTCGCGATTCCGAGAAACGCGATATTTGTTATCATTAGCATTAGTATTCGCATCAAGCGAGCGCCTTCTTCTGATGCGAGAGGATGATCATCCATGGGTGACGAGAGCGAAAATCGCGGAAACCGACATTACGTAATTGGCTGAGGGTTTTCATTAGAAATCATTATGAGGCTACCACTCCTGTGGCTCAACAACGTTGAGGAAACGGAATTATCGCGGGGAACTCGAAGATACGAATAAATACGGCAGCTCTTTCAACCGGGTGGACGGGATGGTTAGTCGACTGTTACATTCAACCATCAAGGTCGCAATTTTCTGGTACCGTTAAGGCGCTATAAATTAATTATCCGCGTGCTTTTGCATCGGGAGGGAGATTATAGTTATCGCGCATATTGTGACCGCGGCAATCATATGGAGTCTCGTATAAAATCCAATCTCTTCTAGAGACGTTCAAATCACGCTGTAATCAATGCGACACGTGTTTCGCAGACACTGTCACAATTACCTCTTTAAATTTATTGATGATAAAATATAAATTTATCAAATACAAATGTATTGATATATTTATTATACAGTTAGTTTCTTAGAGTTTAACTTGTTATTTTTATCGATATTTAAGCATTTCAAATTCTAACAAGAATATATCGTTAGTTTTATTGCGCACTGCGAAATGAGATAATATATAAGTCAGATAATAAATAAGTCAATCAGATTCTGATTTAACTAATTCTAATTTTTTTCTTTTTATCAAATTTTGCCCACGTTCATAAATGCCGTTACTCCAACAAATATAAAATTTATTATTACTTAAAAATTTTATTATTTTATCATCAATTGTATTTTATTCAATCGATTTCAAAGTTCGGTTTTCTATAATCTATACTATATGTTAAATGCTGTCTGCTAGAAACATGTCATTTATACGTGGTATATCATATCGATTATTCGCATCACATTGTTGCGCACAATATCGTGCCGCCGGATCCTGCTGCGATCAAGACATTCCTATTGAATGTTCCTGCGGCAGGAATCGAGATCTAAGGTTCGAGAAGCCTTACTGGAGAAGAAAACTAGTAGCCTTGAACGGCCTCCTATCGCAAACATAACGCTCGAGGCATCGAACGGCTCGCATTATCGAGGATAGAAGCTAGACCCCCGCGTGTTGTGCTGTCTCATGTTATCTTCTTCTCTGTCTTTCTCTCTCTCTCTCTCTCTCTCTCTCTCATTCTCTCGATTTATCCCTCGTTCCTCTTTCTCTTTCTTCTCGTCGTGCGTGTTGTCGGAGATACACGCACAGTTTATGGTTCTTGTCAATAGCTATGAACAGCCCACGAAAGGCGGAAGCGCGTTTACTGCCGGACCCTATGGCCCCTATTCGGATTTGCGATTGTGTTTTGACATCTAAAGACCCTAGACGATCTTTTTACAAACGCAAACTAATACTTGAAGTGCGTGTTCTACGATAGTACTTATATTATCGAGAGAATGGACTTTATTGATCAGAAAGTAATGAAAAATAATTCAAGAAAAAGAACTTGTGTTTCATATTTTAATATTTTTCAAAAATGACAATTTTTTTTGTAAAGACAAAAATAATATCACAAAATAATACTAATAGACTACAAACCCAAATCAGAAATCAAAATTTGTAAAATAATATTTTTGAGAAAATATATTAAATATATAAAAAAAGTATAATACTAATAAATTAATATTTCATCTTGAACAAATTATTTTACGGCATAACTAATCGATTTAATAAATCGAAATAATAGATCATCGATCCGAAATTAACATCGTGAAGAAACGATTAGTTTGTGTAGTAGAAATGTAAAATCATAATCTATGAAAACATGAGTTGTATGATGTGATTCGTCGCGTCCTAATTAAATCTTCGAAGAGAGTACAACAACTGCGAAGCTATGAAGAGAGCCATTGTATGCAAACGATACGATAAAAGAGTATATATTCATAAGGTTTATCAAAGCGATCGATATGAAAAATCGCAGAGAGAAGTGTACGGCAGTCCCTTCTATATAAATGTAACGCCCGAGGCTTTGGGAGAAACGGGTTCGCATTTTCTATTCGTTCACATTTACGCGCACATTTATTCGACGAGCAACGTGCATTCGTGACAGAAGTGATCCGCGAAATTATGATCACCGACAGCAAATAATATCGCAAGAATGCCAACGTCATTACGACATAAATCTACTCCAATCAATATTTCAAATTTTCACGAAATATGAGTTATATTGTTTTTATATAAAAAAAAAATAATCTCTAAAAATACAAAAACATTTTATTTATGCTATTTTATGGCGTGATTTTTTTATCTAAGACAGGTGATAAAAATTTATTGATACTTACCAGAATTAAAAAGAGTCAAACTATCTCTAACAATCACAGACTTAGAGTCTCTGATTAAACTGTGCATTCTATAGATAGTCTAATGAATATTGTTGTATACAAATAATTTGCTATTTTTCGGAATTTAAGCCATTAATTAGTCCTCTAGACATCGTCTTGTAGAGAAATACGCGACGTTCAATTACGCGACGTTCAATTACGCGTCGGTACGCGCACGCAACGGCCCCTGTGCACGGCGCATTATTCGCTGCTTACGATGGCTGATGGTCGGCTGATAAATTTACGGCTCTGCTCCCGGTATGCTCGGAACGAGCGCAAGAGGAGAGGCGGCCCTTGTATTTACGGGTGCAAATGCTTTTTATTATCCATGCATGCGGTAGGTCACTTCCTCTCGTTCGCGTGCCCCATGATTCCTTTAGGACGCGAGAGCGGGAGCGCATCCTCTCGCCGAGGGACAATTACGCGATTAGCAGTTTAGCACTTTTTGTTTTGAGGCAGTGTGTGTAACGAAGTATCTCTTAATATCATAATGTCGGGTTGTCGTGAAAGATTTCTTGACTTTTCTAACGCGACTCGTGATTTTAATAATACGAGATTTCAGGATTCTTTTAGAACTTAAAAATTGTTGAAAGCTTCAATAGAGATTTGATATAAGTAGAGATTGTATGTAGCAAGTATTAATTATTAATGAAAGTAAATCAATTATTATTTTTTTTCTTCTAATTTTGAACATTAATCATTTCAATTAAAAAGAAAGTAATATTTTAAAATATTGTTATTTAAATAAAATTGTCAATATCCTCAAAGAGTTTAATACCAAAAAATATATTTTTAAAATTTGATAATCTGAGAATTCCTTTTTAAACTGAAAGGGACTCTCCAAATCTCAAAATCTACATATATATGTATCGATAATTTAAGTGTTAACGAGGATATTACTAGCAATAGATATAATAATTTAATGCAAATAAATTAGTAACTAGAAACAAGATGCAAACAGCGATAAATATTTACAATCTCGTCGACGTTGAAACGATCTGATATGAACCGTCGCTTGGACATGCGCCCGATAACGCTCCAATAAATCGATAATTCAAAATGATGTACATAGATTTTTCACTTAAAATCGACCTTGAGACTCGTACTTTCGTTCTAACGTTAAGCGGTAATTGATGCGTTATGATAAAACATAACGATCGCGGTTTGCTCCTCGGTAATGACAAATAAATTACGTTGGTCCCGATATTTACGGAAATCGCGCATGGAACTACAGGAGGTCTATAGATTTTCTCTCTTCCTGTAAATATAATACCACATCGCGATAACATATTGGCTAATAATTCAAATCGGCCGATCCTGTGGCCGGCGACCCGGAACGACGCGCGTTTTAACGTGCGTCAAAATTTTTCGCCGCTTATCGGTCGCGCGCGTGTTCGTGGATCGCAGATGAGGAACGCGGATCGCATCTCGCATATCGAGTTTGCGAAAACTTCGAGAGCCTTCGGATGCGCTTCGTTGAACAGCTGATCGCGCGCGTGAGCAATAAGCGCCGAGCAATAAAGTATCCTTAATACGCCCGTCGACCGAATACATTATCGCCTTAACGATTCGGAATGCGGACTGCCAGCCGTAATCGGACGCACGCCTACGGCATGAAGATTCAACGACGTTGGCGCCAGAGTTCTGGATTCTATTGTAATGACTTCAATAAAATTTTATGGAAAGGATTCACTCTTGTAAAGAGAGAAAAAATTAAAAAAAAATTAAAATATAGAGAATAAAAATATTTTTGCGTAAGATGTATGTTTCCTACTAAAAACTCGATATAAAATTATGCGTTTGTTATACTAATGAAAGTGTTATTTAAAATATGTAATTGATTTTACAAATCAGAAATAAATATCTCAAATATGTATTTTTCGTTGAAAATTTTAAATAATTTCAAGTAATTAAAATAATTATTTTTTTTTTTTTAATTTTAAGGGCAATACAATATTTGAATATTGTTTTTACAAATTTATATATATATATATATATATTTTTTTTTTTTAAACAATACTGCTTAAATGGTTATTGTCAATAATTTATACTTTCACTATTGACTATCGCAAAAATTATAATTATCTTGTTTCAATCCTTTATCAAAACTTTATTTAGATTTTTGAGAAATTAAATATGTATTTATTAGGTTTTTAAAAAATTAAATATGTCATATCAGAATTTTTTTTACATATAATAAATACCGCTATGACAGAGGAAAAAGGAGAGATAGAAAGAGGAAGAGCGAAATGCTTGTTTTTTGGGAAGGTGCATCCAGCGGGGGCCGAAGACGGATGATTCCTCGGCCGGGTACCATTTGACCCCCATTACCCTCTCATTCGTTCTCCGCTGGTCCCTCGATTTCCGTCTCTTAATTTTTCTGCCGAGCATTGAAATCCCCGACGAATCTGTTCTTGAGAGATGTCGTCTGCAAACGCAAATGCATTTCTCATATAAGTGACATATCAAAATTAATGTTTCCATTACTTCGGTATATATGTAATTTCTCAATTTCTCGTTGTGCCACGATACTCATACGCGATACATTACAACATCACGGCGCAAAATCTGAAGAACTTCTGAAACATGAAAGCAAATAATTAATTATTCCTTTGATTGATCCATTTATACAGACAATCGTACGGCATTATTATAGTTGCATATCCAGTCGCTGTAGTCAATGATTCTATTTATACGCGATAGAAAATTCCTTAATCGATATCATAAATCTCAGCGTCATTCACCTCTCGAAAACTTTTCTTTATTCATGCGGGCCAAATCAATATCGCTCGAAAAATGCATTATTCCATTATCGATAATCGAATTATCTCGTACTAAAACGGTATTAGATTTTGTTACAGATCGATTTTCAAGAGTATGCCATTTGACCTCCATTACCCTTTTGTTCGTTCTTTCTCACTTTTATGATCTCTTCGTCTCTCCCTATCTTCTCCCCTTTTTTCATCCCAATCCCTGCATTGTTGTTTCTCTTAATTTTTCTTCGCCGGTATCGAAACTCTGTCGATGGAAATGGGCCGCCGGAAGAGTGGGAGAGAAGAAGAGGGGGAGGGGGACGCTATTTATTCTCAAGAGCGTACACCTAGGGTACACAGATATCTCGCCCCGAGGGCGGTTGCGCAAGGATAATAATTATCGTCCCGGCTGCGCGTACCTGAAGAGTCGTGAGCGGCGGCGATCAAACGAGTCTGCCGAACGAGCGAGTCGCCGCCGCGAGGATGGCGGGGACGAGAAAGGGGCTCCGGGGGCCTGGAGAGAGAAACCGGGGTCCCGCCGCCAGCACCTGCCAGGCCGGGGCCCCTCACAAGCCTACGAGGTCGCGACACGCGAATCGATCGAAACGAGCCGATTCCTTTTGTCTCTGATCATCTCTCGCTTTTTCGTATCCACCGTGAGTATTTTCACCAATCAAACTTTCGTCTTTAATAACACACTGTGTGTGAATCAATTCGATTCAGTAATGATAATGTCAATTATGCAGCTGTAATAAGATTTATTATAATTAGTTATAGTAATTGATAAATAAACAAAGTTTACTCGAGTAATATTAATATTAATATTTTTTAAAATCTTGTTATAAAAACTAACTCGTACATTCCTCCTCGATTTTTTGTGATGTCACTAAGTTAATTGTTGATAAAAAAAAAGAAAAGAAATCATTAGCAATTTTATTGATAAAAAAAAACAATATATTATGCAAACTATATTTGCATTTTAATAATTGCGACTTAATAAATTTAACTTGTAATTGTATTTGCTATTAGAATAAATGGCCCATGTATCCTAGTTAGCTCTTCTAGTAAACATGATTGTTTTTTTATTTCTTTTGAATCTATGTTGACTCGGTATGCAAACCATTTATGAAAAATGTATCTATTTCTTTTCTTTCTTTTGACATAATATGCGACTACCACTATCGCCGACTATATATCGCCCTGTCAGAGGCATACTTGTATCGTGGTTCCGCGACAGAAGGACTCTCGAAGAAGCGTGGGTCCGATGACGCGGCTCGGGCCTGTAAACCTTACTCTGCACCCTGGTCAGTGGCCCCCAGTAGAATAATATTCCCACGCCTGCGCGCAACATCTCTGGACCTCGCCTCACCACTTTACCACCGAGGCAAGACAGGTAGAGAAAGTCTATTCAGTTAAATGACATCTGTCCCGATATCCATTAAATTTAATCTATAGACCATGAATCTCACTCTAAAAACACTTCACACTTTTTTTATATATAAATTTATTATTATTATTTAATTAATATTATTTTAGATATTTCCAATAAATATCTATGAAAATTCTTTAATAAAAATTGACATAATAATAAATTAAAAATTATTGACAAGCATTAATGACGGAAATAAAGAGACTGGCACGATTGAAGATAATGCTTTGAGATCCTCTCGCTTCTGATAAATTCCCGGCGCCAAAAGCTCGTATATGCAGATAATTGCTAATATGGTAGCCCAACGCGCTTCTTCCACCTCGTGGGAACGTATCCTCGGCGCGTCCTGGCATCGCGCCCTTGGCCTCCACGTTGCCTCATGGTGGCCACAAAGTCGGCACACGAGCCGCGCTTATCACTCGCTGAGATTGTAAACCCGCGGTACTGCTCGACGTTCCTACGTCGCCATGCGTGCCGCGATGGACGCGCGATTAGAACCATCTCATCACATCAATGTGCTTGTCAACAATTAATGTCTGCCAAATAATCTTTTTCAATTACATATCAAATAATTTAAAGAAGAAACAAATTCGATAGTTAATTACCTAATGACAAAACTGAGCAATTAAAAAATTAATTTTTATAATCTTTTTTATAAAATTAATAGCAATTTTATAACGACTATATGAAAAAAATGTTTTAATGTTACAATAAAAATGACTGATATTGATATATACAAAAATACTAAATTATTTTTATAAAATATCGTAAAAATTAGATGATCCTTCGTGAGAATCATCGTCAAATTAAAGCGGCAAATGTGATAGAGATGCGCTCTCATGTGTATAACAGAATTATAACTCGCTACTGTGTATAATGAGCCGTGGCGATCTAGTTGACACGTGTTTTTGAGCAGGTAGCCATCGTTCTCATTGAAATACATGCCGGAGAATCGCCGCAGGTAGCATCGCTTAGATTTTAATTGCCTGAAACGTAGATTAAAATTCGAATCCACTCGACAAGCTAGTGCACGTGTTTGTACATATATATATATATATTCCACACGCACATATGTAGAGCAACACATTTGACATCTTTGTCAATCAATTATTTTCTCGAAGTACATCTTTCTAATCGTCCAATCTCGATATCAGAATAGAAAAGATGTTCGATAATCATGACAAATTAATATACCAGATACTTGCCATATGCAAGAAATGTAAATTATATCAAATATTTCTCCAATTATATGTCGAACATGAGAAAAACGCGTGTTCAACATGAGACACGTACACGGGGATTCGAATGACGTGTACGTCACGCAGGCATAAAAAGGCACAGTGACAACTCGCACCACTAATTCGTCGTCGGCTACGACAGCAAAAATTGCGAGACGCGACAAACGGTGCCGCCACCGTGTCTCTTGGCTTTTAATTCCCGTCGTTCGACTTATTCGTGATCGGGAGGGAGCTTGTGACCTACTTTTTCTGTATTGCTATGCGATGCGCGTTGTCGCATCACCAGGACGATCGATCAGCTCAAGAAACACACCTGCGGTTTTGCGCACGAAAATATTTCTTTGCGAAATTACTCTTGTTACGAAATCCATGTTTATATAAATATAATCAATGGTGGACATAATTATCATTTAAATGATGTGTGTTTCAATAAAATTTTATTTAAAATTTTTTTTTCTTTTTCTATAAGAATAATAGATGCTTGATACATAAAAATTGAAATTATTAATTTCAAAATAATTTAAAAAATATATCTATTTACACACACACACACACACACATACATAAAATACAGATTGTGTCACATATTTTATTATATCTGATTACAAAGTTATAATTGAGAGACAGATATTTTGAATAGGCAAAGAAGCTCAATAATTAGATCATTACAGAACTTTTCCATCTTATAATTGATACTGAATCATTGACACTATCAAGCACATAGTTTGTGGACTCAAGCATGTAGGTGGGCATGTGGGAGCCGCGTCTGGTCCTTATCTCTCTATCGAGTCTCCGATGTATCGAACGAATAGCGAGCGAATGTTGCGGGCGCGAGAGTTCGAGGTGCGGACAGGACTCGATCTACATGAGAATACCGTGTCGAGGCTCCATAACGAGAGACCGTGTAACGCCTACGCGATTGCTCCGCTATCTTGGCTTTTATACGACGAAGTCATATGCGATCGTTCCCTACCTTTCGCTCTTTACGCTCTTGTACTCGGGAACGATGATGAAGAGAGCAACCTCCCGCGGATAGAAGAAGATCCGTTTTAACGAACGCCCCTTGCTGGATTTATGCCGCCGTTTATCAAACACGGATGAAAACGTAAGCGAAACGCACTTCGAAGCGCAGTGGAGTGAATATGCATTTTAGGATAACTGATATACATATATATATATATATATATATATATACTAAAAATAAAATATTTTATTCATGCATAAAATCTGATTTAAATCTGGAAGTTAGATCTTTTGGTATTAATTATAAATTATTATTATAATAAATAAGAAAGAAAATTTTTCATCTTAAAAAAATATATATTCGTATAGAAACATATACATACTATTTTTCAAGTCTTATATAAAGAGAGGAATGTTTCAAAAGACTTAAATGTAATTACTCGAGCAAATTTAAAACGAATATTGTAACGATGAGCGACAATAATCGATAGAGTTCAATCGAATCGCTTATTATCTTCTTGAATGGTCAACCGGTGATGAAGCTTGTACAATTTATATCGTCGCTCGTAATCCATGGCACGATAACATTAGCGATATATCTTTATTAGTTCGCTATCTGCAAACTGTCTTCGTGATCAAGTGTTAGCAGTTGATTATGGGCGTGATCTCGACTATCGCGACTATGAATAAGATCTAATCTGGAGAGAACTCGTTCCCCAACGCTCCACTTTCGATTATGATTAAACATCCGCCGGTATTCACCTACTTATCATGCTCGCATCCCTTTTATCATCAGGACAAGATAGCTAGGAAGTCGCCGGCCGCGAAAATTCATGTCGTTGAGACCGCCGGATGCCATTAAGCCGATGGATCATCGCGATTACGCGATAATCGTCTAAGCCTCGAAGTGTGCGACATCGACGTGCCAAATCTATAACAGTAATATCAGATTCATATCAGTCTGGTGATGTCTTCCTTCTGCGGTGCAGGAAGAGCAATGGTGACGATGGGACGTCCCGCGGCAGGTAGAAACACCCGTTACGGAGAGAACGGCTTCCCGGGGCGACTCCGTCGTTTATCAGACACGGGAGGAAGGAAGCCCGATGCGCGCGATGAGGATAATGGAGCGTTTGATTTTTCATCTTGCTCGCGTGATACAGCGACTTCTGCGCGGAGAAGACGCGCTCGAATGCGCGCATTTTCATGGAGGTCACGTAGCATCGATAAAATAAATGTCTGTCTTCGCCTTGCAAAGTCGTGTTCGCAGAGGCTTCTGCCCGACGTTTCCTCATTTACCGCGTAATTGATTGTGCAGATAATAAAGAAGTAACGGTTATTCCCGATATAAGAACAATCGATTGTAAAAAGTACTACGTTATTAGAATAATATACCAATTTATCGATATTAATAAAATGAAAAATTATGATTTTTTATAAGAAATTGTTTTAAAATATAATGCACACGTAAATTATATATAATACGCTCCTATTCAATAAAGATAAGAAAAATGTCAAAACATCAAAACTAAAAATTTTATATTCTCATCATTTATCAAGTTCATTTCAAAAGCACTTATCAGCATTCATTAAATTAATGCTCTCAGAGATACTGTTATCACAAGAACTACCTATATAATATCTCTGCCTATTTACATCAAATTGTTATCGTTATGTATTCACTTCTCTTTTGATGGTATCTTATTTGAACAATAAAATGTATATACTTTTTAAAAAAATACTCATTATAACGGACTTTCCTCTCTAGATATCAGTTATCTGTTTCCGAATCGCGTGCTCATGAAGATAAGCGTGAGTCAAATCGATAAGAGTTTCCTATATCAGTTTAACTGACAATCATCGAATACGATCGCGCTAATGAAAGCGATTATGACTTACGTAAATTAAAATACAAAGTGTACCTAGCTCGCGAAGAATCGATATTAAACGTCGTAATATCGGTGATGTGAGATCGTATCTTCCTCCTTTGTGTAATGATTATAAAATATTCAGACCAGGACAGATGATAAAGAGTACAATCATCAAAGAATCGACAGATCCTTTCTTCAGAGCTTCCTGGAGAGTCATGCTCCCGTTTATTAAGAACAAGATAAAAAGAAAACATCATCTGATTTGCGTGTAGAGTAATCGAGAGCATTCGTGTAGTAATCAAAAGTAATTTTCAAATATGTGATAAGGATGCAATTTCTAAAGATAATTACTTAAATCAATTCTCAAGAATATATTGCTAAAAAAAACTGATATATCTATTATTCTAAATTGTTAGATTAAAATTATTTCATAATCATCAATATATAAAATAAAATTATTGCACTTCTTTTTTTTGTGATAGAGATAGTCATTTCGCTAGTATTTCCCAAAAATTAAAAATAGAGAATTTAAAACGAAAGCATTCAAGTAAGAGAAACTGAATATCTAAGGATATCTCGAAACCTTAAGAAATTGAATTCTTTGATTAGAATCTTTCGAAATTCAAAACTCTCGATGCGGTAGTCGAGTCTTAATCTGGCTCTAATTCGGCGAGTCTTCCAACAGCTGTAGATCAACGCGGTAGCTAAAGCACTAACCGCGTGGATGGACGTGCGTTACGTGCTTCTTGCAGTTATCTGCTCGTCAAGCGGAAGCCGTCTCGCAAGTTTACATCGATTCACCCCGCCGCGGCGATCATATACCACCATCATGCTGATGTTGCGTAATTGCGGCTTACGACCGACTAAGCAAACTGATGAGCAATAAAATGGTACCCGTGGTATCCCTTTTGCAAGCCTGATGAACGCGCGACTCTCGAGGCCGTTATCGAAAATCAATCTGTTACTTTTATTCCTCGAGGATCTTTTTTATCAGAAACATTCTAACAGAATATATTTTCTCGTAAATTATGGGATGTTTTATGTAAAGCTAAAATTGATTGATTATTAATGTTTTAATCATATAAGCAAGATAAAAAAAAATTTCTAATTTAAATTTTTTTTTAATTAGAAAGGATATTATGTATATGACTTCAACTTCAAAAATAACATGATTAAGAAATAAATATATGTAGAATAAAAATGTGCATCATTCTTTGTATATATTAAAGATATACATGTCTGTATATATATATATATATATGCATTAAGCAGCAATACTATTTTCATTAATCATTAAAGATTAAGTTTATACAAAGTGTAGAAAATAGGCGCGACCTTTTCTACTAGGAATCGATGTCTCCCAGTTTACGAAGAGAGTTCAAACCGATTGACATTAATCGAGACAAATGATCATTATGCGAAAAAAGGAGAGAAATTTTCAAATGAGAATTGAGACAATGTAGGAAATGCAATTTAATTCCTTTAGCTTATCTTAAATATACCGGGAATATAAACCTTATCGGGAAAATTAATTTTTCGATAGCATGCAATTAATTATAGAGAAGAAAATTTATTTCGTAAAATAATTTTATATCAAAGAGAATAATATTAGAGAATATTAAATTCAGATAAAATTGAATATAAATTGTAGTATAAAATATCGAAAAGAATTGTTTGAAAAAAAAAAAAACATTACAAATTATAGTGTAATTTAAATAATGCATATATAATTAATTTACTGCTATTTAATTAATTAACTATTTTTCATTATAATACATTATAAATCATCAATCTTTTTTTAAGCGTACGCAAATGAAGCAAATGTCACATTAAAATTTTATTAAAGTTTTCTGGTAATATTATTGCAATTATGTGAGAGGAAGAGAGAGAAAGAGAGAGGAAAATGAAATGATTTTATGTACACAATATTCTTCGCGATATTATACGGTGATAAAACGATATACAGGATATTAAAGTTAAAGTAATAAACTTTTTGACGAGCTGTTAATATTTTCCCGTGATACTTAACCACCGTTAATTTCTTAATCGTTTGAAAATATTTAACATTTCGTTGGAGAAGAGATCTTTATCTTTGCACATTTTATTACATTGTAGAATCAACTCTTTCGTTCAAAGTGGCGTTAAAAATATGATAACTCGATCAGCGGGGACTTCGAGAGGCAAAATCAATTAGCCGTTAAATTTAATTCGACGTGGCCGTGCAACGTGTCGCAAGAAACACATTGCGTTCCGCGCGGATTCGCCCGCGGCCATTAACAGCTCCGCTTGTCCGTTCCGCTTCGACCGTAATTAATTAAGCTGAGCTTACTGCCTGCTCACTTACCCGTCGGCGTCAACCGATCCTACCACCGTACCATCATACGCGAATATCAGCAGGAAGTGTCCGCGTGAGACATCTCGCTGACGAAAATATCGTTATAAGTTGCCCTCGGGCCAGCTGCTCAGGGCATTACGACGAAGCCGCAAACAAATAAATATGACGAAGATGACGCGGTGCTTGTGTGTGTGACTCTTAAATCAGTCCGGCTTTCTGCATCCAGCATAAGCTCGGATTTTCATACGCGGACCTACAAGGATATTTTTCCAATGTGACTCATGTATGTCACAGTTCTCTTCGTCACGTAATACGCAGGAAATACCGGAAATATTTCGCCTATTCTCTTTTGTGAGAAGAAAAGAATTATAATTATCTCGAGATGAATTAAAAAATAAAATTTTGTATGTACTTTTAATAATTTATTGCAGATTCTCACATAAAAATATATTCATGGATTGAAAATTTAAAGAATTGTTGCTTCACATATCTAACTGACACATATATCGTAATGTGACAGTCTAAAATCTCATAAATCGTAGATCACAGGGGCGTGGCTGTTTTGCGCGATAATCAATCAAGATCTAATCCGTAATATATTTAAGTAGTACCTTGGAAATGTCCAATCTATCTTCTATCAATCTATCAATCTTGGGTGCCTACAAAGATTCCTTCCATTTGGACAAGTAGAATTAGCCGATGGCCCTCTTTGGGGCGAACGACCGGAACTAGAGTCATTATTAATCGGCATGGACTTAATTACTCTTTTCGGTAATTACGGTTTTTGTGGCGTTACTACTTCGCGATTGGAAAGAAGCGTTTTATTAGTGCCTCATACAATTCGTGATAAGATACGTCATTAAGTTACCTACTAGGTTAACTACTAGGAAAAATTTAAATATCCCCGATACGATTGATTATAGATTGATTATAGAAGATGTATAATCTCACAATTCCACAATCGTCTATTGAAGCTTAAGTATGCATGCTGATTATGCATTCTGAATAATAGAACAAGCGGTTTTGAATAATAAAAGATGCACGACTCATTAATCGAGATCATATATCAATCTATTCTTGTAAATTCGCTTTGTCTCTTCCTCTCATCTCTCAATTGATTAGAGTATAGATTCCTATTGATTGTTATTATGCATGATATCATTTACACTGTATCACGTAAATAGGAATTCTCAAATATAATGCATTGTTTAATATTATACGTACATGACAAGTTTTATTATTAAATTTTATTATAAAATTTTAAAACGTGTAACAAAGTATGAGATACTTCATAAAAAATTTTAGTTTACATACAATATACGCTAATCCTCTCACGTAGAAAAAGCCGAGACTAAGAAAATAAAATATGCTAATGCGTTGAGGATACAAGAATCCAAGCAAGAGCTTGTCTTGTCCGAGTCTCGGAAGATGTATGGATCATAAGTCAAGGATATCTCCCGTTCCTGCTGATTCGCGACGTTGACGCCGTGCAAATTGCGGTCCGGTCGACACACAATAAGGGCGTTTCGCGAGAGGATCCATTGAGTTAGGCGGAAAATAATGCGCGGATGGTGATGAGACGATGACATCAAAAGAGACGCCAGGTTCCTCTCTCCTCACTCATGGCAAGGTCGCGCGAGCTCTCGTCGAGATCCGTACCCTCTCGCGAACAATTATCTTAATAGCGCGAACGGCTCTAACGAATAGCGAGGTTTTTGCTCAGACGGAATAAGGAGAGAGAAAGGTAGGACGCTCGTCCCTCTGCGGTCTATCGTCCGCTCGCCTGATGAACCGCGAGGCTACGTGAGGCTCGTTACCTCAACGATAGTACGAAAGAGCCGCTCAAGAACAATCAAGAGAAGCGGAAAAGCTCGCTAAACTGAAACGGCAAAAATATCTGTAAGATCGCATTGAAAAAGGAAACTTTGTTATAAATTGGATATTCATTTATATGACAACGTGATCTTTAAATTTGTCATGTTGCGCGTTTTAGAAAATACAAGACTCTTGTTGTTGTATTTTTCTTAATAATAAAAAAAATTGTGATATTTCTATATATTTAAAATACTTTGTAATTAGAATGACGATTTTGAAACGACTTCAAAAAGATTATTCTCAATCATTTAATGCACTTTTCAGTGTACTCGATTCGTGTCACGTTTTTCATGCTTATGTAAGAAGTGAGAACGCTTATGTGCAAGTTAATAAATCACAATCACATGAAATTACATAAAGCTGAACAAAAAATAAAATACGCATATATTTTCTTTTATCATCGCCAACTTACTTAGTTACAAAACTTTCCATAACAACAGTAGAGAAGATATCTTAAAATACACATTTTATAGATTAAAAAAGTTATATAAAAAAAAATATTTTATTTTTAAAGAGCTTTTTATTTTTAAAACATTATATTGTAATATTATAATTATTCTATAAAAGCTCATATTATATTTTTATTCTTTAAAGATTTCTTCCATTTTGAAGGGTTAATTCCAGCTTAATTCGTTTTAATCTAATCTCAGAATTTTATCTCAGAAATATTCTGCACAACAGTTTACAAGCCCTCACAAGTTTATACCTCCTTCGATCGTACGGCCTATAGAAACTAAACAATAAAGTACAGATAAAAGAAGGGAGGAAGGATGGGAAAGGCTGCAGAATATACCAAAGAATCCCCGAGACAGGCGATTATTAAGCCTTCGCGAGAAAAAAGTGCCGGCAGATTCACGGGTGATGAAGAAACGGCGTATAGACATTTTATCGAAGGCTACCGACGACGGCTCGATTGGTTATCGAGAATCGATCACCGGAACCGCTGAACGGCGATCAGCGTTTGGAGTCGTAGAAATCTCTTGTTGCTTCCTTGCGGCTCCTATCCGCTGAAAGATATGACGTTGATTGCTCGTCGGTGGAGGACCCAATGATGCACGGCCCGAGTCGATGACCTCTGCGACGCCCGACCTTTCGAAGAGTGAAGAGAAAACCACAAAGAGAAAAAGGAGAGAGAGAGAGAGAGAGAGAGAGAGAAGAAAGGTTCGCGGCAAGAAGAACTTTGACTCCCTGAAACGTCAGTTTCTTCGTCATCGTCATCGTCTTCGAAGAGGACGAAGATGCTCGCTTCGTGCATAGCGGGCGGCTCGAATTCTTCGATGATTTCTCCAAGTTTTTCACACCTTGCTAGATTGCTGGCGATATCCCGTTAGCAAGCCAAAGGTTAAACGATGGCTAATGTTAACGCGAATCGAACGATGACGTTCGCAAATCGATCGTAAATTCGCGACGATTGCAATCAACGATTATCTTCGCGCTTCGATCAACCGTCAGAAGATTCTTCTAATTCATTTTTTGCTCAAGTATTGCAAATCGTAATGTTTCCTTTTAGCCAATCGGGAAATACAATCCAAATACTTGATAAAATTAATCTGAATCGATAATCGGATCACGACTGATGTAATAGACTTTGGAAAAAAATTCTAAAAATTCACGAGTTGAAATGAATCTGTTATCAGATCAAAATCAATTTATAGAAATCCATTTCTTGACGAGATCAAAAAGACGATGTTTGTTAATTTGATATATCGAAAAGGCGATTGGCTTTCCATTCGATCGATAAAATTCTCTCCGAAAGCATTTGGAGAACGGGCTATCCGAACAACGCGAGCCATCGTAAAAATTAGGATAACGCCAAAGGTGCCGATCGGACAAACGAGTCGTCTCCGCGCTCTTTTATCTGTTTACGAGTTTCGGAGTCGATGCGACGCGAGGCGGATAAAAAGTCGATGAATGGCGAACGACACGAGTGGGGTAGCCAGCTTCAACGTACAAGAGGAAGGCAATACTTTCTGCAGGAAGAGGAAGAAAGAAAAAGAGAGAGGTTCCTCTTCTCCAGTACCTTCGTTCAAGGTGAATTCGTCGATAACGTCCCACGCCTACCCGCCCGAATAATTAATCATCTGTTGCCGATGAACTGACGTACCGTTAAAGCGGGCCGCTTTCAGGGTACGTTGATCCTGCGCCGAGTAAAAACAATTTCGACACAACTATCCCGCGACATCAGAAAGATGCGCACGGGTATATTTTAAATTGATATAGTTGAATTTTTAGCATACAAAAAAATAAACGTAATACGCAGAAGGCTTTTCTAGAAATAAAAGAGTATAGCAAAATATGAAGATTAAAAAAATATTTATATATAAAAAAAATAATAGCGTAAAAAATAATTCATATAATAAAATGATCGAAAAATATAAGCAAAAAATAACTTTCAAGTATCTTTAAATGTGGACGACGAAGAAAGTCAATATGACACTCAATTAGCCACACACAAAAATTAATATTAACTTTCTATTAACAAATTATATTACTTCTGCAGAAGATATTTAATGCAGAATCATTAAATGAGAATTCTTCTCAAGAGAATTAACTTTCATGATAAACACGATAAAAGACATCATAAAATATCGGCAGCTCAATCAAGTCATCCTTAGCAGTTCGCAACGGATGTTACAACGTAATGAATACGTTCAGAATGGCTGGAAAAAAAAATAAACCGTGTATTTTTTTAATATAAAACATATTCGGCCAACGATCAAACTACATGCGCGATTGGAATTTTGAAGAACCCCCTCGCTCTCTCAACTGTAAAGTTTCGCAGTCTATGGACCTGATAAAGAGAGGATTTTTTTCTCTCTCCTCACTCTTGCGGTAACCCGATCTCACCGAATTTTACCGAGAATTTTTATGGAGCTGCTTAATGGCGTTTTAATTGCGCGGCCTCGCAGCCTCGGCTGATTAAGCAGTAAATTCGCGTATTCATAAAACACCGTGGTTTACGGATATACAATGTGTGCATACATATATATATATATATATATATATATATATATATATATATATGCGTACACATATACACTTCATCCTTTTTATTCCGTCGCTTCGTCCCTCGCGCGCATCATCCCTTTTATTATTCTCGTCTCGATTCTTTTTTCTCGTTCCTTTTTCTCGAAGCGCAGGACCTCACGTCGCGAATTATACGCATCGCGGCGTTATTTCGCTCCTCAGCATGTTGCGCTCGATGCAGGAAAATCGCCTTCGCGCGTTTTACGATGCGTCGCTCTCTGCGTCAGTCGAGTTCCACTGATGATATAACGCAATAATTAATCGCGAAGGTGCACTTTCGTCGAAATAACCGCGACGATCGCGTCCTCCGAAAATTCTTTACGCCAGTCGGCGGGGATTAATGAAAAGTAGCGGCAAAGTTTAATCTTAATTTAACGCTCGTTAAATAAAGCGGCAGCGCGTAACCTTCTTAGCCTTCTTGCGTGTGGATAAGATGTAAAAATGAAGAGAGATACGCGCCGCGAAGTGAATTTTAAATTTATCGCCCGTGCTCAGTGATTTGTTGCAGCAACAGAGTGTTCGCGGCCTTGATTGGTGTTATAGGTTTGTCCCTTTCTAGAATACACAGCCTACAGCTATAACGATAGATGTGGAGATGAAAAATATAGCTGATCGCGGTAGCGCCGAGCCGTCATCGATACAACCGGCCCCGAGATTGCTAGCTACCTTTAATGAGATGGATGCGGTTGCAGATACGCGATATCTGCGCGATAAATCACCGTTGATTCTATCTCGACGAGGCATCAATACTGCTACTTGCGCGATGTCGCCCGTCCGTCATTAACTCGATCGCGAGACATTGCACCGCGCGGATTCGAGAAAGAACGCGAGAGAAAGAGAGAGAGAGAGAGAGAGAGAGAGAAAGGTCTCCTTTTAGAAGCTCGGCACGGTGCTCGAAAATGAAGGAGGCGTGTGAACGAGAGAACCAGCTTTGTGAAACAGAAGAGGAAGAACACGACGAGCGAAAGAAGAAGATGAAGAGCGAAACGCGGGGATGAGGGAGGTGTGTCTGTGCGCGGCGGCTACCTGGCAAAACCACTCTTGGACGAGCTATATATCGCAGTCCCTCCCCCGCGCCGTATCGCTTTAATTTTAAATTAAAATTCATGAACGGGTTATTACCTTTTTGTCGGATCAGGTTACGCACTTTTTCGGGGCCAGGCCGTCGCGATTCTTCTACCCGGCCGCGGCTGTTACCCTCTCGGCGCGCAGCTTTTACTCCCTCGGTAGCCTCAAGGACGTTTATTTAATAAAACGTCATCGGCCCGACTAGATGCTCGCCGGCAATTATAAATTCTCGTTACGCCGCGAAAAGTATCGAGCATCGTAGATTGCACTCCACTCAAGCGGCTACTTCGTGTAGTTGTTATTGAGAAATAGATATATGCTTTGTAGTGCTTTATTTTGCCCTCGAATGCTGATGACTGATAAGCGTGATTATAAATGAGCCATCGAGTAGAATAGCAATATAATATACCTATATTCTCTCTTACTTAAAAAAGAGCAAGAGAATTTTTGTAAATATATTTTACGTAAAGTTATTTATCTTATCATGATATTTTTTTGCGCGATAACGCGTGATAAAATAATTAGTGTGCATAAAAATTTTATTTTCTCATCTTTACTCGTGATTTATTTTGCTATCTCTCGTCATGAGTCTCTTAAATGATTTAATTATATGTATCAGATATTTTTGAAATAGTTGCAAAATTCATTCTCGGTAATGTTGATATCTTTGTGTAAATTGCGAAGGAATTTCTAACACGAAAGGAAGAAAAGTCGCACGAAAGAAGAGCGACTGCGAACTCGGCCAACTTAAAAGTTATACTTACAGAGAGTCCTAGAGTTAAATCGGTCGGCATGTGCTCTAATAAAGCTAGGAAGAAATTGCCCTTTTTCGCGTAAAAACCACCTTTGATGATTGAAGGACGACACTTCGAGGTGGCCTTGGTCTTCTCGCTAACCCGAAATTATTGTTCTCTCCGTGCCAGAGATGATTCTTTGAATGCCAAGGATACTCTTAACGCCTTGTCCTCTTACCCGACATTTATAAACTGAGCATTATTGTAAAGATTATTAAGATTAACAGAATGTGTGCTAATTAAACAGTTAAATAATACACAACATTTGAAATAATAAAAGATACTTCACATAATTTTTATCTGAAACATCAAAATCTATAATTTCGAATTTCAATAACATTTCGTATAGAAAATATTAACACTATGTTGAAAAAAAATATAACGCGTACTTTTTATAATTTAATTACGATAAAAACGTTTACACACATCAAGATTACATCTTACTATGTTTTTATATGCGTGCGATAAGCATTAATGCTCGTGCGTTTCATATTAAATAGCGCATCGTAAAATGCGTTTCTTTCCCTCGTGGTTATTAATTTTTTTCACCCCAGCAAAATATTCTCCCTACACAAATCTCGGAGTCGACGAGTTACGAACAAGATCGTTGCCTCTCGCGAGGAATATCCATGGTCTGCGTATCGAGCAGGACGTAGGGTACTACGTCATTAATTAGGAGCGCGCACAGCTCCCTGCGTCTCGGGGATTCATTTGGGCTCAGTAATGAAACTCGAGCAACATGCAACCACGGCGTATCGAGAAACAGCACTAAGCTTCGTGTGTAAATAAAGTGTCTAAAGCACCGTAAGATAAAAGAGACGAGAGAACGAATTGTTTTTCAAAATCTCTGCAATTAGTTTGCAAAGAATTCATTTCATTCGAAAAAAAAAAAAAAAAAAAAAAATATTAATAATGTAGTCTATTCTTGCCACTGAAAAATTACTCTCGATTTATGTTTTTGTGAAATTGACAATTTAGTTAAATTTTAAAAGATTGATATTTGTGTGTAAATTTTTCATATCACCTTGTAGCCATATTTTATATCGATTGTGCTGCAAGATTTTATTTACACCAATATATATAATTCAACATATTTCTTTATATTATTAGAAAAATACGGAGAGATAAAGAAGAAGAATTAGCATGAAACTCGTTTTATAAATTTGCATATCACAATTAATGCTTTTCAACATATGCAAACCTTCATCGTTCATCTTGTATTATTAGAAATGTATTTTCCACCGCATCCTCTCGTAAAGTTATGTTCAACGACAATGTATTGCTGTATTTCAAGACACGCAGCAAGGGTGTACAGCAACACCCTAAGCCATACCGTGCTTCGAGATGCCATCCGTCGCGCTGAAAAATGTTTATTTGCATATCTATCGATTACGGTGCAATTTGAGAGAATATATGACGGACATGGCCGAGGTGTTCGCATAATACGAATGCCACAAAGTGAAACTCGCGGCACGAGCAAGATAGGCGATCTATATAGATATAGGAACGGATTTAAATAACCAGCTCCAAATTCATTATTACAGGCTAAATTCATTCATGTAACCATACTTATTATATTATAGAACAAAAAATATTGTGTAATAGAAATAATTTCTATCGTATTGTGTGTTATTAAATTCTCTTAAAAAAATTAATTTTTTCACTATATAAATAGAGTTTAAAATTTTTAATTAAAGAAAAAGTAGATATATATATATATATATATATATGTACCAAAAGCACACGTGTATATTAAAGTACTTTGCTATACCGTACTTTAGTAAATAAATAAACTTCATAGCAATTAATATTTGTTTAACACATTGGATTACACGCATAAAAGTAATACGTAAAACGACGATGGAAATTAACGTTTTGTGGAAATGACATCACCACTAGATACTGAAAAGATTAAAGAAGTCGGGAATTTGTTCTACAAGATACGTTTATCTCTCCTCGAGAGACGTTGCTTCTCTAGTCTCACGGGTCTCATAGCTAAATCCAGCGCTGGCAGCGTGAAAACTCGTTTTCATGCGGACTCAGCGGCCGGCTAGACATATGCGTAGGCGTACGTAACGTAGCGTAACGCGCGCGTATAAGAGGGAGGCGGAATGGCAGTCAGGCATTTCCAGATAATGAGCGGCATTTAGGCCCGCGTGGGTGGCTGGAAATAGCCCTGCACCGGACGATACCGGCCGTCGTGTGGCCTGTAATTCGAGCCTCGGTCAGGTGCGCCGAGTCGATTACCTTAATTCTCGAAACTCGTTCCCGTCTCGATTTACAGACGCATCCAGAGGAGGAAGCGCTGTATCCCAAGCTCCCAAGCTGCAGTAACCTCGATAATACAATCACCTTCGCTGGGCGCTAGCTCAGAATTGCTCACTTTTTCATAAATTTTTTTTAATAGTTTTGAGAAGATATCTTATTTTTCTAATTATTTTTTATTTAATAATTTTCGTCATTTATTCGTGAAAAAAGATTTTAAGATTATCCACAAAACTTATTAAAGTATGAATACAATTCATCAAGTAACAAAATGTTGTAAAATTGCAAAGATAAGATTCGAAAAAATTTTGCGTTGCAAAAATGCCAGCTTACGTATATGTACACATTATTAAACTCATCAGTGAGTTGCCTCAATCAAATTTAAACATAAACAAGTATCGGACAACGTGCGTAATGATTCTCTTGCCTCTTCGCGCGCCGACATTAGCCACACCAACCATCAAGTATCTTCGCCTCTAAGAAGGAATAATAATCGAACGCGTATCGTCGTCGAACGCTGCGTAGCTGAAGCTTGTTAAAACTTTACTTAATCACGGCTCGGACATCGGTCACACGTTGTCGTGCTTAATTCTCGAAGTACGTCGTTGCTCGTTTGTCCTCCGTTTGTTCCGATCTCATGCCGTCCTCTGATCCATTGGAGCCTCATCCTCTACCTCTTCTTCCTTCCCCTTCTTTTCTTCTATCCTTCGCGAATCGAACATCCCACATAGATGTATCTCGGTCTCCGTATCGCGAAGCTGAAAACTCAATTACCGCTTAATGAATTGGCACGAAGACTCTCGGGCACCAAGGAGGCCAACAACCCCCCTCCGTTTCCTCTCTCCTTCGAACGGGGATCTCGCAACTTACCGATAACGAGCCGGACGGTAACCCGCGCAACCTGCACGTACGTATACATCAGTTGCGAAGAAGATACGGAGCCTGAGATACGGAAATCTCGAGAATCGATTCTCCCTTCGCGCGATCGGCTAAACGCGCGCCATATCAATCAATCGCGCTCCTCATCTCTTAGCACGAACAAATTGATCGCGACTGCGAGATCCCATAATCGGTGATTTCCCTGATCCGAGGATCGGCACCGGAGGGGGGAAAGTACCGGTCACGCGGCCTCAAATTTGATGAAAGATACTACATTGAACGAGATGGGCGGGATTGAAAGAGTTCCGCGTGCGCCGCTCACGATAATCGCGAGTACGTGTGTAAGATTTAATGAATAAATCTTCCCAAGTCTGGAAAGAGTCGTTAACTTTCATAATTTTGGTGTCGAAATCGACGAAATACTCAAAACTTGATCGAAAATCCACCATTACTCTAAAATAAAATCATGAAGAATTACCAAAAAAGTCAAAATATACAAAATTTACTTGAAGCTCTCAAAGAAAGCTAGCATGTGATGTGTGAAATCAAAATTACAGAAACATTTTCACTTAAACAAATATACATATTTTTAAATTGATCATTCATTGTTGATTTAGTTATCCACGTTTGATCATGAGAATCGAAATGATCAAATCTTTTCAAGAGATAACTTCATTAAATACAGCTGTGGGAGGATCACGCGGAATTTATCTTACTATACGAAAGGCAACCTAGTGGCAACAACGAACAAGCAAGGTTTTAATAAAAAGACGGCATGGATCATTAGCGCCGAACAATATTTACGAGCGGCAAGCGCATGAATTCAGATTCTGGCATAAAAATCAGGGATATAAAAATTTTTTTAAACCAACTTTCGCGCGCATACTACCTTCCTTGCGCGCTGATAGGCCGTCAAAATGGTCTTTTCTTTTTCAAGCCGTAGTAAGTAAAAGTTGTGGCTTTCACGAGCATGTCTGTCCATTCGCCGGTTCCGTAGAAATAGGGACGCAATTAAAAAGGGCGGCATAGAAATCATGCGATACGCAATTTGGCGCTAAGTCCATGAAATACCGGCGATGTTAATCGCCCTCGCTACCTAGCGCACGATCATAAATGTAAGGCATAAACGCGCCGGGAATCGCTATGGTTATCTTAAGCATTTTGACAAGATTCTTGTCCCAGCGAGAAAGAGAGAGAGAGAGAGAGAGAGAGAGAGAGAGAGAGAGAGAGTCAAACGAGAAAGAAGCCGATGAAATGATCTTGTCAAAATGGTCTCTCGAAGGCGCCTCATTAACTATCGTCAGTGACATTGTACTTAACGAAAAGAAGCTTATTGAAACTTAAATTAATTTTGGGGTTTACATTGACGTTGATATGTCACATTGGAATTATTTATATATTAATTATATTTTGAGATACTTCCTTCGAGATGGATATGTCTCATGGCGACTTTGATGCTTGGTAAAGTGATTGGCCAGGAAAGTTCAACGTCTGCATGCGCAGTGCTCTAAGAAAGCAGCTTATTTTTACGATATTTCCTTATAAATATAATTAAATACTTTAATTATAAAATATAATTAAAATATATATATTTAACACATAAATACTCATCTATTTTACAAACAAATTCAAAATAAAAGTAGAAGTGTTTGTTAAAATTGATACAAATATAATTTTTAGATCAACTTACGAAACAATCAGTTTCATTTAATACATAGATTCGCAGATTAAAAAACAACGTTTAAGGCAAGAGGAGAGCGGGAGATGTTACCTTGTCAAAAGAAGTATATTTCTCGCGAGAGCATGTCGAGGTGTCCGTGGCCATCGCGTGGGCGAACATGCCGATAGAGCCTACATGCTCCTCGGTGTGTGCAGGCCAGACTTCGTGGTTGCTCGACTTTTTCGATTATCTTCCTGCCTTTTTTATTAACCGCTGCGTCGGACCGGCATCGCCCGACGAGAAAGAAAGAGGGAGAGTCCGATACTTGGCGCGTGGGAGGAACGAACGGCCGAGTTTGCTTTGTTGGAGAATCGAATTTTAATAGCCTGGATGCTTCGAAGATTTTTGTTGATCATGCAATTCTTGTCACAAATATATATATATATATATATATATATATATATATATATATATATATATATATAT
This sequence comes from Cataglyphis hispanica, assembly GCF_021464435.1. Lineage (NCBI taxonomy): Eukaryota > Metazoa > Arthropoda > Insecta > Hymenoptera > Formicidae > Cataglyphis > Cataglyphis hispanica. The sequence continues at coordinate 3,549,328 of NC_065969.1, read as the reverse complement.
ATATATTATAATTAATAATTCGGCGGAATTTTAATTAAAAGTTCCCTTAACCGATATACATATATAAAATTATCATACAGCGGCGCGCGCGAAGACAGAGATTAATTTGATTGAATAAAAATATGCGACTTCGGCCGATAATTATCACTGCGACGTAACAGACATTGTCTTAAAAATTACCCTTCATTCCGCAACAAGATACGCTAATGGGCGAGCACCTGCTCGCGGATATTGGCTCTTCCACGAAGAGAGACCCCCGCTTCGTCGAAATCGCATCGCGGAAGGTTCAAGGCACTTCGCCCGTAGATTATGCATGCCTGTCCTCCTACTCCTCCCGGATGGCGAAGTGGAGCATCGACTGGGCACCCGCAGAATGAATATGCAACGCGCATACATTGCGAGCGCAAACGTATTAAGCTTCATCTGTTGTTCAGGATAAACAAGACAAGTTAACATAAAATTTTATTTTAATGTAATCTTAATCCATTTTGATATAAAAAAAAAAAATGAGAGCAAGAAAGATACGCTTTATAATTAGTATTTTATTAAATTGTTTGTACTAAATGGTTTAGATTTGAATTAACAAATCCGAAAATTTGAATAGGATTAATTTTCTCGATATTATTTTGACAGTTCAGATATTTTAATCTAAATAATTAATAATTTGATAATAATTTGATGAACTAATAATCCGTATATTTAAATATCAGGAATTCGAATCGTATTTATATCTCTCTGGATCGATATAACAACATCCGGAATAAAGTACCAAGTTCTTCTTAAACAATACGTACTAAAAAGCAATTTGAATAGTGCATCGAGTCTCGCCTCTTGGTATTTACATTAGAAATTTTTAAGAAAATGCACGTGTGCTCGAATGCGTAATGGATTGAAAAGGCACGACTCATACGATTGTGAGGTGTCGAATTTTTAGCCATGGATACGGTACATCGATAAAGACGCGTGTAAAATCGTACACATGCGAGGGTGAAGCGCACACGTGGGTGACTTCTTTCTCTCTCTCTCTCTTTCTCCACTCCACCCACACGTTACACGCTCGCTTCTTACTTGCCTTGCGCGATGACCGTACCTCGGATGGTAATAAATATCAATGAACTCTCTTCGTACCTGTCCCGTGTTAATTACCCAAGACCATTTCTTACTCACAAAGCTTGAGAGCCTCGAGAAAGATAAAGGTCTTCTTAATTACTCGTAGCGGACGTCCTACCCCGACGCTTTCATTCAGTTCTGGCTCAAAGGGGGCCGGGAATTAAGAGGGCTTTTGGATCTTAGTACCGTTAATGGTAATAAACATCATATTAATAAGATATAGTGCTTCAACGAATAAATCTGCCATTCGAAATCTTGATAGTCGAAAGACCTGTGTAGTTTAATCTTACAAATTAATTTTATGTAGGTAATTCGTTAACTCAGAATTCTACTAATTAAAAAGACACTGAGCACAGATTTAATTAAAGTTCTTGAAAAATTATAAAAAATTCTGCTAGAATCTTATAAGAGTGTAGATAGAATTCACAGCAGGTAATGCATAGCATTTAATTAATTATACATATAAAAATTAAATATATGAATATGCTATATAAATATGAGCGCAGTTAAGTTTAATCATAAAAATACAAATTTATTATGAATGTCGAACACACAAATATATTATATATGAAATATGAATGTAGACTATAATTTATATTTTTTCATTAAAGTATTCAAGATAAAAGCAATGATCATATGTCATAAAAAAATCATCATTTTTATGAAAGAAAAATTGCAAAACATTGATAGTGCAATGTGTTCTCATTTTCTAAATATGGTTATATATTTCTTTATACATATATGAAACAAACATAATACAAAGCATAGTTTGTTTTACAAATGATTGTATATTTCATTGATATATACGTATAGTGATATTTCACAAAAAATCAGTTATAGCCTCTCTCAAAATTGAGAGATAAATAATTGACAAAAAAAAAAAGAGAGAATAAGTCACAGAGAGCAAGCAATGAGATTACAACTTCGACACTCGACTGAAAATACAAAGAATATGTAGGTATACATATACATATATCAGCGGGACAACAACACGTTTTTCATGTGTTGACAATCCGTTGTTCGCATAAACTCTGCCGCATCAGATAAGCCTCGATGCTTGCGAACTCTCGATTGAAATTATCTATCGATACCTGTGTGCGTTTAATTTTAGCAATTTCTTTCCTCGATATTAGATTCGTGCATAATCTTTATATATTATGCATAAAAAATAAAATTACTCTGTGCTGTAATCGAATTCATTCAATATTCATTAATAGATAGGAATAAGTTATTACTAAATAGGAATAAAGAAAAATATGCAATATAACATAAAAATTTGAGGCAACAAAGTCCTTCTAATTTTTTTTTTAATATAACTATATATATAAACTTTGACATTGCTGATACTCATATAAAATTCAATGTGCGTGCGCATAATTTACAAAATTAAACGTCCAATTTTATACACCAGCATGTAATAATCGTCTTATATTTTTGTTTTATCATCTACATTATTACGAGCACATTATCATATGCATGTATTATCAAAGCCATGTCTCTCAGAGAGATACAGGTACACCATATATGTCGCGTGTAGAATCAATATCCGTCTCGTAAGATCTTGTGATACGTCGATTCACGCATTATGTCAGCCGAGAGGGTATCGGATTTATACACGAATCGTCGACTGGCCGGCGCTTTTATCGTCGCGCCGTTCAGGTTTTCAGGGTTGTCGAATCGGTTTCGGTTATCTAAATTGCATCGGAATCGATGTCGGTGCCCACGGTTTTGCCGCGGCGTCATAAACCAGCACCTGTTGATACCGACACGTGCACGGGGTGGTCCCGCCCGTTTGCCGATGAACGATATGTAAAAAACATGAAAATCGCGAGTATTTTTACTTAAAGTATAGTCGTTAAAGAAATTTCGACATTTACGAATGTAGTGATGAAAATCGGAGAAATAAAACAGAGGTTTTATGTGCGTGAAAAAAATTTCAGTATAGATAATGCAACCAATTTATCATAAGTACTTTTCGATTTTCCAATTTTATAAATAGTTTGATAAATAAGATCAACTGAAGTAATATCTGATATTAAAAACTAAAATTTTATTATTCATTTATATTTTTTAATCAATCAAAAATTTCTTTATATTCTCAACATATTTATTGCATTATTAAATTTCTTAAAACAATTTTTATTTAAAATATAAAAATAATTTTATATTTATATTAAAAAAATATATATATAAATCTTTAATATTTTTTGGTGGAGATATATTACATATCCTCTATTAAGACATCGCCAACGATGTTTCAAGCGAATAAGCTACCAGTAAAGTAGTGCAAAACTTGTTTGAAGGTGTTTATTTTGAGTTCCCGTTGGCGCGGAAGGGCCACGAACGAGGAATTCCTCGAACTGGTCGGCCACACGGGCGTCCAACTCTTGCCGCGTGCCCGCGTCCGCCAGAAGGTAAGCCAGCTCACTTCCTTTGTGGAATATTTCATCGTCTGATTAACGCACGGTCTCTAATCACTCACACGCGCGTTTCTCACATACGCGGCGCGTATGCGTTAACTTAAGCCGCGTACACACGAGCGGAGCCGCGTATACTCGTCGCAACACTTGTCACGGTACGATAATCTGACATTGAATAATGAACTGTGAATAATTACGCAAGGTGAAAGGCACGCCACCGACTCCTCCGGTTCTTCGAGACGTTTTGACGTTCTAGAAGCCTCGCCGTCTAACCATCGATCGTGGGTGAAACTTGCAAAGTCGAGGTCGCCGTGCGACCTTCCGAGATGACCAAGATGGGTCGCGCATTTCAACGTAAACCTATCTAAACAAACTATCTTTTACATCTGCCATTATATCGTACTTTTATTTGTTTGACAATCTTTCATCCGTTATTTAAAATAGAAAATTTTTACTTATATTTTTTTTTTCAATTTCAATTAAATATATATAATCCTTTCCATATAAATTTTATAACTAATATTTTGTATATTTATTTTTATACACAGTTTGTTTATTCTATTCATTTTATATATTTTATATCTGAGCCTTAGTTAGTTATTTCTTTTTTATTTTTCGTTATTTCTTGCAATGCCTGTTATTCTAAAAATTCTGTTAAATAATTACCATATTATTTAATCATATTATATTTAATTTCGATAATTAATAATTCATAATTTGATAATAATTGTTTAATATTTACTAATAATACTATTAATAATTAGTGACATTACTAATAGTACTTATATCGCATAATTCATAAATTTTATGCTTTCAATCAATGTCTTAGGATTAATCTTAGAGGATAATGAATATTCACTCTCCTTATCTCTTTTTCTCTTTTCTTCCTATTTTTTTGTTTATACATATATATGATGTACAGAGGAGTTATAGAAGAATTCTCTCCTCTATTTTTATCTTTAGAAAGCAGCAAGAAAGTTCAGCGTTTTCAAATAATTTTCTTTTCGGTATCGTTATGAAAGCAATTCGATTACGTTCACATCTGAAAAGGATTACATTCTGTATAAACTGCAGTGATTTATTGGTAGATTGAAGTTGCGCGCTTAGAAGAGAACCGTGTCGAAACACCGAGAGACAAAGACGAAACGAGTCGGCTCTACCGACTCATTAATTTTCTCTATTAATGACTGCAATCAACGGTACAAGTGTGCCCGGTGAGCGCTCAATTTTGTTCTCAATTACGAATGATCCTCGAGATGCAATGCCGACGCCTAATCACCATCGGTAGGAGCGCCGGTAATCATTGAAGACTCGGCAAAGATCTCTCTATCAACCTTATAATATTGCCAATTCAGAGGATTCCGATGAAAACAAATTACGGCAATCTATAATGCGCAAAAACTATTGGCGATACTTGTAGTGCATTTGAAATAGAAAAGAAAATATCAGCAAATATAAATAAAATGAAACATTTTGAATAAAATAATTCTTAAGAAATGTTATCTCACAGAGAATATCTTCTTTTCTAAATCTTGAAGCGTTTCGTATTCTTAAAATATAATTAAATTTTAAATAAATAACTATATAATAATAATTTTATATAATAATTTTAAATAAATAAACTTTCACAAGAATTTTAAATAATAAAGTGTTTTAAAGATTCTCTAAAAAAATAGTAAACATGGAAAAACAAAAAAAAATTCAGAAATTTATATATATAAATTGCATAATTAAAAAGTGCAAATATTTAAAAATCCGGATCAAAAAAAAAATATAAAATTATAAATATAAAATTTTGGAGAAATCTCATTTCAAAACGATAAGCTAAAATGTCGTAACTCGCAACTCTGATTGTAAGAACTTTGAGATACGAAGAGGAAGTAAACTTCTCTCTATAAGAACATTGACCAAGATGCAGATTAGTCCCACTGCTTAGCATAAATAACAAGAACAAGTACATACATGATAAGTGCCTACAGGCGACACTTGGGATGTCAGTTCCTCGGTAGTTGAACGGAGAGATAATCCGTCGTTGAAGGGCTATGAAAAGAGCTACTTCATGGCACGGCTTCTACTCTCCCGCGAAAGGGAGAGTAAACGCGTCCTCCTTCCTTCCTCAGCTGTCCGAGTTTCCCACAGTTCCCCGCGAAGGGGTGACCTTTGTTTCGGATAAGACGACCTAGCCACCCATCGTCTCCCTTCTCTCGCCCTACCTTGCGTCAGTTTTCACTACCGGCGATTTATCGACGGCGAATCGTGAAAGTTTATGTACTACGTTGCGCCCGTGTTTGCGTCGAGCTCTCTTAACGACCGGTTCCATTCCGAGGGACGAATCGAGGAACGCACCCTCTCCCTCTCTTGTTCCCCGAGAAAACGTGATGCGTATCAATTCATCATCCTGAAAGGAACTTTATACCATCGACGAAATTCGTGGCAAAGCTGTGTAGCTGTTGTTATTTCCTTGAAAACGCATAGAATGAAGGAGAGGAAAAGTACAGGAAATTTCAAAATCACCGTTATTATATCTTAGACACAAATGCTAAAAAAGAGAACAATATGACTCTGTCAGTTGAATTGATCTATCATATTCAAAGAAATATATTATTGCATTCAAACAATTTTTACAGCAATCAATATATATATATATATATATATATATATATATATATATATATATATATATGTACGTATATGTATATACGTATATGTATGTGTGTGTTTAACTTTCCTCTGTGCAATATGAACCGGGAGCTCGTTAATGCGCATGCATGCTGGAACATAATGCGCCATCGGGCACGCTAATAGTTGTTTCGTACCGACGACAACCTCGTGAAATAGACTCCTCGGGCTGGTCCATGTATCGTACGCCGGTACTTGTACGATTCAGCCGCCCACGCGAACCGCGGATGATTCACACGCGGATGCCTTCTCCGACGAAACGACGCGACGCTCTTAAAGGACTGTAAAGTGTCTTCTTTAATTTTTTTTACTCGAGCCTTTCTGTGCATATACATATACATATATGCCGTCCTCTTTTCATGCGATATTTGATGAAAATTGACGACCACGCGTAAAATTTTTACCTCAATTGTCTCGTCAATATTCACAAGGCGATTTACGCAATTTAGCCAATTCAATCCTATTCACCTATAAAATCGTATTTTATAAAACGTGGCATTTTTTTTAGTTTAGCAAAAATTTATTTATTATTATACGTAAAAAAAAGATATTTATGAAAAGATATTTATTCTAATAACATGTATATTCATACAAAAATTTTAATAATTTATTACAAAAAAAAATTATTTTTGTCACTAAGTTAGAATTCAGAATTAGATATTTTATACAGATTAAATAAATTAAATAATTCTTTTTAATTAAAAATCAATTAACATTTACAAATAAGTCATTATTTTAGATTAACTATTTATGTATTTATGTTACTGCAGTAGAAAAATAAAATATTTTTATTTTATATTTCAAATATTTCGCCGAACTCTATCGTCAATTTGTGCCAACTTGGCTATAACTCTCGTTGTAACAAGCAGCGTTATTACATCGTAATGTCAAAATAATGGCAACTCTTACTAGAACAATGGTGTTGGCGACACGACGACATACCATCGTCCCAGACACCTTTGCTCGTGGGCAAAACACGATGTTTCTTTCTTCCTCTGGTAAGAAAAGGCATTGTGTGGTTTGGCAGACGCGCCATTGTGTATCGCGGTCTTCGCCACCCACGTGAAAATTTCAGAGACGCGGCGACGAGACGCACAACGTCTCTCTACTTTGCATGCGCATTCGACAGGCGGATCTCGTTCCAACGAGGCACGTGTTAGATCTCAACGTACGCGATAAGGTACTGCGAAATGCAGTGGTGTGTTAAACATGTCGGAAAAAAAATTATTAGGATACCCCATATAAGTGATGATTTTTTATTAGTATTGTTTTCAATATTCATACAAATACATATATCGTGTTTCTTAAAATTATAACATTTTTTTTTTCTCTACATATTTTATATTTTAATATTCCTACATTAAAATAAATCAAGTCAACAATTTACTTATCTTATACATCTCTTGTTCCGCTCAAGAAACTTTAAGAGATGATCTCAGTGATGTCATCGACCCCTAGAAAAAGGCGTCCAGGTGGCACATGCCGTGGCGTGTCTTCCGGGATTTCGGCACGCATGAAAACGCAATCGGACGACGGATATTGATGGAACGCTAGAAAGAGGCAAGTCTCTTAGTTTTCCCAGCCGGAACAGTAAACGGTTTCCCTTCCATTTTGCGCGGTCAAAAGAGAGAGAAAGAGACATGTTCACACATATGACGAAGGTGTGCTGCGGGAAAGACGAAGGAGGAAAAAAAGAAGGGAATGCAGGCTTATAGTTCTTCCAAAATATGCATTCCGGCGGGACGAACGATATGAATATTCGCACACGTGCGCTCGCTTCCGTTGAAAAAACGTGGGGGGTGGCGGCATGTTACTCCACGTAGGAGCTTGAAAAATTCCCTCAACAATACTCGTTCTCCCACAAGCCCGATCCAAAGAAATATCATCGTCCTTCGCGTAACGCGCATTACTTCGACAAGTTAGATTCTAACAGTCTTTTACGGGACGACTTTCACAAATCGCAACCATGCTATAAAAGATTATAATTTCAAATTTTTATCTTTTAAGTTAGATTAATAATAAATGTTGATTTATTCCCTTATTATTCTTTTGCAACTAATTTCATTAAAAAAATATATTAATTATATATTTATTAATAAATTTCTTATTTTTTGTTTATATCAAACTTTTGGTTTCCTTTTATAATGTTTAAAATACCAAATCTGTCAAATTATATTATTTTTAAAGATTATTATTTTTTAATTTAAAACCATTTCTCTTTTTAGAAGAAAGATACTATTGTTAGAATTTATTCATACTTCTTTTAAAAACTTAAGTCTTAAGCATCCGTTCTTCATTGATTTTATAGTGAACGTTATATAATCACCTGCCAGAATTTTGGCGGGAAAATCTCGACGATCCCGCATCCTCGATGCATCGGATCCCTCGCGTGACGTGTCGGCAACTTGTATGGGTCGAACATGACGTAAAAGGTTCTCCGACGGTGTTTTGGCGGGAAGCAATAAGGTGTCTCGCTTTTGAGGAGCGTTTGCGTGGCTTGCGCAATTCCCACACGAGAAGAACTGTACGCAGCTTCGAGATTTCCCCTCTTCTCCTCGTCATCCCCTCGTTAATAACTCCCTCCGTGACAATAGAGGGATCGTTCCTTCGTGTTCCTCAAGCAGGCGGTAGGAGGGGGATGCTGACTGGATAAAGAGAGCCGGTCACCACCTGGAGGCACCATGCGCCTCAACGTGGGAGCTGTTTGTTCGTGATATGTTCTCTGTACAGAGGCAAATTTAAAATACATACCAAAATTTCAACTAAACGGTAAATAATTGGGAAGTATATATTTTTGTGTTGGAAAATTTATATAATTAATTTTCTCGAGATTTCTATTTTTTAAGCAGTTTGTGATTGCAATCACAGATAACAATATATTATTTTTTTTGTGAAAAATTGTAATTTACCAATAATAATTTATTAATATAGATAAGCCAAGAAACAAATATGTCAATATTACAGAATATTAATTTATTTTATCAACATTTGAGCAATTCATAATCTATGACGAAAAATACGTGCAAAAATTTCATTTAAGGCACAGAAACGTCAAACTGATATTGAAATTTCGTAACTCATATACACATCTAGATTAGCTGAATGTAAGATGCAGTGCAAGGCGTATTACGATTGGTATTCGAACGATTTGCGATCTACGATCGGCAAGGATCGCGTACCTTGCGTCGACAGCTCGAAAGGATCGTTCGTACATTCGTTATATGAGCGATACATTCGGGATTGCATTGTAGGATCGACGGGCCGAGGTCAGGAGATTCTGAATCATCCCGATCTTTATCGGTCCTGTCGACTCTCCCGAGTTGCACGGCGAAAGGTATCCGAGACAGGTAACTCTCGGTCGCCCGGAGATAAGTCACTGCATGTCTAAGCGCCAGGGCCGATTATCGTCCTCGTCGATCGTGCTCGATTATCTGCAATTCAAAATGCCACCAGACGACGACGACGACGACGAAGAAGAAGACGACGAGGAGGAGGATGACGACCGCAGTGTGTCTTTATGCGGGAGTTTCTCCTGCCTCCGGCGAGCGTCCACTCGCTCGCAATCAGCCAGGTTGTTTTGCGTTGCTCGCATTCGCATACACGTCATGTATAAAGGTGTGCAATTTGTAGTACGACGGATTGAAAGATTTTGCATCGATGAATTCCGAGAGTCACAAAGTGACCGGCAGTAGTACCAGAGCAATTGAGAATGTAAGAGGGCTGTCGTTATTTTTCACGCAGAATACTCACTTGGCAATACTCATTCCGTACGCATCTCTCTAATTTAATATTTCAATTATTGATTGCACTGTGCTAGGTACTTTATATTTTTATTCTCAACTCTCAGAAATGAAAATTTTATGAAAATTTCAATCAAGAAATGTGAGAGTTAGCGACACGATATTCTAGTAGAGAGCATTGTGAAAGTAGATTAATGTGCTAAATTCTGCTTTGCTATAAAATATAAAGCTTTGGAAGAAACAAAGTTCAAAGAAATCTGATGATTGATTAATATAATATATAGTATAATACATAATAAAAAGGATTGCACGTTCAATATGTAAAAAATTTTGTTATTCTTGTTCCTAATTTCTTTGACACAGACGCATTGTGCGTAAACGGAAGCAAGGAATAATCATACACGTAACGTACAATCAGTCTCGGAACAAGCAGGTCACAATCGCATTGTTACCAAAGCATAACTAGAAGCAACAACAACGGTGGACCTAATTAAAATGCCGGGGCGAATAGCGGAGGGCGGTCGTGGGAAAGGCGTAGAAATAAAGAGCGACGAGATTTTCGAAAGAGGATATCGAGAAACTTCTTATTTCTCTCCTCGCAGTGGAGATCTAGCCAGTATTTTCGGCGCCCTCAGGGTCGGCCCAAACCCTTAACCCCTTCGAGACGCGGACGAACGTCTCTAATTTGCATGCGCGCGCGCGACGCAATATACAGTCTTTTCCCTCCTCCCTTCCTCCCTCTCTCTCTCTCTCTTTCTTTCTTCCTCCTCGCATATGTTTTCGTTCTCCCCGTTTGACCAAATGAACGACGTGTAAAACGTGACGTGACGTCACGTTACCGCGAGGAACAAGCAACCCCCGGCGGAACAGCTGCTCGCAGATTTCTCACGCGTCCAAAAGCCACCGCGAGACAATTGAACTTGATTCCGGTTCGCCTAGGGTGGTTTCCTCGAGGTGTAAGAGACGAGGGCGAAGAAACGAGGGAGAGAGCCAGTCCACCCATATGAGCGCGCACCTTCCGTCACAACTGAGGAGCCCGCCCCGATGACGCTTCCGGAAAAATCGATAGACAGGTGAAGCAGATGCAATCGGGATGCCACTTAGAAAATACGAAAATCGTTGTTGAACGCTTGGGAGCGAATTACTCAACAATTTATCGATAATATTTCGAAATCAAATTTATTCTATTATTAATATTTTAATATTGTTAATATATTATGCAACTTTATAAAAATCCTAAAAAAAATGAATATTTTTTAAAAATATATTGTGACTTGTTGAGTGATTACATAAATTTTGATTATATATTGACAACAATTAATATAAATTTTATATGATGTAAAGTTATAAAAAAAAAACAAACTGCAATAATTTCAAGACTAAATTCTGCGCTACCAGATCTAAAACAAAATTATATAATTTCATAGTTGAGTAGCCTATAGAATCTTCTATCAAACGTTACACGAAATACAATTTTTTTCTTTTGAGGACACGCACACTTGGTCAATCCTGTTAGATCCTGAATCTAGGTCCTCGTCGTGGTTATCGATGTCGAATTATCTCCAGACGATTCGGCGGTTCGACCTCATATTCAGAGCGGAGGTCCTTGCATCCTGATCCCGCTGTTCGACTTGGTTAGATATCCTAAGGTAATATGCGTTCGCCGACCAGTCGAATGAATTATGCAAACTTTCAGGGATTCGATCGGCACAGTCTTTATATGCATCGATCTCTCATCCTTCTTCTGCCTTATTTTCGTTTCCTTTCTGAGTCGCTCCTGCTGACCTAAAACCTACACATGTTCGAAAAAAAATATTCTAAACAAATATATATATTTCTATTTCTATTGTTACTTGTTCGACATAGTATTATAAATAATTTTGTAATTAATTAATCATTTAAATTTTTTAAAATAAATATTATTATAAATATTATTATAACAGTGGCAATTACCTTGATAATTTAATTTTTTAATCTAATTGTAAGTTTGACAACATTACGTATAAGAATTTAAGAGATATAAAAATAATAGCTTAATATATAAAAATTATAAAAGTATTATAACAGATCATGTATAATAAAAATCCTTGACGTCTAATGCGTAATAGATAGATACAAATGGAATAGAAAGTGGCACCTATCGATCGTTTATTATTCGCGACGACGGCACCGTCCGAAATATGAAATGCGCGCGTGTTGCTAAGCGAATTCAGCTGGGGACCTAGCAATGGGAACTGCACTCGGCAAACTTACGGATTTAAATTCATTTATTCGACTACGAACGGATCGACGCAGTCTGGTATCTGTAAACGATGCAAATACTAAACAACGAGGCGTGGGTCTGTTTGCAATTGCCTCCCACTTTGTAGTACCATTGTCAATAGATCTACGTGTAACTGACTACGCAAAAAAGTTTGTATTTATTTATACCTAAAATATACAATATTTTGAAAAAACTTGTACAAGAGAAAATAATAATGAATGTTATTTTTATCAAAAGTTTAAAGAAATATTTATATCAGTATAATATCAATTATAAATCTTTATATTATAAAAAATATAAAAAACTAAATAAAAAAATTAAATCAATCTAGTTTTAAAAGGCTACAAACAAAAAAAATGTATTCATTAATATATTTCAATTGTTGCAAATAAACACGGAAATTATTTTTGCGTACCTATAAGCAAAATCACAATTCATTCTCTACCGAAACTCGATATATCTCATCATCAAACAGAAACGTCGCTGTTCAATATTCACATAGAATTGCAATGCAACTATGACCGGATTGCGACAACGTGGAAACGTTTAATTGACACTGCACTACGACGAAATGACACGCGCGATAATTATTCACGGTGTCGACAACCATGTTGTTGCTCGCCTGCCCGTTAATCATTTGTTATATCGGTGTGCTCGAATCCTGCATGCTCCCATTCGCACTTGGCAAATGACTTATTATCAAAGATCGGAATTAAGATTAAGTAACGGTGGACTTTAATATTTATGTAGATCGCTTTTTGCAACGCGACGGATACACGAGACTCGATGTTCTATATATTCATAAAATGGTACGTTCAATAAATTAAGATTCTGCATCCATACATCGTAAATACACATACATGTGTAGCCTTTTCTCTATTCATTAATAATATGTACATTTGTAATACAAAGTTAAATGAAAATGCATAATTTCATAGCAGTACAATCTATCCGTCATCTGTCAAACTTCTGAATTATTTTATATCAAAAAATTTTTTTTTATATATATATTAATTATTGAAACCTGATAACTTTATTGAAATAAAATGTAGAAATTCTTTTCTCATAAATATATCGATGATATTTATTTAAAATCCGTTAGAAATAATTATTGTCAGTCAGCAATCAGTTGCCAGTGACAGCACAAAAAGTGCAATAAAAATTTTGATAATATAATTTTAAATAATTAAACTGAAAAGATTGGTCAAGAGATCTGCAAATTACAAGAAAGTCATTTTATACGAGTTCATAAAGAAAGAAAAAAAAGAGAGAGTCCATCGTGTCGCGGTCCGTGACATACACGACAGAAGATGAATGCTCTGCGCTTTTGTGAGCGAGCCGCAACTTCTTGGGCGGGACGCGTGTTTCCTTCGTCTCGCTCTGACACCATGCATGCGTAACTCTTATGATGAATGTCAACATTAACTGAAACAATAATTCAATTAAGACTACCGTTACCTCGCGGCTCGCTCGCTCGCGTCGCGAGGTCGACAGGTACTTCGCTCATGCGCGCGTGCTTATTGTGTATATTGCGTATAATGTTGATGTCGATCGGACGATATGTACGATTAAAAGTCATTCATAGTCGATACTCGATTTGACGTCGGCGTTACGAAGCAAAATACAATCGCGATTGTAAGAAACTGTATCATGAAATACACGATTATATTGGTATGATTCTCTCTTGTCGTGATCTCGAACTAAGAAAAAAAATATACAATTTGTACTATATTAATAAACAAAATGTACAAAATTCTTTTAAACTTTCCTCTAAATTAAAGTTTTACAATGTATTATATTCTTAAATGTTTTAAACATATTAAAATAAAAGTGCACTTATTTTTATTTTAAAATTATAATAAAAAATTAATGCAATTTCCCCACTCATGATATAATAAAGTGTAATATGATAAAATATGACTGAACTCTATCTATCAAATATTATATTGCCATTTACATTTGGAAATGCTATTTTATATTCCCTCTATAAATATTTTTTAAAAAGAAATTATTTAAAATTCTAATTCTCGTTACAAGAAAGAAATTTGTATTCAATATTTACGATATTGATTCTATACATTGCCAACAAGTTTGTATACTCTCGGGATTCGTAAATGCGCGGGATCATTGTTTCTACGTTTCATTTGCGGCTGTCGGCTTCCACTCTCACTCTCGCGAGAGATAACGGCGTAGGAGAGAGAGATGAGGGTCTCCCAACCGAGTATAATTATTAGTCACGCTGTGGTCAGGGAATGTATACCTGGATGTGGCCGCGGTCCGACCGAGACCAGCGTAGATTCCATGTTATTTCCGCTGATTACATTCATTATCGGATTTAAAGTTAGTAGACCCTTAGTTAAGAGTGTCTCGAACGTATGTGTGTCTTGTTGAGCCCGCCGAACCTACGACTTTGACTCTTGACGCACGAACACGGTGAAGGAACCGACGAGAACCGTATATTAATTTTATTGAGCCACGCCGATTATTTCGAACTCTGCTGTTCTTTACCGTGTCTCGTATTTCATTATTTCTCGTTTCGCCAACGCGAAAAAAATAAACGTCATTCCTCGGAAACAACTAAGGGGAATCGAATCAATTAAATCAAATTTCGTATAAAATAAAATGACGTCTCTAAGCATCGAGCCACACAAAGTAATCTTAAATTAGTATCTATATATAACTGCGAATGGTGGAAACTTTTCATCAATACATAAGATTCATTTTTCTTTTGAGAAATTTGCTACGTTTCTCTTTCTCTCTCTCTCTATTCTCTTTTTACTTTTTTACGATATACATTAGGTACTTCAATATATAATAATACTTACACATTTAAAACATCTAATATATTAATTTTGTTGAATTAATATTCTGTTAAAAATAATAAAAATAGATTTATTATATTTATTAATATTTCTGAAACTTTGATTAAGTATCAATAATTTTTTAATATATTCTTGTTAATAAAGTATTATAGTCACTTATAAACTTATCTCTTCATGATAAATGTTCATTAATTATATCATTATTAATTATTGTTTATATGCTTCGGTTACATGCGTAATTAATGATTTAATTTCGAAGCTACAAGAGAGACAAGTTTTCAGATATCGCATGTCACAAATACTTGCAAAAAACAGAGTCGTTTATCAGCAGTGGGATTGCTACGCCCACGCAAGATAATGCGAGAAACGCGTACACATACTGTATATATCAAATATTACAAAAATAAGCGCTCGGCAGTATACACGTCGTAAAACGTTTTATATTTTTCTCGTACGGCGACATGATATCGCGAACCAAAGAAAAAGTTTCAATCGAGTAGTGAAATTAAGAGAGAGAGAAAGAAAGAGTGTGTGTGTGTGTGTGTGTTATCGCCTGAATTCAAAATATTTTATCGAGTATCCTTTGATTTTGGCACATCTAATGAGTAACTTATATTCTTACGATTATAAAAATTAAAAAAAGAATTAATATCTTTTTCTTCTAACAAAAAATCATACATTTTGATTGCATATTTATAGAATATTTAATAAAGTATAATTTTTTAATATTCTTCTTTGTAGCTGTAACTTAATCTTTAACTTTGTAACTGTAATTTAATCTTTAACTTTCTCTAAATTGCTGTCATAAAATCCAAGTTATTTTATTTTTTTCTTTAGATTTAATAATATTCTTATACAGCCATTTGCCTTTTGTGCAAGAGAGCTATATACTTTGCTATATATATCTTACAAGATAAGTTTGACCTTCATCTTGCAGATGCATCAAAGCATGAAATGGTTCAATAAAATCCATCAAAGATTCTTCCGCGGAGCAATGAAATCGCCGATCGAACGATGATCATATTGACCCCGATCGATACAATTGTGGCCAATTGTCGATGTTCTCATTCCCGATCAATTGCATTTGCGGTGGGTGCTTGATATAAAAAACAATGCCGTATTAACGAGTTCGCTGACGCGAACGGCGCGATCAATGAGCAGCTTTCGAGACGCCCACTCTGAGAATTATGCAAACAGTTGATAAATCTGGCTTTATCTAGCTTTATTCATATATAGTCGACATGATACGTTCAGTATATTTTAGTCTCCGATTTTTTATATCCGTTTGTTTTGTCTCTGTTAACCAATACATGATAAACGAATACAGACATACAAAAACACTGTGCTCGAGATTAACGATTTGAAAAAAATGACGATGTTTTTTTTTATTTTTAAATATATAATTAATTTGAAAGCGACAGGTTCATAGAAAAAAATAATATTAATGAGCATCATTAGTGATAAATACTTAAATTATCCGTGAGTGTCATCGATGTATGCAAGCAATAAATGATTAATATATTAATTAAACTACACAGTTGTTTCGTGATATTCTCGCTTATTTGAAGTTTATAAAAAAAATTATTAAATTCAAGAAATCTGTCATTAAAGTTATAATTAATTTTCTGATGTACACTATTAATTGTGGCAATTGCAAAGAAGTAATTAATCGCGGAAGTAGATACTGTCAATCGCGCTTAAATTAAAACAACGTGTCGCATCGCGCGCGAAAAACCATGACGTTATTAAAATCTACAATCAGCCTAATTATTATCGACGGGCTTTCTGCGTGGGCTTTGAGAGCCGGTCTCGATACGTCTCGAACAAGATGACGCCGGATAAACTCGTGGCTGGCTGCACTATCGATACATTAATTAAAACATCGATGCTCCGACTGTGACTGGCAGTGAACTCACGCCCAGATTTGATCACTCGAATATATAACGTCGCATTTTTATTTCGTCCCTGTTCTCTTCGCGCTTGACACATCTTGTTCTTTCTTTGCACTTGTTTCCGTCTTCTCCTACAACCTCCAACAAGTTTCTTGCATAAATTAATCATATCAGGAATAGTTAACTCAAAAAATGACATATTTCATTTAGATTCTTAGATTTTCATATCATCTTCTTCCCAATATTGCTAATATATCAAGAAAATAAATTTTTAAATTTTAGTTTCTTAAATTTATTTATAAATTAATAAATTTATTATTAATAAATTTTTTAATTTATTAACAAGTATTTTTAAGATATAACTACAATTTTTATGTCATTATTTTCAAGATACAAAAAAGATATTCGTATATAATTTATTTTAAAATCAGGAATATATATTATGATCATACCATTTTGATATAGTCATTAAACAAATTATTTAAAGTATATTTGAAATTTAGTTTTAAATGCAAATAATTCGCAATGAAATCTGAAGATATTCTCTATAGACCCCTCGCCACCAGTTGCTTCGAAATTACATTACACCCCATGTGCTGCTATGCTCAGCGTGGGACACGACAGCGAATAAATCTCAACCCCCGGTGGACGTACCGGGGGCGGCAGCGGACGACTTCCGAGAAGGGCGCATGGTAGTACACGCTCTACCCTCGGCGAAGGGCGCGTCTCTAAGGGAGGAGTCCAGGCAATGAGGGTGCCGGTCGAGGAGGCGGTGGAGGAGAAGGGACGAAGGGAGGAATTGCGGGATGCCGCGTGGGAACCAAGAGGGAGAGAAGGCTTGCCATCCTTCGGTGGAGAAGGGGAACGACAGGGGGAGGTGAATTTTGCAACCCGGAGAGATCGTCGACGACGAATATTGTCGTCGTCGCTTAGTCGTCTCTCGTTCATTGACACGCGTGGGTTTGTTTTTCAATCTCGACACGAGACGCGAGTTGTTCGGGTGTGAAGGAGGAGATAGCTCTCTCTTCCTGCAGCTAACATATTTCTAATAATTACATTAACTAACATAATTCTTAATAAATATATTAATAATAAATAAATCAATTTATTATATATGCGGGAAAATTTATCGTTTATGTTTTTATAAATATTATGCAGAAATATCGCACGTTTATAATTTTGAAATAATTATAGAAATAATCGCGGGAGAGTTATCTTTTTTGTTAATTCGTTTTGATATATTATGAAATGCTTGTTGTGTCCCGGAAAATTGTCAAATTTCTATTTATATGAAAACTTCCTATGATGGTGGAGGTGATACATCCTACATATGTGAATGAAGAGCGGAACTTTAAAGTGGTGAGTACAATAAAAATAATTAATATAGCTAAATTATTATATCATATTATCGAAAAAACTCGATACTTTCGCTGTAATGAGAGTGCTAGCACTACCCACATAAATATTCTTATCAATGAGATATTTTATATTTTACCATATTTATCATTTCAACATTATTATTCGTTAAAAATAAAATAATTGTCTATACATAATTATGATAGACATTTCATCAACCATGTAAAAATCTTTGTAATTTATTCTGAAGTTAAAGAAATTATTCTTGCATTGAAAGATCATATTTCATGAAAAATTTTAAACAATTATTTAATTGATAAATTGAAATGATGCTGATTATTCATATCAGTCAAGTATCATGTTATTAATTTATTAATTTATTGGACATGTGAAGTCTAAAGCGATTTCTATGCATCGAGACAAAATAAACACGTATTTGAGGGAAGCCAAGAAAAATTTTTTCGCGAATTAGACGAGAAATCGAGGTATCAATTAAAGGAGAGACGAAGAGATACGGCCCGAGTAAGAGGCTGGATGGCCAGAGAGTGTAGAAAAAGGGGAAACGCACGCAAGATGCCCGTTGTGAAGAGGAGGAAGGAGAGAGTGCCCCGTAAGAGAGAGGGGCCTCAGAGGAACGAGAGGGGACCGTGCGTATCCCCACTTCGTCTGACCCTCTCTTCCCCTACCAAGCTTGTGTCGCGTGTCCCATCTCCCACTTCTCTCCTATCGATACATACACAACACCGACACTACCGTTGCCGCGAATCGGATGTATCAGCACATGCGTAAGCGTCTGGGTATGTGTGCAAGTCTGCAAGTGGTTTTGCTGCAGTTGCTGGCGCGTTCATTCTGATGGAAGACACGGCCTGATTGTCGTGTAAGA
The DNA here is from genome assembly GCF_021464435.1 of Cataglyphis hispanica. Classification (NCBI taxonomy): domain Eukaryota; kingdom Metazoa; phylum Arthropoda; class Insecta; order Hymenoptera; family Formicidae; genus Cataglyphis; species Cataglyphis hispanica. Next base: position 3,530,163 of record NC_065969.1, on the reverse strand, counting down.
GAGAGAAAGAGTGAAAGAGGGGGTGGTCTGCGCGGTTGGGGGGGGGGAGAAGGGGATTGCCGTGCGTGTTGGAGATGCATGCGCGCGCGCGGCGGTGTGTTGGCGGCCACGCGTGTAGTGGAGAGAGAGATCTCTCGGAAGAGAGAAGAGACGAAGAAGAGAGAGGTGACTTCTCTTCAGGGACCTTAGTCGCCGATTGTCCGCTACTATGCACGGTGTTACACCATCGTCATCGCGTTTGATCATCTCTTTCTCTCCATCGTCGCACTCTACATCCCTCCCACTCCGCCCTCACTCTTTTTCTCCCTCTTATCTGTTGTGGCGCATATATCTTTAATCTCGGTCATTTTCGTGTATCCCACGCGAAGATCGCGCCTTGAAGCGACGAGGCGTAGTGTCCTGTTCAGAATCCTTGGAGCGACTATCACATGTGTCAGAAAGATTCGACACAACTGGATCAGTCACATCTTCAAAAGGAGATTCGTCAAAAAGGAAAAAAAGTTTCCGAGTTTTCCATAAGCTTTCATCATGAAAGATTATCATATATAAGAACATAATCTTTAGAAAGAACTCTTCCAGATATCGAGAAGTTTCATTATCACGATTTGATTTTCAACACGACAGAGACAATATTGAATCGACGGTTATAATTCTGATATGAAGTTTCCTGGAATTTTGTCTGTTTACGGAATAGTCATCTCCATGATAAATTCACGACGACCGTGAATATGCCGAGCGGAGTATAAACAAGATCATTAGCACTAGATTCTCGAATATATCTTCAAATATGCGTCAAATATTTCACACATTGTGAGAGCGCTTACATTGTCGAAAACATCTCTCTGTACCTTTCTCTTCTCCCACACAAACTATGAACATGACTGTGGTTCAGATTGATAGGTGATTTGAGAAAGACAAGTCAGAGGCTTGACGACAAAGGAAACGAAACGTTACCAATCAGCTCCTGATCATACCGCTTTCTTTTTCGTGGAAATGAAAGTTGGTTTGTTTGAAAGACGAGCTTCGAAAAGTGTAAAACAATAAATGCATGATATGAATTTGAAGTGAAGTGGAGACTACAGGGTGTTGACTGAAGTGTATTGGCATTGAAAAGTGCTCTCCATCATCGCCATCATTGAACGACCGTCGACAAACGGATTCACGCTGCCATCTGCACAAGAGGTGAGAGATCGTCGTAATAATAATTTTCTTGGAAATCATTTCGGATCGACGCGGACGTTAATTCTAGTTTCAATTGTATCTACAATTGTTATAAGCTAAGAGCCGCAAAAAAATTTGGAGAAAAATTGCGAGTCATTCCCTACAATATTTATACACTACTAAGATATTTCGATATTAAATATATTTTAATTAAAACTCCACAATTTTCCTAATAATAGATATATGCTGTATTATGTTTAGCATATATCTATTAAGGATTTAAAATAACTCTAAGTAATTAGCGATTAAAAAATTGGTGCTCACAATTAAATGTATCTATTCATTTACGTCCACTTAATGTCATTTGATTAAAATTTCAAGACAATAATATTATCAATATAGTTATTTTGACACGAGTTTGTTTCATTATATATGTATATATGCATGTGTTGTAATTATTTTTAAATTACTCATTAACTATTCGATATTTTTCCGAGTTTCACTATACATTGATAGAAAAAAAATAAAGAATTCCTGATAAAATTATGAAACATTTGGTCATTCGTGTCGTCAGAGATTATCGGCTGTAAATATCACGAAAGTTAATCTTACTAATTGTTTCGAAATGATGGGGGTGGACGGGAGTGAACAAACGATAAGATACATCGTTGTTTGGTACAACAATCAAATCATTAAGGAGATACATTGATATTAGCCATTCTGTATTTCTTACATCACAAAAATACATTTATTAATCTTTTTTTTTTGCCACCATATTGGCAAAATAATTAAATCGTTCCTTTATTTACCATTTTGCCATGCATACTGGACGTAAGTCCCGATTCAGCAACAACCAGGCCCGACGTAAAGCTGTCAGCGAGGGAATAATAAATGTTTAACTTTATGAGCGTCTTCTCGAACAACCGCGCATTCGGCAAGAATAAATCTTAAACTGATATCATTTGCGGGGGGAAAATATATATCGATAGAGATGGAGAGAGAAAAAAGGAGAGAGAACGCAATATATCAGCGCTCCTTCGCGTTTAACGAGCGCCAATAAAAATATCTAATAAGCTACCGCGTCACAATAATTAATTCCGGCAATAGCATTAATCGTTGCCATCAGGACGGCAATTATTTTTAAAAGTACCGCCGTTACGCGTTTCGTCGTAAAACTCGTATACTGCCCGCGCTTTTTTCCTACCCGATATTTCCCGTGGCGGCGTAAATCAGACAGTTCTCTCGAAAAGTGAGGCGCGCGTTTATCATGCATTTAAATAGAGCCTTTCTTCAGAGTATCAAGATAAGATATTATCAAAGATTTTCTACACGCATTAGTTAAAAAAAAATTTAATTTAAAATATTGCATTACATATATATGCACTAGACTATATATATTGACTATATTATTGATCTTATATTCTTATCATCATTCGAAAGTTTCTGAAAGACTTTTAAGGACACAGAACAGAGTAGTTTGTCTCATTGTAAGCGGAAGAGAGATGGACACGCTATACATGAAAACGCGAATATCCGCAAAAAGTCTCTTGATAATTCGCTGCAAGACTTTCTTTTTCTGTGAATTATCGCAAAGAGACAGAGAACCGTATAAATCACGCGCGAGTATGCGGAATAGACGGGAAAAAAGTGAGAGGTGCACATTATATACGGATATACGCTATGTAATACAGACACGCTGTCGTACAATAGCAATAGGCGCGCGTATGCTGTATTATAACACACGCGCGATTCAGTACTTACGCAATTCGCGTATGTTACAGGTAGTAACGCGGGTAGCCGACATGCAATCCGCTCATTCTTTCGTAGTAGAAATTGATTGCATCTGATACGAGCAATAGCGCGTAAAAGCACGTCAATACAAATAGCTCTGGGAGAAAGAAAATAGATCATTCCTTCACTTTGTAATGCGCGGAAGTCCTTTTAACCTCTTTCTCTCCTTTATTTTTCTCGTTGTAATATATTTTTTACATAAACATTTAAATCTCTATATTGCCTTAATATGAATGGGATTAAAGGAGAGAGAAACAGGATTATTTATATTTATATTTCGTTTTATTTTATATATTCCGTTTATACTTGATACTATATAAATATATATATATACATATATATGTGAGTGTATGCGTGTTAATAATTCTATATATATGTATGTTAATATCTCTTCCCGCTACATCCAACATTTACCGGGTCATCGCATTCTTTAATTTTAGGATTATAATGTTCACCATTTTTACATTCCTGGACCTTCCACTCCCCATTTATACATTCGTCATATAAAGTGCAGTCACATTCTGTGCGTTTTCTTCGATCACCCTCCTCGCAGCAATCGGGGCAGCAATCCACGCAGCAATTTCCGCCCGCTCGATTCTCAACGCAAGCCTGACACGTACGACTAAAGTATGTACCGGAGGAACAAGCTATTGTCTGATTATTTCTGCAATCGATGTAATTGGAATCATTTTTTGGATCGGAGATCTTGTCTGGTGGCGGGCACTTGTCGTCGATGCTTGCCTCCGTACAAGTTTCGCAACCAGCCTGCCACGGCCAATCGCAAACTTGTAAGCGTCTATTGTAATGCAATTTTATTTCCTTATTATTCGGGTCCATCGGAGGACAATCCTGTAATACGGGAACGCCCCAACTGCACTTGTAGAATTTCGTACAATCGTTCTCATGCGGCAGATGCGTTGCATATTTCTCCGTGCCAGGTGGGCATTTTGTAACAGGGCAGGGCAACTCCCAAGCAGCCCAGCTTCCAGCAGTCCAAGATGTCAATAAGACAATGACGATTATGTACATATCTGTGTCAAAAATTATTTCTAAGCTATCAATTATGATATATAATTAAATCGCGATTTAGTCGATCTTTGTTGATAGAAGAATATGTCAATTATTTTATATAAATCGATAAAAAAAAACTTCTGATATGAGATGTGCAATACAAACATATATCATTTAATATAATCTTATTATAAAAAATTGCTAAGCAATTTATTAAAACAATTGAGTACTTACTCTTCATTGCCTATCGTCTAGTCAGCTTCGCGCTTGAAGAGAAGAAAACGTATGATTCGTTTCGTTAACACTTCTCTAACCCGGTTAAATGTGCGACTGACTGAATTCAAATGAATGACGGCTTTTATAATATTCATCATTATCATTGTATTTATCACGTGATATATAAAAGGTACCTGGATTATCATATCTATCAAAGATATACTTTCCTTATAATGCGGAAGAATGAATTATCGGCATATTATTTTGCAGAAGAATGCCTTATCAGGACGCAATCATTTACGTGATCATATACGTATAAACAATTTTTGGTCGGTCGTGAATTGATAGTTTACAAAATATGATGCAAAGAGTTGTGAATTATAATTACATTTTATCTTTAAATCAAGTATGGCACATACATATATGTATATATATATATTGTTGATAAAAAATACAAATAAATTAATGAAGTGCAAAAAAGAGTTTAGATTTTCAATTCGATAACAGACAAAATTCATAAAACATTTTATCATTCGATGATTTTCTTAATACATTACATTGAATTGCGATTTATGTGTTCGTAAATTTCTGAATTTGATATAACTTATTTATCAGTCCAAGCCTTGAAGTTTAACGTGATAATCTAAATCTTTAGGCATTTCAATCAAAAGGCCTTTGGTCGCGATATTATCAAAAAGTTATTATCATAAATCGCCACACGATATTGATGAAAAAAGACCGATGATTAATATAAATAAAATTTGCTCATATATGTCCGAATAAAACAAGTGTATATAATGTGCTAATTCTGGGAGTGCCCAAGATATCGCTGCGTATCGACGACTAGACATAATGACATTAATATACAACAAAATCAGCACGATTAACATGACGTATTATCCGTCGTCAAAAAATTCTGGATCTGATGATATCCTAGCCAAAATCCTAGTCAAATATTCCGATGGCTATAACAAATAATTGATTGTTCCGTTTGTTGTTTATTCAATTAATAAACTTGATTTGGAAAGGAAATTGGGGATACAATGCGCAATCAATGATATTCTTTGATAAGCGCGCGCGTTACGATTCTCGAAAAAATTTCGTCATCGATTGATTTGTTATTCTTTCGTCGTGTCTTAGCGTATTGATATATAAACAAAACTGTAAAATATAGCCAAGTGAAAGTCGTTTTAGTCGGACTTGTTTCACCGGATCTATTATTCGTGATTTATTAACGATGTTATGACGATGGTGACGTTTGATACGAAGATTGTATGTGATACATCATGCCGTAAAGAAATTTCAATATTATGAAACATACTAACAATAATTAAAAATCAAACACGTTGCAATAATATGTCTATCATAATATGTCAAACAGATATGAGAACTCTAATTTGTCAATTATTAATCTTACATTTATAAAAAAAAAAAATATTTTCATAATTAAAATTTTCAAAAACATTTTCTCACATATTATTTATCAATTCAAAATTAATATGTTCTCAAAAAAAAAAATATAATATGTTTATATGTTCCAAATATGAAAAATATAAAAATCGTATATATTTTTTTATCAAGTTATATACTATTTCATCATTAAAATTATTATTTCATTTCTTATCTCAGCATTATATTTTCTTAATAAAATGCTTTTCAACTTGATACTACCTACAAAATTTGATGAATTCAAAACTGATTTACTTTCTAAATTCCAAGGGCAACAAAATTGCACCCTATATTTCGATATGGCCTGCTGTGGAAACGTTGTTCCTTCATAAATCTCAATGCGATTCCAGTTATCGCATTGAAATGGGCGCTTGACGGCAATTTGTTATCGGTGGATTTATTGCATCTAAGCGGCTGTCGTAGAACGTCGTAGCAAACGAAAGTATCTATTCAGGATCGCGATTTCTGTCGACAATATGTCAGCTTATAGCAAGGAAATACGGACGAGCGACACCGTAACCTTTGCACATACCGGTAGCATAGCAACTAAGGGCTATGGATGTATAGGCCTTATTGCATATATATACATATATATATATATATATATATATATATATATATATATACTATATACTATATAATTCCCGCTCTTGTACGCGTGCTCGTATTCGTACGCACATTACATATGTATGTCTTCGGACTGGATATACCATTATACTTGACATAACATTTATATTTGATAACGTTTTATTACATATGTCTTAACTATAATATTTATGTTATACTTAATTAATACCAACGTTAATTGAGAAAAAAAGCTACAATTAATAGTATCTTTCAAAAATTATAATCTTTGTTACTTATTGCTTACAATCGGTCTCTTACATACAGTAATCGGAAAATAATGATTTTATTAATTCTGAGAAACTATATCCGTCATTAAATCTATCTATCTGTCTAATAGTGGTCAAGGAATGAATGAAAACAACTACACGAGGCAATGATGCCCAGAATTTTCTTTCTGAAATACCACATCGTAAAGATTTTTATTTGAAACTATCTGCTAAAATATTGCACAATAATCTAAGAAATATTGAGTTAATATATTATTTAGCTGTTTGCACGCTAGTTGAAAAAATCTATGGAAAAAAATAGCTGCAAAAAAGAGAAAGAGAGAGAGAGAGAGAGAGAGAGAGAGAGAGAGAGAGAAAGCGAAACTTTGTGTAATCTATATGCTTTAACATTAAAAAAAAAATGCGTGTTAATGTTTCGTTTTATTTTAAACAATTACTATGTTTTGTGTTATTGTGAAATTTATTAGTTATACTATAGCCATTAATTATAACCTTTCTCGTAAAACGTATATTAATTGTGACACTTGCAAACTTTATTCAAAAATTTAATTTTGAATACATTTTTTTGTCAATTTTTAAATTATTGTTGCTGTTATACAAGTTGTTTAAAGAATCAATTGGATAAAATCATTTCAAAGCGTTTTGTCTAATTATTATTTATTTTAAGTTCAAGTAGAACTATAAAATGCGTTTAATAATCCGATTCGAGTTTGTCCTTAATCTCTCTTTTTGTAGTTTCACACACATTTTCAATCTTAATTATTTCTTGTTAATTCTACATTTCAAATTAATTTTCGAATCAGTCGAAACTTGCACATTTCCTTTTTACGCGAGACGTTTTATTATATATTTTTATATTTATATAATTACATAAATAATTAGATAATTTGTTACTTCAGCACCAAGAATGCAGCAATTGATTTTCGATTTAATTTCGCAACGCATTTGATAGATCCATTGCACAAAACATAGGAACAAAACAGTATCGATTCTCTATTATTGCAGAAGCGAGTTAGGGACAATTAACATTTCTCGGGTCATCGCATTCCTTAGTGTTGGGATTATAATATTCACCGTTTGTACATTCCTGGACACTCCATTCGTTAAATATACATTCATCATATAAAGCGCAGTCACAATCTGTGCGTTTCCTTCGATCGCCTTCCATGCACACACGGGTTGTAGTAGAAGTAGTAGGAGTAGTAGTAGTTCGAGTAGTTGGAGTAGTTGGAGTAGTTCGAGTAGTTTGAGTAGTTGGAGTAGTTCGAGTAGTTTGAGTAGTTGGAGTAGTTCGAGTAGTTGGGGTAGTACGAGTAGTGCTAGTAGGAATAAATGTACCACAATTTCCGTTCGCTCGATCCTCAACGCAAGCCTGACACGTACGACTAAAGCATGTACCGGAGGGACAAGCTATTGTCTGATTATTTCTGCAATCGATGTAATTGCAATCATTTTTTGGATCGGAGATCTTGTCTGGTGGCGGGCACTTGTCGTCGATGCTTGCCTCCGTACAAGTTTTGCAACCAGCCTGCCACGGCCAATCGCAAACTTGTAAGCGTCTATTGTAATGCAATTTTATTTCCTTATTATTCGGGTCCATCGGAGGACAATCCTGTAATACGGGAACGCCCCAACTGCACTTGTAGAATTTCGTACAATCGTTCTCATGCGGCAGATTCGTTGCATATTTCTCCGGATATGGGCATTTTGTAACAGGGCAGGGCAACTCCCAAGCGGCCCAGCTCCCAGCAGTCCAAGATGTCAATAAGACAATGACGATTATGTACATTTCTGTGTCAAAAATTATTTCTAAGCTATCAATTATGATATATAATCAAATCGCGATTTAATCGATCTTTGTTAATAGAAGAATATGTTAATTATTTTATATAAATCTAGCTTAATAAAAGAAGCTAAAACGATATGTAATATAAGTGATATATCGATATATCGATCGTTTAACATATTGACATAATTACATTTTATTAATTAATTATATTAATACAATTACATTATAATTTTATTTTAAAAATTTATTAAGTGCAATTTCAGCACTTACCCTTCATTATCGTTTACTCAGCTTTTCGCTCGAAGAAAATAAAATGTATCGTTCGTTTAATATCTAGTCTTAACCCAATTAAATGTGCGACTGATTGAATTCAAGTAGACCGGCTTTTATAATATTTTATTTATCGTTATCGCGAAACAGAGATTATCATATCTATCAAAGATATACGTATATATATATATAAAGATGTGAATTAAGATAGTTGAATAAATTAGTGGTTTTATTTATCGGTTTTATTTATTTATTTATGCAATTAATATCTTATCCTTATATTATTTATTTCCGTTAAGGAGAGGTCTTATCATTACGTTAAAAGAGTTTAATCATATATGCAAAAATATTATTATATATTATATTTTATTGTAATATATTTTTAAAAATTAAAAAAATGCAGGTGACATATTGTATATATATATATATATATATATATATATATATATATATATATATATACATATATACAATATGTCACCTGCATTTTTTTAATTTTTAAAAATATATTACAATAAAATATAATATATAATAATATTTTTGCATATATGATTAAACTCTTTTAACGTAATGATAAGACCTCTCCTTAACGGAAATAAATAATATAAGGATAAGATATTAATTGCATAAATAAATAAATAAATAAAACCGATAAATAAAACCACTAATTTATTCAACTATCTTAATTCACATCTTTCATTAAATCGTTTAATAAATTATTTTAATAAAATAAAGCAACATTTGTATTTTATTAATTCTAATATATTCATACATATATTGGTCTTTTATTCTCTTTTACACTTGTTTATTTTTCTTTAAACTTTTATATACATTTTCGTTTCTATCAAATAACATTTATTGTATAAAATCACGACAATACATTATCGATTCTTTACGTCTCAAGATGCTCAAACTAAATCAGGTCACGCCATAATCAGAAAATAAAATCGCTACGCATTATTCATCGTCGTCATTGAAGATGAGCCCGATTTATATATGTATATACATATATAAAGAGATCTGTACACGTGCCGCGCTGAAATATCCGCAACTTCAGCGGAGCAGCTGGGACGAGCCAAAAGAAACGTCGAGGAGTTCCCTGGACTTAGATCCTAGATCCGTCTCTAGACGGATCGGATGGACGGATGGACGGACAGACGAATAAAATAGACAAACAGGGGAGAAGGAAAAAGACAGATCGCCAGATGGGGGGCACCACGACGATAGTAGCACGTGCCCCATTCAAGATGCCGTCCGTGCTATTCCGGGGACCCTCCACCCTCGTAACTTAGCCTAACCTAATCCAACCTCCTTCTAGCCGGGGCTATTCAACCGGTGACGAGACCGGGGCTCTTTGTCACCCGATCAAAGTAGGTCCCCGATTCCTCGCCGTCGTCTCGCTTCCTTTCACGCTTTTTTATCGCGCCGCGCGACATCAGGAAGTTATAACGACCGTTGCCTTTCGATGGTGCTGCTGGGTCTGCGGACCCCCTGAATTGAAGAAGGCTAATCAGCGCGAAATAATAGAACAAAGCGCGATAATAAAAGTTGAAGAGTGTGATATTTTTGTTTCTGAAATGCGTTTAATAATTCTTGACACATTTAATAATTCTTGACACTACGATGCATAGCGACAGAAGGAGCTATCGATTATTACTCATTATTTATACCCGGATATGAGCAATACACTTATCTACGTACATCGCAGATAAATTTTTTCGCTGTAATTGCAAAAAATATATAGATATGCATATAATTGAAAATACAAGGATCTAATAAACAGATTTTGAAAATTTTATCCACGAATTCTTTTATCACGAAATTGGAACTAAATTTTATTTAGTTCCAATAAATAATTAAATAGTAATAAAATAATTTATTTTAATCTATACTCTCTCTTTAATTTGCAACGTTAAGTATTTTGATAATAATGTCCAATGTTTTTTTATCTTTCGGAAATATCCGATAAAAAGATTAAAACTCAGGACAGATTAAATTCCAAATCATCAAACATAATGATAAATGAATTAATCAGGTAAGAGTCAGAAAAAAATCCATAAATATCGCTTAACTAATTTGCCAATTTCGTCATAAACCGCAAGTTGACAATCTCCTGTCGCTTTACTATAAATCGTTCCTTCCAACTATGTGTTCGATCAATCGTGTCGCTGTTTCTCTTTTTCTTCATAGAAAATTCGGTTTTCCAATCGTAAGTGTCAATTTGTCAGAATCTCACGGACAAACGTTTAAGGCGTGTGACCGCCCTCGCACATAAATCAGCAGGAGAGAATATTAGCTTCAGGTTTAGTTCTATAAACGTCCCGTTACACGCCCTTCAGAACGCTAGGGGGTTGCTTTCACTGCCTCTTGTAAATTCAGTGTCCTACAAAGGCTCGGAAGCTTTTCAGAAGCTTTGACTTTTCTTTTGGGATAGAAAAGGATGCACGCGAGAGCAACATGGACCTTACGGAAATGGGCCCTCCGTTGATCCAGTTTGCACCATTTAAGGACAATAACATGTCAAGCTATGCTTTGAAATTACACGCTGTTACTGATATTGTTCCGTTCAAAGAACCGTAAAGAATATGAGATATCTACCCGCAATAGAGAAAAGAACGATGAAAACCTACTGAAGAAAGAAGAAAGGAAAATCTTCCCCAAGATTCTCAAGAAAACGATGCGCGTGCTATGATTGTTGCGATTATAAATTCACAATATTTCCCGATATAAGAGAATTATCTTATCTTTTATTATATATAAGATTCTTATTCATAATCTTACGCATTCTAAAGCGATTGGTAAAGTTCAGTTCTGAACTTTTATAACATTATAACTATTTATAACATTAGAACTATTATAACATTTATACTTGCATATGTCTTGCATATAATCTTCCATTTGATTCGCATTTCCCGTCCGCTCGATTCGAAACATAAGCTTGACATGTGCGGCTAAAGCTCTTAAGACAAAATTTTGTCTTACCATCTTTACAATCGATATACGAATTACAGTCATCGACTAAATTGGCTATCTTATCTGCCTGCGGGCATTTGTCATTCATGACCTTGGTACATTCTTCACAACCAGCCTGCTACCAATCGTAAACAACTTGTAATCTATTCTAATGCAATTTTATTTCCTTATTATTCAGGTCCATCGGAGAACAATCCTGCAATACAGGAGCACCCCTTCTGCACTTGTTAAATTTCGTGCAGTCGCTCTTATGTGGCATGTTGTGTATATATATATATATATATATATATATATATATATATATATATATATATATATATATATATCTGTTTTCAGGCATTTTGTAACAGGACATTGTAACTCTCAAGTAGCAGCCCAACATGGCGATAACAATTATGACATTTCTGTGTCAAAAATTATTACTAAGCTGTCAATTACAATATATGATCAAATCGCGATTTAATCAACTTTTGTTAATAGAAGGATGCGTCATTTATTTATATAAATCTACATCGGTAAAAGAACTTTTTCTTCTTGCAATTTGTTTAACGATAATATAATCTTATTAAAATTTATTAAGTAATTTTTCAGCTCTTACCCTTCATTGCTTATCGTCTACTTAGTTTTGCGCTCAAATAGAAGAAAACGTATCGTTAACATCTCTCTGGTTAATGATAGATCTGTTTAAATGAGACTGACTAACAATGAGTTCAGATGAATCGACTTTTATAAATATTCATCACATTATCACTAATCATACGAAGGCATATAGATTATTGTATCTATCAAAAATATATTTTTCTTGTTTATCTGGTGGAGTGGCTTATTGATATATAATTATATTATATCGCAAAAAAAACCTAATCAGAATGCGATAGATATGATCGAATGGACTATTTTCGTTTTTTTTTATATTTTATTTTAAACAATTATTCTTTTGTATTGTCATGAAAAATTTATTAATTAAACTCACTTAATTCTATTGTTGTTAAATTCTCGTTTCCCAATGTCGTAATGTGAAAAAGTGCTCGCATGACGCATCGCTACTGGGCGCTACCGCGGTTAGTATGGCGGCCGTGGACTAATTCAGGTTTCTTTGGGGGCCCCCCAACTCTCCTTTTCACATCGCCTCCAAAGGAGTGCTCGATATTCTTTCAGAAGGGCGATAAAGGTACCGCGCGACCAGACGCACTCTCTGAAAGGAGGACTTCTCGCAGCGTGTGAAACCGTCGCATCTCGGCGCGATCTGCCGCGGGCGATCGTTAATAATAAGGCTTCATTATGAAGTTCGCGAAGCGACAGTATGTAGCGTGCAATTACCCGTCAATTCTGTCAACGTATATCGTCACGCCGCAGGATGCCTATTGAAAAGAATTGTGGTACACTCACATGACCTATGTAACGAGATGTGAAAGCATCCTAAAGAACTTTCTTCTGCAAACTAGAGCATCTGAGGAAATCTTTTCTGATCAAGCGGATCTCTTTGACATCGACGTAAGATATCGTTTATTAGTTTCTTTTTTTTTCTGATAAAAGATTTAATAAACGATTTTAAAAATATAGCTGTGATACTAATATATCTCCTCCGCCTTCTTGATAGCTTGATTACATCGATTTTACATAACAATTTCATTATAGATATTTATCAGATAAAATTGAAAATGAAATTAGAGCCAAATATTATCAGTGACTTCAATAATTATTTTTCTTCATATAAACAAATATTTTTAATCTTTAAATTTTTAAATATATCTTAATGTATTATTTAATAAAGATAAGCGATAAATCTTTTGCCTCAATCTATACACTGTGAATTTTTTAAAAATCATAAATTTATAAATTATGCTTACAATTTTTATAAATAAAGATGTTTAGCCGTTATGATAGCCAAAACATTGATATATCGCGGTAAAGAAGATGTCTAATTGTAATAGACGACTTACGTTAGTGTCGCGCACCTCTCGCGAAAGATACAAATTGAGATAGTCGCGTCGCATGGGGGTCGCTACATCGCACCCCTGCAGCTTCCTTGTTCCTGCGTCATTGTCCCGTGAATGCGTTCGCGGAGCGAGCGGGCGGACGAGGATCCTAAAAGGCACGTACACGCGTGGTTTACACGCGGAGTACAAGGCAAGCTGCAACAGCGAGCGCCTCGTCATAACGGTCGCCGACGAGGTCACGGGGTATATACGGGCGACAGCCAGCCAGCCAGCCAGCTCGGGGGCCATTATTGTTGCACGGACGACGATCTTTATGTGAGATCTTACACGGGGTCCCACGGGGGCCCCGCGGCGCACGCCCATAGCGATGCGGAGGGTGGCTGCGGTTTCACTATTTTTCTTTCCCTCCCCGATATCTCCCTCCCTCCCTCTCGCGTATCTCTCTCTCTCTCTCTCTCTCTCTTTTTACTCTTCCCTTTCGCCGCCTCGTAAATCTCTTTAAGCGTTGAAATGTACGGGGTAAAAAAGATTTTACATCACTTCCTCCTCCCTCCTTTTTCCATCGCCTGCTTCTGTGAAAGTCGTTGATCGAAAATAACTTATTTACGTTTTGCAGAGTGTTATTCTCAATATTCAAAAAGATTATATTCAGAAAGTTTTTAGTCTTAAGAACCGATTCAGAGTGTTCGACAGATTTATAGTTCTTTTTCACTCGTTTGACTTGAAACTTTTTAAAATGTTCTATAAAAGAATTGAGAACAGTTTGAAAATGAAATATCTGCTGCTTTTAAAAGATGTTTCTAATATTCTTTCCTTAATATATCACTTTCTATTGTTTATTTTTGTTGGTTTCGTCATTCTTTAAATTCAAAGTAACTAACTTTCACATTCCACAAACATTTTAAGAAAAGCTAAAGAAAGGAATAATAGATTCTTGCACATATACATATGTGCAAATATAATGTAAAAAATACTTCTCAAGTCTAATTTCAAAAGTACATCAAATACTCCCATTCATCTTTCTATCTTTATGTTATCATCGTGATTGTTCTTTGGAAACCGAATAATTAATCTTTGCAATGTGTGTGCAATGGAAGTAGCTTGGAATCTCATAAAAACATACAATCTTTTATTCAGCGAGTCATTATTATTTACCTTATGTAACTGACATTACAGTATTGCAAATATATTTTTTTTTTATTCGCATTTAGATTCCGCCTGGAATGTATATTCCACACCCACGGAATAAATTGCATTTTTTCCTCCCCTCTCGTGTCACAATGTAGAAGTACGGTAGTGACGATAGTCTCTGGTAGGGGCAACTCCTAATGAGGATTCCCCTTCCATTTCTTCTCTGCACCGGCCGCAGTCGACCGGCGCAAAGTAAATGAGCAGGTGCCTCTGGTATGCGCCCCGCCTACGCTTTCCACTCCGCTCATCGTTCTTTCTCTTTTTTTTTATCTCCGAGCCTTTTCCCTCTTTCTCTTTCTCTCTCTCTTTTTTTCTTGCACTTGTGATGGGAGATCGCGTTGTGGAAAAATGGTCGCCGCGCCCGACGAATTATTCCGTTTTTCTACAGCCCTTTCTCCCTCGTCCCCCCTCCTCTCTGCCCCTTTCTGCCCAATTCCTACAATGGAACCAGCTATGGATCGTATTAGGATGTATTAGGAAGGCCAACGTCATAATTCACGCTCGAATTCTCGGTGTTCCGCTTCACCACGTTTGGGAAACCTGTTGCGCTACGCGCCACGTCGTAGGTGGATCGTGTAAATTACTTCTGTATTCCGTGTGCCACTTTTATGATACAGGTATTAAATTTCTTCTGTATTTTTTATATTACCTCTATAGCTCGTGTGCACTAATCCCCGTATTTATGATATTCGAACTCGCGCTCGCTCATTATGTTATCTTACAAGTTTATTCCACGGATATCTAAGAAACGAACTGATATTTGGATAGAGATATATCGTATATCCGATAAAAAAAAATCACAACGGTAAAATTATCCTTATTAATGATTAATTGAGATATTGTAGAATATTCTTCTCGGACATTCGATAAAAAAATGATATAAAATGTTATATAATTCAAGTTTTTTTTTTTTTTTTTCTTTTAATTGCAATCTTAGAAGAGACTATATGCACATATCTCTTAATAATTTTTTTCATCTTAACAATATGTAATTTTTTCAAATAAAAAAAAAACATGCTTCTCACATGATGCTTCAGTTATTTCTCGCTATTGAGTCGCGTGTCAGAAAGCGTTAAATTCGGGTCCGGTGTTACTTTCTTTCGGCGAAAGCAATCTAAAATTACAAAGCATCGACATGTAATCCTCTTATTTACTCGATCGCGGATGACGGATCGACGCGACGGTCGTTAGACTTTCAACCTTGAAGAAAGACCTTCCGAAGGTGAGCAGAGGCGGTGACACGGCCGGCTAAATCGGGAGGAGAGTTCTCGGAGCAAGCCTCTCCTCTCTTCTAGTCGTACGTGCCCGCGAAGAGGTCTTCGAGACAGAGCAAACGCGGGCGCTTTTTTAATACGCGTAGCTGGTGCGTGCACAGTTGCGTGCCCGCACATGAACGCGCACTCGCGCGTACCTTGCACGTGTTTGCTTAAAATCTTGACGCATGACCGACCGTTCGATTTGTTTTTCCTTTCTCAGGGCCGGGAATGAAGGTGCTTATGCGAAACCGATGTCAGCCACGAGACTTTAAGTGTTTAGCAATACCGAGAAATTGTCTATATCTACAGATATCAAAGCATAAATATCTTGTTTTGAATTGAAATACCTACAATTCGCTAATATTAAATTATCATTATTATAATTATTGATAATTTTTAAAATAATATAATAAGATGAAGAATGTGATTGTATTATTTTTTTTAGACACGCGCTTTCTTTATAATATGATAAATAATATTTCATATCAATAAGAGAAGGCGCAAAATATCTCTATTCTTTTCTTGATATCATCATGAACATTCTTGTCAATTCAGATGACATTGATAGTTTTTAAATGTAATATAATGACGGTTGTTTGATAAAGTGATAAATTTGATTCTTCTTATGCAATTTAAAATATAATTAAGTTTAAAGGTCAAAAATTATTATGATACGCAATTGGATTACATTTATCAATTACAATTATCGACAACAATTTAAATGATTGTGCGAGAGTTTTATCCGATCCTGTTCGATTTCTGAAAGAGGAGTCACCGTCCGTCCTTCATCGATCGTACACGACTGGCGACCTTAACGACTTATACGTCTCACTCCGTTCGTCCTCCGAAGCCGTCATACCTTCTCTCGCCTCTCGGAGGGAAAAAGGACGAACACCTCCCTATACCTTCCTTCGCCGCGGTATGTAAATACGAGGAACGAGAAGGCTCCTCATCTTCTCCCGAACGACCGACCGCGGTGCATCGTATCGTATTCCGCTGCTATTTGTCTTCGCGATCCGGGATTACGTTACCACGATGATACACGATGACATTTATTTCGGGATTTGTTCGACTCGGCCCGTGGTCCTCTCCTTCCTGTTCGCGGCAATCCTTCGTCAACGATCCTTTCGTCGCGCGAGCCACGCGTATTTGCGTGCTCGCGCGAAATAAATGTTCAAAAGCATTTTCTTAAAAAAATGTCGCATTACAAGATATAAGAATGATAGGCTTGATTCATTTAATTAAAAAGATTTGATTTATATTATGTATGAAAAATATGGTTAATCTAAATATTCTCCATCCTTTAGCTTCTGCATTTTTAATTTGAAATTCTTAAAGCAATTTATATTATAGTTTGCCTTTTTTTCTTTTCTGTTATTTTTTACAAAAAATTACGAAATTAATTTTTCGAAAATCTTGAACGTTTGTAATATAATTTTTCCCTATATATATTTTACGGTATAATGACGTAAAATTATGGTGCATTTACCGTTACTATGTTCTCATACCGCACGGAGGATTAGCAAAATCTGATATAACACGACATATTACGAGCGCGAAGACTGTGTAAACGCAGATGCCGTTACGGAATCCCAGCGTAACGTAATGCAACGCGCGCAAGCTCCCTAAAAAGGGAGCGCGTGGCGGAGATCAAACAGCTGGATCATCTCGTGCGTGCCTTTAGGTAAAGATCTCTTTCTTGCGGGAAAGGTAGGTAGGTATATACCCAGGTGCAAAACTCGGAAGGCGTGCGTGACAATGCGCGTACATACGCGCGCGTGGTATGTGCAACATGACGTGAAAGTCGCGCGTGAAAAAAAAAAGGGAAAAGAAAAAGAAACAGAAATGTAGGCTTTGAACAAGTCAACGACCGCTTTCCGTTTTCCCGGAAATTTTAGAAGTGCATCGGGAAAGATGCGGACATTATCCCTATCGACATTTATCACTAAATCTTCTTGTCATGATAATCAGGAACAGGTTGCGTTTTGTTATGTTATGTTGCATTTCTCATCTCTTTTTTGAATGTTTTTGTCGTAATATAAAAAGTATATTATTTAAACTCGATAGTAATATAATTATGGTTATGTACTTTTAATTATAAATATATGTATAATTGATGCATTATAAAAAAATATAATAAGAAATTGACAATAAAATATTAAAGATTAATTTGCTTCAAATTTAGAGTTCTCACGAAAAAAAAATGCTTATATGTTTATAAATCGTGGAATAACGATTGTCTATGTGATTGGTGTACATTTGTAGATATATTAGACAGATCATGCGGCCGCATGTTGCACTCTCGAAAGCGTGCAACGTAATTACGTTAGATTTTACGAATCGGCCGGCGACCAAGTGCGTGGGCACACGCACCGCGCGGAGAGAATACCATGTATCGGATTATTTCATAAGTGCAGCGGTTTCTAGAAGGCGTTAAGAGCCGACTCGGGCTCATTAAGGCTAATGACGCGGGATCGCGCAATTATTCCAATAAACGATGGCCCCCGCCCGAACCTATCAATTTATTATAATTACAGCATCAAGGGAAGGGAGTAAAGAAGAATATATATATATGATTTTGCCTTAGTGTACGCACTTACCAAATTACATGTCTCTCGATCATACGCACGTATATTGCCTAGATGGAATAGATTGAAATCCATTTGGCTTCGAACGGGATTCACGAGAATATTGTCGCGATTCACACGAGATTATTGACCTCATCTCTATGATTATTAATATGCCGACAAATTATCGCTCGGAGAGACTTTTGCGACTGTCCATAAATTATTCAATAATGATTATAAATTGCGTAATCGTGTTTTTCTACATCGGCGTTCGATGGTACAGATAGAGTTCGATTGCTCGCCGAGAGTATATACGTATATATTAAACGCGAGAGATAAAAAAAAAGAGAGGAAGCGAACGACGTTGAATTTGTATTCGCGGCACGCGAGCTCCTAAAATAAATCAACTTCAACTATCTTCTCCGTGTTCTACGGTTCTCCATTTGGCATTGGGTCGCCGGCCGGCTTCTTCGATAAAGAAAAAAAAAAAAAATGAAAAGAGGAAAAAGGCAAATACATAGGAACGTCTAGAAAAAATTCAAACGGTCCAGCGGCCACTTAGCGAGCACTCTCGACACGGTGGACACGTGTCTAAAGTGTGGCCGGAGCCTCGATCACGTGTCAATATCTCAAGAGGCATTTGTTTACAAAAGTCGTAGAAGGAGAGGAGACGGCGCGTCAGGTATTTTTATCAGAAACTTTCCAAAAGGCTGTATTTGAGTTTCCGCGTACGCGGAACAAGTTTATCCCAAGTTACTCTCACGAAAGAAATGCGACTGAATAGATGTTTCTATCCGCTAACTCAAGCTATCAAATTTATGGACACGAATGATAGATTGTAACTGCGCTTGGCGATAATATTTTTCAACGAAATCATCGGACAGAGAAATAAGTTTCCGACGTTATCTGTGTGTCGTAGATCTCGTAGAGTCTCATTCAGTGGCGGTTCAGCGCTATTAAGCGTGCGCGACGCCGGCTTCTTTATCGGGGAGCTTGTGCACGCAGCCTCGGAACGCGTGGGCTATCCCGGCGAGAAATAGCTGTCTCTTTCTCTCTCTCTCTCTCTCTCTCTTATTCTCCCTTCGTCTTGCGTGCTCGCGCGCGTTTCCTCTCGATTCTACCCTCGGTAAAAACAGCGCGAACTGGTCGGTCGCGTGCACGAAGTAGGGAGATAGGCGTGGCACCGGCGTCCGTACGTGCGTCCACGCGCTACGGTGTGCGTGCACCCACCTAGCGCCTAACGCGCTCGGTTAGGCGTACGCTCGAGAGAGGGAACGGAGTCTGAAGGAGTCGGGTTCGAGAAAACGGTAGTGGGGCCAGCTGGCACGGGTATAGGGAAACGCGGTGGCGGGAGAAGAAAGCGGTGAGGGGGAATCTAAGGTCCGTGGACACGAAAGTCAACCAAGAAGGAAGGGGTGGACGTGCGCGCCGGGTCGCGCACGTGGAGAGAGGGGGGAGGGCAGCGCGGAGGGTACAGCGCGGCGGCCGAAGGTGAAGCTGCCGAGCCGTCGCAGCCTCGCAGTCGGCGCGAGACCGCGCTACTGGAAGGATCATCCGTGTTGTCGATTGTGCGAACGCGCGCTTACCTTTTTTTTCTCTCCACCCTTGCGCTCGCTCTCTCTCTCTCTCTCTCTCTCTCTGTCTCTCTCGTTTCCTTTTTTCACAACCTCGCGCGACAACGAGAGAGCTGGATCGCGCGCGCAGAGGTATTGGTCGAAGCGCGAAAAGGAAACGTCAAACGCAGAGGGTTGCTTCTCGTCCGTCGCTTCCTCGGAACATCGTCGTCAGCGGGGGACTCTCGAGCTCGTGGTTGCATCTTAATCAACATGATACCTTCTCGGCGACGACATCCCAGAATTCTGTGATTTCGATGTGCCTGATAACGCTGCTGTGGCGCGAAGTTTCCGTTCTAACTCTTAACGATACCAGAATATCAAGAGAGGATCTCGTCGAAAGAGCACATCGCCGTCATCGTCGAGTAATGCTATTTCCGACGGGAGAGCGTTCATTCGCACGTGTACGGGGGACGAGGGAGATCGTTGAAGAAATCGATTGATCGGCGAGATTTTTACGGTGTACGCCGATGCGATGTGACAACCGTCTCGCGATCATTGTTGTTTGTCGTTATCGTTTCGAAAATATCAGCTCGGATCCGACAGTATTAAAAACGTCGCGAATTGTGCGACGCGACGGCTCAAGACGTTCGATTCGATTGTTGCTGTGATAACGGAGAGGATGGTCTCTGTATAAGCTAAGTTCAGTGCCTGCTCTATTGTGATTTGTGACTATAAGAAAAAAAAATAGATAAGAGGAAGAATCCGCCCAGTTAAAGTGTCCCAAGGTGGAGGAGGTTGAATCTACGAAGGATCGGATGCGCGGCAGCCCCTGACTGTTACCCGGTAAGCGACGCGATCTGATCTCTCTCTCTCTCGCCACTTTTTATCTCGGCAAAAGCGCGCCGCCGCGATGTCCCTCGACCCGTCGTAATTATCGATACTTATCGCGAGGAGTCCGGCTTCGGCTCGGGTCGGGGGAACCGTAAAGTTACTCGTAAAAGCGATGTTTTATTAATAGTGACAAGAGCAACATCCCATATATGACGTCGTAATACTTGACGCTATTTAATTATGTATTTCTTATAATATACTGATTTTTCTCTCTTTGAAAATGTTGAATATGAATATTTTTTTAACATTAATAAAACAATCAACACACACAAAATATAAAAATAAATGCCCAATTCGTGAGAAAAACATTACGATTTTTTTTAATCGGTTACGAATAAAAGTGCAAAATGTGTGATACGTTATAAAATATATCGTATACTTTGATTATCGTGCATTTTCTCTTATAGAAGTACGCTTCATATTATAAAAGCATTAAACGAGGATTACCGTAGAGTAACATAAGCATACTGTATCGAAATTCGGTTAACAGAATATATTTCATCGTATTTTTATTCGCTGTAATTTTATCGTCGCTTGCCCCACATTAATATCACGATTTCAGTCGCCTCTTTTGTTAAAAAACAAAAACAAAAAAAAAACCATTCTGCTGCCCCTGCAAGGTCTGTATTTTTGCCGACAAATTCGTAAATTGAATATTCGATATTGAGTGATTATTATTTATCGTATTAAATAATGCGGCGCACAAGAGAGTTTCGTCGAAAAAATCGAGAGAGATAATAATCGCGCGAATCGCTTATTTAATATCAAAGCCGCTTTTTCCACCCTCGTTGACACTAGAATGCGTTTATAATCGATCTCATAGAGGCCAGAGCTTTTCTGTTCGCCGTTGCGAGGGCGGTTTTAACATCGTTACACCGCGCTCGTCAAAGCATCGCGACGCTGAGCGTCGGAAGTGGAGCGGACACGCGTGTTAAAGTAAATACGTGCGAAGAGCGTGTTCTCGACTACTCCGTCTTTTGTTTTTTACGCTCGACCTTTTCTGCCTCGCAAAAGTTTGAAAATGCGACTGGGAATATGTGTCTATTGATCCTTGAAGGAAATTGTATCGTAGAGAGAGATGAGAGAAAGGGATATATATATATATGATTAAATGTTTATTATATTAAATTATTTATGCGGCACGCACGTTTAAACAATAATGCAAGTATAATTTCATATTTAGACTGTTTATATATAGGTTTTCCTAAAATATTAATTTTTTAATACAGCTTATCAATTTTTATTTAATAATAATATAATTTCGTTATGTCATATACATCTGTCAAAATCAGCTGTTAGAGTTATGACTGCATTTTAGCGTTAAAAATGGGAAAAATACAACACAGGAATAAAAACATTGTTTAATAATCTTAACACTTGCCAATGTTATTCGAGTAATCTATTTAATAAGAAGATTAAGCATAAATTTTTTTCTTTTCATTTTTGCTCATTTCTCTCTTTCTCTCTCTCTCCGCGAGCTTTGAAAATATCTTCCAGTGATACGCTGAATACCACCTTGCTCGCGAGGGTGGCTTAATGTTGGAAGTAGAGCGAACACGCGCGTTAACCCAGCCACGTAGAACGATCTGCCGCGACCAATCTCACGCGCTTTGTCCCTTCACGCCTCGTGACTTTGACGCGTGCTGCGAGCGTGACATGTACATTAAATCTCCTCTCTTGCTACTGTCGCGCACGCGCCGATTTACCGCGCGTTACATCGCGGAATTTCGTCACGCCGCGACTGTGTGCCTGTGGTGTGTAAATTGTCGAATGATACAGATTATAAGAAACGCGAAATGCCGATTTGATCGAACGGCTAAGAGAATTTAAAAACTCTGTTTTCCTCTCATTCTCTGATTTAATTTTTAGTTTCATGTGTATAAAATATGGTTGTACATATATACTTTTTCAATCTATAGTTTTTCTCACAATTACTTTTGCTTTTATAAATGATAAACCTCAAAGTAAAATTAAATAAAAAATATAAGATATTTAATATTCAGATTTCTTATCTCTATTAATTTTGAATTGATTTTTGATAATATTCATTTAAGATATATAATAAATAGTATATTCTTGTATAAAATGTGCGTAATACATTGGTTCGAGATAAATCAGTGATGTCATCAATTTCTCGCGCGCTTTGGGTTTAACGAAAGTTTATTGACGCCAATAGGACAGTCGTGTGAAACTTATTTCCATTGTCTTAATGGGTTCTTAATACGACAGGGATCCGAGAAGTCAGCGTGGTAAAGAAAGTGGCCGGACACGCGGAGCACACAAAGTGTCAGATGTCACGGCTGCCCCGTCTCATTTGCAAACAACGCGACAAAAACCGTTCCCCGGTACCTTCGGATTTCACGAGCGATCCTCGGGGTGTTTCGATTTCACGAGCGTGTTTTGATATTCTATATACGAGATGTTCGATATTATATTTAGGAACTTAATTTTTTATTTATGTAGCTTTACGTAAAATTCTACGCAAATAATAATTTAATACAAATACATTTTCATCAAATTTATATTGCACTTGGATATTTTGTATGTGCCGTTTATTTCAACAAAGGTTTCACGAAAAGTGAATTTTATTAAATTATTTTATCAAATCGATACAAATTTCAATGACTAATGAAATTACTTGAATGTATTTATATATACGAATATATAATTGTCACTGCAAGGAGAAAGTATACACCTACGTATTGAGATTAGACACCGCGGTCTCCTCTCGATTATTATCCGATCGGCGATTGTCATACGTCGATCGGTATCTATCGACAGGCAAGACGATTTATCGTGCTTTATGCGCATATTCGCGCCGATGCAGCGGCAGCTGCATCAACGGGATCCTGGGTCCCCGCGCGCGCGCATAATGATACATTGCGCCGGACATGAAAGTTATAAGCTTTAATTCGAGGCTCGCGCGATTCACCGGTCACCGTATATCGATCGCCAATTTGCTATGCAGATCGGGAGGAGGCCTTTCGGTGCGCCTCGGCGTTCCCTAACGCAGCCCCTGCAATCTTCCTTCTTCTCTTTTTCCTCCTCCTTCCTCTTTCCTTCTCCTTTTTAACCCTTTATATTCTCCCTCTTCCCATCTCTTCCCATCGTGCGTTCTCTTTTTCTCCCTGTCTCTCGCGCTCCCACGTGAAAGAAACGGCGGCCGTGCAGAAATAGAATAAGCGAGGATTAAGGTAGTCGCTATCTCGGCGATAAGATTACTTCACGCTCGACTCCTCCGTTACAGAGACAACTACTAGCGCGTCCGAGTGTTTCGTTGCTTCCGCGACCTCCCCGCTCAATCTTTGTTCTCGGAAATGATTACGAATGATATGTGGCGTGAAAAACGTTAGGTAAATGTTTTCTAGGAAAATTCGTGCTACAATTTGATATAATGATCGCTCATTCGATTCCGCATTTCGAAAATTTCGTGTGCCAACAGATTTTTCTGCCAGTCCAGAGAGACAGAATTCGCGGAATTGATCTTGTCAGATTGATTCACATCTCTCGCGATGGCGCAGAGGAATACGATACGGCTCGATATTTACCGATTCGACGGACGCGGAATGATCGAACGTGAGTAATCTCTTTGTGGCACGGCGCCGCAATTAGGAAATCCATTTGGCGTAATTGCGCCAACAACCGCTCTCGGTACTAGCTACCGCGCTTAATCAAACGGCCGCTATCCGCCTCGCCATTTACCTGTACAGGGCGTCTCGTGAAGCCTTGAACGCTACCAGTGCGTATTTCTCATATTGCGTATGTATTCGAAAATCGATTGGAAAATTAGACGGAATTATGAAGGCATTTAATAACGAGAATTAAGAAATGTTGTAATGAATAAAATTTTTTCGATATATAAACTTAAACGAAGATGCAAATGTAATTAGATTCTTCGACTAATGTGGACTTTGTACAAATGTCGACTCAAGACTAACAATTAGTCATCTTGATATTTCCATGTGCTATTTTTTCAACTTGAAAGAAGATTATTGAAAATATAAATAGACTTTTAATTTATGGTTTATAAGTAATTTGCGATTTCTTGTTTTTCTTTTTTATTTCACGAGTATTCATCATCATGTATTTATGTTCTCTTCAAGTTATGAATTTAAAGTTAAATTCTTCAATATATCATTCAGGAGATTTGAGCTTAAGAAAAAATTATTCATCAATTAAAACTAACTGTTGCATGTAATAGTTCAAAAATTGCAGTTTTCACAAAATTGACAGTCGAAAGAACAATAAAAAGTATGTTTGTAGCTATTTTTCTAAAGCATAAATATTGCTTGCATTACAAATAACATTAAAATGGTAATATTATATTACATAAAAATGTGTTTGCATAAATTTTAAGTCTATTTTTAGAACGCATTCTGTTTTTCGCGAATATCGTTTTGTCAAGTTAATCAATTCTTGTGAATTTCAATGAAAAAACGTATCAAGTATCGTGTATCTGATCAGCAATATTTTCCAACGCGATTGCATGTGTCGATGGATATTGTATATTTGCGATTATAATAGTCAATCGATATTAATCCATCGAGGTCTTTCGCAATGACGATAACAAAGAGACGGTGACGATCGTTAACCATCATAATGGTTGATTATCGATTTAACGAGCGTAGATCAGCTTTAATAGCAAGCTTAAATTTCAGAGAGCTCGTAGCATTTGCTTACTGTATGTTTTCCTTAAAGAAAAAAATTGAAAAGTCACAATTTTACAAACGCTCTTGCAGTCGATTTCCTTAATATAAGTTATCATATATCCGTGTAAGCCAGATGACTCATAGGAAGTAGCACACAGAAAAGCAGAGCGTAATATTGAATATATCTGTTGGTGGTGAAAGAAATCTTAAAGGAGAACGTATGTTATACAATGCGATAGAATGAAATAAAATTTAAAGAAAGACTTTAGAGAAATATTAAGTTTCTTCACGTTAATTCTTTGATTTTAAGAAAATTTCGCGAAATATATATTAAATTACTTGTAATATTTTATAAAAATATGTTTTACAAATTTTAATTTATAATTTATTTTTGAGCAATGAATTAATATATTTTTTGTTTCGATATGGAGTGAAATAAAATTGAAAGGAAGACTTCAGAGAAATATTAAATTTGTTCACGTAAATTCTTTGCGATTTCAAGAATATTTCGCGAAATAAATATTAAATTACTTGTAATATTTTATAAAAATATGTTTTACAAATTTTAATTTATAATTTATTTTTGAGCAATGAATTAATATATTTTTTGTTTCGATTTATATATGGAGATCATATTACAAACTGAAAACTATTACATTATTCCCTCGCATTTTGCGTGGATGTATTTGATTGTTTCATTATTTTGTTTCCTAGAGAATACTCTGTTTGCACGCGATTTCAAATGTACGCCCACGAAAAATCTGGCGATGTCGATCGTAATGATCGGTCATTATGCTAATCGCCGGGTTCGCAAATCTTGCGCTACAATACGCGTCGCGAATTGTCACCTGCGCAAAGAACGTATTGCGAATCGTATACTTGCGAGGGGGCACGACATGCAAATCACACCTCCGAGGCGATCATAATTGGCAACGTCGATTTTTAGAGACGTACATTCAATATGCGATCGAAAAACATTGCAAACGTAAACGTCGCGAAAACCTATGTTTTGTATTGTTAGTCTAATGATTCGACGAATCGTATAGTCGAGCGTAGACAATGTCATTAATAGAAACTCTTCAATGAAACGTATTTGACCTTTGGGGAATGATGAGAAGAAAGGCTTGAAGCTATCCTATATTAAATATTCAGATTCATATTTTATAAATGATTATCCCCATTCATATTTTATAAATGATTATGTGGAGCGTTTGGAAAAAGTAAATTTAATTTTTTTTACTTCTTATATTACAATATTCAGATTAATATATAATTAATTTAAATTAAAATTAAATAATTAATTTACAATTCTAGATATGTAGATCTAATTAACTTAATTAATTAGATCTAATTAAGATATATAAATGTAATTAATTTAATTAATTAGATTTATATATCCTGAATAATTGTAAATTTTCAATATTTAACGTAACGATAATTAATGACAAATCTAAAAATATTTTCAAAGCATCCCCGAAGAATGTCGCTGAGATTAACGCGCGCGTAATTGTATTCACCGATGACGACGGACACACACAGAGGTGTGTGAATCCTCCTCGAATTAATTCTTCGATCGAGCTGATAATGGACCCCAAGTGAACGAGTGAGCAATCGCGTAGGTGGACATGAACGCGACGGAGTTTCTTCATCGATACCGCGTGGCAGGTGTAATCCTCGCGGTAACGAACAACCAGTCGATAGCTCTCGACGATATTTTATATACCGTTGTCTGTTCTCCGTTGTCGATTCCCGCCGAAAGATCCGTGGAAAGTAAAGGCTTGCGTAAAACCATCGATCCGACATGATCTCCCCTTCCTTCCTCTCCCGTTCCAAGACGCGCGACTTATTCACGTCGTCGATTCTAAAATGTTCACCTCGAGCAGAGAAGCTTTAACGTCCTACGCTAGATTCTTTCAGTCAGATGAATACACTTGGCTTACGCGAAGATATAATATTAATTACTTAACGCAGAGCATCATGTGAGACTGATGTAAAACGAAAGAGAGAGAGAGAGAGAGAGAGAGAGAAAATATTTTTTTAAATAAAATAACGGAGAAAGAAAACAGAGTGAAGTAACCGATAATGTAAAATAAAAATGATCGCAATTTATAATCTTGTATATATGAGTGCATTTTTGTTAAACGCATCGCGAGGCTTCGAATAACGTACGCGCCTTATTATAATGCCCTATATAATCTCAGATATTAACACTCCTATTAACGAACTTTGTGCCACTTTCAAACTTACGGGATGACGTTGGTTGTTATGCTCTGGCAAGCGCGGGGATTCGAGTCGTTAATCACAACACCGTGAAGCTTAACCGGGCGCGCGTGCCGGGTGGGTGCGAGGGTCGCACGAGGATAATACGGAGGGTTGCTTTCACCGGCCTTGACCGTGAATCCACCCACCCCCTCGATAGCGCACGACACGAGGTTGCACAGGTCGGTTGGGTTCGTTCCACGGTACGTTGCACACAGTGTCGTCTCATCTTCTTTCTTCATTCTCTCTTTCTCTCTCTCTCTCTCTCTCTCTCTCTACTTCTCCCGCTGGAAATCAATATCGCTCTCTTTGCTCAATCAGAGGCTGCGTCGCACATACCGACTGATCCACTAACGGGAATGGATACATCGCGATTGCATTGCGTTTTTGCGAATATGTTGAATAATTATACAAACTTCATTCGCGAGATCTTGCTCTGTCATAGCTATATCATAATGGGTGAAAGCTGATACCGCATAAGATACCGAGGAGAGCTTATTCGATTTTAACGAATGCACGTTGTGTGGAGAAGCCGCGTGTGCGGGCGAGAATTACGGTGCAGTATATTCGTAATACAAAACTGGTAACGAACGGTACAAATGTTATGACGAGCCGCGTATGAAGTACACACACATACACACACACACGCACACACATATCCGTGTTATAAACCGCGTCATTCACCGCGACCAAGCAGTATCTAACTCGAATATATTACTAGTGAACATTGTTACGACCCGGCACAGTATTTCGTGCTAATAAATCTCACGGAAATCTCTCGCTAGATCCTAGATTATTTTGTAAGACGATCTGCACATCTCGAGAGATCGAAACATTCTCAACAGATATTTTCCATTATAGCTTTAAAATAATATTACACCATTTTATTATATTTTTATACTTTATACCTTATAACGTCAATGTCCCATAGATACCAAAATACTTTGCTTCAATGTAATTTTGCTGAATTTTTCACAGATTCTTTTTAGTAATAAATATTATAATCGATTATTTATTAATTCTTAAGGTTTAGTTTAATTAATTCAGTTTAATCGGGTTGATATGTTGTTCAAGATTTTTAGCGCAATCTTAATACGAAATATAAGTAATTAATTTTTATTTTATTTTGATACCGCTTGTAATTTCATATTATAAACAAATAATATTTGGTATTAAATATAGCAATGATACAAATTTATTATATTTTTTAAATGGAAACTAAAGAAGAGAGCACAAAGAATCGATTAAATCTATTAATTGCAATCATAAAGTTAATCAATATTGATAAAACTGGCCAAAAAGAGAGAGAAAGATATATATATATATATATATATATATATATATATATATATATAAATATGCGACCGCAGCCTATCTATCGTTGAGCGTAAATATAGGTACTTGTAATGTGTTGAGGCAGGCCGCAGTCGGTCGTATCTGCCGACATTTTATAACACCAATATGTGTAATACACTCCCACTAACGCGATGCGACAGATTTAACGGAGTAATTAACGCCCATACGCGCGGTTTCGTATACCATCAAGTATTGGCGATCCGTTGCTCTTGAACGCACGCAGATCGCGCCGATATATGGCGGAGGATACGCAACGGATGTGATGCGGCGATTCGCGATTTCCGGCGACAAATTTTTCGTATTTTTTCACTAGCGAGAGGATCGTTAATTGCCTGGCGGCACGAGATATTGCTTTGTCGTCGTCGATTTGCGCGCGCGCGCACGCGTCAGCTGACAGAAATCGACGTCCGCGCGACAAGCCGCATGTTTACTGTTAATTGGACGCCGGTGAATTTGCATTTTAATCGGCCACCGGTTCGAAGTCGAGTGCGTTTTATTTATTCATATTTTTGAAATTTTCAAAGCGGCGGGAAAAAAGCGCGGACGCGCGTGAAAATCGAGACGACCGAAGGCAACTTGACAACTAAACTAGAGAAACTAAATAGATAGTAACATATACAATAAATTGATTGTTTCTAGGATAATCATCCGATAATATCTCTCGATATTTCACCGGTTTCGTCGTGACATATGAAGTAAACATACTCATGTTTACTTCAAATTTATTGCGCAATGTGTTTGTAGGCGGATTTATGTAACTAAACACTGCTGCGCGTTTTATCGTATGGTTTTATAAATATGAATGTTAAAATCAGCTTCATCTCATAGAACGAAATTGAGAGATGACGAGTATCAGAATGTAAAGGTCCCTATCATTTTTGTACTTTGCCTGATATTTACACGCGAGAAAAAATCCCTCACACGTTCATATTCGCTCTCTCGTATTTCCTCCCCTGGAATTCTCGATGTTTATATAGGTCAGGAGACGCGCGTGGCGCCTATCGATCGACCATGGGATGCGAGTTCAAGGTCGCGCATCTCGCGTTTCAGAGGCTGCGCCGTTCTCTCGTATACGGGAACTGCTACACCACTCCGTTCTCATGCTCAGTGCATGCGACTGATAAACGCGAAATTCCTCTAATTTTTTTTCACTGATCCCGAACACACACATATATCGGTATCGTGCTGTATCAATGTATTCGATTGCCGAAAAATAAAATATAATGTCCGTTGCTATTTTTTTAATATGTTAGTATCGGAAAAAGGATATATATATTTTCAAAAATAAAATCTTGGATAGTATTTTGCGTGACGTATAAAATTAAATATATTTTACACTGATTATGAATAAAATTATAAATTAATATATGTATATATATATATATATATATATATATATATATATACATAAAATATAATTTAAAAATATATTAGAATCAAATGCAAAATTGAATAAATTTTGACACATGCGGGCAGCAAAATTCAGTTGAAATACGATATTATGCACGTGGATGATATCGATATCATATTACAGGAGATAGTAATATGATATGACAACGTTTTATTCACAAACAACAAATCTTCTTCTTTATATGCGAATATCGTCGTCGATGCGTATTTAATACGTTTCATAATTCACAAAATCTCTTCCAACATAACATTATATGTGTGTTAGTATAATTCTTACATAATATTTCCATAAATGTACATAACTGGTTTTTGTTTTTAGGCTATAAAATATGGATATACGATGCTCATCTTCCAAAATATTGCGACGCTTGTAATAAATTTTTTTTTGACATCGTCATAAACACTTATGTCATTTATCATAATATTTCGTATAGAATAAAAATATATCTATGTAAAAAAAAAATTTTTCCCACGATAGCTAGGCTTTTGGCACATAATAAAAATAATATTATGCATTTTCGATGTTATCATTATGCTGTTTTATCTATACATAATGAAGAAGATAAGTGGAAAATAAGTATAAGATACTTTAACAATAATATATACTTTGTCATAAATTTATTTGCATTATTACTCGAACACTAATACGAGATGCAATGATTTAACGATCTATCGATCGCGACGCGGGGACGCACTGATTTTAGTCATTTAGCGATAATGCTCGATTCTCGCTGGAAGCGTTAATCTCCGGACAGCTCTCTCGCCTCCCCTCTCTTCTTCCTTCGACCGCCTCCCTTCATCTCGCAGTTGGCTCGCTTCCGCGACAGTCGCTGTCGCTGAGCGAGATCGTCGGCGCTAGGAAAACGATCATTCTCTATGGTCGAACAGGTAGCTGGGTTGGGCCTGGATCGTTAAGTAGGTGTACGTACCTGCCGCGCGTGATCGCAAAGTCGCCAAAGTGCCACTCAGCTACCGGAGTTAACGAGTTAAGTCGAGCTTCTCTCGTCAGATTCTCTCGCGATCATCTACTTCTCATTCCGCTTCTTCTAGACATGAGAAATATTGAAGAGAAAATCGCCTCGGAAATCATCAACGTCGAGTATTTATAATAGATCCTCTTTTCGAAACGTCGAGGATAATGTATAATTTTTTTTTCGTGATTGATTAATGACCTATATAATCTTTAATTTATTCATCAATGTTAAAAAATCGTCTTTAATAATATATTGTAAATCATTAATAGTAATTATCATTAATAGTATATTATAAATCATTTCGCTGCAATAATAGTCGCTACACTCTAAAAAGTAAGAAGACATTAAAAAAACGATGTGTCACACGCAATGTTCTTGAAAAGCATGTTATATAAATCTATTAAATCTTATTTAGTTATTCAAAAATTCGCTATCAATATTTTATTCGAGACATCAAATTATAAAACTACGATCTATTAATTAATCGATATTTGAATAACCAGTTTTAAAAATTGCATGTAATAAGATAATCTCTTTGATTAAAAATACTCTCTAGTTTTTCGCGCGAAACTCTAATCCAACAAGTATTTGCGTTTCCACGCGGGACGCATTGCGAGATATCGATAGGCCAGACCACGCGCCTCGAGAACCGAAGATGAGGTACCTTCGTCTCATCTTTCCGACGCTTTCGTATTCGCGGCTCATATATATACAGAAAGCGGCTCTTATCGGAGATCGGATCGCTATCCTCTTACTCTTACGGCAGCCCCGCACGTTTAACGTCCCGAGGCTCTCGGTCAGTGATTCCCAAGAATCGGCGTAGTACAAGTCGCTCTACGTCTTTTCTCTATTTAACAGAATCAAAAGACTATTAAAAGATTCCACAATTTCCAATCTCTAGAGATTTCTTAATAAAAAAATTCGATCCGGAGAGCATAGGTTTTTAAATTTCGATAACAATGTGAGAAATAGTTGTTGACATCTTAAAGGATATATCTTTCAGGATATCCGCTTTTACGCTTTCATATCTTGATATTAATTTTTCATCTGCGTCAATTAAATAGAATAAACGATGTTATTAAATGTCAAATATTCGAGTCGCACGTGGTTCAGGTGTGCGTAATTTCGACGTGTTCAAAATTTACTCCTTACACCTGTTTACATTGGAAGGTTTTTCAGGTTGTTTTCTCCTTCCACTATCCCTCATTTGTAAGCTATAATACTTCGCTCCTCCTTTCGCCAGGAACTTCTTATTTGTTGGCGCGGCTTGACCTAAACGCTTCTGCCTGCTTCTTGCCTTGTTTTTCGGAACCGCGCGGCGATAAATTTTCCCATTGCCTTTTGAGTCTTTTTCTTTCCTTTCTTCTATTTTTTCGGTCTATTGTCCATCGACATTTGAAGTATCGCGCGAAAAGAAACTCCCCGAAATTTGAGAAGTCAAACAATGACTCGAAAAAAATTTCACTCAATATAGGTAGACCATATTTCACGATATGGTCTTCTTCCATAGTTTTTAAAAGTTTTTCATATATTTTTGAAGTCTTCGGATATATAAACATGATATCCCACTGAGATTTCGGCTGTTTAGTGTCGCAGGTCCCGAACTACCAGCTGTTCTCTGGAATTGAGACGCGTTGACACGTGCGCACGATTCGGGCCGCATAATTTAGAGCCCGATCACGTGCGGGAAACACATTCAATATTGACACAAGTATGCAAACACCGAAAAAATATTTAGACTTTTGAGTATGTCCCAGCGTCTTGAAAATCCTGGTATCCAAATATTCAACTAGTCAAACAACCAGATGTTTAAATAAACCGTCGAATTAGCCATATACGGAATGTCTCGATAAAAAACTTTTACTTAATATAATACTAGGATATATATCTTTTAAAACTTATTTAAAATAGAATTTTTCACGAATTTCGAATCATGTCTTTCTATTATCATTTTATTTTCAAAACGTGCAATATTTTAAATATGACTGATTAATTAATTTTTTCTGGATTTTTTTTGCAATTTATATTTTAATAGAATTTTTAGAGAAATAAAAGGAAAGAAAAAAATGATACGTCAAAAGGAAACATCTCATGTATCTGCTTCGACGTACCAATATTATATACATCGGACGTGCCATTATCACTTTTTTGCAGGCTCATCGCCTTATGCTATTATTATTTCAGTTTATACACCGCGTAGGAGAATTGGGTGCGAACATGGCGCGCCAGGTGTTTTCTTTGAAAGAAATACATAGCTACGAGTCCGATACTGGTCGCGAATCTCCGAATACTTCAAGCTGCGGTGATTAATTTTAATTGGCCCATCTGTCCCGCTGCCAAGTCGTCTACCTTGCTTTTTGAATATCTGCTTTAAAAAAAATGTCTTTATCACTCGTGATTTACGTACGGCGCGATCCCTTTTTAAATAAATTCGCATACGTGTAACGCCGTAACGAAGATAGATTATCAAGCGTGATAGATAAAGGCTTTCTGTTCGAATTGACAATCGCAATAGCGTTATAAATTCAATCACTTCTTTTATTCTAATTTCGTTTTATACCAATGTATGTAATCACAGAGAGAATGTCATTCTATTTTATATTTTTATAAAGGTGTTAGAAATATGAAAAAAAAAATTACATTCCGGATTTAATGCAAAAGAACAAACTAGGTCGTCCTCTTAAAGTCTCATCACCTGAATCCTCGGAAAAGCCTACTTGAGAGTTCTCAATCTGGTTTACTAGTAATAAATTTTCAGGAATTTAAAGTCAACACGCGGAACGGCAAACTTTGTCACGGTCGGTTAAGCATATCGTTCTTTTTCAAAGCGTAACATTTATATACCCGAATATAAATATATGTATAATTAAGTTATTTTCTTTCGCCAAGAGTTTGCTTTGACATAAAAAAAAATCTATATATATATATATATATATATATATATATATAAATATTAATTATCATTAGAAAAATTAAATTATGTTTTATTTATTTTAAACTAATTTTGAAATTACAAGAATAATGTTTTGTGTGTGGTTACAAGAAAATCTAATAATATAAATATTTTTAATTAATTTATAAGTTTCCGCTATTGATATGCCAAATTTTTCCAAACATTTTATAGCGATATTTTACATACTTGTAACAAAGAAATAACCTTTCTCCGTTCGTCGGTGGAGATTTATCACCTTTAGTCACGTCAAAAACGGACGAGAAACCGTCTTCTACCGACCGCATTTCCTTATAGATAAGATCGGCCTCCTCTCTTGCGTAGTATTAACTCTAATCTCCGAAGGGAAGCGGCTAACCGATGCGGAAGTCGATTGCTATTCCGCGTTCTCAAAATGGGCAAAATACGTTAGAAAATTGATAGTATCATTCGGATTTTCCGCAAGACATTATATCGTCCACACATATACAAATCATATGTTTCATAATGATTGGTCGAAATTAATCATTTGATTAAAATAAAATTTAGTTTTTAGTTTTATATATATATTTTTTATATTTATTATTATAGTTTTATTATATATATGTATTATAATTTTCTAATTTGTTTTAATTTAATTGAGTGGAATTTTTCCTTTTTAATTATGATCTATGTGCATTTGAAATCTGTTATATCAGCTCAATAAAAACTACTACTCACGTGAAGCAATACAGTTGTCAATTATAATCATATTTTTTTTTTTTTTATTTGATTTTTCGAACTATTTTCGTCTCTTTGCCTTACGGGCAGTCTCTTATCGTGGAATTTTTGGATTCTATACCTTGTAATTTACGACGTGAAAGTTTTTCATAATGGCTTTGCTTAGTCATAATTGATAAGAAGGTAGAAAACAATAATTTGAAAAAGGAATCCATTTTTTTTTTTTTTGCGATATTGTATAAATGCGAATATTACATCTGTACAAATTGTAAATTTGCGTTGGGTTATCCATAATATTCTGTATGTTCTTATTTATATGTTGTTTAATAACAAATATTTATGTTTTTCATAGTGATAAGTAATAGTGTAAAGTTCAAATATATATATATATATATATATATATATATATATATATATATATGCATATCGTATTTATGAAGATATACTGGCAAGCCAAAATGCATTGAAAAAATCTACTCTTTATTTTATCATACAAATTTAATTTTTATAAAACATGTATTAATATTTAAGTAATATATATTCAATTACACTTGCCGATTATAGATTTTCAAGTAATTTCCTAAATTCAATTTAATTGTAGACGAGAGTAATGCATCGATTCTCCATACTTTAGATAACAAAGTTCTTGCTGCGTAAGAAGTTTTCTTATCTCTCGATGTTAAAGTGCGAAACACGGAACGAAAAATATACAGATACGTCGGAAATATTGAAACAAATATTTACCGATTGCCTTTACAAACGCTATAATCACAAAGTCACGATGATCGCAAAGTACAATAAAACGAGTCCATGATGCATCATATCAATCTCCATGGTTATTTTCCAGAATTGCGTGTGATAAGTTATACGATTCAGAAAATTGAAACCGTTTCCAATAAACTTAAAATTCATAAATAATAGTCGAGCCTCCGCATTCTGAAATTCCTTGGAACCAAACTTAAAAACTTCCTATTCTTAGTAATATTTTACGCGACACTTTGACCAGAGATTCGGCGCGAGAGAAGTTTTTCGAGACTACTCGAAGTAGTTAGGTAGCGAGGCGTTCGCTGTAGCGCAACGAAGTCAAAGTGAAGTCAAGGAGCCTATTCTAGGTTTAATGCACCTGCAACCACGGTTTTACGACCGGCCGGGAGATCGACGTCTCCTCGCGAAAATAGAACGTCATTTGGGA
The DNA here is from genome assembly GCF_021464435.1 of Cataglyphis hispanica. Lineage (NCBI taxonomy): Eukaryota > Metazoa > Arthropoda > Insecta > Hymenoptera > Formicidae > Cataglyphis > Cataglyphis hispanica. Next base: position 3,493,759 of record NC_065969.1, on the reverse strand, counting down.
CATTGTCGCCGGTTCTCCTTGCATGCATGCGACAAAGATATGAAGCAACGAGGATGACCGCAGGAAAAAGAGAGAAAGCGCGGAGAGTGGCAGTAAGTGATTTAGAAAACGGTGTCCGCCAACGCGCACAAAAGCGTGTAAGCAATTTCCGAGCTAAAGCTCGCCCCACACGTAGTGTCTTCCCTGAAACGGATGAAATCTTTTTTGTTTATAGAAATAAATTAAAGTTATTATGATAAGTATTTCTCGTAGAATAATTTAATTTAATGAATTGTATATTTTGATTATCGTAATTAATATCGGGAATAATAATTATGAAAATTAATATTGATAATAATTGATATTGTCATTTTTCGCGAGCTCAATATAAAAAATTTTTGATCAAAGTGTTTTATCTTTAATATTATTCTAGTACCGTTGAGATATATAATTAACTTTAAGATTCGCATGTCAGCGTGGAACGCGCCGTGGCTACTTTTACAACGTAAAGAGATCGACGGCAATGTCCTTTGTTTGTCCTCGTACGGAATCCCGGCGGAGTGAGTGGCTTATTTGCAATTTCACCCGCTCGAAAATAAACAATCCCGTAAGAGATGTCGGAAATGCCGCGGAAACTTTCCAGATATTCGCTTCACAAACGATAGTACGCGTCACAAACGTTTCTCCACCGTCGTTCCACGTTTTGGTTTTTGCGCGATCGTCAAAATCGCCGACAGAAATGAGAAATTATCTAAGAATCTCTCGGCGAGAGAATCTTCCATTCGGAATGCATGAACACGTCGAACGGATGATAAAAGGCCGCGACTACACATCGAAAGGAAATAATCGCGCGCGATAATCGTCTTTATCGTGTTAAACGATTCGTGGTCTTGGAAAAGCGACGATGTCTATTCGAATTGTTCATCGCTCACCTCTCCTCCCTCCTCCAGGCGCTTATTTTCACTAATTCTCGAGGGGGATTCGGGAGATGGGAGAGCCTTCCTCGGAAGGACGACATCGGGGCGCGGCGTCGCGTGGGGCCGTCATTATTACGTGAGTCCCGCGAAACAGCTGTAATATCTCGCCGAGCCTCCGCGGAAGGTCGTAACGCAATAATGTGTCGACTTTATGCGACAATTATGGCAAGAGCTCATGGCGCGGAAAGACGGCAAAACCTCCGGCGAGATCCCATTAACCGGCCATGGTGGGCGCCCTAGCGTGTGGCACCTGTCCGAGGATTGCGTATTCCTCCCCCCCCCCCTTCCCCTTCCCCTTCTCTCTTCGAATTTTATGTCTCTTATTTGGTTTTCGTCCTTTCGCAGAATTTCTCTCTGTCTCAACATCGTTCGAAGAGTCTTCCAATACAACATACGAATATAAGTAATCTTCCACTAATACACGATAATCGTCGAGCTATGATTCTTCTTCTCGAAATTATATTTTCAAATTTCCGATTGAGACGATCATTCGTATCATCTTTGAGAAGAAATAGTAGGATTTATAGATGTTTGCATTTTCAGTATTTGGATTCTTTCAAATTCACGATAAATACATACGATAAATTTTACAAGATACTTGAAAACTAGAATTTTTAAACCTTCAAAAAGTTTGAATATTTCCCTATGAATAATATATTTTTTATGAAGAAACTTTTCTTTATTTCGAAACTTCATTTTTTTATATCGACAAAAAGCTATAACGATACTGTTTTTATTTTAATTTGGTACAAAACAAATCGGCCGTCAATCGAGCCAATAATTAAATATGCGAATTAGTCATCCGTCTTTTACACAGATGAAAGTATAGCCGCGTAAAATCAAGCCTGCTGGCCGTGACTACCGGGCACGCAAGTTATTCTATCTCTTATTTGTGCGACAGACCATATCAAACCGGTGATTATCGATTTCGATCGCAGACTAGAGATAGTGGGTGCTGTTCGCGCAAAATCTAATCGGCTTTACCGCGCCTTCACGAAAGTCTTTCTTTCTGGAAAATTGAATTCGCGAGATATAGAATAAAGCAAACTAAAGAACAGAAATCTGGCGTACGATATTGCTATTATAAAATGAGCGAAATTTCATCATGATAGTTTCTTTGCTAGTATACTATTGTTATACAACAGATGTTTTTTAATATTTTTATTTTAGCGATCAAAAAATGTTATGATTAAAATTCTATAAAATACGCTATTAAAAGTATTATAACGTCCTTTTTTTAACATGTAAAAATAATTTCATAATAATGACTTTGTTTCAATGCCTACAAAACACGATGATAATTCTTATCACGTTGACAAGATACTATAAATTTTTTTTGTATAGATGATATAAAATATCGATTATCTTTATTCGAGTCAAAAATAATCCGCTGTCTTTCTCTTAGCGATAAGTACTCAATGCATGAAACGACAACAAAGCCATCATCGATAATCATGACTGATATAATGTTCAATATCTCGATTCACGATATGCAATATGCAGCATGCGTGAGTACTATATATTGCAGAAACTTAATGAGATACTTAATGAGTTTAAATTTAATTTGTTACAGCAAGTATGCTGCACTCACTCTCTAATTTTTCTGTGCCTATATATTGATTTGCGAGGGAGGGGAGAGGGATTCTTTATTTAAATTAGAGTTTATATATTTTTAAAGAGATCAAGCTCTAAAAGATCGTACTTGATAATGTGAGACTCGTAATGAGTATTAGATTCTGTAACAAATTTTCTCGAGCGATACCGGAAGCTTCTTCGGAATTCTCGGCGATTGCACCGGAGATAAAAGCAGCACATTTTACTTCGTAATAAATCATTGGCATTAACGAGTCAGGATACAACACGAGTAAGATGAAAGTCGATGACTCGAAAGATTGTTAATCGATTGTCTCATTTTGACAAAAATGTATGACGCGCGTGATCGGCAAAAGAAGCGGGCGGAGAAAAGTCTCTTTGTCGCGAAACCGGCGCATTCGTCAAAGTGCTCGTAATTATTTTTGATAAATGAACAAGCGGTGTTTAAGGTATGCGACCGATTCGGTAATTTTCGTCGGCGATGTGGGCCGAGCGTAATTAAAAATATGTCATCGTTATTAACGATCGCTTCGTCTTTTTTTCGCCGAATCGCCGAGGGAGCCGGAAAAAAATCACACATAGAAGAAATTGCCGATGATTAAAGCAAGTTAATACGTGTTAATTAAACCGCCGATCGGGAAGTGCGTTTTCTTAATTGCATTCACTTTGTTGCTTTTCTTTCAGCTCGCGTCTTATGTGGATTTCGGCAAAAAAATTTGTTCTTGTTAATTATGGATTAAAAAAAAAAAAAGAAAAATTGTGGATTTGAAGGGAGAGTCAACGATGGTATCGTAAATATGGAGTAAAAATATCGCAATGTTTAATTTCGGATCAAAATTATCAACATTGAATCACGCTTACGTGATTGATATATCAATTCGATCGATAGTTCTTTTTTCTGAGGAAAGAATCTATACAAACTCGAATTATTTTATAATACTATAATCTATTTTTCCATAACCTCGCATCATTTTTCCAGAAATCCTTTTTCCAGTTTATTGATTATGAGCTTATTGAATAAAAATGACGATATCGCAGTGCGCCTTGAGGCACAATCGAGTTGAGCAGCATTTTTTTCCCCGCATTGTAAAAACATGTATGTAGCTCGGATTTCCGCGAGCCCTACAGCGAATTAAGCGACTGTTTTATTATTTTCTGTTTCTTTCTCTCTATCTCCATTTATTTCTCTTCGCCGATCTCTCGGTGCAAAGAGAAACTGCGAAACATCTTTATAGCGGCAATCAAACCTGCGTTTCCTCGCGGAGAAACTCACGGTCCAGTCTGAGTGGAGGGATAGGTTGATTCGATGCCGCCGATGAAGCCGTAAAACAAAAAGTCTACAAAAACGGGGAAGGCGACTGACTGTCCGTAAGCTCAGCGAGGAAACGGTGACATGAATCAGTGTTACACGTCCTGTCAGTTAGAAGTACACGAAGAAGTGCATATAAACGCTGTCACTGAGAAAATGATATGCTTATATATTTTTAATTTATATTATTACAAAGCAATACATAAAAAATATGTTATTTATACACTTATTTATTGGTATTAATTATGGCATTATTTGGATTTTATGTTTTGTGATAAGTTAACATTTTTATTTTTAATATCTATTAATCTATATTCTTAATCTATTTTTCTTTATATTAGTTTTAATTTCTTTTTCGAATTCTACATTTAATTTACATTTGAGGTATTCGCTTAATACGCATCGGAACGATGGGTTTCCGCATTGCACGAATAACGAAAGTCCTACGCTCCGAACAGATTCCACTTGTCTCCTCTGTTATCTGTTTTCTGAAATTAGTCGCGTAAATCAGTTTTCGTTCCACGCATCGCCGAGAAATGTTTCTGCGAGTCGAAAATGCAAAGAGAAATAAGAAGATACGGAACAAGCTATTCCAGACGCCATATCTCCGCCGCGCAATTTTCTCATCCCTTTTTCGTTACACGCCGTTCATACATTCAATTTCGGTTTGTAACGGCCTGTAACAACAAAATCTATAATTATGACACGATATCAATTACGGTGAATAAGGAAAAATCAATGAAATTAAACACTGGACTTCGCAATTTTGTTTGGATAACTTCTTTCTTATTAAAATTGAATTTTAACGCGATTTGTGCGTGTGTATACAAAAAAAAATTAATAAAAAATCTATAAAAATATAGAAGATATAATCTTTTAACATTAAGCGATGATATAGAGTATCATAATTCTCGCGTCATCGTTTTTATATTTATGTTTAAAAGATTGGAAAGTACATCTTCATTCATTCGTACATGTTATACGAGATATATACGACGAAACAACTCTAATTTACGCGATAAATTTTTTTCAAACATGTCATTAATTATTCATTTACGTGATATAACTCCATCTGACACACCTGTTTATATTATGTGAAAAATATTTATCGCATCTCATTTAGTGCATGAAACGCTAAGAAAGCTCATGCGATTAAAATGTTAATAAAAATAATGCTTTATCTGCACCATCTCGTTGCATATTATTTACAAATTTGGAAACGTCATGAAAATTTTATTTTCATATTTTTTCCTTCATTTTGAAGATAACTTAATATTTTCGGAATGAAAACTTCATTTATTGCCATTCTTCTGACAATCAACGGTTGAGGAAATACAATAGTGATATCCGCGAAAAGTTGGTGGGTGCTCGCCTAACGAGTCGCGGTGACAGTGCAAAGTCCGGTCAGTCAGGCGAGGATCACTTAGGGCGGTAATGACGAACGGCCAGATGGTGTAGCCGCGATAAAAACTCGCCTTCACTATGGCCATAGTCACCATATAATACTATCTTCGCCGTCCGTCCATCCTAACGTATCTTCCCTTCCCCCTTTCTGTTCTTCTCTTGCGGATCATTTACCTTTATATCTGTCTGAGCTATTTTCCAGTGCTGATCTCTCGCATCTACGAGTCTGCTGGTTATCTCTAAAACTTTGTAACTTTCCTGGGTATTTTGTTTTCTTTACTGTAACATTTTGATTTATAATTATTTTTTAGTGATAAAATCTAGAATTTTTATCATAATTCGTAAAAATGTTTTTTTTTTTTTTAAATACAGCGGATGTTAAAAAAGAGTATTATATATATTCTCTTAAGATTTATTAACACAATTCTTCTTGCACAGTTGATCAAAATAAGTTTCATATATTTCTTTATCGTGTGAAAAAAACATAATATCGATTGTACATTAGATTGCAAAATATTTCGCTGCTAAATAGTGCTTCCTAAGAACGGAAACTCATCATGACCGAAGATATAAGAATTCAAGGAACAAAAAATTGTATAGAACTGGGATTGCTTGTCTGAAATACAATAATAATAAAATCGAACGTATTATTCTTTTTTTCTGACCTCTTTACAAAGGATTCGTATTATCGGTGCCGTAATCAGGATACAGAATCGCATGAGAAACACTGTGATACGGTTCATCGACACTTTATTCGGCGGAATCGTTTTTGTCGCGTCGGGATGAAACGGGATCGTCAATTTCTCGCTCCGCGCCGTGAGATTTAATTTCGTAATTTAACGAGCGGCTCATAAGACGCTTCTTTCCTCTGACGAGAGATCGAGTCGATCTTATATATCGAAGTAGGTGGATACGTCTCGATCGTATCGTGGGTTCTCGCTCGCAGTTGTCGACAACGATAAGCGCCCACGCTGGTTCGGGTGTCGAACCGAGATCACTTCGAATTGATTTATGGCCGAGATGCGTTCTTTATCAATCGATCTTTGCACGCTAGATCAGTCTAGATCGCTTCGCAAGCGTTTGCTGCCACTTGAAAGCTGTCAGCTGATCTCTCGATCTTGCGATTCGCGATATTCACATCAACTCAAATTTTTGTCTTGTCATTTTTTGAATTTTTGTCTTGTCATTATTTAAATTTATTTCTTATTTTTTTACATTAAATATTTTTAGGTAAAGTTTGAAGTTTAACTAAGAATCCAATTTATTAATCTCTCTCAATTTAAAAAAAACTTTAGAATAGCATTAAATATTTGTAAAAAAAATTTCTCGTAATAGATGATGAATTCATATATCGAAACTTTATTTTCTATACTACGTTGATCTCTATAAATTCCTTTTTCTTACCGATAAAGCCGTCAAATCAAAATCAATTGCAATTGATTTTCTTTTCCGATTGACGAGTGAGCGGCAAAGTGCTGCTCGGGCGGTCGATTCGTTGAAAGACAGAGAATGGTAGAGAGCATGCGGAGAAGAGATCGGCCATCTCGTATCGATACATCGATACGAAAGAAGAGGAGCGCATCTCGCGCATGATGACTCGGCCCGATTTGCCATCTAGATATCTCGCGCGCTGTGCGAGGAACTCTGAAAATCCGCGGGCGAACTTCTCTCTGCCTCTCGTGGCCGAGCTATATAATTTCAAAAGACTCTCTTTCTCTCTCCCGTCGTCCACGGCGGGTGATTTATGTAGGACGCGTCGCGCCCGCGTTGCGGCCTATGGAAACCGCCATGGATGGCATGGCGAAGAGAACGAGGGAGAGCCGTCCTGCGAGAGATCGCACTTCGGATAATTTTGTAAACTGCGGTATATTTCGCTTTTACGATCCACCGGCGTGTTCTGTTTCTCTTTCTTTTTTTTTCTCTTTCTGACGCTTGACGTCGCATTTTAATATCGCTCTGACAAAATCGCGCGAAATTTCTCACCGCTCGCTTTACTAACGAACGTGCTTCCTTTGTATTCGTGAAAACGACCCTGGGATCCGACGAATAGAGCGATGACAAAGATTTATAAACACGGTTCAAAGTATTTTGGAAAGTTTTTTTATTAATTTCAGAAATATGTAAATTAATAAAATTTTATTTTTTAGCTAATTAATTATCGAAAGATACTTGATATCGAAAATTTGGAATTCACTCAGAGAGAAATGTCTCGAAAAAATATTCTTCATCCGAAGCACAGTTTACTTGTTGCGATTTGATTTTGTACACGCGAATACGTTTTCGTCGCCCACTGCTCGGCATAATTTCACCGTTTCGCTACGACGGGCATATGAATGTAGAACCCGTGAAAACAAACCGTCCTTCATTCTCGTTTTTCCTCGTTTTCGCTCGCGCGCCGCACACGAATCCCGTTTTTGCATAATACACAACATGGTCAGTATCAATTTTACGCCTTTGTCGTAGGAAAATATTAATAAACGCTCCTTTTCGGATATGATATATGGGGTCACTCGTTTCGATACAGTGATCTCAGATTTTCCGTAAAGTATTTCGACAAGTCCGTTCCGCCTGCCGACTCGAGTCACGCGTAAAATCGGCCTATAATTTATCATCCATATTATTTTCGCGCATACTTCGAGAGCGAAATATTTCGTGCAAAAAAATCATGCATTAAATAATGTTCTATAAGTGTTAAACATTTTTTTATATTCCAAACTTATACGTAATAATTTTAAATATTTAATAAAATCTTTTTTTTTCATATATTATATATAAACGTTTACATTGAAAAAATAGTTATTGCTCTTTTTTAACATTTTTTATTTTTAATATGTTATCCAATTTTTAATATTGCTCTATTATAAAAAAGATTATGATTTCCGATGCAGAATTAATATTATTAGACTAAAGACGCGATCGCGCACTCGCAGGAATGCGACGATCAAACAACGAAAAATGTGCCGCGTGTGCGTGATGTTTCGATGAAAGAAAAAATTCATATAATAAGCAAAGCTTGCGTTTATACATTATATAATGATGACCAAATAGTCAATCGGGAGCCATGCGTTATTCACGCAGAAAGGAAAACCGATAAAGGCGCACACATGATCGGCCGACTTTTTTTCCAATTTTCGCATTGGTCGCAAACGGCGATCGTGACTGTTAGTTAAATCGGCACCTGCTCGCGGGACGGCTCTAATTATAATAATCATGAGCGCGGATACTAGATACGGATATTTACATGGCCGCGGAGAGACGATAGGGAAAGAGGCAGGCACTTTAATCTCTATCTTGGGCACGTTTCTCTGTTTCCGCTGTGGTCGAGATTTCCTCGGCATCATTCTAGAGTCGCGGCATCGGCTACCGACATGTTAATTAATTGCGCTCAGCGCCCGATCGGGCAATTTTAATTGGAGATTCCAATCTTGTAGAGCGCATACTTGACTCTGCTGCCTTTGCAACGTCGAAAGAATACTCTAGCGAGTAGCCGAAAAATCTTTAAACTGCAACGCGGTGGACTTTGACAGTTTACATTCGTTTCTTTAGCAACTCATCCATTCTATCCAAGACGAAATAAAAAAATTTTTTAAGCACTATCCGATATTTATTTTTATGCAGACGCTGTACAAATAATTTGCGCGTATCTCTGAAGCAACGATAGACAATTATAAAGATTACAAAATAGTGTGAAGAAATAGAGAGTAAGGTAACAACGATCTCGCACACGACACGTGACGTTCATTAGAAGTCCCCGGGGTCAGCTGCCGCGGGCCCCTTTTTTACTCGGAGATCCCGGACGCGTGGTATCCCGGTGTGATATCGCGCGGCTGCCCCCTTCGAGCCGTCCGCGTCGTCGGGGGTGGTTAATTTACGTACGAGCTAATTTACGCCGGCCACTCATCATCGCGCGCGCCAGCTTATTACGACTCTTCTTCTCCTCCTCTTTCTCGTTCATCCTCTTCCTCCCGCTTTTCTCTTTCTCTCCATCTCGCATTCACTCTCGGATCTTTTACGATTGCACGCGGGTGGAGATACATACTCCTTGACGGTTAAGACAAAGTACAGGCGCGTCTCTCTCTTCATCACCGTTGACTATACACCGTGACGATTGTATGCCACATGTGACCGAGTTGTGAGCGCGCTGCTACGATTTCTCGCAACACAACGGAACTTTGTACAATAAAATTTAGAGTTTCAAGAAATTGTTAAATCGGAGATTACTTAAAAATTTGAAAGTTTTTTCTTTTCGCGAATATCACACCAAATTTTAATATTATATAATAATAATAATCAATCTATAACACAATTCTCGTCTTATATTTATATAATTTTTTATTTACACTCTTATCAAAAATATTTGATCGAGACTAAATAAGAGAGCAAATTATATTAATGAAAAATTTATGTATTTTATTTTTACGCGCACTTTTCAAGTGCCAATATAGCGTGCGTATATATCAAAAGTATCACAACGTTTTAAATATCATGCTCGTAAAGGCGTCATAATATTCCTCGATTTGCGTCTTGTATGTGCGGGAAGTTCGCGCATATAATAGGAGTTATAGCGGAAACCCATTTGCCAGCGCGACCACATATCCGGTAGTCCGTAATTCAACTCTACGCGAAAGTGAGTCATCTTAGACCCTTGGCACATTGGCCGCTACTTTTCCCTTTGCTAGTTTTCTTTTCTTTCTTCTTTTATGATTTGACTTCATATAACAGCACACCTATCTTTTTGTATACAACGGCATTCTTTTATGTTAAATTTTTTGATTGATTTACTATGACATTGAGAATGTAAAATATGGAAAATATAAAAAGGATTTTTAAGTTTTGATAATGGCTAGAAATGCATTAAATTTAAAGAACATATATGTATATAAATCAATGATAAAAAGGGAAAAGTAATGTTTGCAAATTGTCAGTTATTTAAAATATCATAAATTTTGAAAAAAATGTCTCCTATAACTCTTTAATTTTCTGAAATTTAAATTTCTTCGAGTGAGAATTATTACTGAATTTATAAGTATGGATTTGATAAATAATTTTTCGAGCGTAAGAAATCATTCCCCGAGTATAGGACAACATCAAGAACCGAGCTATGGAAAGGCGGGATCGAAAAAGGGCAAGCAGCCTCTTTAGGCTCGATGCAGACTGCCGCTTTACGCGATGGCGTGCAAACTGCCGCGCGGGACAAGGAACGGCAGGTAAAAAGGTACGAGGGAGGTCGATGATATTTGCATATGGAAGACCTCGCGCGCGCGCGAGTTCGCCGCGAATGAGGGGAATGTTTACGATATCCGCATAATGAGGGCGTGGGCGTTTCTATTAAGGCATACGGTCCCGGGTCTATACCCGCCAACCAAAGAGGGGCCCCCGACCTATCCGAGGCTGATCTCGGCAAACTTACATTTTAACGGACGCGTTGCGTGTGTGTGTTATAACGCACATAGGAAATCTTATGTGCCGTCGGCACCAAGAACTCGCGTTGCTCATATATCCTCACTGTATCGCTTCGTGGCGTCCTTTTCCAGGTGTCACTCGTTCCTCAGATTCCTCCTCTTTCCTCTTTAATCCCGAAGAAACGATTCTTTTTTTTTTTTTTTTTTTTCTTTTTACCGTATGAACGAACGAATGCCCGCGCATCCGTGAATAAATGGATTGAGTCATGCTCGATGTCCCGACTTTGCCGAGATCGAGACTTTGTCGGTCTTAAGGATTTCCTTTGCTCTGTAGAGTTTATCGGCATATCTGAAATTCTGCAATGCGGGTCATGTGACGTAATGGAATATGGATTAGTCAACTATGTTTTCTTTTATCTGTTTTTATCGCTGTTGCTTAATGTATTTTTTATACATAATTAAGGACTTGCCATTAGAAAAATGTGTCATAGAGGAAAAATCTTAGAAAAAAGAATTTATTTTTTGAGAATATTAAAATAAAAAAATATGTTTTTTATATATACGTAAGATTTTTTGAATATCATAAAGATTAATTATGAGATATACTCTGACAACAAACCAAACAAAAAGTTATTTTATTGAAATATATATTTGTAATTTTTTTTTTATATCAAGAAAAAGAATCTTCATAATTGACCTCTTAATAAAAATTTTTTGTAACAATTTAAATATATAAGAAAAAATAATTTTGATGAAATTTAAATCGAAAATCTTTTTCTACATGAAGATAAATTCTCAAGATACTTTAATATTCTCCATGAAACGATTTTCATGCTTTTCATATAATCCGATGAATAAATCTTACGTGTCTTCTCTTCTTGTGAATCCGAGAGCAAATTGTAAATGAGCCTCTAGATTTCACGCGCCTGATTTCCATGTAAATTATAGCCCGAACAATCGTCGGTCTCGCGCGACGAAGCGTAAAATATGTTCAACGAGCGCTAGACAGAGATCCCGAGAGACTACTAGGAGATGTCTCTGTCATTTGGCGAATGCGGTTGCGTGCAGCTACGCGAAACGACAAAACGAGACAGGCCTAAGGAATCGCCCACGCCTTGTACGCTGTCGCGCCTGCCAGCCTCGAATTAACCCGCAATTACGCGATAACGTGCGCCATACAAATGCTGTGCGATCGCCTGTAACATCCGCGTGCGTTTACGCGTATACACGCGAAAAATAGTACTATATAAATAGTTAATTTAATTCATTAAATTCAAACAAACTTATCTATTATGTATACATATATATATATATAGACACATATATTGTATATATATTTACGATGTGTATATATTTAATATATACATTATAGAGAATATTTTTAATATTAAATTGACGATGTATCTTTCTTTAAATACTTTTCATATGTAATTTAAGAAAAATTTTTAATTATATAGGAAAAGTATTTTATAAAAAGATAGCATCAATTTAATATCGCAATGCGATATTTATTCTGTCCGATTGTTTGGCGTATTTTTAACCGGTATCTATCGCATTTTTCCGGCATAGTTGCGAGTTTTCGTGATACCGCATATAGGCGCATACTACACTACATTTCGGAACCTGCTGCAGTCTTGCTGCACTGCAGTGCCATGACTCTTCCGATGCGGCATTGAGATAGTTTCGTGCGCATACAGCATCTTGCCGCTCTGCATCATTCTATTCCGCGATCAAAATAATGCTCCGAAAAGCGCATTTCATTTGAAGCAAGTCTTTTTATAGAAAAAAATTTTGCACAGAAAGTTCTCTTGGTCATCTCCATTTCATTTACAAAATTTTGTCATTTAAGCTGTACAATTTATTTTTTTGCGTATAATATTATTTTTGTAAATTTTACTTAATATCCAAGCATTGCGTGATGTATCATTATATATCATAGGTATTAATTATAATAGAAATATTTCAAATTATCGATATATATTATATAATCATCACTCGAAAAAATGTAATTGCCATTGCATATTCGCGATATTTCGAATTATAATACACTATTAAATAGAAATTATCTAAAACATTTTTTTGTTATTATTAAATATTATATCAATAATAATTCAGAAAATAATTTTATAAAACGTGCTCTTTGGATCTTTTCCGGAATTTTATAATTATATAAAATATATTCTTCTGATAGAGAGAAGAAAAGAGTTCAATAATTCTTACATGTTATGATTTCTAATTTCGTCATGCGTTTGTATAATCGTCAATGTTGCAGTCAGTTGGTAGGCAAGATTTATGTCAGACCAATCAAACAGTGATACTTTCTCGTACTTATTGCATGGATATCGAATACATAGCGTTTGAAGGCACGCTTTTTTACGGCAGCTGCATACGCTCGTAAAGAATCAATGTTCCTCGATTTTATATGCGCGGTTTTCTCTCTCTCTCCTGATAGAAAACTTATTTTCTACTGAATGCCACTCCCAGTATAACAAATTATTCTCGTATCACATTCTATTCGCGAATTCATTTTAAGCATTTCGGTAGCAAGTTTCCGTTACAATCTCGATGTTTATGATCCGTGGTGCGTACTGGAATGACACGCGACATATAACTCGCGGACACACTGTTATAAACGATACTGTTTATATTGCCCGCTGTCAATATTATGAGTTCGCGGAACACTTTAGCGTCATGACGCAAGGAAATGATCGACTGCGAATAATACGAGCAGCGAGTAAGAGCAAATGTTAAATGAATTGGCTATTTATTTGTCGAGCCGGACATCATTGCTACTATCGCATTGTCGTCATCGGGATGATATATATTCTAAGTTCTACCATAATGCGCTGATCGTTTCCATTTCAAATCATTATGCGATAAATACATCTAAATCAATAGTTTAATTTGATAAAAAATTGATATCGGTAAAGTTCAATTTGATAAGAAACTTGGTCTACTTTCCCCGTCAACCGAGCATAAAATTATCATCCATACATCAGTTTTTGGAGAATAATGGGCCAAGTACATGCGTAAGCTTTACAAAATGCGACTCTCCTTGGTTTTCGTCGTTAGGTCGTTAATGATAGCCGGGCAGTTTTACACTGTCGGCTCGTGAGGCATCGCACCACGTCTCGTATCTCTCTTTCGTATTGCGGTGTGGCGTGGCGTGCAAGGTGCAAACCGTAAAAAGCCAACGATGTCGGCCGACGAACGACGGCAAGCAAAGTCGCGCGAGAGTTTAATTACCGGTACGCCTATCTTTCTCTCTCTCTCTCTCTCTCTCTCTCTTGATACTCGGTGAGGAACCCGGGATCGCGGGACCGACTGACTAACGACTCGACGATCTTCGCCGCCGCGGAGATCCCTTGGCGGATAACGATAATTTCAGAGCGTATTTTCAGACTGCCTCGTTCGGCTCCTCTCTTCGATCTCTCTCATCGTCGTCGTCGTCGTCATCATCATCGTCGTGTCGTCGTCTCCCTTCCGTAAACGAGCCGACTCGGCAGCGAGAGAACGGCAAGACTTAAATAATAACGTCTCGCGGGAACGGGTCGAAACTTTCTAGCGGCGAACACATCTAGAACCTGCATCTCGGAAAATGAGACGAGGGAGTATCGAGCGTTTAAGCATCGTAATGGGACGCGTGGGTTTTTCGCGGTTTGACCGGATGGAAATGAAATGCGAGCGGCGTCGCGGGAAAACACGCGACCGAACGAGAGACCGGGATAATCGAATTATACGCGCCCGTCGAAACCAACTTGCGTTAATGTCGATAGAACGGCGTGACATCGCGATGCGTTTCGGTTGACTCAAAGATCGCGAGGTGTGGTAGAGAATTTGGCGGACCTACGAAATTATGACTAGCGGTATTTGAAGTTTATTCCGAACACTAAAATATCGTTATTTAATACAGAATATAATATAAATAGAGAATTTTATATTGAAAATTAATAATTTATTACAGTTTTAAAGTCTTTTTTAATATTTTTAATCCTTTTAAAATCTTTTTTTATTTTTGCTCTAAGAAAAGCTGTCAAACTGGCACAAAATTGCACTCTAATCAATTATATTAAAAATAATTTAATGTACTACAAATATATCCGCGAACGTGTGGGTCGATAAAAATCGATAGACACTAGAAGATAATAATTTATCTATGATAATTATGCAACTTTTATAAAAATGCAATGTACCTTTAGCGTACTGTTGAACCGTAATGCATTTATACATAACGCGCAGATAAACAATTGAACTAGAAACTATATATAGCGGACAAAGAGAGAATTAATATAGTACGCAGAAGAATATACAGCATGCAAGTAGGCATGACTGTTTTCTTCCTCCATATTGTATCTACATTGCATTAAAACAAGGAATACGGAATTAATGTCTTATTAAATAATGCATGATGCCGTTCCGGCGTCACAAGCGCAGTCGATGAATACAGCGTTATTGGCATCGGCGAATTACCTCGACGGCGTTGTGTGATTCAGTGATTTCTAGGCCCGTCCCCTTATACAGATACGACGGCGATCGATTACACGCCAATCAGATCGCGCTAACTAGATCGTAAGAGTCGAGGACGACAAGGTTCTATACCTGACTATGAGCGCCAAGTCCCGCCTCATCGTTGTCATGCTCGACAAAAAGCGCGACTCGGGATGACTCTTTTCGTGGAAGTTATCTAATGGAGAAGACTCTTGGCGAGAATCTTCAATGATCATCGCGGTGATTTTTCTCTATGAAGCGAAACCAGCAATGACGTGTCATTTTTATGCTCTCGCTCCGCAATATTTTTCTCGAAAAAAATATTCCACGGTTCATAAATAACATAATTTAAGCGAAATCGATTGAACAGTAGTTACAGCTATAATTTTAAGATATAAATTATTTTTTCTTAAACTCGCGCGTTAGTAATATTATAAGTAAGCGCATCTAAAAATTAAATATATCCCTTGTGTTTTCAAGCTTTTCTTTCACGATTAATAATCCACATTTTTTTGCCGGCAAATATTTATTGCGTTTCTTTCAATAAAAACTAGAATGTTCAACGAGCCTATTTCGTTTCCGTTATAAAGTAGAATCGAAGCCACACCGACACTAGTGTGCCGATCATGCTACGCTTTGATATGCGTCGCGTTGCATGCACCCGACAGAAAAATGGAGACGTGACGAGGCGTTAGTATCTTTGTCAGGGAAAAGGATGAACTGACGAGGATCGAAAAAGAAATACGGAAAGAAAGAAAAAGACAGAGATGATCGCGCGCGCTTCTTGTTCGTCTCGTGGCGAAGCTTTAAATCAGCTGTAGTTGGCCTGTCACTCGCGCCGCGAGCGCGCGCGCGCACCCACTATATCTGTGCGGCGCACAAATTGCTACGCGTTTAATTACCGTCCAATATCCAGTGGGGGGCCATTAATCACTCTCTCGATAACCCATAATTTTCCACCGACGATAAAATCTGTCGCGCGTCCAGACGCTCGTACAAACATGCGACTTCTTTGCATCGCTTTGTAAAGAAGAGAGAGTTGCGGGAAAAAGACGAGACTCAAAGAGTAGATGAAAAAAGAAAGAGAATCGGAGAGAGAACGGGTAAAAAAAAAAAAAATAAGAAAAGTGGCGTGCCTCTCCTTGTAACCCGTTCCGCGGAAAAGTATGTGCGTGAACGAACGAGTCCTCTGGCGTGCAGCTCGTGGGCCTGATATAGCTTGTCAGTCTCCTCCTAGACGAGCCAAACCGGGGCTGGTGTGCTGCCGCGGATAGGCTTAATGGTTAACGAGTGCTCGTTCGTCGAGACAGATCGTCGACCTTCGATCGTCAGCCGACTCGATCTCTTTCCCTCATCCTCTTCCTCCCTCAGTTTCTTTTTGCGGATCTCGCCCTCGCGGAAAGATACGCTCCGATGCTTGTGCCCGCGTGCTCTTCCACTCTACCTCCGCAGCCTATATAGATACCAACCATCGGCTTCCCTTCGGTAGCCCGTCTGGTTTTTTGGTAGCAGTTCGCCAGAATCCTATCGCCACCGCGGTAAGCCTGCCTTGCCCTAAGGCTGCTCTTCCTTTCCGAAGCAGGAACGTCGGCCGATAGCGATGGGCGCGGGATGCATTCACATTTATGATGTATATATAAAAATTGGTTTGACGCTTTTTGCTAGATTTTTTTTGTTCATATCTCTCCTCATGTTGTACTTTTTTTTTTAATTAATCTATTCATTTATAATATACCATATATTTAATGTACCAGAATATTTATTAGAAAAGTTCAAAATAAAGAAATTTATTTTCTTTTAAATTTCGTTTCAACGTACAATATATCTGTTATTTAACTGAATACCTCAAAAAAATATAACAGAAGAGGTGTAGCTTAAAAAAATATGATTGCACGAAATTGTCTGCGTCTTTAATAGATGATGAATGTTAAAACTCGCGCGGTGAACATGCCCATCGCTAGCGTCCAGTATATGGGCAGATCGTGCGGCAGAGAAAGATCAAGCGCTCCACCCACGCCCACGTCTCAACCTGTTCTGTTTCTCCCGTCGAGCCATGGTTACAGGTGCCTGCCCGAGGGCATTCCTGCTGGAATTCTTCACCGATGATCCTCTCTCCTACAGACTCACATCCTCGAATCATCGCGCGTGTAATCAAATACGCGTGAATACAAATATATTTCCCGCGTGTGCTTCCGATACAATTATGTTACTTATGTCAAACGAAGATTTTTGTTGTTTTATGTTTTTCCCTTCCGCGGAGGAAAATCAGAGCTTATTTTATTGTTTTTTTTTTTTCTTTATACAAGGAAAGTGAGTAAAAATGTAGGCGTTAAATTATGTTGCATTATTTTTTCTTTCTTTGTAATTATTCTTAAAATTTTATTCTCTTATTTTTATTTTTATTTTCTTGTTTATTTATGTTTTATTTAATAAGAGTGATAACGATAATTTTATAATAATTTTTGCATGATCTTCTCCAATTTCTAAACTCTAACTTTTTATACTATTATTATTTACTATAATCTTAAGAAATTATATATTATACACTTTCCATTTATGTGTTTACATTGTTAAAATATTTAATACCAGAATTTTTTATATCTAAATTTCTCAATTTATGAGGCCACAATTTTTTTGAGACCTAAGTTTGCATATTTGGATTCTCCATTAATCTCTAGCTTATTAACATTCATTTGAGGGGTAAAATCGTTCCTGACACTATTTTAGTGTATAATTTAGAATAATATTGTATATTTAAAAAAATGAACGAAGAATAAAGAGAAGGTAATGAAATATCGCAGCACAAATCTCTGAAAAATACAAATATCTGTCTTGATTGAAGAGAAAGGAGAGAAAATCAAAGCAGTGTGGGAAGAAGAGTAAGTACGCCCACATCGCCTTCTTCGGGGACCTGTTCTTAGCGTATTTACGTTCTGACATCTTTTCACTCCGTTTACGAGTCCCCTTTACGTTTTACGACCGATTATCGAGGCCCTTTCTCTCTGTAAATGAAGGCGGGGAAGGATAGGACATATGACGGCGGCGCCAAGGAGAATAAAAGGATAGCCACTGTGGCGAGGAAGAAAGACTCGAAGCGCCAAGCAAGAAAGACCGTCAACAAGAGTCCATCGCGAGTTTTTTTCTGATCGTAGAATATATGCTCAGCTCTAAGATATCTATTGTACATACATTGCCTTTTGCTTGATGTGCGGATTTTTAATTAAAAAACCACAAGTATCCATTTATAAACAGATAATAGATATAACCTTTGTTAAAAAGATCTCCCCCTCTCTCTCTCTCTCTTTCTTCCTCTATTCTCTACATATCAAATATTTATTCAAGAGATAACTTATTCTTAATATATGTTCTTTTTTGCAACCCGCCCCAAGAATATCTAGCTGGTAAAAACAATGAATATAGAGACGGGACATCAGTATTTATTCCATCTCTTTAAGAAAATAACAGCATAAGAAGACTTTCGAGCGCATAAAGCAATTTTTTTTGCACGACAAAGGCGCGACAGCTTACGAGTCCTTATTCTAGAATCCCGGGAATGCCCCGGCGGTGCAAAGTTGAAGGACGTGCTTGCACGTGGACTGGAATAAATCGCGCATTAAGTCACTCAAGTGGCGTCATTTAAGCGACTGTCAGAGTCCGCCTCTCGCCGCGGGATCGAGAGACCTATGGCCAGGAGGAATTTGCGTGTTTCGCCACGAATGGTTTTCTCGGTATTCATCGGAGGTATAAGCGGGGCCGCGGCCCCGGTCGGCCACGACGAAGATCGGTCTCGAAACAACGCACTACGCACGTACGCGTCGGTATGCAACGCGCTGGAGCCGATGGAAAACCGTTGGACGGTCATCCGCGTCCCGCGCGTTTTTTTCCTCCAAGCCCCCGGTAAGAATCTCTATTCTACGATCGTGACGCGCTATTGAGACCGAAGGCAGGTCTGCAATCGAGATTATGCACGCACGCATGGCGCCAAGATACTGTCGCATCGAGCCATTAAATGCCACCGGATTTCAGGACGGCACGTCGTGATTTAATTTTTTTCGCACTTACCCCGCTATCTACGAGCTTGGCAGTTTCATTTTTCGCATCTTTCACTTTTCTTAATTTTATTTAATATATATGTTTGGAAAATTAGTTGATAGTACCTTTACCATGCTAAAGAAATGAGTTATAGTTCTAATGTATGTAACATGTATCTATAATTTAGTAAAAAAAGAGGAATTTTAAATTCAAGTAGTATATATATAAGTATTCTTGAATTTAAAATTTTGCATCATGTTTGCAAAAGCACATTAAAATCAAGATATATCTCAAATTAAATTATTATAATATATGTATTGTATATATATTATTATAATAATAATTATTATTATATATCTTATATACATATAATTAATCTTTGATGTATGAGACTAGATAGCATCGTGTCTCAAATAATTAATTACTACGCCTAAGCTTTCGAATTATGTTAACTTTTCGCTCATAAAAGAGCCGCAGATAATCGATAATAAAATCTCGCGAGATTAGTTTAAAGTACTAGACACGCGCTTTAACGAAATTTCGCCCACGCGGTCGGAAAAAAAAAAATGAAAAGGACACCGAATTAAACGCCAGTCATCGGTTGTCTGTCCGTTGATTCATACATTCGTGCTCGCAGGCGATTTAAATTTCAAATATTCAGCAGATACATCTCTCGAGTTATACCGCGCGCAAGTCTTATGACAAAGTGCCGTTGTCACGTCGAACAAGACGAGCAGAGTGTGGTCCACATCGGTGGATTAAAATAAATACTAAAAATATCTCTCGTCACACACACACACACCGCTTCTTCTCGTTCATCATTTCGTGGGAATTGGGACTCCGGCGAGAATTTTATCCAATGAAAAATACGGCATATCATTATTTACGTGTCGCTGGTTTATCGCAAATTGTCAAAGATACGCACTTTTTCCACTCTCGGAAACGCAGTGGCGATTTATTGGATATTTATTATTAATGGATATTTGAATTAATTAACCCATGATAGATTTCTTCTGTTTATATTATTAATTAATTTCCCCGGGAACGCTCGTCGTTGATACTGCCTGTTTACAAAGTGGGCGAGATTCCTTTATCGAGAATGTTGAGAGAAAAAAAAAAGTTCCGTTAGCCGAATCTGCGCAGCCGCGATAATCGGCTCCGGTCCAGCATCGAGCGCGATCTCGCCGAGAGGCGATCGTCTCTCTTCGTTTCTTAATGGCGGCTGTGCCGCTAATGACAAATGGCCGACCGATATCGCGGCACAGAAACGCGACGAATATTCTAATCGCGTCTCGTTACGACAGCTTGGTGCTTTTTTTATCGTCCCTACCGTCCCCCAGGAGGCCACCGGTACCGCCACGACTGACATTCATTCCGAGACGAGCCTCTACACCTGTTGCCTTCGCACATCGATTACCTGTTCTTTTCGGATTAGTAAGACGGCGAGATTCTACGCAAACGATCGTTCGTTGCTTTCGCAATAACGATGTCAACACGGTCTTTGAAAGTTTTGACAGTAGCGACGTCATGATAAATTCTCAGCATATTTCATTTTTTGACGTTACTCGTTAACCTGTTCAGTTTTAACGTGGATAATATTCCGCGATAATAGCAGCTAGATACACATAAATTAACTTTTCACGAAAAAAATTTCCGTTGTAAAATGTATAATAAATTCTATTTTCTCTTTCTCTTTCACATTTTACGACACAATTTTGCATTTTATATATTAACCTAAATAATTTTTCTTACGTTTATGATAGCTTATAACAAAGCACATAATATGTTTCAGGAATTTTGATTTATTCTTTATTCAGTACTGAAAATTGCTTGAAAGTAGCGATTATTTAAACGCGATTTTACCGATTTATTTTTACACCATATTATCATTATCTACATTGCAGCTACAACTGATTCTACAGTCGTAAATAACATCATGTATAATTACGAAGTCATGGTTTATTAGCACATGCGAGTCTCAACTTCACGCATATGAATGTCGCCATGATATGTGAATTACTATCATTAGCAAACCAGTGTTGTTAATAACAACGTTACTAAAAATACCATTTAATCCATCGGCGTTCAAATTTTTTTATTTATAACATATAATCGGGAGCTATTTTTCGCGAAACTTAATTTGCCTGTAATCGAAATCATATATATGTATACATGAGCCTTGGCACATATGAGTGTAATTCAATTTTTAAGCGATTTATATAGATAATGAAACACATGTGCAATGAGTTAAACTAATCTCAAATTATCGCACATGCGCTGTTTCAGTGTCATCTTTAATGTTATATACTGTTTAAATGCGCGCAAGGTTCAGAAAAGATTTCGGGGATGCTTAATACGAGACATCCTCGAATAATCGTACCATCGTTATTTCGATTGTTTCAGGACGAGGTGGGTGGTAGTACAGTGGTAGCCGAGGGTGTCGTAGGTGGCATAAGGGGCCCAGGCGGCGGGTGCCGCGCATCCTCGATGACGATGGCCGAGAGCGCCGTGGAGGACGCCGCAGCCGCGCCCCCGGGTCCGGCCAAGCCACCACCGCTCTCCTGCACCAACAATAACACCCTCGCGGCGACGGCTAACCGTAATCATCGGAACCCCCGCAAGAAACGGAGACGATTAGAACAGGTCGTGGATACATTGCAAGCTCACCGGAGCTCGCCGTCCGAGGGCGAGGTATTGAGATTCGAGGGCAGCGGGCCCGTGTCAGAGGAGGAGGACGTGTTCGGCTCGCCTAGATCATCGTCGTCGCGATCCGCCGCAGACATCACTCCGGTGATCGGTCAGTTGCCGTTGAGGCTGAAGGACGCGGAATCGGTGACGTCGACCGAGGAGGAACTCCACGAAGCCGGTCAACAGCATCACCATCATCCCCACCATCGACCGTATCGCTCGTACTCATACCATCATCATCATCATCATCATCATCGGCACCGTTATTCGCCCTACCAGAACAACCATCGACTGTCGACGTCCAAGTATCCCGACTGCATGTGTAGCCAGTGTTCGCTGGCCGCGTCGGCGGCGGCGGCGGCAGCGGCGGCGACGACGATAATGCTACCGACGGCGACGTCCCTGCAGACGCCGCTATCGCGATCCAGCTTCGCGTCTTACAGCAGTATATGCGGCACGTACAGCATATTTGAGCAGTATATGCACAACAAGTACCTGACGCCGTCGTCGTCATCGGGCGACATCTTCCGTGGACGCAGCCATTCTGACTCGGACGTGGTGCCTAGATGGGATGACACGAGGGTGACCGCCTCGACTACTTGCTCTTCATCCTCCGTCGTCAATCACCCATCGCGAAGCGGTTCCCTCGAGAGCGACGGTACGAGTCCCCAAGAATCGCCATTAGATCTCTCCATGAAGAACCTTACGTTGCAATCCGCCGCAGCAGCCGCGGCGGCTGCGGCAGCTTCCGCCATGTCGCCGGCTCTTCAGCTTCTACCATCCGGTGTCGTGACGCGGGGTGCTGTAAACGTGCCCGTGGTGAGGGGCGACGTTGCGTCACCCACGACAAAGGAGAGCGTCGCGGTACGATACAACCTGGAGGTTTTACCCGTCGTGGAGGAAATGGCACCGGGCGCGGATGTGGCTTATGTGTGCCCGGAATGCGGGCAAATGTTCAGTCTACACGATCGTCTGGCGAAACATATGGCGTCTAGACATCGTCGGCAGGGCCTCCACGATGCCTCGGCAAAGGCGTACCTATGCGACGTGTGTCAGAGGAGCTTCGCCAGATCCGACATGCTGACCAGGCATATGAGATTGCACACTGGCGTCAAGCCGTACACGTGCCGGGTCTGTCGGCAAGTGTTTAGCAGATCCGATCACCTCAGCACCCACCAGCGAACCCACACCGGCGAGAAACCGTACAAGTGTCCGCAGTGCGCGTACGCTGCCTGCCGTAGGGACATGATCACCAGGCACCTCAAGACCCACAATCGGTGCGCGGAAGGCCCGACCCCGAAGACGGAACCAGGTCTGCTCGATAATGAGGAGTGTCCTGCCTTTGGCCGTGTCAGCCAGAACGTGACGACGGTACCATCGGCGGTTATCAAGGCCGAATGACGACGGCCGGTCGGATGACCCTGGTTGCACCCTGGCAGCAAAAGCCAGCGAGGACATCGCGGCAGAATCGATCGAGGATCACCAGGGACGGCTTTTACGGTTCGACCGGGACTTCGCAAAAACGCTTCGAAGGAACGAGGTCACCGCTCGGTGAACACATCAGATTGATGCTTGAAAAGATCGCGATCTTTCGGTGGAGCGAATCGATGGGAAGAAGGATTTGTTTTGCTGTCGAAATTCAGGGTCCCGACGCTAATTAGACGCTAATTAGAGTCTGTGATCGTGGGTAAGATTACGGAACGGCCACTATATATGGGAGAGATTGCAGCTAAGACGTGTTAATTTCACTCTTTCGCATTGAGATTTATTTTTGCGACAAAAAAAATTTATACTTGATAAAATCAAAAATTAATAATATTATAATATGCAAAAATATGATTATTTATTTTACGATACGAAATATACCGATTGTATGACATTCGCAGTTCGCAATAACTGTTTTGCTGAAAAAGAAAAACTTGAAAAAAAAACTTAGTTATTCCAACGTTCTTCGATCTTTTACCAAATTTTCCGGCTTTAAAATTTCCCTTTACTCGCCGTTCTCAGCGAAAGAGTTAAATTCACATGTCGAAAGAGCATCATGAAGAGCTGAGTGATGGATAGAAACTTCGCTCCCCCGTGAGTATATTATATTTATATTATTTGTCAAAACAGGAAATGATTTTTTTTTGTTTGTTTGATGATTGTCCGCGAATTGCCTAGAAATCACTACCCTTTCATGCGTCATATGCGATCGCGCCACGATCACGCACGTCAGCGAACAATGCCAAACAGTATTACCGTACTTCTTTGATCTTCCGTCTGATTCCGCTTCCGCGAATCGTATATTTTCAACTTTTGAAATTCGCAAATTCGTCTACGTGATGACGAGTCTCTCGCACGATTTCGACCGGAAAACAGTCCGATAACACAACACGCAATGTTGTAAAAACTTTATTAGTAACGAAAAAACAGTTAAATAAAATATATTTCAAATAACTTACTTTATTTATTAGCAAACTTAATTGTGTTTCTTGTTCGAAATTTATTTTAATAGATATTTTGCAGTAATATTTCCATTATTTAAAAAATTTCTTAAAACTCGATCTTAAGATTTTTTTTGTTTCGATCAATTATTGCGTCGATGGTTGTTTTCGAATGTTCTCTGATCGTCATCGTTATGGAAAAAAAAAAATATATATCACCGAGTACTCTCTTTTATACGTCTTCTGCTCTCTCGTTCTCGATGCGTAAAGTTAAGTAATAGAAGCTGAAAGTAAAGCATTCCTGCTCGGCCGCGCAAGTGCAGCGCGGTGCACGGAGATACATGAAAGCGGTGCTTAAAAGCTTGGCGTCAGAGTCGAATCGTGTTTTTCTTTTTCTTTTTTTTCGTAAAAAGACCACGTATCCAATATCGTATGTATATAATCGATCATGTGGCGTTGTTATTTCTTCGCAAAAGATTTTCTTAATCTTTACCGTTGATTATGATGAAAACTTGTGAATGTAGGCGCCATTGGCGAACACACGTGCCAAATTCTTCGAAAACTGACGTTTCGAATACGCGATTAACATGCATGTCAACCCCATTAAACTGCACTTCGAGATCTAATGAAATCCATGATTTTGACATATGTCGTTATTTCTATCTTTTCTATTCTTTATATATATATATATATATATATATATATATATATATATACATATATTCTTTAGCTGATAGATATATTGAAATGCAAATTGTTGTGAAATAATTTTTAACATGGTTAATAAATTGTATTATATAAAACAATCATATCGAAGATATGTCAAGAAATATAAAGAAGATTCATTAGACTCCAGTGAGCAGTTCTAGAATTATAATTGTTTAAAACATATCCATCGAGATTTCTCGATTTTTGCGGAGAAAAATTATTGGTGATGAGATAATGAGAGTAATCTCATATTAGACGAGACATCGATCATTCAGGACCAAGTCTACACCAATGAAGAGACCGTTTCTCTCGTCGAGTTTATTTATCACCAATATTTTTCTCAACGTGATTATATCTATAAATAGCGAGTCGCCATAGGTTACCTCGTCGATTCGCCCGAAACCTGCTCAAGTTGTTGTTGCTTGAAAAATTGTTAAGATGACTTTCTATAAAGGAGCCGAAAAAAAATTTGCGAAAAACAGTGATGTATTAATAGTCATAAATGTGTAATCGCGGTCGTCCCAATGGACGATTATTTCGTTAACGGCGTCGATGATCGCAAGGACGATGATAAAAAAGAAAGAAACATATTTGTACCTGCAGGGGATGAAAGAGAGGAGAAAAGCTCGACGTTAAAGCATAATAAAGCGTATAGAAAATAACGTTAATTAGTGAGTAAATACTATTGACATTATTATTGCGTTCTATTATTGTAATTATTGTAATTATTCGCGCCGCCGCACGCCAGTAAGGAGATAAAATATTTTTTTATACGTACACTTGAAGCGTGTGTAATTTCGCAAGAGGCTTGGATTATACGAATGCGAGACTTGGAAATTGTTCTTACCTCGAAATTAATGCTAATTAATTATATCAAACATCATCAGAGGCGATTAGGGTGATGTTAGATAGTACGTTATCGATTTGTTATCGAGAAACGAACATCGAAATTAACGCGAACACACAGTCTCTTCGAGTTTTTTTTAACGTTTTCCTATGAAAACCGAATGTGTATGCGTTGCGGCGCGATTAATCGGAACTGGTTGTGGTGCTTAAGCGAAGAAGGGCGAATCGACAGGTATCTTTGCGCTGTGAATCGACGAAGACAATTTTAAAGTATATTTGAATCATGATCTCCGCGCGAATGAGGTCGCCGGATCGAGTGAACGGCAAATTGCACCACGTTAATGTCGTTCCAATAGAATCACAGAGTACGGAAAATGTCACTCCTCTTCCTTCCTCGTCGAGGAGAGATAAAAATTCAAGAGAGGAAAATAAGTGATTTAATTATATGATTAATATGAGAAAATTATTAAAATATTTATATATTAATACAAATGATAAAAAGAAGAAATATTCCGTCTCTCTGAATCGGTAACGCATCGTTATCACGTAATTATTATCCGTTTGTTCGGTCCTGCGGACAAGTTCGTCTCTCGTCTCGGAAACGTCAATTCCACATAGTTTTACGAAAATAATCCATATGGTGACTCGCTGAACAGCACACGTCGACATAATACTCGAGCTTATTCGTATCGAGGAGCTGCGCGCGAGCGCGTTTCGTCCTTACTCTTATCCTATACACATACGTATGTTGTATAATTCCGTGTACACTTCCCCCGATATGTCTCTTATCCCTCCTCTTCGCCGGCAAATAGAAAATGTGTGCATCAGCGCGCACTGATACGTGGCACGCATTATTGCGCGCGCATAGGTACGTATATCTGTATTTTTGTATATCGAGGTTTTTCTAATTATCTACCTAATACCGATTAAGCGTTTTCAGAGGAATGGGACGAGTAAGTAGTTATTAAGGAGAAAGTATTGTCGCTCTCTGCTTGCCATTTTACTTGCCCCCTCGATCGAACGATTGCTTGGAAAAAACGGTGTTTATATCACGGTGCGATGTGCGAGGGAGAATCGTCGAATCGGAGAATACTTGTTTCGTCCTTTAATCGATAATACTCTAAAAATGTGACCGTGTTAAAAATAAGTTAAACTGTTTAACTTTTCTTAATTGTTGATGCTTCCTTAAACGTTGAATTATAAATTAATCAACTGTAAACACGTGATTAATATTTGACATTTAATAACAATAATTATTGTCATGATGATAATAATTATTTAAATATTTAAGCGATTATTAAATTAATTTTCTAGATTTAAAATCGTTATGAGTATTATAAATTGATAAATTATTATGTTTGTCTTGTAGATTAAAAATTAAAAATCTTTTACAATGCACTGTTTCGTTATCGATTTATTATCTATTAATCTCGATAGTTTGACAAGTATAGCGTACCTAATGTTTTAAAAGATTGTTTCATGTAGCGGAGGAATAACTCATTTGCTCGCGTAATTAATACTCATAGATTAACATATGGACTTACTCATTTGTATTACATTGAAAAGTGAATTGCTCAATACACTTCAGGATTCTAAACGGAAAGTTGTTATATTTACATATCCAAGTTAAGCTATTAATTCAAGTGCCATTCAGTCTTCGAAGTGTCGTACAACTTCGCAAATTCTTGTTTTTTTTTTTTTCTTTTTTTTTTCCCTTTTTTCGGCAAATCGAAAAAATTGAGATCTCTGACTTGACGTTATCCCTCGCACCGATTCAGCCTTAAACTGACAGAATCTCTTGCGTAATAAATTTGTAGTAATTTAAAATAAGGAAAGACGTGAGAAAAAGGAACAAACACGTTCGACGTGTCTTCGGGCAGTTAAGCGATTGCCGTGCCAGACTTGTTCTTGTAATTATTAACAAGTATAGCCATTCGTATGATTATTATTTTATTTCTATTATTAATATTATTAATATTATTAATTATTATTATTAATATTATTATTATCTCTAGTTATATATACGTTGTTAAGTGATTAATCATGTTTAATGCTTCTATTATTTATTTTGTTATTCATGAGTCAAGCTTTCTATTTTCCTCTCATCTGTTCTTTCCTCACTTTCTCCCTTATTTTCTCCTCATCCCGAATTTCATTTTACTCATTTATCTCTTACCGTCATTCCGACACCGAACCGGAAGAGGGAAGGAGAGAGATTTCAACTAACGTGGTGTCGTAAAAACAATTCGTTGCAATGCGTTTACAATAGACATTCGTCATGTTCTCGACTTTACCGAGACAAAAAAATATTTTGAATCTCAAATTCATCCCCCCTTCCTCCTTCTTATATGGCACAAAAACAGCTTGTCTCGGAAAGAGATTTTGATCTCCGATTCCCAAGCGAAAGCATATTATCTTTTGTAATGATGAAACACTCACGAGAATTTGTGTAAATTATTGAAGATGATTGTGTACGTTAATTTATAAATTATGTTGTGTTTACGATTCGTGCCAATGAATGGAAAAAATATAATTTTTCAATGATTCGATTTCGTATTTTGTCATTTTCACCTATATTTTTCCCATTATATTCTGTTCCAATCTATTCTTTTTTTCTTTTTTAATGTGATTTAGCTTTGAAATTAATTTATTAAGACAGTCAAAAGTTGTACAATATAATTATATTCAATTATAGAAAATTAATAATTAAGGAGAAACTTAAGATAATTTTGACGTTATTTAATTCTAATTTAAAATATATAAATTATATATAATTTTCATGCAAATTATGTCGGAAAGTACGTGGTGCCTTGCAACGTTTGAGAACTCGTATCTAGAGTAAATAAATAAATGAGTATGCGAAATATGTCTATCACATATCATTTTAAGGCTGAAAACAAAGATAACTATATAGAAACAGGTTCCGAGCAAATTATTTTTTCATGCGATTCTCGGATAAGAGAGTTAAAAAGCTCTTTCCTATCTATGTACGTAATTAAGAACATATAATCTATCTATACAACGGCAGTCAGTGTTGTGCGAGACAATCGTGATCATTATCTAAATAAAATGATATCTAGTATCAAGAGTATAGATGTAATTAAATCAAGTGCTATTGCTACTTTATACAATTTTATCATATATCATACAAAGCGATTGTTAAAAATGATTGATTAAGCGACAACTATATCTATACTATAACTAGAAAACGGTATATATTGTAAAAAAATTAGATTAAAGAGATTATTATATGATGCTTGACATATTACGTTTATTTATATGTGTATATATATTGCACACCACTATTCGCGATACTTGCTGCAGCATTGTAAATATTTCAAGGCCTTTAACAAGAAGGGCATAAATTCGTTTTGTCATCTTTGTATTTTTTTCTACTGCCACGAATTTATAATCTACATATCTGTACGCACATCGAAATGAAGACAGGAACCTGTATGTGCTGCACATTTACAATGGAAATATATATATATATATATATATATATATATATATATATATATATACACGTTACTTGTTCCTTGCTAAAGGACTTCCCTACAATTTTTTGCTGCATATTTATTTCACTCCTACCTATGATACAATTTTATTTTAATTTTATCTTGAATAGCTTTAAATAAAAACGTACCATTTTTCTGAAAAAAAAAAAAATATTCTAAAACATAAGCGAATATATGAAAATATTGAAAAACGCATAATTTGTTAAAATAATATTATATATAAATATCACATGATGTAGCACATTTATATTTTACTTATTGACAGCTGAAGAAATATCTACGAATGTGCAGTGATTGACTGAGGATGTAATGCGAAAAAAAAAAGCAGATACGTCACGATAGAAGCAACATCGATAACCCGACCTGACCCCCAACCGCCTTACAAATTCGCAAATAATCGTTACGCGTTTCTTCCGGCGTTAATGGATGCACAAGCAACGAAGAGGGTCAATGTCGTATTTTCTTACACTTAAAGTTTCCATTATGATTCATTCTTTATCAAATCCACATTTACACATTTATTGTGATTAGACTTATAAAAGAATTTTTTCTTAAGTTAATGAAATTATATCAAAAATATTGTATTATCTCATATCGTCAGTGTACAACTTTTATTACATAACTCATGAAGTGGATTGTATAAGCTATTTCAATGATTCTTAATCTTCTCGTGAGATTAATGTAAGATTCAAAATAAGTATTACATTATAGTGAAGTCGTGAATTCTTCCCGATATAATCATAGTTGAAAAAATAGAAGCGAGAGAAAAATGATAGCAAGGGACTGGCAATCGAGAATTAATTAATCGCTCTCAAGGAAATGAATCGAAGACTTAATGAAGCATGCACTTTCGAATACACTGAGAATCGTTTTATATTTTTAAGCAAGAAACGTATATATCGATAATCGGCTGAATGTGTTTACATCACGCGCCTGGAATTTCAGCTATATGCCTCATTATACGCTCACCGGACATATGTTCATCTCCCTTTCAGCGCGATAGATATCCCGGATAACCGGTAATGGAATAATCGACGTTTCGTGTAAGGGATATTCGAATAATCGGCTTGTCGATGCGCTATCTCTGTAACAATATCCACCGACATAGTTTCTCAAATGAACGCCAGTTGCGGCAGTGCAGATGAAAAGGCGTCATAATTAGATTAATTATCGCGGATTCTTAAAAATATGGACCGCACCGAATTTACTGGCGTTCTTTTCATGTGAGCGCAAATATCGACTGTTATCAGTGGAAATAACTCCATTTGCCGTATGCTCAAGGATTAATTAATACAAGCGATTATAGCGGTTCGATGCATTTACATGAAGACCTTTATTTCACGTATGCTGTTTCTCGCGTTTATAGGAAATATATTTTATCCTTATAGTATTATTTTTTCGGATTTGTAAAAATTGCATAGATGCATGAGATTTGTTATTCCATTTTTAATAGACATTTAATAAAGATATTTATTTTTCTCCACGAGAAAGGGAGAAAGAGACAGATAATATATAACGAAGACAATATTACGGCAAGAAAGTTATATGACATAATATGTTTGATTAAATATTGTTAAAAAACCGACCGATATTTTATAAGATTCCCTGTAAAAGATAAAATGATGTTATATAACTTCTTTTTTTTTTTAACTATCATCGACCGTACGAAGCGTTTTCAATTATAACTAAACTAGAAAAAGTCTGCATATCTCTTAGTTTTGTCTTTTTTATATCATTCTTGAACGTCGCATGAAAACAACTCTCGTTATCTTTTTGCAAGAACGTGATGGTGATATGATATTTTAAGAGGTACCGAACGACGTACAGCCTTGAAAAAGTGTCGACAAGGCAAATCGTGCTTCTTTCGCCTATTCCATTTCGTTATAGTTTTACTCTACGAACACATCAGCCGTTAAACAATTTTATATTTGCGAAATTCGTCTGTTTTACATTTCGCTAAAACACAGAGCATAGATATTCGTGAAAATAGTATTGAAAAATATTTCATTGTGTCTATAGTCTATGTAATAAAATAAGTAATTATTTTAATCAATTATACGCAAAGAGAGAATCCTTAAGAAGAAAAATAAGTGTGTCTGTAAATCTATTCATTTCTATAATTCGCGAAATTAATTAAATGTTTCAAATAAGATTTTAATTATAGTATACAAATTTTTTTTATTTCCCATTTTAAATATTATTTTATGATCACTTCTGGGAGAATCCTGCAATATCGCCGTGCGAATTGCGAAAAAATAATGAACGGTGGCAGCTTCGGTAGCGATTTATAGATCTCCTCCCACTGTCGCGACGTGTCGGCGCAACCCCCTCCCCCTCCTCGCCCCCCTTTCCTTTCCGCGAATGCGACGTGACGCTGTGATTCTCGCCGTCCGTTTCCTCGCTCATTCGACGCGGGATCGCCGGTGCTAATATAAATTATTGCGGACGATGGTCGGAGGAAACGATCCTGAGATGCGGACGCGGGGAAAAAAAAGCAAAGCTATGTGTAACTCGCGCGGTCTATTAGAAATTATAAGCGCCGCTCCCCATCTTCGAGAGATCAGTTCCTCTTGCCGACTCCTCTGTTTTTTTCCATGATACACTACTCTTGGACGCTACTCTTTTCCTTCTCTCGTCGTTCTTCCTCTCGGTAGATCGACTGCGATCCTACTTGTCACCGTTCTTCGTCCCACCTACGCCCCACCGTTATACGCTTGCCTTTCTGACGTTCCCAGACCGGTCCCACTTTTTTATCGCGACTGCCTTCCTCGCGTCCCCCCGTAACTTCGTCATTCCTTTCCTGTGATCTATTTGTTCGTATTCGCCGCATCTCTGCTCGTTCGCCGACGTCTCATTCTCTCTATCTCTTTTACTCCGCGGAACTTGCCACTTGCCCGTCTCACGGAAAAATATCGATCGTTCGCCGAGATAGTCGCCTGATAGTAGACTGAAATGAGTTGTCGTTGCCGCGAATTGGCACCGTCATTCGATCACTATACTTGGTAATAACAACGGTCGTTACAACCTACCCACATCGTTGATCGTTATTGAGACCGGAAATAATTTCGTTGCGTTGAGTTTCTCTTTTAGAAGACTTATCTCTTTAGATTTTTTCAAAATAATAACAGATATACAGATTTTATCTTCCTCTTGTATACAGGATTTTCAACTTGATAATATTACAAAGAAAGCTTTAAATCTTTTAATGATTTCTTTCAGATCAATTATTGCGGAGGGATAGAAATTCGAGATAATAATCGATCGATTAAGAATTGATATCTTTGCGAGCGAACAACGGATGCGGATAATCGTCATTGATGATGGGTGCGAAAGATCCGCGCCGAGTCGCTCGATTGCTTTGATTCACGAGCACCGCTCGTAGCGCGTCGCTAATTGAAACATACCGGCGTCGAACCGTTACAATTATCGGCGCTTCCAGCCGTAACACCTAATTTCTGGTAATGAACGCCGTCAAGCCTCGGCACGGTGTAAATCCGCGGATTCACGCGGATCGCGTCAAGATTAACGAGCGCGATGCGCTCGTAAATTACTCTCGCGAGCGGACGATGAGGCGCGAGATGCGACCAACTTGCCCAGGACCGAGCCAGGTTCTCGCCAAGCAGTCGGTCTAATAAGCACCGCATTTGTAAAGAAGAGTAAATCGAAGATTAGAATAGCATCTTGAGTCACATACATATCAAAATTATATTATCATTTGTCTAAACATTATAATAAATTTTTTAAGTTTCAGCCACCTGAAGATACAAATTTTCCACGGATAATCAAAATTTATTTGTTTTAATAAATTCATTATTTATTTTTCTAAATATCTTAAAATTAACTTTAATCTGATTATTGAAAGAAAAAATAACATCTGCCTTTATACTTATTTTTGTGTTTTCTGATTTCCTCATTTTATATTATAGTAAATATGTCTTGTCATTCGCGGCCTTAAGCGACTGCTCACTATAACTCACAGCTATAATTATGATTTTCATTCTTTTGCCCCACAAGTAGTCTAGATATCATTGATGCCATTAAATAAGTAATATTTTCCATTGTTGTATTTACACATATATATATATATACTTTCGCGAGAGCAAAAACACGATAGACTGCGAATTCAGGAACATAATGATTATGATACAATCAGTATACTGGTCGGATCGAGATCGCGCTACGTTTGTCTGGCGTCAACGTGACATTAGAGATCGCGACAAAAACCTGTTTACGAGAGAGGCGAGAGACCGGAAACCAACAATAGACAAGTTCGAGCGCGAAAGAGGATGCGGGAGAAAGATGCAGCGCGTTCGCGCGAGCGTTCGATGAGAAAGAAACGCGTGTACGCGCGAGGGAAAGGAAGCGCACTACGTAGGGATGCGCGCGGCTTTTCTTGCGACGATGACCTCGAGGCATCCGGTCTCTCGCACGCATATCGAGAACTTCTCCGATTAGATCCTCGCGGCGTCGTATACAGAAGAACGTCTCCGAAGAATGTCTGAGACTTCGAACTGTTCGATAACCGAGTATCGATCTAATGACGAGTGTCTGCGTTACAACTTAATCTCTGGAATAGCGGTTTTATCGAGCTCTTGAATTTTGTAATATCTCAAATTTGATTTCTAAATTATTGATTTAAAATTTTAAATTCTCTTTATTTTACGTTCGATTTTTCTTTAAAAATATATATATATATATCTTCCTAATTGCATCGAATTCACGCTTATCGCTTAAATAAACTGCGCGTTAAAAAAGAAAAATTATGTCACTCCGCATATAATCGAGTGACATGACAATTCTATAAAACGCGAGCTGTTGGTCAATTTAAACATCTATCTTCGCGATATTATAATCGATTACAACTATCGCGAGGCCGAACTTATTGTGTCTGTTAAACAAGTGATTCTATCGGCAGATGTTACATGCGCGATGCGAAGAGAAATATCACGCATCGTTCCCGAAAAGAGAGAAATAAAGGGGAACCACCTCCGCGTGCGATATGACGGCGCTATAGCGTTTCCCGCGTAGGCGGTCGCGATAGTATCAGAGATCGGCGGGGCCCAGATCTCCTCTATATGTACACGTGTCTATACATACGCGTATACAAACTCTATCTCTATTACTCGGCTAATTTTACACGGCACGGCATGGCACGTCACGCCACGCTACGCCACGCGAACGCGACCGGCTGTGGATATAAAGTGTCCGAGATCTCCGAAACGAGCTCACAATGTAAATTCCGTGGCGAGAAACGCGGAATGGCGCGAGAAATTTATTTATTGTAAGGAAGAACTGAGAATATATTGTTCAATAACTTGGAATATACTCGCGGTAGTCAACTCTCGGCCAACACCTAGAGTTCACGATATACGCCCGTGTCTTTTTACGAGTCTGTTATCTAACGTGAGATCATCGCGAGCGGTCTCCTTTTCTTCTTCTTCCTCTAAAGTTTCTTATTTTTGGCTATATCTCGGCTGTATTTCTATTATAACGGTTCTCATAGTATTAAACAAGTTTATTGCATCATTTGAATTAGTCAAAAAACCATATACTTTTTTTTACTAATTTTAATAATCTATTTTTCTTTCTTCATTTTTTATAATATTTTAATATTAATCACTTTTTAAAATTTCCGGTATTTAAAAAATTTTTTTGGTGATATTGCATTTTTTGCATTTTTTAAAAACATTTATCGATAGTAAAATTAAAATTTTAAAAATGGACTGATAAAAAATTCTTTTCTCCATTTAATCCTTTTCTTATTTCGTACTGTTCTTAATTTTCCACACATTTGAATATCTAAAAAACACATAATATACGTGTTTATTCATATTTATAAATATTTATACAATATTATTTTTTCTTTTTACGCTCTTTTTGTAATCAACATTCGCAAAAGCGTCGGCAAAAGCGTAACGAATTGCAATTGCGGATAATCCACCTTTGTCGCGTTTTTGCGTTACTTTTGTTGCGTTCAACGCCTACCGCCTCGCCGTTTAAAGCCAGGATTGCGAGACTCGAGATCTCGAGAGTACCTGAGAGAAAACTCCCCAAGGATTGCGCGAGATCCGCGGCGCGATAATACGCTTATTCATAGCGGAATAATCCGCTTAATACGCCGCGACACTTAGTTATTAACACACGCGCGCTAGTCAATTAGCACGGTTTTTCGACTCACGTCTGAGATTAAAGCGCTCGGGATTAGCACCGGTAATAATACTGTATCGGGCATTAATTATTCCTCGTGTTACGAGTCGAACGGTCTGTACATCATCATGATTCTTCAGGAATAGACGCGATTAAGAAGACAGATTTTGCAGGATGAAATAATGCGTTGAATCTGATTGAAGATTTCATAACCGTTCTCAGTTTAAGAGGAAAGTTTTATTAAGACATAATTGCCTCCGAGCTCATTTCGATATTACATGTCGAATAAATAATACATTGTTAAATAGATCATAAATTTGTGACAAAAATATCATCGTAAAAAAAAAGAAAAAAAAAGTGTAAACTCATTAAGTATATGTATATATAAGAAAGTTAGATACATATGATATATCGGAAAAAAAAAATATACGCGCGACGTCACCGATAAATGATCGACCCTCGCTCGCGATAATACCAAGATACTAACATATAGAAATATACTGGTACATTTTTCGCGAATAGAAATTATATCCAACGATAACGAAGTAGCATTTGACACGATCGCTATTAAAAGCAATATCGTATTTCTCCGGCGCGATTATGGCAATTAAATTGTATCAAACTATCCGCCGCGTGCAAAGGAATTAATGCCAGCGCATAATTGTCATTTTTTCGTAATGACTTCTCACCGAATCGTGTCCGATGCGCGGTGTGAAATAAAGTAAATTCCCTAGAGTATGCTTTGCTTCTTGCGAGCCAAGAGCGTTATAATCTAAGAGATGTGCACATCCATCGGCACGATGTACCACGTTCTTATCGTCTCGCGATTCGCGATCAGCGCGCGAGACATTTATCCCGGCGTAATGGGCACCGATCAGACGCCGATTGAGAATTACGGGCGGCACGACGATCGGCGAGAGAGAAAGAAAGAGAGAGAGAGAGAGAGAGAGAAATTATTAGCCAACAGGATCGTAATTATCCCTCACAGTCATTAGTCGGAAATATATCAGCCGGGTGACACGCGAAAACACGCACTGACGTGCCGTCCGATGGATGAACGGACGGACGGATGGACGAGCGAGCGGGCGGGCGGACGGACGGACGGACGGACGGACGGAAGATGCTTATCTCGGGATATATCGTATGCACCTTTCTTCTTGCGCACTGCGACTGCGGTTTGTTGCCGCAGGTGATCGTCGCGTCGGGTCCGTCGTCGGCACTCTTCGACATTGAGATACTAAATTTGCCAGCACGGGCCTTAATCGCGTCAACTTGCAGTTGACTGCCTACTATTGGGCAATGAGAACATTATCGCCATCGATATATGCACGCGTGCTCGCGTGCATTACGGTAATTAGCCGCCGCGTAAATGTCTTCGCATCGGTAATAGTAGCGCAAAAAAATTGATGAGATGTCAATACGAGATATAGTTTTATTTTTTATATAATAAGGTTTTTATAAACCGTGAATTTAGACAATGATTGAATTTTTCTAATTCTATAATTTGCTCATATATGTTTTCATGAAGCCTGAAAAGAACAATTCTTAAGAAGAATTCATCTTCACGTTGTCACACGATATGCTAAAAAATAAAATATATATTTTGCAAAAATCCTATCTCAATTTGCAAAAAGCGTGGGCGTCGTAGACATCATTTATCGATCGTTACTCTCGCTCGATCGAACATAGACCGGCCAGAGACCGACCCTTTAAGGCTCAACTATGTCTTTTTAATGTCGATCGCCATCCGTTGCGTCTCGCGAGACCACACAGAGTGGATCGACCGAATTGGGTGGGCTTAATTAATCGGTATTAATTCTTTCCCACTCCTCGCCGAGAAGTTTCGCCGATCGAAAACGCTCTTCGAAAATATCGCGGCGAGGAGGAGAGACGGCACAAAATGTGACGAGAGGCGAGGAAAGATAAAGTGAGGTAGGAAGAAGCATGAGACGCGAAAGAGAGAGAAGAAGCTTGATGAGAGGAGCGGAGGGCGGGGGCGGAGGGAAAGGCAAGGGAGAGAACCGTAAATTTCCGTTATGGAACTCCTCGTAAAGCCGGCTCCTCGGTCGGCGCGATAAAAAGGCCAGTCTACAGGTTGCTGCTCCCGAGGATGTCTCCTTCCTCTCGTTCCCCCTCACGTCCCCCCACGCCATCCCATCTCCCCCTTTTGGCTGAGAACGACCGGGAAAACTGTGCGAGGAGAGACGCGCGGCGGCTGTTGTCCCTCACAAAGGTATCCCTTAAAATTCGTGGGACATAACGATTGCGGCAACGCTAAAGAGAAAGGGTATTCGATTTGGTGAGAGCCCCTCTCCGCTCGTTAAGACGGCGGCGACTTCGCTCATCGGTTGCTCGTCGCATCGTAATTGCCGAAGCTCGCCCACGCGAAATCACGCAAGGCGTATTTACGACTTAATGTCCTCCGTCTTTCTCTCTTTCTCCTTCGTCTCTTTTATCTTTTTTTCGTACGCTGTGTTCTTTCGTCGAATGCTATACAGACGATCAGATGTCTTTTCATTTTTTATATTTGTACTTTAAGAGAAAAATCGAGGTTTTGACAAATTGGGAGATAAATGAATTAATCATTATGACACGATTGATGGATTATTCTTGCATTGTCACAGTTTTAATATTAGCATTATTGACAGTTGATTACTAATCAATTGTCTGATTCTGATTTACTGAAAATTAAACAGATTAAAAGGCACAAGCTGCGTATTTACATAATATTATTATAATTCATATGTCATTTAGTGAAAATGAAAATCTAATAATGTACAATATTTGATACAAATTACTTTGATACAAATTATTTTATTTTACATTCACTTCGAGAAAGATTGATATGATGCTTTTAATCAATTAATTTTAGAACCGTATGCTTGTGGATAAATCTGAGAGCTACATGCTCGCTTCATCTATTATTAAATGACGTAAAGCGGGTCGCCAACCGAGATCAAATATTATTTTACCTTATTCAGAAATACCTTCGCACAAATTTCAACCATTAACGGACGTATCACGTAATTTGGACCACAGTCTGCATCCACATTTAATAATACATCCGGTATATTCAATTCGGTTAACGTGATTGACATCTGCGCAAGTTGAGTGCTTCTGAGCATGAGAGCTCTAGAAATTTGCACTAATAAATAACTGAATCGTTGGGAGAAGTCAAACGCGCGATATAGATTCACCTATAAATCATTCCACTGTCAGGATATATTTGAATATCTAAACTCATCTTCCGAATGTTGAATTAAGGGATCTAGGTCAACGATAGAGAAGAATCCTCTATATATCTAAATAGCGATCTATCAAACGTAATAATGTATCAAAGTACACGAATACATGTAAAATAATTTATTAAAATTATAATTTTTTTCATGATACTTCGCTGAGAGTCGATTTAGCTTTGTGTTATTTAATAGTTCAATAGTTTTGATCGCGATTTCATTTATTCGCGTTTATTACAAGACATTATTTTCCAACAAGTACGGGAAAAATTCGCAAAAATGTTATACACGGCCGGATTCGGTCTCCTCCATTTCCTATCATCCTGCGTCATAACTTGCAAATATTATTGACATACGTTTACACTACAAGTGGCTCATTGACATTGAACAGTTTTACGACTGTTCGGGACAAAAAAAATTATAGGCGTTCGTAAATAATACAGTTGGACGACCAATAAATCGCAATTCTATCCATCGCGGAAGTATTCATTCCGACATAGTAGTACAACGAGTAATAAGACAATCGTTTCGCATTTCGTTTTCCCGATTCGTAGTTGCAAGTCGAGCTAGATCGCCAGCGAGGTATAAATAATGTAGAGCCATCGCAATCGTTAGAGTTCTAAAAGAGTTGCTTGCCTTCCCGCATTTCTTACATCCTCTTCGTCCAGACAGATTGTCGAGAATCGCAAACGAGATCGACGGTCTGTCTGGAATTATCATGATCGTTTTCGTCGACTCGAGAAAATTATTCGCAAATAATATTCTCTTGAACGAAAAATAATTAAAATTTAAGCGAGACACAAATAGAGGTCATACGAATACGGTTCTTTATTTTAAAGATTTTTTCTTTCCTATTAGATAAAATTTATTTCAAAAGCAAATAATTATTTATTATACGTTAGTTAATTGCTCGTTATCTGAATATCTATAATATAATAATGCAAAATTTTTTAGAGATTTGTAAAAATTCTTTCTTAAAACACCGACGAGAGAGAAGAAAAGTAAAACTGCGACGGATTTATTATTCTAATGGCGAATACGTGAGAGAAAATGATAGCTATTCGTGATAAATAGAAAAGTCTACCTTTTTATTTTATTTTAAAACTTAATGTTTATAACAAAATTAGTTTTTCTACTATTTACTTTCCAATTTTAAAAACTTTTGATATTAACCGATTTAAAAATAAGCAACGAATGCAGAAACTGTAAGCTTCTGATGTGTATAAAGATAATTTAGTGGACCAAATTCAGATCTTTCTGAATTTTAATTAAGAGAAAAATTTAATTCATTAATAACTATATGTTAATTTTGGTACTTTTTCTCTAATATTAAATATCACATCTCTGCTTTCTATCACAAGATGTCCAAATATAATTCTGTTAATTATAAAATAATATAATTATAAAAAATTACAAAAATGAAGAAGTGTGCATTATTTTTTCACAACTAAGATATTTTTTTAACAACACAAATAAAGTTTTCGTCGCAGATAGAATAATCGAGGTGAGAAAGCAGAGAACAACAATGCTCGCCGCCATTGGTTTTCCCACGAACAAAAGGGGCTCATGCGCGTCATGGTTACCATTAACTTCGAAATCTTCGATTTACGATCGATTCTCGCACACTTTACGCGTGCGAACAATGGCCGCCTACACCGGAGCATTATATTTATTCGTCGATCCAATGTACGAATGTACACGTGTGTATATAGGCATCTCTTATCCTCCGCGTTACACACGCGTGTATTTATATAGGATATGCTAAACTGGTCATCCATTTTTCCAAAAAAATTTTTTCAAAAATTGATAACAGAAAAAAAGGCAAAGGAAAAAATCGGATAGTAACAAGATTATTTTTTTCAGTGTAATAATGTATTGGAAAAATGCATGCTCGCTATGAGAAGATTAAGGTAATGGATCTATATATCATACTTTTTTTTGTATTATATATTATTAACAAGATACAGACATTTCCAGAGAAATATTTGAAACATAATATTTTCATAGATCTGTTACCTCAATATAAAATAAAATTGTGTCACTCACCGATCGATGCGCAATAGCGAAGTTGACTGCATTTAAGCTATGTTGACCTGTAACATATAAATAAAGATCTAAATTTTAGCAGCGCCCAAAATAATTAATATAAAAAATTATTATTATACGCATGGAATTTTT
Source organism: Cataglyphis hispanica (assembly GCF_021464435.1). Taxonomy (NCBI): domain Eukaryota; kingdom Metazoa; phylum Arthropoda; class Insecta; order Hymenoptera; family Formicidae; genus Cataglyphis; species Cataglyphis hispanica. Next base: position 3,452,828 of record NC_065969.1, on the reverse strand, counting down.
TATATTCGACATATATAATAATAAGCAAATTATAAAAATAAAATTATTTTATTTTAACAGCTGATTAATTCGTTTTTTTAATTATAAAATAACAAAAATAAATTATGAAATATTATACATTGTAAAATTAATAAATACCGAATTTATACCAAACATTAATTATTAATTACTCGATCGAGTTTTATCGATGCGAGACATATACAAATACAAGAAATGTATATACGAATCATTAAGAAAATAATTATTGTTTGTAAATATGTCGCTAATTTATAATTCTCGTCTTTGTATCGCTTCGATTTCTATTTCAGATGAATAAATTGCGCCTATTTTTTCGATAAATATTTTCATCCTAATGACATTTACAAATTTTTTATCATGGAGTTAATTAATGGAGTTAATTGTAGGGAATTAACAACACGAGCTGATAATGGCTAAATGTTCTTAACCATTCAATTATTCAGTTATTTAAAGAATTATCGAGTAATTATTTATATAATGAAACTACTTTAAATCTGTTTATTAATTAATAAATTCTAATTTCTCATTGTCACTGACATTAAATTATTAATTTGACAGTTAGTGACATTTCATATTTTATTCGTAAAGTATATTTTGCAACTGTTTCAAATTAAGAAGACATTTCTAGTGCAACAAAAGCTGGGTCAACGAATATTTTTATAGCTTTGGTATGAGAAATCATTATATTAAATATCTAGTCCAAGTAAAATGAACGAAAATTTAAAAAAAAAATAATTTAATGCGAATAAGGAGAAGACGGTGCAATTATTCATTAATATAAAACTTGTCAGATTCGATTAGTAGTGAGAGAATTGGTTTTGCAGAATATATAGTGAATTATAAAATGAACGAAGCTTTTGAAAAGACAGTGGAATAATGAAAAATCAATTAGACGCCTATTTAGCGAGCTACGGAATAACAATGAATAACACGAGGCCAGCGTTGAGCGATTAAAGGCAATTTCGTCGGACCAAAGAAATCGGGCTGACGATATCAGATTTTTTTGTTGTACCAAGCGAAACTCGTTCTCCACCTGCGACTTCTCCTCTTCTCTCTCTTTTCGGAGAAGGTGGACTGCTTTTGGCGTCATCTTCCGCCCCTTGCTTCGCTCGCGGAATCCACGATCGCGATCTCGTTTCGGATTTTTTGTGGGTGCACCGCGAACATGCCGGCACACCTACATCAAATCGTAAATACATTTATTCATGTCAGGCAGCGACCAAGTATTGTATTCCGTTCGAGTGACTTCGTAGACAATGAAACGGGGGCGTTTTCGTCAGTGTTTCGTTGAACGCATCGAGACAGAAAGAGAGAGAAGTCGTAGATACCGCGAGATAAGATACGTTCTAAAATTCATCTATGCCGACAAAGATGTCAATTATATGTCTGTAAAATCTTATCCTATCTAATGACGCAATACACCCGGTGCACAAAATAAATCGTAATATCGATGATTCATATATGATATATTATATTCGAAAAATACATACATAACGTACAAAAAAATTCATTAAAAAGATTAATTAGTGCAACACATGTATCATAGAAATGCTATTTTGATAAAAATTTTTAATTCTTCAATTATTTATATTGGTAAAATATTACCGTCATCAGTATTCACATTTTACGTAATTATTTCATAATCTTCTTAAATATGTATTTTTATATTATAAATATGTTATAAATATTTATGCTATAATATTTCATTATATGGACATGTTAAGAAAATAAAACGGTTTTCGTATCCTACTATTGTAAATCCTACTATTGCAATTATCAAATAATTTTAAATTAAAAAAATACTATTTTACACGAAAAGTAAAAATTTTAATATCATGAAAGTACACATGCACGAGAACGTCGCTTATCAAAAGAATTAGATTAAAAACCGGCAAAAAAGGAGTAAAAAATCTCCGGATTCCTTGATGGAAGGATATCCATTGCTTTCTCGCAATTGGTAACGAGGACGATCGATACGCCGGATGTTTAATTGGCAATTATTTGTTGAGGCAGCGGAACCGACACTATAAAGCATTGTAAATCGACTAAGGATAAATCCTCCCTTCGCCGAAAGGACGATCACCGACGATTCTCCCCTTTGTCTATCGACGAACGAGAGATACGTCTGAATGCAACCACGAGACACTTTCCTCTCATCGCTCCTTCCCCCCGCCACCCTCCCTTCCTCTCTTGTCCTTGCCCTTCGCGATTCCCTCTTTTATGTGCGCGCGGACGAAGATGTACGCATAGAGATGCACAAAGAGCACTATTGTGCGTCCGTTTGCACACACTCGGGACTCTACGATCGAATGACAACGAAGGAAAATGTCGCGAGAAACTTGGAATTGTCGTAAAATATAAGCGATCAATTTTTCATGTTTGAAAAAATTTCAATACATTTTAATACATATAATAAGTTAGCATTCAATACAGAAAAAATATAGTTGATATGATTAGTAAATTTACTTTAAATTCTTTCATCCTCAAAGATAAAAATCTCTCACTGCGATTTTTCCAATAAGCGTAAAAGCAATATTGTATTAATTGCATCATCGAAATATTATTGGTTGATGCAAAAAGTTTTTAAATCAAAGTTCCCATATGTATTAAACTGAATATTAAATTAAATAAATACGGGAAAAAAAATATTTTCCTAGAAGAAGAAGAGTGACGACAATTTTATCTCGCTATTGCTGTAATTTCAACTTCATGTAATAGATATGATAAATCTTTTGAACCAAGTTAATTTGCATTTTATTCTCTTAATTAAAAATCTCTATAGTCTTATTTAAATATATATAATTATTTAAATTATTTAAATATATTTAAATATATATAATAATGTTAATAATTTCTAATGTAAAATATACAATAGTTATCACACTAAATTAATTTTCTTTGTATTTACAAGTTGAAGTCTTTCGCCATATATATCCAAAAAATTATTGAGATAAATAGTAAGCTCGATCCGGGAAATAAGCGCAAAGAGAGAGAAAGGGAGAAACGCATGGATCGGCTCGTTAGCCACATGCACCTGCATAGAGATGCACATATATCTATATAAGTTGCGCGCCGCCGTAGCAATCATGTGTGGGCCAATCTCGCCGTCCGGCGACCTCGAGGCCTCGGGGGCTGTTCGTGGCACCGTGTGCGGAACCCGGGACTGCAGGGAGCCGCTTATTACCGATGCGGAATCAATTTCAATTTTTCGCGGGTTCACCACCTGCGATGCCGGCCATCCAGTCGCGAAGGCCGCGCACCTCGCCCTAAGATTACCCGGCTGTACGACCAGCCTCGTAGCCGCTACTTCTCGCATACATGTGTTTTCCGCGCGTTCATTCAATGCGACCTATGCATATACGAGCGCCACGTATACGCTCAGGGATTTAGTGTGCACGAAGCTATCGAAGCAGGAAACAAAAACAAGCTGACTAATAGGAGACTTCTCATCATTTTGTTTAATAGTTTATTATATCCTTTTACAAAAAAATAGTTATATTTTAAATAATGTTAGTGGCTTTTATATAAATTAACATCAAATAATTATTTTCGAAATAAATGTGTACTTATTTTCTTATATCACTTTCCTTGAATCATTTTTTTAAATTATTTTTTTTTACATTTAAGATAATATATTAAAAATAATATAAGTAATAAAATATTTAAAATATGATCAATAGAAATTTTAAAACTTTAAATATTATTAAATAAGAATTTTTAATGAATTTAAAATTACTTTAATTATTATACATTTTATTTTTAGCATATTAAATATATGGAAAATAAACTTTTAAATAATATTTTATTCAAACGAGACATATACATTATCTAAGTTATTTTTGATAGTCTACGTATAAGTCTATGTATACATCACAGAAAATAAAGAAATGCTGCATTTGTAAATTTCGAAATTACGAGATACAAATAAGAAGATTTCTATCTTTACTATTGCTTAATATGCTAAGAGGGTGTTCAATAGATAATTGAACAATCTAATCTCAACAGCTATAAAGCATGGAGCTAAGGAGCGCTTTAAACGCAATCCGTATATGCCAAGGAGAAATATATTTGTTTGCCGTGCAAGAGAGGAGTCATTCAAAATTTATTACCGTTGGTACTTTTCGATTCCTCGCCAACTGTGTATTAGCTCCCTTATCATATCTCTAGTATATATTGTATATCCTTCTATTCGATATTATTGCGTTTAATTAATTACTGCCGGTATACGGCTGCCTCGTTTATTACAATCTTTACACCGCTCGATATCGGCGCGATATCGCGAGTGCGATGCACCTCTCATTCGCTCCAAGATTACTTCTGTAAATAAAGTCTTACGGTTACCTCTCGCAGCTGTAAGGTGCTAAAATTATACACTTGGACTTGGGCAAATCGGAAGTGTGATTACTGCCACGGCAATTGTTATACATAGATACTGATCTATTTTATTATTACGGACTCCTATTCGTTTCCCGCACGGTTTCATTTATCACGTATTTATCCGATTGGCGAATGCATATATTGCGATAATGAAGTTATAGTTGTATGCAGCGGAAATTGTCGCAGGCATTTATTTTTCCTTGCGACGGCAGGTCTTTCCATTTAGATCTCACACGCGAGATTATGTTATTTAACTACCAACGTTTGCAACGGATGACATCGAATGCATTAAAGTTGCGGCATAACTCTTAGTGTTACTATTGTAAATATGAAAGTAATCACACAATAGCATTCGCTTCTATTCTCTATTAGTTTTATTCTATTATAGATAGAAGTTAACGATTATATCTATTTGCGTATCTATTTGTTCCTTTAAAATACGATCGATTATATGAAGCTGTAAATATTAAGCTTGATGCAGCACGGAAGCGTAAGGCACGATTGCATTATAAGTCGCACAGGCAGGTGTAAAAGTCGGCGAACACGTATGCGATCGCACAATTTAAAATATCGTCGATAAAGTCTGCTATCTCGCCAAGAAGCGCGCTTGAAATTGTGAGATTAAAGCTATATAGATATAGATATAACCGTACTAAAGGGATCAAATCGACCATTTCAGTGTCGTTTCATTGATAAGTTAAGAATTGTCGAAAGTCAGTAGCCTCTCAACTATGGAAAATATCGATATACGTGGGCTTTATTGATTATTATTGCGTGCATGTCTTTTCGCGCATATTCGTGAAATGTGTGAATAAATATATAATGTGAGTCTTTAAATATGTACTATCAGCTTATCCATTTTTCAAATATCAGATTCTAGAAAATTTGAATTCTTTCCTCCTGGATCTTGAAATTAATTAATTAAAATTCCTGGATCTTATATGTTCCTTCTATAAATTCTGTATTCATCAAATTTGCTTTAGAACGATTCAACAAGTAGAATAATATCATCATGATTATTAAACTCTCCTTGCTAAATATGCTTCCAGTATATTATTATTTACGCGTACAAATATTAATTAAGCTGGTAAAATTTTCAAAATAGCGAGTAGAAGACACCAGTTGTTTCGAATCGGAATTACTTTTTTTTCCCGTCATTAAATTCTAGTCATTGTCATATTCAATTTTCAGAGTAGCATGTATTACTATTGAATGAGTTAAATCTGAGTTTCACTTTCACAACGAGGAGTACACGCATGCTGCTGACGGATTTGGCTCGCTTTCGTTCCGTTCGGAGGATGAACGACGACGGCCATGAGGGCGATTATAGAACCGTGGCAATCGCTGTGGAAGAAATGAGGGGAGGTAGGGAAAGGGGATTCTCGAGGACCCCGTTCTCGCAGTGGAAGAAAACGAGAAGGTGGCCGGCGCTCCTGCTCTTGAGAGGTTGATTGAGGTTGGTGGGTGGCCCCGTTCTCTCCCTTTTTTTTCTCTTTCTCTCTCTCTCGATGTTACCCGGTAATGCCCTCTAATCACCCTAGCCATTAACCATTATGGTTAAATACGATTTTAAGCGCGGCACAAATTCGATGGAAATCGGATTCGTGCTACTTGCTCAATGTAGCGATCTAATGTTTTTACGTCATAATTTTTTTTATATTACGTCATAATTAGTGTGTAATATTTCGTAAAGGCTCGATTCGGCAATACAAATGATCCACGTGTTCGCGCGCGGATTTAATTAAGATGCCTAATGTCTTTTGGAGTAATATAATTGCGAAATAATGTGCTATGTTCCTATACAAACCTAAGCTCGAAACATAAATTTCCTAATAATATATAGCTAAAATTTCTCTACATAAAACATTTCTCAAATATACAGCAAAGAAATTATTAGAATATCGTAGATGAGACATAAAATTACAGATATTTATTTTCGTTATTAAAGTATGAGGCTGTTATTTATAGTATCTAATATAATAAATATCCCTATTAATCTTTACACATATATAAACCATTAAATTTTACACATTAAATTTTACACATATATATCATTAAATTTTATAGATATTTTTTTCACACAGAAATTCTCGGATTTTTATCGTAAGATAAAAGCATATAGAGATGTAAAAGGCTAGATAGATGACATTTATTGGATGTTCTGCAATCATGTGTCGCATATCATGATATATTAATCAGCTGATAAAATTCCGCAAATTCGAGACTTGGATCAGCTCATGAATTATCGTACGCGCTAATTAAGCAACGGTAGACACCAATTCGCATCGCATTCACGCGCACAAGTACCGTTAGATTTTATCGTTTCACTACGAGATGGCAATGTAGAATGTCGATGCCGAGCTTTATGATCGGAAAAGCGACCATTGACGATATTTACGAGAAATATATGATCGTCGGATGGAAAAAAATATGCGATCCGCGGAATCTGACCGTCATTCCGAACGGGACCATAAACGTCGCCGGTGAATTTATCAGGCCCAGACAGCAGGTACCACACGCGTAATACAAGATACACTCTCGACGTCTGTTCCGCAACGCGGATTATCGCGGAAATTGCGAAACTGCACCGCCGCACGACGATCAGCGTCGCCGGTGAGGCGTACGGCGTAAAATCGCTCCTCTCTTTCTGACGGCGGAATTCTGCGGTCGCGGCGGCGGAAACGAGCCGCGAAGATTATGGCAAAAACTGCTCCCTCGCCGACTCTTTTACACGTGCTGCGATCCGCGCGAGTGCAGGCGCGTAAGAGTGAGCCCGCTCGCCGAGCGAGAAGTAACGAGTCATCGCGTTCGACTTTTCCGGAAAAATTCGCGAGAGCGCGCGTTTCCTCTTCCTGCTAACCGTTACCAACCATTTGTGTCTCTTGCAGTTGTTTCCATTTTTCCCTTTGATAAGTAATCGAATTTTGATCTCTCTATTGGTGTCCCTATTATAATAATTAAATTGAATAATTTAATTTTCTTTTCAAAGCTCATGTAATAGTAGATATTTATTTGTTTGAATATATTGATTACGAATGCCAGTGTAAATTATTTTCCCAAGTTAATGAAATACAATATTTGCTTTCATCAATGAAAATATATTGGACAGTGAGATCATATACTATTAGATTGAAATGAGATTGTTTTACCGCGATATATTGTAAATAATTGAATTGTAAAATAATCACGATACCTTAACGACGAGATCTTTTTATTCGTAAACGCAGTATTGATTTCTGTTATCCGTTATATGCATTTTTTCATTTTTACATTTTTTTTTCTCTCTTTATTTTTTGCCTCTTTCAGCGATATCCGATATTACGATCAGTCGAACACGCCCCTACTTTGCTGTTATTTGACACGGTAGACACGATCGTGGGCGGAAGTTCGTTTATTTCTTACAACGGAAAATATTCTCTTAAAATTATTAAATATTCGAGTTCTTCTCGTAAACGCGGCATTGCGGGACGTGGAATTCGTTTTAATTATATAAATTGCTTCCTCTTCCGCATGCACGTACTTCTATGCGCGCTGTAATTTCTGCCTTCGTGTATGACTCTTCCTCGAATACTCTCAGTATACAAGGATTACTCTCTGTCCTCTCTGTCTCTCCGTCTTCTCTTCTCCCTCACACTTTTATCGAAATAAAATTTTAAGTACAGGTTTTGTGGCCAAAGTTACCGCTCTTACCTACCGCACGAAACGCATCCGCCCGCTCGACGATTTTACGGTGCGGCTCCAAGATTCGGACGCGCATCTTACGGACCAGAGCATGGTTTAAGTACCAATTAAAGTACATTTAAAGAGAAAAGACTTCATTACCTCGACTGGCGATTGCATCGCCGTGCCCTACTTATTCCCGACATTTCGTTTGATTTATTAATCAGGTACTACCTAGTTCACTAAAACTTTCCTCACCATAATCATCGCAACATATCCACGTGATAAAGCGCGGATAATGAAGCATGTTAGTGCTCCGCTAAAAATAAGCAGCCGCTAACCACTAAACGAACATAAACCGTGTTGTGTTTCATTTATTCACTGTTTAACATCAGACCAACTGAAGCGATCATTTTGGTCACTGCTTTCTAATAGACTATGAAGAGTTTATATTCCTATTAGTTTTTAATCAATATTATATAAGGAATAAGAATAAATTATATTTTTTTTAATTATTCGGAAATCAGATTTCGTCTAAAAATATTTTTTAATATTTCTTTCTTTCTCTCATGTTCTCACACGATGATCTTGTATTCTTTTTATTTTCTATCTTCCATATTTCTTCAAAAAAATTTGTGTCACATGTATTCAATATCAATATATATATATTTAAGGATTAAGCATAATATTTTATATTTAGATAATTATCTATCTCTTGAATATCATATTATTTCTTATTGGTACTTTTAGAGAAATATTGCCGTCGACTTATCGTAATAATATTGCCTATCAATAATATAAAAATTTTATGCTGTATAATGTATGTTCCTAAATTACATATAAATGTATTTTATTGTTTCTATTAACGTGATTTGATGTACTCGAAAAATTCTCTCTTAATCAAAATTAGAAATTAATTTTGCGCATTATGAAAATGCATTAATTAATTTCAGCCAACTTTTGATATAAATAATCCTACTGTGACGCGACGCTTTGAGCACGTGCCCCTGCAGATAAGCCCTTTGACTCTCGCTCGTCGATACATAAGCCCGACTATGCGCACGCATAAATGTAAATCTTCGCTACTGCAGAGCGCACGTTCAGAATACTCTCGCGGCAGCCGCGCCGGGTCGCGCACCACGTCCTTGTAAGGCCACTTGTTCACCGCTTGCAGACTCGTCTTGTCTTAGTGTATAGACAAAGTAGTGTACGCAATGTATGCGTGCGTCGTGCACCGCACTCACAATGTGACGGTTGTGGCCGCCGTGCCGCACTGACGCAACGGCATTTACTCATAAATCGATTCCGAAGGTACAGACGGACGGGGAAGAGGTCGTGCCGGCGCCGGAGAGCAAGAAACTGCGCGCCTTAAGCAAAGGCGACCTCCTCCTCTCCCACTGACTTCGACTCGTAACAACTGGTATTGTCGTAATAAGTAGTGTTATATCGTTGTGCGTGTACTTTGGATCGTTTTCAACCGATCGACTTTTATCCGAATAGGACGAAGTTTATTAAAGATTAGTGCGATGTAGAGACAAATATTATTGGAATTTATTGGACCTCAATTCTTGATTACTGTGTACTGCGAATTTTCTTGCCGATATTATATTAAAATTTAATACACATTCCGTTAAGATGTATGAGAGAGAAATATAAATGTAACAATTTTTCATTGATCGAAGTGTTTCTTTTTTACCAGAATATTTGAAAGAGAAAAATTAAAAAAATATTTGGGACAAGAATTGATTTTTGAATAAAGCGGATGTAATTTATTTTTATTCCTTACATAATATCGATTAAAAACTGATAGAAGTATATAATCATATATACATATACGGTAATAATATGATTTCTCGTCATTATTATCAGAATTTTAAAAATTTACATATTTAAAAATTTTAAATAGATTGAAAAATAAAAAAAATATTTAATGTTTAATCAAATTATTTTTAAAAACTATATATATATATATATATATATATATATATACATGTGTAATTAAGAAAATTTTTAGATTCATTCATCACTCAGAAATAAAAGGAACAAGACGGTAAGCAAGATGAATTTGTAATGTCGCGATATACCGGAAGTTTCAGCATGGTGCTTGCTTGTCAAATGCGTCGCACGCAATTTCCGAGGATTGCTGCGAGCCTAATTGCATAATTTCGTACCGCGGCACCTCGTATATTGATTACCGCGTCTCAGCGCGTGTATGACCGGCGAAGACAAATCGCACTTTAAGATTCTCATCGCGTCGCGCAATTTCCTATGCTAATTTTCTCTGTGGCTGTTCTAAGGTGTGCCTATCCAGCAACTGCGATTTCGTATCGCATTTAACTAAGAGAAAGCAAGGAAGAGAGAAAGAGAGAGAGAGAGAGAGAGAGAGTCTGAAGATCGATCGAAAACTCGCCGATTATAATGAGATAATTTAACGAGCAACTCTCGAATCAGCCTCTCAGACACGCGTCCGTCACGCATCGAGCGGAAGCGACGAATTGGATTCGGCCCCGAAATGAATACCATGATATCGTGCGGCTGTTCTCTTCGCGACCCATCTTCGAAACACAGACAACAACGTTGGGATTTCTCCTCGACTCTCGGAATTATTCGTAGAAATTCACGAGTAAAATAAATGTCAACGAGAAAAGATTAAAGAATACTTCATTTTTAATTCACAAGCTGTCAAATGTTAAGAACGTGATTACAAACAATAATTTTCGAATTTCTCGATGACATCTCTTAGTGATATGTTTCGTAAAGTTTGGTGTAAAATGATTTTAACTAAAAATGTCCAAAAACGTAGTTATCTTTCATTGCCCGTTCGAATCTTATCAGATATTCGAAACATAATTAAAATCCAACTTTCAAATTTTTCTCCGATCTAAGTATATCCTAAAAATTCGTGCAAAAATTTAATGATTTAAAATAAATATGATTGCAAATAGACGCACGTGAGTCGAGGCCGTGTCCGAGAGCCCTTCGCTCGACCCGTCATCATCGCGCATCGAGAATCGATCTCTCTCACGTCGCGCGAGATATCTTCGGCCGCGGGCGAAGCTGAAGAGACTGTCGAAAGTGAAAGGAGACGAAGAAATCGAGAGATGGATCGCACGTTCGTTATGCAGCAAGAGAACGCAGGTTCTCTTGCTGCGTACAACACGCACCTTCCACCTTCCTCCACGTGTCCAAGGACTCGCGGTAAGCGCACGCGGCAATCGATAGCACTGATCGATAACATGCGTTTTCGCTTTATGGATGACAAAGAAGTCAAGGATGCGAATGATATTCTTAATTTTTACAAAACGCGAAGCATCTAAAATACATCGTAATGAAATTCATGAAACTTGATATCTCGTTAATAACGGATTTTGACGTAGATTTTGTCATATTTATTTATATCGATAAATTTATAGAAATATAGTCTATCTCTTTTATTTCTTAATTTTTTTTCCTATGTTTACGTCAAATAAAAAAAAATTTATAAAAATATCTTCCTGTAACATAGCGTTTTGCTGCCACATTGTTATCATAAATAGCGAAGATAATGTCAGTCTCCCAAGACGTAGGAACCAATACTTATGCTCGCGCCTCGGTACTCAAGGTTTTCTTTAAACGAATTCCGTTATGTTTTCGTCCATAAAGCTTAACCGCCGTCCGTTACGTTCCAGCAAAAAGGCCCTAACAGCGCTCGTTATAACAATTTCGACGCATCCTTTCGGACGATAAAGAAAATCTGCGCGATTTAACAAAGCGCACAGAGATCTTTTATGTTAGACACGATGTATAAATATTTAAAAATAATTATTTTTATTACAAATTTTATAAATAGCAAGAAATAATAGCTAGCATATTGCTCGTATTCCGTATTACAACGTATCTAAATACACAAATACCAAATAAGCGAATCGAGTGTCAAAAGTAAGCATTCGATTATCGCAGATACTGAACAGCTAAACAACCACATATTTAAATACGTAAATATCGATGTACTGAATGATGCGCGAAAAAATAATCTAATATCAATATTGAAACGAGGCTCTCTGCCGCAAATATTAAATTGCTAAAGTAATTAAATATTCGTATACGGATATATACACGAAATATTTAAGAAACCTTTCAAAACTATCCAAATATTTTGCAAATTCTCAAGCGCGTTCAGCATTAAATAATACAAATTCTCGAATACCGCAATAATGATGACTTCGCCGAGAACAGAAGGAGAAAAACATTATCGGGATGGCAATTTCATCGTGTATTATTCAGCCAAGAGATTCGCGCGTACTTCATAATGTCGAGTTTCGTTCGACCCAGCGGGATTCAGCATGATAGATTCTCTCTGCGGAGAGCAAGAGCGAGGGAGAAGGAGACAGAAGCGCTCCAGATTGCTGGTCAAAAGAGACACGCACATGTACGAATGTGCACGTCACGTAATCGCCGCCCCGAGTCCTCCGGGAGCGCGAGAAGAAAGAGAGAAGGGCCGTTCTCTCTGTCAGGGTAATTTTGTGTGGGATAACATAGCGCGAGCGCGAGAAGGATCGCTGAGAAACGAAGGGGGGACAGGGGAGAGATAGGGGGAGATCAGCGGTACCACGAATTTAACGATTCCGTCGACTTTACGACGGCGATCGCGCCGCCCTTATTATAACGCGGCTCACACACGCTGGTTTCAGAGATCGCCCTTGGGAGACACACTCGCGCATCTCCTCTCTTTCACGAGACGCACCCGCGCCATTACGTCATTAAGGTGTCCAATAAACTTCTTTTATTACTTTCTCGAGAGAGAAAAAGAGAGAGTTTCTCGTTTGGTTCGTACGCGTTACGTCGCGATTCATGATATTCATGACATTGCGTCGGTCCTTCACCTCCCGTGAGTCGTCGCCCTTTTCCAATGGACGTTAAAAAATTAAACTCTTTACTGTTTTTTAGATATACTTTAATTAGAGAGAAATTAAATGGTTTAAGCTAAAAACGCGGCAATAGCAGGATGTTGGGAAATATAAAGGATTAATGGAGATAATTTAATAGAGAGTAGAATTTAAAAAATAAATAAATAACGGAATTTAAATAGAAACGTAGAAATATTTGTTTTAAAATAAATAAAAAAAAATAAAGAATCGTACAGTTAAACTTCTCTATTGCTTAAATTTGTGAAAAAGAACAAAGAATGGGAAAATTTATAATATAAAACAATTTTCGATGAAATTTTGTCATTTCAATTCATTAATTATGAAAAAAATTAATATTTTATATAAATCCTAATGTTTATTGTAATGATTATTAACACATGAGGAATATTAAGAATATCGTGACATATTTGCTGTCTTACAATTAGTCGGAAAATTAGTATCATATCGTATTTGGAAATAAGAAATATCCTGTTTCCGATCACTTTGGTTTAATTAAGCATCGCCTCGACACTAAACGATGATACGCGACTTTTGTAAGGACTTAGTTACCCTAGAAACTGCAGTTTCATTTAAATTCCGTTGCGAGAGACGAGCGCCTGGACTTTAAAAATAGACGGTAGATCCGATATTTACGATGATTCGACGACCGAGGACCGCTCGCTCGTCTTTCTATCGTGAACGTGAGATTTAATTTTTCTACAATATGCCTGCATTACGTAATTCATGAATATTGTGCGCGTTGAAGATTTCACGGTTTCCCACAGTTCTTTTGAGGCGGATTATCACGTCGTGTCATCTCGATGAACCTTCGACTCTTTTCTTCCTTCTTTGAAAATCACGAAAAGATGACATCGCGTCGGCAAGAAGCGCGAGCTTGAAGGAGCTATTTTTTATAACGTACAACGTATGTGTGTGTGTTTGATCGGATTTTTTTTTAATTATTTCTCTACGCGACTCTTGGCGGCGCTCCGATGACCGAAGTTCTTCGGCCGGCTGCTGGAAAAAGTATTGTCGACCGACATTTCTTTGGCGCGACGAGTTTGCAGCGCAGCATCCCGGTCCAGACTTTCGCGGTCTCTCGTTGTGTGCTATTGACCCTTTTTCACTATACACAGGTGAGCTGGGAGGGGCCTCGGACAGGTAGATACACCTAACCCGCGTACCGTAAGAAACTGAGGCTGACGTCTAACGGGTGTTTGCGCATGAAAAGCATCTTTTTTTTATTTTAACTCACGTGACACATCGATTCACATTCCATCTCGATCGATTTGCAAATCATCTAATTGGATATTTTGAGGCAATATACATCAGTGCAATAATAGATTAGAAAATATATACATCGCGACATTAAGTACGTCCAACGATATGACCGTACAACTTTTAATCTAAAATTGTTCAATTTTTTATTAGTGCAAAAGATAGAGAGAGAGAGAGAGTATTTAAAAAGAGAAAAAAATCACTTTCTATGATTCTTGATGAATGAATCTCGACGATTGTGAAAGTATAAGCGGCATAGATGATTTACGTCAGTTGCAAAACAATTAGAAATACGATAGCTATCGGACACTGTTATCTTCAAAAATATTCACCCAGTATATGGCGCGGCACGATGCTGTGTAGATATGCAGCAAGAGTGAGCATAAGGTGCACAAACCATACATGCCCTTGCATGGTACTCGTATTACGACACGCTTGCTCATACTCGAACTGAGTGACATTTGTACGTGTATGTGTGTGCTTATATGTGTTTACGTAGATCTGGTTGCATCGTTATCTTATGGTCATTAACTATATTATGTTCGAAGGTATTTTTTACAATAGATTCCTATTGCTTATATATTAAAACGGTAGGTCTTTTACAAAGTACTGTCGTTCACTCTCAATGCGCATCCACCTTGAAATTATGTCGGTCTCCGATAATATCGCTTATCGATCGAATACGCGCTAAAGAAGAACACAGAAAACTAAATGTTGATTTATGCACGTTTTGCAATGCACATAGAACGATTGGAAAAAATTCACTCGTCGATTAAACGAGGCGTCGAATAATTTATAATTTGAAATTATTCATTGGCCATGTGTCATCGTCGTTTAATATAGGTCCTAATTGGCCATTCTCTTTTTATTATGGTTTTATATACCATGGATTTTTCTTATTTTACACTGTGCACGCGTAATGTCTCGACCATTATATGTATTATTATTTTTATTTCAAAAGTATATAAGTTTTAAAATTCAAACGAGAAATATAATTATATTCATTGTGATAAAAAAATTTATACATTAATATTACAAGTATCTATGAGATAAAAAGCGTGCAACGCGCGTTTTATCACGAACGAAATCATACGTAGAGATATTCAGTCCAGTTTTATTAATGTTTCGCCGACGCAATGAATGGCAAAAACGGATCGGAAAAGAAATGAATTAGCTCAATGTCGACTCTGTTATTTTGTTACGAAACGAGACAGACCGGAAATTTCTTCAAGCGTACCAAGATATATCCTCCCTCTTCGCAAAAAAGCATCCGTTACGACAAAAATGCAAGTATTTATCCCGGTAAAACGTGATTCGCGCGGGCATAGAAAATTACCATAATTTAGTCGCAAGATAATCATGGATTTTTTTTTCTTCTTCCTCTCTCGCACTCTCGTGTTCCGCGAGTTGAGCCGATATTACGATCGTGATCGTGATCGTCGTCGACGTTACAGCATCGACGCACGTGCGTGCCACGGCGCCGCGGGAAAGGCGCGTGCGTATTGCGAAATATCGAATTTAACGAAGCCAGGGAGAGATAGGGAGAAACAGGTGTACGCGGCGCAATATTGGAAACCTGGCGCGCGCGCGCGCCTTTTTAACTTTTTATTTTCCTCAGCCTTCTGCCTTCTGGCGGCATCGATAATCAGAAATGATGCTAAGAATGGAACAGCGCGAAATAAGCCGTCAATTTTTATTAAAAAAAATATAAATTATTTAAAATATAATAAAATAGAAAATCTCTCATCGAGGATTTATAAATATGATTTAGGATATTTAAATAATGTGTAATTTGCTATAAATAAATTCGAATTGTGCAATCTACGTTTTTTTTTTTGCTTTTAAGACAATTTTATATTTTTCTGTGACTACTTATTGGAACTTTAAAGATCCGTTAGGAAACGAGGGGATTAGAGCGCCCGAGGAAATCGAGCCGCTTTGGCGATAATAATCGTAGAGCACAAATATTGTGATTATTGTGCGCTGCAGTCCGGCTGCTTCGTTCAAACGCGATCGTTTTTCGTTGTATAATCTAGCGATATACAATCGTTTCTTGTTGAGTAATTTCGCACTTTATATTTAGAATGTTTTACGATTTGTTATTTTGATAACGATGTAAAAAGTATGCGATAACTTACAACTAATTTGCATCTTTTATATCGACCATATAAATAATTATATGTTCGATATTTGATCATTGAGAAATGTGTTTCCAATCTAGAAAGATAACATGTCACAAAAAAAGCATTGCAAAGCATTGTGCAAGAAAAACATGTTAAAACTAAAAAACGCGATAATATTTTTATCTTTTTAATTTTTGTATATATCTAATTCTCGTAATTGTCTTAAGAATATCTATTTATAAAATGACTTGTAATAAGAATCTTTCTTCCTATATCTCTCTATCTCTACAAGCCACTGCACGTTGCAGCACAATGAAGGAGTCATTGCTCGAAAGTGACAGTACGACCGAGAAAGTAAGGCAAAACTCTTCCCAGAGCCAGATTGATAATCGCGTTCCGCAAATATCGCGATTATCCGGTGTAATCTGAACGCGAACGCGAGCTCGTTGCGATCGTTGCTCCAGTCTAGTGGAGCAAATAAAACCTCGCAATCGCGATTCTCGCGGGCGGCACGCGATAGTTAATGTTGCGGATTTGTGTCCGAGCGAGCGAGTATATCGCGCGATTGAATTTTGCTTCCGGCACGTAACGAATACGAGGCCCTAATCCAAGATTCTTAACGGCTCGCTAATTTGATCAGTCAATCCGGTATCACGCTTGGCTGCGGATCGTCCTTTCTCTGCATTTTTACTTTTAAAATGCCACTTTGCTAATAATCATCGCGAATACATGAGTGCATCGTATCCCTAGATAAGATGCACTCATGCCTAGATGGGGGATCCAATCCATTCGCCGATTTTTTCGCACATCCTTTGTACGTCGATCCAATCAGCTAACCGAGCTAACCGAGAGTTAGAAGTTCTCGTTCCGGTTATATCGACTTCTCGATGTTGCTCTTTTTCTCTCTCCTCCTACTCGTTCGCCTCATCATCGCTACCATTCACTGGTCTTTAGAATAATATTTGCTTAGCTCGCCTGCCTCCGTTTGACAATCGTTTGTATCAACAGTTCTCCGCACGATAAAACGGCTAAATCTGAACAATCTCGTGCGTATGTGTGCGTGTATGTGTTTGCATATTGAGAATCGAAAGAGGAAAAGAAAAAAGAAAATTCCGAGAGAGAGAGTCTCCGGGCAATTTGCCGAGACCGATTTGAAGCGAGGGAGACTAGAGAAGTGAAAGCAAAACTCTCGTGGCTCTCCTATTTCGAGATTTTCACAGCATACAACCAGAGTACGAATTGTAATACGCAAACGTAATTGCATCGCTCGATCTTGCCTCTGCGTACTGGAGCATTCATGATGAACATTAAATTTCTTGGAAAAGACTTCCGTTCCTTTCTAGCTAAAAATTTTTAAACTATGCATCTATGCTACTTGCATACACATCGCATCGCAATAAATCATAAAAAATATAATCTATAATAAAAATAATTATAAGAGATTAATTAGCAAATATTTTTTTAATTTATCAAATTGTATAAAGATATATACATGTATAAGATTAACTCGCAAGCAAAAGTTACGGTTTGAGGATCCGATCCATCCGTCGATTTTTTAATATGATATATAAAAATAATAAACAGATGCATACTTTAAGAATATTCTGCTATGAAAGAGAACTATAAGCCTATTTCAGGAAATCTAACACAAAATTACGAGTTAAATAAACAACTGGGAGAACAAATGAGTGAATAACTTTTCTCGAAAATTATGGCATCGGCCGTTGCCTGCAATCTCGCGCGGGTTCGTTTGTCGTCGCTGACCGCGCCGTAAAGTCGAGCAGGATCTGCTACGGCCGTTTCCGTCGTCCACGAGGATCCTCCCCGAGATTAATAGCCGTCGTAAATAAACGACGTTTCCCAGTATCGGCCGGGTCTTTCTGCCGCATCGAATGCGCGCATGCAAACCGAGCAGCTCTGCTGCACGTGCTCGCCGCGGCGAACTGTCACGTTTGCGGTGCACCTGTGTAAACGTTAACCGGCCGCCGGAGTTATTACGTCGGCGTTAACTCGTTCATTCGCGAGATGTTACCTGCGTTACGCGAAATTAATTTCGCGACGCGCACAGCAGGTAGTTTGCGATGTACGTCCCATAAAATAATAATACGTTGTAACGAAGCGTCACCCTCATTATATTACGCGAAATGGATATTCGGATCGTAACGCATTTAGTCGACCATACTACGCGAGTTATGACAATATTCAACATCCCATTGGTCAATGGGATGTTGAATATCAAATCTTGAATTTGAAAATAAGAGAGGCAAAGCTAAATTGAGAATTAGAAATTATGCATATTCTAAAATTTAATTCCGTCATCTTTCATGTTTTAATATTAAAAATGTTATATCCGATAAAATATAATATTGTATACCTTAATATTTTAATACAAAATTTAATAAAAAAACTTGATGTTGTTACATAAAAGGTAACGTTCTTAAATACCATAATTTAGTTGAAAATATAATATAATGAAAAAAATTATTGCAAAGCAGCTATACATGCAAATCTCTATATTTTAACTTTTTTACTTTTATTAAATTAAAACTAAATTAACTTTATCATTTTTATTGATACATAAAATAAAATTTAATTGAAAATTCTCAAGAATCTGAGGAAATCGATGTAGCTTCTCATCTTTTCGACATAAAAGAGATCGTTTTGAAACTTAAAAGTTAAGACTCAATGCACTTTATCGCCACAAGAAAGAGTGAAAGGGACCTACAGTGTATCGCGTAAAAAATCTATGCGCCATAATTAGCTCAAACTAGCGGATCATAGGCGTCAGTATAAGAAAGATGCGAGGAAACAGCGCGGCAGTCGTATATTAATTAGGCGAATAAGAAATAATCAGGTTTGCGTACATTTACGGCAGAATTATAATTTATCGGCGTGTGATTATGTATGTATGCATATGTATCGTAGCCGAATATCTTGCAAAAACATGAACTCCTGTAATTGCAATTGATTTCGTGAGCCGCATTCGCGCATTCTTAACCACGAGAGATAAATTAAATTATCCTGGGCTTAGCTATACATTGTCATGTTTCTATCTTTTTCACGCAATATATACTTTGCTGGTTACGGATTTTATCTATTTACTTATAACAAAACTAAGTCAACGTTTCGCGAGAAATGACCATATGATTCACGTAACCCATATATCGGTATAATTGAGAAAAATTCTTTCCCGCTACACGGGAAATAATGATGCAATACGAAGAAAGTGATGAACAAACGAAAGAGACTCAGAAAGAAGGATGGATATGTATGTTTGACAAAAAAAATATTCATGTTTTTCGAAAATATAAAGTAAATAATTTATCATTTACTAATACGAGATACGCAATAGCGGAGTCATAGTTATAAAGCAAAACTTACTTTGTAAAATATATATGTAAAAATTATAATACATATGCATAAATAGTAAATTAAATAATTCATAAATTGCTCACCTCATAATTGCTTCGCCGATGCCTTCACGGGCCTTTTCCTCCTCTTTTTTTATTTATCTTCTGCTGTTCCTTCCTGGGCAGACTAATAAGAGAAGTAGAATATAAGTAGAATACATCGATCGCGCGACATTTTATATTCCCGATATTAAATGTATATTTAATGGATATATTATTTATTGCATTATGGAGAACATGAAAAATATGTATAAATTGTTCACGATTGTTCGATTAATTTCGGTCAGATAGATCGCACAAAATACATGTTCTAACAAAACAAATCATTAACACTCCAATGCCGAATTTTTAGTACGCAGTTGACAAGTATTTAATATTACGTGATTGAATATAACTATATTTATTAATTAAACACATCACTGTTTGACTCGATTCGTTCTAGATTCGCGTCCTTTTGTTAATGATTGCGAAAATTATATCGACGGCTTCATTCTATTATCACGAAATATTGCGCGAACTAATAATACGCGATGATTGCGGGAATTATAATCGCGGAAGTTGATATTCAACAGTCGTAATAATCGTGAGAAACATAGTAACATAGAAACATCGCGTTGAACATATCTTATTGTTAGTACTTTTTGCGATCGTATTGCGAAAGATAATACGATGACATACGGAGCGCCTCGTATCACTACCTGCTCGCTCGAGCCGCGTCGTGGGAATGACAAGGTCATAAACAACGAGATAGAGACGAAGCAGCCACATACCATGGAATGTAAACAATAGCGCGCTTACGTCGCAAAATTCGACAACTTTTTGTTGCTTGTTATAAATGTTGTGGCATGTAAGTACAGAATTCTTGTGTATACATATATTGTTTTTCTTCGTCAGATCGCGTTCCTCTCTCTCTCTCTCTCTCTATGTGAATTTTTATAACTATTCTATTTGACTTTCTGTTATGTATTACGTCTCTTACATTTATTTTGTGACTTTATGATTTAATTAATTATCTCAGTTATATATTTTAACATTAAATAAATGATGGTTATGCTTCCAATAAATGTTGTATATTTTATGTCATTTTCTTAATTATTTTTTTTATATATAATATTATATTATTATATTATTGAAGTAATATTTAAAATAATGTAAGATATATTTGAAATAATCAATTAATTATATTAACAAAAAATAAATTTTTAAATTCTCTTTAATATTTTATTTAAACAAAAAAGTACATTTGAATATAATTATTTTCATTCTAATCATTCAATATTTTTGAATAATTATCTACATTTGAAATGAGTTTACTATTAACTTATTTCTTTATATGTCCATAAATAATAAGTGGATGATCAGATTTAGAGAGCGTTCATTACTCGAAATTGTTTCAGTTTATATTTCGGTAATAGATAGGTAGGTAGAGGAAACGGATTAGCACGAGGCAGGTATCGAGAAAGTATCGTGGACACATAGCGCGGCAAGAAGCATCGCCGTTTGCAATTAAAAAGCGATTTAAATGCTAATGGTTGTTTGTAATTAATGCGTCACACGCAAACACTACGCACTGGCGTTCTCCGCGCGCCACCCTCTCGTTTTCTCTCCCCCTCCCCCTTTTTCCTCACCGGGTGTCAATTATTATTTCACCGAACGATCTTCAAAGTAGAGACCTGCAGGGCGAACCCGAGGGAGGCAGATGTATCGATTTTACGAGACACATGTTCAAGCTGTCGATGGATTTATAATAGATTACATGGCGGAGAAGAGTATCCATTTTGTGCATGCTGAAGATCGTTAATACTACTCGGCGCCGCCGACAGCTCGGAATATCATTTTCACTTTATGGGAGAGTTTCGTGAAAGGTACCCCCATAGGAGATATGCCAACATTACATTAAAGTTGGTTCAATATTTTGAGCTCGGTTGACTTTTGCAATCATTGGACTCAACTCTTTTCATTGTCAAATTAAAAATACAAAATAATAATTCTTTTATACGTATTTTTTATTTTTTTGAAAAATAGTGTGAATAATATTTAATAATATTTAATGATTATTCAATAAAGAAATAGCAATTTGTGTACAACGAAACAAATAACGAATTAATTATGCAGTAATCAGTGTGCGATAAAAAAGATAATAAAATAAAAAAAATATCAATACAACATTTTCATAATAATCTATATATTCGTTCTTTTGTGTTAATAAGCCAAGAAATCGTGAATGTTTTCTCATATCGGACGCGACAAATCCTCGCTTGAATAACACCCGGAATAATTTATCTACGGTTTGCCAAGTAATTGGATTCCGTTGACGGGTCGATATTCGTTGTCTGGTTGTGATTGGGATACACTCGCGGCCGATCCAGCACGATCGTAAATAGATTTTTAATCGAGCAATATATCTTCTCCAAACGCTTTCTTTCTCTCTCTCTTTCTCTTTCTCTTTCGGCACGAACCCGACAAAAAGTATCGGAAAACCGATTTCGGGAAAGTTCCATTAACCCATCGCGCTTCGAGAGCCAGGGCGACGATTTCTTGGCTAAGTGGCCCCGAACGAGCCATTTGATGGGTACACGCGAGTTATCGCGCGATATCGTCCCTACGACACGTCCTACACCGGCATCCGTACGTGTAAAAATCGTAATAATGTTTATCACCGTCTGTCAATCGTCGACGAAGTAGGAACTCGTTAATTCAATAATACGACCCGTTGCGATAAGCGTGTTCGAAAAAAAACCCGCTGCCCGAAAAAGACACGCAACTTCCGTCTGTCGTGGTAAGGTACATAGCACCGGTAAAGGCAAATAAAACGAGGCAGCTTCGAATATCTGGAGAAGTAAAAATATTTTCACAGATAAGAGAGAGCTTAGAAAAGAAGAGGAGAGTTTTATCCACTTTATTCTTAAATAATTGAAGATATTATTTCGTCTTGAATAGTTTAAATGTTATAAATATTACAGTTAATTTTTAAATTATTATCTTTTATTATTTTAAATTAAATTAAAAAATGGATGTCACGATGATTTATTTTATTCGATGCAATCTCAGAGATGCAAGAGAAAGACACAACTGTATTCGCGAGAGAAATAATCTCATTGAAATATTTTCAAGCAAGCGATTCTCTCCACTGCACATACGCTTTAATCCACTTCACGTGTACGGACGAGAGCGCAGCCGTGAACGATCCGCGATTGGCAATCGATTAATCGGCATTATCCGACAATACTGACAATTCGTCGCGCCAATCTCCGCCGTTCCCATTTGCCACTCGCCGTGCAAAATTCTACGTCAGTTGCTTTTTTTTTGTCAAGATCGAGTCACCACGTTCCGTTTTCTCGGTGCGATCGTATCTCGTATACATCTGCGCTTTTTGTCTCGTCTGTCATCAGCTCTAATTCATTTCTGCAACAATCGTTTCCGACCAACTACATTTTCGCAGAAACTTTTTTAAACGTTTTCTGACAGTCATCAATATCAATATCTTATTATCTTTTTTTGTAGAATAATTTAATATTCATATAATTTCTCTTTCTCTTTTTTTCTTTTTCAAAAAAAAAAAAAAAACCTTTTTAAATCAATAAACACTCATAAATTTGTAAAATCCATATCTTCATCATTAACATATTAATTAGTTATTCAAATCTAACTGCTCATCCTTTATCCTTCCATATATTCACATATATCGGATCATACATACAATAACAATACATCTTTGGCGTCGTAATTAATTTCAAGATATACGTAATTAAAAATCGTTCTCATCGATATGTCAAGCTAAGATAACGGAAAAATTTATTTGAAATTGAAATACGGAGGCAATAATTACATTTACATTATGTATTCATATGGCGATGTCGTCGCTATGGGAAATCGTTACGATTAATATTGTAACGAATATAGACAACGAATGAGCAGCTGACAAATGGTCGGAGAGAATCGCGCGCATAGGAAATTGATTTATGTCTATCTCGGCACTCTTTCTCTCTCTCTTAGGATAGTAATGAGTCGACACGACTGTGGTATATCTCCGCGATTGCCAATATCTTCTCTTTCCAAGTTAATGATCGACCTTGTCAATTAGGGGGTTCCTCTAATCGAGGCTACGGATAAGTAAGTTTTACATTTACATTACTCGTCTCTCGTATACAAACTAATCGCTCGTATACGAGACAGGCCCTTATATTCCTTGGCCCTTCCCTTGGTTCTGGAACTTTGGTTTTCTCCGAGAGAGCTCGTCCTTTTTCTCTTTCTCCCGCTGTTTCACTCGTGTATCGTCTCACGTACGGGCGATTCAGTTACCTTGATGGTTGACCCCCAACCGCGACTGTCGAAGAAACGGAGTGCCTCGTCGTCGATTAAGACGTGACCGATGAAGAGAGACCTATCGAGGTAATTCCATTTCCTTGCGGGGGTAGCGAGGCAAGGTGCATGATAGGTCGATCGTTTTTCTTCTCTCTGTCACTTCCTCTCTTTCCTCTTTTCCAAGAGGATGATCTACGAGAGCAAAGTGATTGCCGTTCTCAAAAAAATAGATTTATCAGAATCCAGGCATAATGATGACGCACGTCTTCCGATGGCAACGACCAGCCCGGCGAATTTCCTCGCGGCGAGGCAACGAGATAGGATCGATTATATTATACAACGACGTTTGGCGATCGGTCAGGAAATTATTCAATTTACATGAAAGATCGAGTGGCGTTTAGTATCCTGATCGCGCGGCTGTTTATGCGCTTTCGTGGTGATGTTTTTCAGCGCTCGTCGACCAATCTGTTGAGTCATGTCTTATCTTTAGCACGACAGTGCGAAGGTCGGACTTGCAGTCAGGAGGATGCCTCGGCATGCCGCGATATCGCGCTCCTTCCTCGCGACCCGCGAAATGAATATATCGTCCGGAATCGGGCGGACGCAACGTGAGAATGACGCCTACGTGAAGCGGGCACTGAAGAGGAATATTTGAACGAAGCCCGCGGGATCTGAAACGACGATCTATAACGTGTGTCGTGAATCCCGCCGTCCGGTCGTTCAACTCGTTCACGGTCGTTCCCGGCGCGCCATAACGAGAATTTTAACACCCTCGCCGGGGCCTTTTGCCGGCCATGCCGAAGGGTATCGCTTCCACGTGACGGCATATTCCGACACGTACGTCTCTCTCTCTTTCTCTTTCCCTCTCACCGTCATTGCGCCGTCCTTAATTCCTCAGATAAGGAACATCGAGTAACTTGCTTGCCCCGGGTCCAATTCTTAAAAGTCAGCTTACAGAGATCATCGCGGATAAGGTAATGTCGTTGCTCGTTGAGGTACGAGCCACTCGGTCGCTCATGTGATTCATGGTAGTGAAATTATAGCGTGTCTCGTGATAGTTGGACCAGCACAAAGTTATATACAATGTCCTCTTTATATGTAATAATTATTCAATAATAATTGAATTAACTAAATCATACAGTGGCTTTCGCGATGCAAGAATCAAATCGCTGATTATGTATATTCATACAACTACAATGCGCGAATTCAAATTAAAAACAAATTATATTATTATAAACAAATTATAATTCTTGAAGAAAACCCTTAAGCAGTATAATACCTCCCCCCTCTCGTTCCCCTTTTTATGAGTTCTCATGTAACATATTGCCATACTTAAATAATTCTTTAAAATCAGTTGCTTTTTTTAGACTTGGTTAACGAGATACTTGCCTACATACGCTTTAAAGAATTGGCTCTCCTCTTTTTTCTTTCTGCTCAGCTATAAAACCTCCAGAATCATATTTCTTCTCTTTTATCTGACCTGAAGGAACGCGACGCAGAATTAAATAATTACGACATACGCGGATATAACGATCCCATGAAAATGATTCTCTCTTTTTCTCTCAATATCGCTGCACGTTAATCGAGGTGTTAAAATGTTCCGATTTCATTAAAACTTAGAAGATATTTAAATATTTGCACATCTATATACGTGTAAAAGCAAAGTGTGCTTGTTACATCACGTCTATTTATTACAATGCTCGATCAGGCAGACTCGATATTATCGCTGGTTTATTTGCCCTTTAACTAAATACGCTGGAAAATATACGCTTAATAAGCGATAAGAAATCGAACGTGCTATTCCGTTATTTGCTCGTTTGCAAGTTACACACGCCTGCCGTGAGTTGCTTTAGTCACGCGATATGTAACGCGCGATCAAAAACAAAGGAAAGGCTTGAGAAATAATAAAACGTATGCAATGCGTCCTCTCGTGCGCACAGTTTGACTTTTCCATCATTTTTCATATGCATATTTACGACTTGATTATAAAGCTCTCCCGGTTGCGCAGGGAATGCCGGATACAGCTAACAGGTATTAATTATTGCACCCAGGGAACCCAACTGACAACCTGTTGCATTCTTCCTAACGTTTGCCGGTGTTGCTATAAAGGATGTGTTTGCATCACAAGTTTCCCGGATTCTCATAAAATAATCTTTCGATACATGTGTAGTCACACATTTGTTGACAGCTAAGTCATCTCTTTTCAAGATTTTATAAATAAATAAATAAATATAAAAATATATGAATATAAATTTTTTTTTAAATAAATTTATTTGTTTTATTAATTTAATCATAAATAAAGATACGAACATACTGATATTTTTGTTTATCAAACTTAGTCTTCCTTTTCTTTTTTTTAGTTTGCTCTAATATATTTATTATTTAAGGATCGTCTTTCTAAAACTTTTTTTGTGCAATAATTGTTGGTGCGTCTATATGCTAAGTAAAATTTAACATAGATATTCATTACCACTATTCAAAAAATCCTTATCAAACGGATCGGCAGATTCGGCGTAAATGTTCGGGATGCAGGAGATACCACGAACGGTAAAACGGCCGGTGCGTCGCGCTGTCGCCAGCCAGAATATATGAGCTATCGCGCGTTGATGAATCGCTCGAAACTTTGGGGACGTCCCGGTACGATCCGTATCACCAGTGTAAACGGAACCATAAATCGTTGAGACGATAAATGACAATTGCGGCTGACACACGATCGGCTGCCGTACGCGGTGTCGCGCGGTCGAAGGGGCGGAGGGAGAAAGGGTGAGATGCGAGAGAGAAGCCCGAACGCGTGGGCGGATGTGAGATAACGCGTCGCGTGGGATGTTAATAAATTATTATTGCGCCCCGCGCCGCAGTATGATATCTCCATTGTCCTTCGGCGAATTAATAGCCCGCGGGGCAACGCGTAACGCATAATAACTGCGTAGTTAACAGTTGTCTTTGGGAATCGGACGGTAGGATCGGGTGCGATGATCGACGATGTTGCTATCTCAGATATGATGTTACGCAATAAATGGTTTCGTCGTGGAATAATATTCTCGGAAAGAGAAGGGTAAGATTTGAAAAGTGTGCGACATGTATTCAGAGGAAGTCATATATGTCAAGTCGCATGAAATGGCATGAATCTACTTTCGAATGATACTCTGACTTGACCGAACGATAGTGTATTTAAAAAACGTGGGCGAGGTCGAGGCATTCATCGAAATCGCGACGATGAGTCAAGCGTGAAAGCCTAGAAGACTATTATCGAATATGACAGGTCGGTTGTACCTAATTTATCTCGCTTTACTTCTCATATCTGGCGAGAGAGACGCAATCGTATTATGGGGACGCGCCGCACACGGAACAAAGATCTGTCTTCCTCTCTCTCTCTCTCTCTCTCTCTCTCTCGCATGTTCCTATCCGGCGATCCATCATCGTAACAATTAGTGCTGGCCACGTTTCTTTATCGGCATGCACGTGGGAGGTGTAGGTGGTGGATGAGTCTTTCGTGCCAGAGGATGATTCAACGTCCGATTGCATTAATGGCACTGTGGAATGTCTTTGTCTCGATTTGGCTGCGAAAACCGTGCATTCCTACTCGTTATGTTCTTTTACTTTCATTTTTCTTTTTATCTACCTTATTAAATATTATCGATCTCGACTTTCGCAACGTGATGTACGTGACTAAAAAGTAAAATATGTACTGAGAATAACTTTCATCCTTTTCTTTCTGCTTTATTTAATGTATAATAATAATTAATTAAGGATATTGCAAGGCTATAGCTCTTTCGAGAGAAAATTGAATTTTAATAAAAATCTAGTATCGCTTATATACATAATATGTATAAAGTTAATGAAGTGGAATATGAAAATGAATTCACAAGAGAGTTAACGGTTGTGAGTGTTGCAAGATGATTTAGATACGGACTACTTTTAACATATGATTGTACGGAATACAGTTACTAGTAGCGACGATGGTAATAACATTAATAAACTTTTCTCGTGTGTTACACCATCGTACAACGAAAAAGGCTACCTTCGCGTATCGACATCCGTTAGTCATATGCCAAAGAATATATTGTGCGCGGCCGAGTTACTTAGCGTCGGATCAATCATCCAAATATATTGGCGTCATTACGAATGCGGCTGTAACGCCGATAAATCTATTCCCGTCGCGCCTTTACGTTCGCTGTTCTTCTTTGTACGCCTCCCTGTCGCCAAGAAGTATCATTCGCGCAAGCAGTGCGAATGACGTTGACGTTCGCCTGGCAGTGTGACAATTATTAATGAACATACCCCACTGCGCATTCTGCATAAATTCTTTACGACCTGTTTATGTCCCGCGGTTTGTAAAATGTGTTAAAGTGAAGTCCGCGAAGTTTACGGTAGCGGACATTGCGAAAGAGACTTTCGCGACAAATATACGCGCATTGCGCAATTGTTATAATAAACAGTTTGCTTTAAAGTAAAGTCTAATTATAAAAATGAGTATATTCTGTTACTTTTCGTAATTTTTTTTTTTTTTATCAACACAAAAGGATCAATATCTGAATTAGAATGTTGCGATTATTATTCGACTTGAAGATAATTTAAATTCTCCAACATTTTATTCTATTAATTTTATTTTGATTTTATGATTGTTGAACTAATTTTTATAAAACTGAACAAATATCAGAACGCAGAAAATATTTTTATTATATCTTTCTATCTTATCTATTAAAGATCTGGTGAGAGAAAAATAACAACTTCTATAACAATATTTATAATTATATGAAAAAATAATCTATTTCTAAATATAAAACTTTGCGATGATCTTTTCGATATCACGAGGATATTATCGCATTATGCTCACATCAATAAAATAATTATACAGAAATTAGGAAAGTCTGTCGTGGAAAAAAAACATTAGGCTAATGAATCGCTTCTACATTACGGAGAATTTGTTACATTTGCAATTAAAGCCGCGTCATCATCAATACAGCGAAAATATTAGCATTTCATTGAATTAGCAATCGACTCTGAAAACCTGCCGAGAATGCGATAAAGGCTCTGTTAATGGTCCGAGCACCAATACACCTGGATGGCTTAAATTTCCTACCGGCGTGTTGTCCACTGGACTGGACGACCGAAAAAGCCAATCTTGAGACAGCGTAGATTTATTGCCGTTAATATCGACACGATATTAAAATGCGCGCGTTAATTAGGAGAGTTTCCGTTCCACTGTGCCTCGAGCACACTTTGTATCATGCTTTTTTTCCCTCCCTCTCTCTCTCTCTCTCTCGATACACGCTCGTAATACATAATATACTTTACTCCATTCTCGAAATAGCTCCTCAAGATTGTCGGTTAACCGGGCCGTGTCTTGCGAATTCATGCCTTTTGCTTGTCAAATTTCGTCCTGCAGCTGTCGCGAGGAATGACGGCATAACCAGCGTAATTAATTCTTCGATAAACTGTGACGGAAATATCGCTTCAATATACATATAGGCAGCTCAATGATCTTTATCCGTGATGATTCTTCGCGTTTATTCTTTGAGTTTTTATACGCACTATGGATTGAACGATAAAAAAAATTGTCTGTCACACTGAAATAAAGACGTTAGCAGTTTCAGTTAGTATTTCAGTTGTTAAAGTAATTCTGCGATTACTCAAATGATCAATTATAAAAAGCCGATGAGTGGCAGCCACAAAATTAAAATGTTTGTACGTGCCAAGAATGTGTGAAGTTTATTATTATAAATCTTTTGTTATAATGACAAAAAAAGAGAATATAAATGTTTGAGAAGAAAAATTATAAAAAAATTAAATGTCATTAAAAAAAAATTATTTTTCTTTCTATTTATCTTTGTAATTATTTTTCTTTAATATTTTTTCTGTTTTAATTTAAAGTTTATTATTTTCAGCAAATTGGTGATTTTTATCACTCTTATCTGCCTTTTATTGTCAGTGGTTTATTTAGAGGCATAGAAATTGTAATTGGCATAATAAATATATTTTACCATACCTATAGCGTTTGAAAATTAGATTCACTCCTTATTTATATCGTATTTATCATCATATTTATATCGCTTTTATTCCCTGTTTTCCGCTGAGTTAAGTTGGTAAAAATAGTTTCTCTTGAACGATAATATTCAATAATACTAGTCCCATTTTCCAGTGCTCGATCTCGCTGATAAACGCGAAATAACTTCGTGGCTCACCTCATCTCGTCTCACCTGCGGTCGACGAGGCTGGTAGCACCTGCCGAACGAATCGGCTCGTCGCGCTCAGTGGTAGGTACAGCACTACCAAAATAGCGTATAAGCTATATGGAAACGTCATGTCTATGTGCGCACATACGGTACATACATACTTGATATGATAGCAGTCGCATACATAGGGTGTCATATTATACGCGGACAAATTCAACTTACGAGACGAATTCAGTACTTCAAACCAAGAGAATAGGATTTATTTTTTTTTTCTGCTATTATAACAAATACACAAACATGTTTTTTTTGTAAAATGCCA
The DNA here is from genome assembly GCF_021464435.1 of Cataglyphis hispanica. Classification (NCBI taxonomy): domain Eukaryota; kingdom Metazoa; phylum Arthropoda; class Insecta; order Hymenoptera; family Formicidae; genus Cataglyphis; species Cataglyphis hispanica. The sequence goes on along the minus strand of NC_065969.1, from coordinate 3,422,276 downwards.
TTTAAAAACGACATCTTTTCCTTGAGCAAATTTCTATTAGAAATTTCGACAGGGAGATTTTTACGCTTAATCCCTAAGAAAGTATTTTATGACATCTTAACTTCAATATTAAACAAGTTTGTTGTTAATATGTTTAATCATTTGTGTAGAAATATACATATTGGCAATTCTAAATATTATTTATCAACGTCGTGTATCTAAGATAAAACCCCATCCCACAGTACTTTTCACATATTATGTGACATCTCGTATACGAGCGCGTGGTGCGAGTCGCACACTCGCGATTATAAATAGAAACCAGCGTGGCGGGTTATGCAGCACCCGCTAGATAGCCGCATCGCGCGCTGTGCGGCGCTATTATAAGGACAACCGCAAACCTGTCAGCGATCGGTGTCGTACGAACGAAAAAAAAGGACGGACGAACGAGATGCGTTCGCGCGCGAAAATTCCTCCCTTAGCTACGAAGACGAAGGACGAAAGATTTGACCACCAGAGAAAACGCCACTTGTCTCTCGCGTGTCGCTCGTCAATCTCACCCCCTTTCCTTCCTCCCGTCTCCGTCTCCTCCATCGTCGAGAGAATTAACCGGTTGCTCTTCCGTACGGAGGAAAATGCGATAACCGTGAAGCATCGACCTACGTGCCTCGTACGTTCTAATCAAAGCCTAGAGGCAAGCTAGTCGATTTTGAATAGAAAGAGAAAGGGAGAAAAGACTAAAATTTATAAACTTGCAAAATCTACGTAATGGCGAATTGTTGTAAGTTGAATCAGCTGACTCGTAATTAAATACGGCACGGACTTTAAATTGAAAATATGGCGAAATAGTTGATACTTGGAAAATAGATTTTGATTTTTTAATTTCAATTTTCAGTCAAAATGATTCATACATTTTAAACTGTTTTTTAAAAAAATATATTTTTTATATCAACAATTTTTATATTGAATTGTTTTTATAAGAATATTAATATTTGCTGGAATGTACTTAAAATTAAGACCGGGATATCAATACATTAATACTATATTACTATTCTATGTTATTGATGTTTTACTACCTATTACTAATTTTTTTCTCGCAGAATTGAAATGTACAAATATTAAGATTGGCGGTTTTTAATTTCCAGCATTTTTAAAGTCAGCAATTAAGGAAAGTAATCTCTCTTCTCAGAAACCACTAGTCATAAAACCGAGATTAAATCATGCTTGAGAACTCTTTTTGGCGATATATTCGCCACTTATTTATAATATAACGGTGAAACTTTTATGGAACCGGTCGGATTATCCTGGACATATCGCGTTATGCGAACGATAAAGTTGGCCGGCGATAATCGCGTAAGTAACGAGGCTACATTATATCGTCATTAGCCCGCGGTGCCGTTTAAATGCTCGGGGCGCGTCCGTCTCGCGCGATGCCTAATTATACATCCTCCGATCCCGTTGATATCCCGAATTACGTGGGCAGAGATGTCAGGATGACGGACAGGGCTCGGTGTCTCTCCAGTCCATTGAAATCTCACGAAAACGACTGAATGGGCTTCGCGGAAGCGGATAATGGTCTATGGCGGGTGGCGTCGTTTCGGTTATTCACTCGCTCGCGAATCGCAGCTCTGTCAACGTTGTAATCATCGCGGCTGTGGTTGGATCTCGTCGCGGCGCGATATGACGACAAACGGCCGGCACCGTCTCGGAACACCGGTCATCGTTGTTCGCCTAATGGGCTGCGCATTTCTCCGTCTGCTTTCACAGCCAGCTGATTATGACATGTTGGTCGCGTCTGCGACCAGGCGAGCGAGCGAGCGAGAATCGGATACATACCCCATACCACGTGTTCCAGGCACCGTAACGTCATTTGCCCGGCTAATGACTCGCTGGCACTTAGCGTTACCGTGAGGTCCGCGAGCCCCCTTCGCCCTCTCTTGCGCGTATCCACGCGCTTTCAGACGGCTCTATTCGAGAGATCGCACAAAGCGTCGCCGAGTAAAATCCTGTAGCTTTTGCTAGTTGATCGCGACATTTGATAGCGAATCAGCGTATTTAAGCGCAACCGCGGCAATATTATTTGCTAGAAGATATGCAACGCGATATATTATAAAGATATGAGTAATATATTTAAATTATAGCAATTATTTTACATAATTAAATATTTTAAAACATATTAATGTATATACATGTAGAAAGTTTTTCTCTTTATTTTAATAAATTTTAATCGTGCAAAATATTTATTACGAGATTAATCTACTCTGGAAAAGAGAATTTTTATATTTTATTTTAAATGTGGGGGAGAGACAATAAAAGAATTTAGAAGAAATCTGCTAATCTTCTATATCAATGAAAATTATGCTATTAAAGTTAGAATGCGCACATTACATGATATATAGATTACGATATAAAGAGCTGCACGACTATAAATAATTACATATGAGCATAATTTGGACAGATTAGCCATCGTAACCCATAGCAAACGAGCAGTTTCCGATCCTGCGTGTAGGCAGGTTAATAACGTGTTATTAGCACTATCAGGATAACACAGAAAGATGAATACGATATAAATCTTAGATCGGCTAAGGATACTTTTATACAAGGATTTTATACAAGGACGAACGCACAGTAGCATTATTAGAAAAACCCCTGAGCATCCTCATAATTTGTAAGGAATATTAAAGGTACTTAGGATTATCATGCGATATCGATACTAAGTTACAACTTTGACAAACTGAAAAATCGTAAAGTTTTGCCGCGGGCGTTAGAAGCTGTCGTGATCAATGTAGATTCGTTACGCTCTCGAACGAAACGAATCGATGGAACGGGATTAAGATTGGTGAAGACGTCAGCAACCGTCGAGACCATAATTCTCGCGAGTATAAAGGACGCCCTCATCGGCGTTATCGTCGTCGCGTCGCGCTCATCGTCGTCGTCGTCTTCGTCGTCCTGATGTAGGAAACGATTCCGTTGCCGACGTGGAAACAGCATCTTACGCCTTGGCGGCGTGACGTCGCAATTATTCATCGCGTATGGTTGCGAGTAACAAATCGCCAGTCAAGTGGCAACAGCGTCGGCAGCTTGCGCAAGAGATGCAAGAGAAGGTGGACAGAGAGAGAAAGGGGGAAGAGAGAGAGAGAGAGAGAGAGATTGCGGAGAGGAGAGAGATATATAATGATAATGGTGGGCCGCAAAGGGGGAAGCGCAAGTGCGAGAAAGACAAATAGAGAGAAGCGGTAAAAGAGAGGAGAAGATAAAGCGAGAGGCGGACTCCTCCCACATACGTCTAGATTTCGTGTCGCCGGAACGTAAATTTAGCACTAACGCATTATGCACGCTCGGGCTACGTCGCATTGGGCGTGCGATACCGACAACAGTGCCCGTCTATCGCTGTGTCGGATGTATCGTAGACGACGTGAGGAAGGGCGTCGGTCGCTCTCTTATTTCGCGCAAATGAGGTGCGAAAGTCACAGCGAGGGCGATTCCAGAAAATCGCGAATATCGTGGAAATGAACAAGCTGTGTCTGTCTGCCTTATCTATATCATTATAAGCCAAGAATGTAATATTATATGTATAATATTTTTATACGAGGACTAAACTAACAACGCAATTAAGCAAAATTGTTATTACATGAGACATTAATATTTTGTAAAGATTGAAGAAATTAAAATAAAAATTATCGCGTATAGGAAAAATTGTCATTTTCTTTATAAAGCTCAATATCAGAGTTTAGAGATATTAGAATGCTAGAAACCTTAACTTTTATAATTGTAGTACAATTTTCAATTTTAAAGAATTGAAGACGAGACAATACCTTTGATTTTCGCGGATATTACAAGGCGGCCTCATTGAAAATAATCGTAAATCAGCACTAAACAACAAGCGCAAGGTCACTGGTTCGCGCCGTAACGGTCAGAAATCTCAATTAGCCCTTTGTACTGGATGTACGCCTGCGCCCGGATTTGATTAATGTACATTTTACCGTAGGCTGCCTTTGTGCCTCAAGTCGGTGGCGGAGGAGAAACACAATTTACGCCGACCGCGATGGCAATATCTGTTTTACGCTCCCAAAGACGACCGAGGCTTTGTGAATGCGACTTTGCGATCCGTTATGATTTACATGGGTGTTATGTACAAAGGCGAGACTAGAATTGTTAATAGAACGACAGATCTTCATTATCGTGACATCGATAGTTTTTGATTGTCTTGGCTGGAATGTATCAATTAAATAAAATATAATCATGCAATTTCAAGATTATCTGAGAAGAAAAAAAAAAATGAATAATTGGCACAATAAAATAATATATACATATTATTGACATGATGTCGTAGTGATTTGTATAAACTAATCATTGATAAGTTGACGGAATTTTATTATTTAATTACTTATTCTTGTATGAAGTTTCTCTTTTCACTTTGATTTTTAAAATAACAAAGACATTGATTTTTTTCCTAAATGCAATTTACTTAATTTGCAGCAAAATCCGCAATGTTTTCGCCCGTTATATTCTATTTCCGTGATAATTTGGTCCCACAATAGTACCGCGAAGACAAATGTTAGCGGTAAAGTCACGTAAATTGAAGTACCATGTACACCCGTTGCTTTCTCGCTTTATAACAATCGTCTACGGTTACATCGCACAATTTCCACGATTCATAATAATATTTCATATTGCTCGTGCGCGTGCGAGTGCGATTAGTTGGAAGAGAAGTCATTCACATGTCGCACTTCTCTCAATGTTCTTAGATACGGAATTATGCTGTAATAATTTCACTCCGCGAGGACATATTGAGAAATGAAATGGCCGACGGATTTGTCTCTCGTATAAAAGCGCGGGAGGATTATAATTCGCGGTTAAATCAGAAGGAACGACTGGAAGAAGAAGTGCCTCGCGGGAGCATAATCCGAGACATTAATTAACCGTGTAGTCATAATACTGTCCGGTGGTAAAATCGAGTCTCTGAGAGACGTTTATTCTCTTCGCTCATTGTGCGTGCCTATCGTCGAATCAACAAACGGAGAAAGAGAAGACGAAATTATCGCCCGCGCTCTTTTCCGAAAGAAAAATTTCAGACGAGGGAATTCGAGGATGAGAAAGAAGAACAGAGAGACAGCGAAATGCGCAGTAATCATCGAGGAAGGACAATCCGGAGACAAAACAATTATGCGATTTCGCGGCGACACATTCGTCCCGCGAAATGCAATGTCACGCTGCACAAAGTGTGAGTAAGCTAAAAGCCAAGTATTCCGCTTTATGTCGTATGACACACTGGATCGCGCTGACAAAAAGAATACTTGGCTCTCGTCAGCGAGATAATAAATCTAGCAACATAAGTTTTTATCACATTTTATGATAATAAGCAAAAATTTTTATTATAATGACAAGATTTCTTTTAAGAAAAATATTTCAATGTAACTGAAATCAATATTTATTTATTTATTAACCAGAAAGTATGTTAAATCTTATTAAAAAATAGATCGGCGAAAATATTTTTGAGAAATCAATATTTTGACGTTTAATTATGAGAAGGTGTGTAGCTACGACGATCGATTAACAGAGAGATCGATGATCGTGCTACTAATATAAAATCTTGATCACACTTGAGCAAATATTATCTTATATGCGAGGCAAGATTTCAGTTATGAAAGTGCAGAGAACATAAGCCACCTCCCTGCGAATCGCATTCACCGATCTCGCGCCTACTTGAGATAATTGCGTCGAAGTCGAGGTGATTCACTGACCAGAATGACTGCATGGATTGTGGGTCGGCGATCTATTTCGATCTACGTACCATCTTCCCTCACAAAAGAGATGTCTGATATGTCGAAGCTATATTTCCTTGTCTGTTTTTTATGCTAAACAAGTCAACTTTGTACACACTCATTCTTTCTTTTTTTTTAATTTATCCAATAATAAATATGTAATAAAATATATGTGAGTATTATATCTTGGCATTTTAAAATCTATTAATTAGCAATAATTTTGAGATCTTCATTCTTCAAGATCGATATATAATTTAATTTGAGTAATATTTCCATAAAATATGGTACATTCTCTTTAACATTATAGATTCTATATATATATATATATATATATATATATATATATATATATTATTATTATTCCGCTTTGCACTCCGCAACAGATTCTCTTCTTTCTTCTCTCTTTCGATTACCATTATTCTTCCTAATTTTACACGACTGCCAGCGTAAAGTAAGTTATCCCGTAACACACGTCACAGTCGTGAAAGAAGGGTAGTGCAGAGGAGAGGATTCTCACAATGCGCGTCGACTCGTTGCAAAAGGAGGACGACACATCGCGAGCTTTCGCGCGTAGGTACGTACGTTACCACCGCGCGTCTTCTCTTGATCTCTTTTATCTTCTCCACCTCCTCTCTTCCTTCCTTTCTCTCGTTGCGGCTCATCCTTTTTCCTTCCCCATCGGCGGCGGCGCTTCGCTCCCTTCATTTACCGTAAGCATGCAAACTCGTGAAGCAAACATCTCCGACCCCTCTCTTCTTCTTGCGAACAAAAGCCGACCGACTGGCTGGCCCTCTTTTCGGATGCACGACAAACTCTTTAACTTTCTTCCCTTTTCATTCCCGACGGGAGATTCCATCTCTGTGATACTTGTATTGTTTTATGTAGCCAGCGTTTAATTAGAGCATCGCGTCGTAAATACACGCGGCAATACACCGAAAATACGAGAATAAAATTTATATAAACTTGTCAACATTAAAATTTTATTTCATTTTATTTTATTTATTAAAATTTTATTTTATTTATTGGTTTCTTAATTTTTTTATTTATTGATTTTATTGATAACGGTTCAAATTGATACGCTATTTTTTATTTCAATAAATATCCGTAAGAATAACATTTTTTTGTATTCATAAACGCCCGCAATATCGAGAATCATGTAATAATATTTTAAGATGCAAATTCAAAAAAATCTCAATTCGATAATCGCACGCGAAAACGCATAAAGTAGAGCGCTTTCGTTTCCGCTGTAACGACGAGTTTTACGGCTTCTCTTTTCTTCAATGGGATTTACGATAGCACGACTGTTTTCTAGACTTCTATTCGATAGAAGTCATCCGTTGCGTCCGCGATGCATCACGACGTGCAATAAGGGGAGTTAGTGCGCGCGGTCGACGGCGTTCGCTGTCCGCTCTCTATCTCTCTTTCTACGCCGCCAACTCGAATAATTCACATTGTCCGTCGGGAATGGTAGGCAGTCCTGGGTTTTCTTTTGCCAATTATTTCGGGACACGCCGGTGCGAGGAAAGAAAGCCCCACGGGACAGAATAGATCGCGCGATTTTCTCCGGACTAATTTAGCCGCGCTCTCTTGTTCAACGTATTCTCTCTCTCTTTCTCTCCCTTTCTTTCCCCCTTTCCTCGTCGTTTACGCCTTGCTGTGTCCATGAGGCGTGTGCCTTCCTATCTTGGAACTCGGCTCCATTATATCTCTCATTAACATCAATCGCATGAGAAGGATATTTTACGATGGTCGACGCGTTATCGACTGACCTTTGTTGATAACGACAATCAATAGTCCGTTGGCGAATATTCGATTGGTAGGACGAGATCTTTTCGCCGAGAGAAATTTATATTTCCGAACTATTAACCCTGATGCAGTAGCGTTAATATACGCATCCGCGTCTAATTTTAATGCATCGTTTCGAAGACGGCGCGTGCACGGAAATTTCTATCGATGCCGATCTATCTGCCAGATAACTGCAGATTAATGAGAAGAACAGAATTGGTAGTTGCTCGCAAACGACCTTTCGAAACCTCGAGATATTGTGTTTTTCAAGCTTCCGGCGTTTCGTTATCGCCAATTTTTAACTGGATACTTTTGAATCGCTTCAGCTTTGCTAATGAGATGTAAAAATTATTATTTCCTTATAATTTTTTAAATGTTGAGAAAAGATTACACGAAAGAAAAAATAATTCCACGCAGTTCTGAATATCAGTATGAATATCATCAAGATAATAATATACATATATCGATCGATTTAGAATATTTAATAGTTTTCTTTTAAAAAATATATCTTTAAGGAGAAAAATAATATAGAAAAGAATTTTTTTATTTTATTACACATATTACACTCGTTTAGTATTAATTAAAAAAAAAAAATGCGCTTTTTAATAAAATCTCTATATTATTATTTGTCAAACTTTTTTTTAATGCAAATAAATAATTATCCTCATTTGTATTACTTCGGAATCGAGATCGTCTCGTCAGCGAATTTGCGCAATTTCCAATCAAAGTTCTTCGCGGTCGTGCCCGTCGGGAGTCGCCTCTTCTCCCTGCTGTGCGTCTCCGCCCTCATCGTCGCCGCTTGCAATTTTCGACGCGCCTTCCCTCGCCCAGCGAATTAATGCTCGCGGTGTTTCAGGGATCGCGCGCGCCATTCATAACGCGAATGTTATTAGTGCAGATCGCAGTCAGATATACCGCCCGGCCCGCGTCGTGTGGTTAAAATAAAGATGATGAATGCCCGACCGTCCCTCGCCGCGGTGCTGGATGTAGATTAATATCGGCCCTCGCTCGCTTTACTGCTCCGCGCGCGCCTCCTACTAATATCTGCCGCCCGTAGTAGGTAGGTAGTAGGTGCAGAGAATTCTCCTTATATCGCTCCCTTCCCTCGATTTTGTTCTCTGTCCGTCTTTTTAATAAACATAATATTTTTTTCTTATCAAAAAATCTTTTAAGAAACAGGTATTGTCTCCATTAATTTTCGAAAACGCGGAATTGCAAAAAATGCGGAATTTTGCAAAAAAAATCCACACTAAAATAAAAACTATATTTTTTTTCACTTATACTTTTGAAATAAGAAAAAGTCTAAAAAATATCTTTTATTAATAATTTTTTAATATCTGTTAAGGCATACATGTGTGTGAATTATTTTATATGTAATAATAATTTCAGGGAATAGTAAATTTTAGAAACCGGCCATTAAAACATTATATAAATGTTACAATTAATTATTTCGCAATAAATGTGTTAAGTTATTATTTTATCTGCCCTCTTTTTATTGTACAATGTCTACTTTATACATATATTAAAGCTAAGTGATTACATTTAGTATCGACTTCAAAGCAAAACATATTCATTCGTCGTGAGTCTTATATATAAGCAAAAATGATTTTATTGATTTTTTAAATAATATGTTAAATGAATAGTAATGTTGTCTCGTAATTCTACTCTTGATATCGCATACCTAATGCAGGGACCTGATGTTCCGTGCGAGTGATTTAAATTTTTTCTCGATGCGTGAAATGAAAGAACTTCAGGAAGAAGCGTGATGTTCCTCTCGCCATAACGACTTATAAACATACGTATGTTATTGTTTACGATTGCTTGGTATATAATTTTTATGAGGCTTCTCCGACAGTCGCTTTTACATTATATAGGTTCGAATTTCGAAAATGAATTATTATAACAATGACTTTAAGCGCGCGTCGCTCTACGTTAACATTCGTTTGTATAAATATTCAGACGCTTCTCGCATCGCGCGTACAGATTTACCGGTATGGGACGTTAATGAAACCGTGCACGGCTATGCATACCTCGAGATAAATTTGCATAGTAGTGGCGCGCACATTTAGTCGGCCGTGCGGCGGTCTTAGTTTAAGGCGGGAATCAGGGAGTTCGATCGACGACATCGCAAGCGAGCCTGCATCTCAGAGCTCGTCGCCTTCACTATGAAAAACGATCCACACGCATTCGCACATGTTCGCGTTCTTGTAAGGTTTATACTTCCCATTCATGTATATCGTTTAACGAGAAAAACAATATGAACGATAGAATGATTGGTTAAATGTAGAATTTTATAAACCTTTGCATATTTGTGTATGGTATGATTTGAAACAAACTTTTAAAGTTAGAAAATGAATGGAATATAAAACATGATTAAAGAAAATATGCTATCATTTTTTATATTCATTTTTTTTTTTATTTTTAAATGTTCCTATTATTTATTCTTTAATTATTAATAAATCTAAATATTTTTTTTTGAAATAAAGTGACTAACAAATGCATGTAATGTGAGCAATAATTGTCAAGACTATGTTAGTATCCTAGCATTAATTATTCTACATTGATGTGCGGGTACTTATTGCAAATAAATTTAATTCATGCAATACTAATTTTATCGACGAACATGTACGAGTTTATTCTTCAATGGCCGCACGATAAACATAGCTTCTCGTAACAAGGTCCCATTTCCTAGCAGAAAAAAAAACGATTGGATTACATAATTGTAAAGCGGAAGCGATGAGACGAGCCAGTGCATGTGGTCATCGTTACGATCTCAACGAAACTCATCGGCGTCTTAAAGTCTCCTCGAAAAACGCTCCCTGAACTACCGTCGACATTAACGACCGTATGAATATCCGCGACACTGTATAGTCATTACGTGTCGCAAGCAGGTTTTCCTTCGCGTATGAAAACGCCTTTTAACGAGACAAGGACGTATCGCGACCGCGACAAGAGAAAAAGACGTTGTCTCGATTTTAGATCTATCATTGTCATTATTAAAGCGAATGATCATCCGATCGGGACGAGTCGCATACGTTGTGACAGGGACGAGCTGAAAAACTTTTCACAAAAAAACATGCAGTTTGCAATTATATAAGCAGAAATAATATAAGCAGCATGTTCGCAAACTTTTAACTCCATTCATGAATTGCAAAATATTAGATGCACCTATTCGTATTAAATCATAAATGTTATTTCACAAAAAAAAAAAAAATAAATAAATAAAAACAACTTATGAACAAAATACAAAACACAATTTGACTTTAAATTTTATCTGTGTCTATTGCATCTTTATATATTTTTTATTTAATTCTTTAAATAATTAAATTTTAATTCTTACTTATACGTTAATTTAATATACATACATGCTCACACATACATGCTCACACATACATGCTCACAATATTCAACACTATCAGAGCTTTTTAACTCAGACCACTCTTTAGTTAAGTCGCGAACACGCGAAGAATGAACGATAATATCCTGACGACATACTCTGGATGCGTTTCAATTCTTGTTCGCGTTATCCGGGCTCGCGCGAATGGCTGTATCTTTCGGCCTGACAGAAGACGCCCTTCAGGTACGTTGCTAGTCGCAAACCCGATCGACTCGTGCCAAGGATTATAACTTATAATAACTGCCAGTATTATTAGATTAGATTCCAGAGGAATCGACGCGACTATATAAATCAAGAGCTACAGGTGCGTAGTCCTGGAAGCTAACAGAAAATATATATGTCATAATTAATGCCTCCCGGCGACGCTGCTATGCTGTAATATAGTCAATACAATAAAATCACAATTTTCACTTATTAAAAGAGATAATACTTGTTACAAGCGAAATCATTTATCGTCATGAGTTTAATCGTCGTTACCGTTTTGTACGGATTACGAAATTTATTTGATTGATAAAAGTGATATAATCCATTTTTATGTTTCATATATTTTAATATATTATAGCCGTTGCTCTGTAACAGAGGTATATGTATATTTTAAATATCATAACTTTATCTCTGTTCGTTATATCGATGCATCTTTCCATTTGAGATAAAATAAACCTACAAACTTTTTTATCTCGAGTAACAATTAAAATGTTTCCTTTGCTTCTCTTCATTTCGCCATTAATATCAATAACACAACTAGCAAATTTTGTCTTCATTATCTGATCCGATATTTTATTATCGCAACTAGCTTTTTGTTAGTCATTATAGTTAGTTATCGTCTTACGTAAAAAACGCCGTGTCATGGCATTATCACGACGAAGCGGCTTATTAATACGCGAGAATGATATGCAGCGTTTTATTACTCCCAATCGGGAGAAGAGAAGAAGCGTCCTCGTAAAATACCGATCGTTCGATGGACGGAATTGTTATGGCCGGGTTATAAAAAGCGGCTATCATTTGTTAAATTAACTTTAACGAGCACCTAAATCATACGTATTTTTCCAGCAATATCTGCTTATCAATTACTCTCAAGTGAATCCGATTGTTTGGTATTCTGTTTATAACACCTGCTATTAATTGTATGTATAAATATTTATTTTGTGAAAAATATCATAGTTCGAGATAATTCTTTATATTTTTTATTAATTTTGTAATTTTTCTTTAAAGAAAAATTGATTTATAACTTATTGATATGGAAACGTGTAGAGTACAACAAATTGAAATCTATGAATTACTTACTTATAATTACTCTACTGGCAGAAATGCTCCCATATTTTTATTGGTTAAAACTTGTGACTAGCATGAGTCCAGTGGCCTCTGCTAATACGCAAGACATTCTCAGACGGCGTCGTCGCGAATTAATATAGCCTCGACGGCACGGTGCATCGGAGATTATAATTGCCCTGGAATAATAAGAATACCCTCTGAGGAATTATATGCTGAACTACCGCGGTCTGCGCTAAAGATATTTCTAATAAATTTCATTTATTCTCGTGTGTGACGCGTTATATTGTGCTTTCTTTCAAAAAAGTTAATTATTCCTGTCGCCCTTTCAAGTTTTACACGACAATAAATATAATAAACAAATATCAAGAGAGAACATTAGAAACACTCAAATTAGATTTCAAGACATATTTTAAAATTTACTATTATTAAGAATTATAAAGAGTATTTTATTGAAAAAAAAATTAACGTCTTCTTAATAAATTGATTTCTAAGAGTCTATAAAAGCATTTTCTTTAGATATGGATTTATATTTGTCTATATTATTATTTCTCCTTACGCGCTTCATTATAATATTTTGATAAATTTTTAATTAGTTTCGACACAAAAACATTTCTTCTATTATGTTTATATCCATTTTAATACCGAGATCTCATTAAAAAGTGATGATTCTAAAAAGTGATGATATCTAAGCAACTATTAAAAATTTACGGACGACGTCATGCAGCGACGGACATCTTCCTCGATCTTTATTCTCGGAACAGACCGAGTTTTCACCCACTTCATTATATGTAGACAGGTTAATAAGTATCCGCAATATATGTGTTGAGCGTGATTTTTATGACAGAGATCTTTTTATATCAGAATTAAGTTGAACTAGAATGCTGCTCCAGAGATTCCAATATAAAAAGGCTCTCTTCCCCTTTTGAAACCGTTATTGATGTTAAAAATCACTAATATACATATTTAGATCTGATTTTTATCCAGGATTAATAGTATTTGTATTTGCGTTTAGTGTCGGTATTTTTCTAAAAATTGAATCTGATTTAAAAAATTTTTATTTATAAAGTATATTTATTCAAATACTACCAATACTCACAAAACAGTGCTAACATTTATATCATTATCGTACAAAATGTTCTCATATTTTCTGTTGATCGCGAGTTTAACTCGCCCTAAAAACAGGACTCCACTTATGCAATCATCTACGTATCACGACCTGGTTTCTTTCGTGACAACGAACACGTTCTGGCCATCAGGTCTTGTAACGCCGGACGTTGAGCGATGCCACCGAGACGAGCGATTGTGTCCGCGAATATTTTACCAAGTCAAGAATCGAACTAAATTTAGATCGCGAATCACACGCGAGACATCAACCAAAGCGGGTGCTCGAACCATCTTTGATTTCGTCGTCGTACGTATCGATTCGTACGTATTTATATCGTAAAACATTGATTTAATAGGATTTAAAACGAATTTCAATATTAGTTATAACAAATGAACAAACAAAACAATAATTGTTTTACTTTTTTGAAAATTTTTTGTACAGATATTAATAACATTGTTAATAAATATCCTTAAGTTTTATTAGCTTTTGAAAATAAAATAAAAATGTCATCGCAAGAGTAATGTAAAAATGCAAATGATTTTTATTCTGATCGTAAATTAAATGGAATTAATTGATTTCTGTAAAAAGCTTGCCTGCGCTCTGATTGCTCACAAATGAATGAACTTAAATTCGTACCGATATCATATATCATGTCCGTTCCTTCCACTCTTAATGCCTTTGCTTTGTCCGCCTTACTGCCAGTATTTCTGGATTGAGCTCTCAACAGGGTTAAAGTAGCTTAAGCGTTGATTGAGCGAACAGCTTGGAAGCCGGATTAGTCCTTTGAACCAGAATCGCGATATATCGCCACTTTCACCGTAATTGTCATAAATAATTTTCAGATAAATTTCTTCCTTTCTTTTTTTTCAGTTTCTAAGTATGATAATTTATAATGCCAATTTTATTTGCTTAATTATTTTACTTATCCAAAGCTTTTAATCTATTTTTTCTTATTTATATGCTAAATTTCTCAATTTTCTTACGTTTATAAAGAAAGATATTTGCTTAAAAGAAAAGAATATTTAAAACAATATTATCAAAATCTTTATATGATAAGAACCAGTTCAACTGGTTCAACAAGTAAATATGTAATATTTGTCAGTTTAAATTTTTATTTTGAACTTTCAACTAAAGACTAGAGCCAGAAAACGAAATAATGTGTGGTGTCGGTGTTTCAATATCTTTAAATATTTCTAAGTATTAATTTGGCTTTTGCTTGCAACAAAAAGTGTTTAGAAAAAATCGAGAGTTCTTTTACCGGAAGGAAATCCGGTTGCATTGCTTGTATTATATAAACCGAAAGCACCCTCGCGGCCACCTGCGTATCGCGTGGAAATGTATTCAATTTTCATGACGAATATATTCGCGCGACGATGTCTACGCTGAATAAATATGCTAAGGACTCTCGATTCCAGAATGAAGATGTTCCCTTCATTCCGCTTTCGGCGTTCTCGAGGGTTCGCGCCGCATCTGCCGCATACCTGCGCGATCGATTTTCGACCCGTGAGTGCATTTACCTCACGGTACCGAACCGGCGAGGTACAAAGGACCGAGAGTGAAAAGGAAGAGATCGGTTTGTATCTTGAAATGGGAACGTCGACGCAGGTTGCTCTCCCCGCGCATAATAAATGAGAGAATCTCTCTCTCTCTCTCTCTCTCTCTCTCTCTCTTTCTATCTCTTTCCCCGGAAAGGAAAGCAAACTTCCACAGATCCGCCGGGAGCTCGACGTAATATAATGAAAAGCATGCCCATTACTATTTTATTATCGCTCTCGCACACACGTGTGCCAGGATGTCGACTCACTGTTGCATTATCGGGGGAGCATATCTGAGATGTGCGAGTTATTGCGATTAGTAACGGCCACGCGCTTCTCCATCTCGGATATTTTATTGTAATACATACGCAATCGGACGAAGTACAAAACTGGTGATAAAACCTCCCTCGCGGTAAACTATCCGCAACACGCAAACCGTTTACGATCCGTTATTCGGAAAATTAATTTTGAATAACTCTTGGACGTTGTTTCCTTATCGCCTCCCAGCGTTTCTGCTTATCCGTGGGTTATCGAGGGTTCAACGATAATTACCGATAGCTATCTGCATCTCTGTACGTAAGAGATCCAGTTTAAATCCATCTCGCACGAACGCCCGTAGATCGATACCTCGTTCGATGTTTCAGATAATTAATCAGAACTCTCGTCGTGGATAACCCGTGATACGTAACTTGCGAAATGTATTCGAGACGAGATAAAAAAGCGATAGTTAGTATTAGTGACAATCATCGATAACAGTTTAACGATCCATTGGTAACTAATCCCATGTAGCAAATTTTTTTCTCCATACTCCGATATCTCTGATGTTATTTCGCTGATTACCATATTCCACGAGACAATGTTACAAGAGATATACAGCTGAGATCGCCTGGCAAAAATTAAATCAGATTCCTCTACCTATCTTATCTAAATTGTTATGTGCGCATTTCGAGCTCGCCTAGGCTTTATCTTACCTATTCGTTCTTTCTTGCATCTTGCGTGCGGCTTTCTCGTTAGTCTGAGCGTGCACGACTATAAATTTGATCGGCACGGATCAGTGTTGAACAAATTTTATATGCAGACTATTGAAACTAATCATTTAAGTAATTTTATATAAAATATTATTTTAAAAAGATTATAAAAAAAAGAGCAAAGACGGATTTAAAAGTCATAAGAAAATGTAAATAGAATAAATATAAAACAGTACAAAATTAATATTCAAATATTTTACTGTTTATATAATAAAAAAAATAATCATTTTACTAGATTAATTGAAGTCTCTACATATATTTTTGAAATATTTATTCGCGTTAACGCGCATAAAGCAATTTAAAAAGAAACTATTAAAAGACTGTCCTTATCTGTTATGAACAATCTAAAAAAAATAGCAGAAAAAAAAGATTTATGCAAATTCAATTAAAGAGAAATAATTGAGGGAGCCACAAATAGTATAAAAGCATAATCCTTGAGAAAGAAAGTTGTCGGAGAAATCAAAGAACTATAATATATGCTAATGTATGAATATTAAATATTCAAAAATTGCGAAATAAATATGAAAAATAAACAAATATTTCCGAAGACTGTTTCTATATTCATCAGAAAATATACTTCTATAATTAAATGATAATATTAAAAAGCCTATATGACAGAACGCAGAAATTACAAAGATGATATTTAAGCATTATAAGAATCAGGCAAATGTCATAAATGTCAACTCTCTTGTCTCTCTCTCTCTCTCTCTCTCTCTCTCTCTCTCTTGGTAATGCTAAAGTTAACGATCGAAATCTGTACGTTACTTCAAAGTCACAGTATATTAAGCACGTGACACGTGGATCCACGGGTTATCCTGCATAAAGACACCCATCTTGGGATAGGAGATAGCCTAACCGAAATTCTGGCTCCTGGACAAGCTTAGTAGGGAGCATAATAAGAAGCGTTATGAAAGGAGGGAAGAAGGCACGGGACAAGATCCTCTTGCACATTGAATTCGAATCTGAGCCGTTGGCGAACACCTTGAGCACACACGCGACGCGATTCAATGCGACTCAGCTGTTTGCCCCCTCCGCCGAGAAATCTCCTCTTTTTTTTTTATGACCCCGTCGTGCCTCGAGCAACTAAACTTTCAATTTTGGCACGCGTCCTTTGACAACAAAAAACGTTGGAACCGTTGGACTTACCTGCGATGCCGTTACGTTTCGCGTAATGAGACTATAATTTGATTACAGTACCGTCCATTGGCAAGAACGTAAGGAATTTTGCTTTTTATCAGATATAAGAATTGTGAGATAAATAACAGCTTCTCTCGAATCAACATATTTTGCTTTTTTCTTTTAATTAACATGCGGCGATGTCAAGAGATCGCTGTGATTATTTATAAAAAAGAGCAAAAAATTTAATGAATTAAAAGAGATGAGAAAAGAATTATTAAAATAAAAATAATGATTCTTTACTCAATCAAGAAAAAAATAGAAAAGATAAAAAAGATACGCGTTTTTTAAAGCTTACAAAAATAGCTTGCTAAAATTAAATGTAATGGAGAGACAGAGACAAAGAGATTAACTCTCTCTTTTACTAATTAAAAAATTGAATATTTTTTTGGTATCTGATATCTTGCTATATATAATTTGCTATATATGGCATAATGATTTAAATAATTCAAATAAACTAATATCGATCGAGACTGTAGCATTGAAGATTAGCTCGTTCTCCGTATGCATCGCTTTTATTCTCAACGAAACGCATCAGCTTCCTTATTTTTCGCGGCAGGTACATGTAGAGAATGTACGTTACGCAAGAGATCCGGTAACGTATCCGAGACCTTTACCTGGAACCTTTCAGATGGAGGGAAAAGAAAAAAAAGGAGAATGGGTGGCATGGGGATGGCACGCGCCAACGTAAACGGCAAGGGAGTAGCGGCCCCGATCAGCTGCAGCTGCGCTCCTCGGTTCCTCTACTCTTGGCAACTAAAGCCAGCTCTTTGCTGCTTGGCTCCTGGCCGATCTTGACCCGATCGTATCGAACGGTCGCGCGACCGACCCGCTGTCATCCGAAAACGAATAACAACGCCCGCGTTAGTCTCCCCGGAGGCCCATTGCTATTCTCGAAGAGGCGACAAGTTGACTTTACATTCGTGATGTATATCTTGCCGTATCGCGCCTTGTCGTCTCTAAACGAGCAGTCAGATCGTCGATTTAGCTAGAGATACATACGGATAAATATATGCTTTTCGAATGAGATATAATAAAATACAATCATTATCGTTGCCCTTTTCATATAATCCGTCACCGATGGAGGTCGATGTATAAAAAGTTTTATAATTAATTGGAGCATTTATAATTTATAATTTTATTTTTTTTGCTAATTATAATTAGCGAAAGATATAAAAATAGCAAGTATCAGAAATAATGATAAATAGTAATGAATATTTTCTTACTTGTAACTTTTTAAATTTAAATTTAATTTAATTATTTGTAACAAAGTTTTATAATTTCTAAAAATTTCTATAAATATATTTATATTGAGATGTAACCTTAATCGGCCCTTGCTATTAGATCATTAGTGTTACTTAAACTGATATATTTAAATTACTATGCCAACTACAACAAACTATAAAACATATGTATATAAATCTAATTATATAATATAATTGAGATATTTATTAACAACAAAATTCTATAATAAATATAAATTATTATATAATTATTATAAATATTGTAATAAACAATTTTATTATTTAAAATTCTAGTAAAAATTTTATATTTGTGCATTTTTCAATTATATAATTGTTAATTATATTATATGTTAATTACATTATGATATTAAATTATCAGCCCTCTCAGTAAATATAAATTTCAATAAAAGGATCGTTAAATAAATTCGCTGTTTACCACGTGCATTTGACAAAAAGTCGTCGTTAACATCTATCTCGTTAAACATACCGACGTGAAAAGCGCCTAAGGCCACCCTCGCGCCATGTTTAGACACGGTCGCTATTCGCTTGATAAACGACCGGTGGGCGGCTGGTCAAGCGGTCAGTATACAACGTGTTGTCAGTATTGTCGTTGCATTGTGCTAACTGCGCGGAAACACGTGTACGCGATTAGGCACCCTCGTAAACTCCGGTTAGGCGGGGGATGCAGCTTCTCGGCCACCTTCAAGGTGACGTATATCACGAGGGGGACGGCGACGACTACCAGCTGGTGCTATAAGGAGGAGTCCTTCTCGCGGGATTTTCGTCCCCATTGTCCTCGTAAATGCCTCGCGTGAACGTCCGATCGTCACATGCCGCACTTTAGACGGATGTGGGCGCTTAACTTCGATTTTTTATCAATGCCACATCATCCTTCGTCGCTTTTTTTTCTCGCCTCTAAGGCAGTAATCATAATCCTTCGACAGTTAAAATATATACATACGTATATATAGCATTGACGTATGTGTGATGTATTATAGCACACATACATTTAACTTTGGACCAGTTTGGGTTTATTTGTTTTGGAATTTTGAAATAAAAATCGTGGAAATAACGAATTTTTATTATAAAAATAAATATATTATAATCGAGATCTCTGAATAAAAACGTTGTACTTATTATAAAATATTTATAAAATGTCAAATATATTAATTTGCAAATCGACAGAAAATAATCAAAAACATTAAACATATATAAATATTGTCTGGTTTATTTAAAGATCTTAATTATAATATTTAACTTTTCGTAATGTTTTTACTGATTTAATTTTAGAATTGCGATTTAGAGACTGGTAACTATTTTCTTAAAAATTCAAAGAAAATTGCATCCAAATTCGAACACGTTTCCGTATTTCAGAACCGTAGGCAAAATCATTCTGGACTCGTTCTCTCCGTATAGTTACGACTCTCTGAATATACGTTCATTTTCTCAATTATGCCGGACGTTATCATCGTCCTGCGTAATTACTGTCAGTGAACATTTATCGGTTGCACAATTAAATTATCATGGCCCTTTCAGAAAAGAGGACATTCGCGTTGATCCAGGAAGGAATAAGCCTTGGGGCCAATAATCGAGTAACCGCTGTACATGTGAGATAATTTATAGAAATATCCGCCATTGCGCGACTGGTTAATGCTGCGACAGGAATGTATTCGGTATTTCTACATGTTTGCGCTTGGCATAATGCATCTCGTTTTTCCCGAGCGACGCTTTTGAAGTAACCGACCAAGATATTATTAAGATATTGATATTTCGCAAAGAGATTTTCTAAAGATATGAAGCACTCTCAGAGCCAAGTGTACTCAAAATCTTCAGAACATTAGTGACAATTACAGAGCGTCTTGAAAGAGTAAAATTCACTATATAAATTAAAATATATAATGCGTGTTTTTAATTGCAATAATAGAAAAAATAATGTGTTCATATTAAGTTTAATCCAAATTTCATTAAACGAGCACAATTTATTTCAAATTCATCTCAACATAAAAAAATTGTTTATTTATTAGAGCAGAAATAAAAATACATAGTAGCATGAATTTTTCCTAAATTCATAATTCATAAATTTTCTCTAAAAACAAAGCAATTGATCGTAATTTGTGCATGAACTGAGTTTCGAATATATACTGTGTTGTACAACTACACGCATTTGCGCGTACTCGAAGTATTTCTTATACGACAAATATGTTCGTACAGGTGTAACACGACGGAAATGTGCGTTTACGCGCGCGATTCGCATTTCGTCCTGGCGTATCGAGAACGGATAGGTCCTCTGGGGTCGCGCGACACTCGTTAATTAAAATAGCGAGCTGTTAGTCCCGTATTAACGCTGGGTTTACTGCCGCGCGGAATTCATTGAAACGCTCGTACCACTGTCGCTCAATGTAATTACCCGTACCGTTCTCGGCCGACGGCAATCGCGAGCGATTCTCATTAATGTCCGATATCCGTATACCTGTCGTAGACGTGCTTTTCAGTCGTATCGCGTATGCGAATACATAAAAGGCTTTATATATTGCTGGCACAATCGTACTCGTGATTCCGTTAAGTCTCTTTTATGACGGGGTTTCATTTTCTACCGCTAGCGTATAACGTTTGATGATTACGCGCGTGTTTCGCAAAAATATCCGCGATGTGTGTTATTTATCCTCAATGATTCGATAATTTAACGCGATCGCCAACAGCCAGTATTATAGCCAAAAAAATTATAAAATTATTTTTATTTTTCGAATTACTTGCTCTCTATAATTTTTGTATCTAGCTGCTGAAATTAATTATATTATAATTTTCATTAAATCAAAGTTCTCACACATACAAGATTGAACTAAAATTATTGAATTTAGAAACATAGTAATCAAATTATTAAAATAAATATAATGCGAGCGTGTGTGTGATATATTTTCATTAAATTATTGAATACGATGTGCTTTCATAGATGGATTATAAATAATGTATTCTTATTTCATTACAAGATACATGACTTTGATAGAGATTAAACATCGACGAAAACGCATTCAATTTTTTATAAAATGTTAATAAAGTTTTGTTTAATTATTTTGATATAATTATCCTTGATAGACGGCGAATAGATGGCTAATAATGAATATGTTTTCTTATCATCGAAATTGTAGTTGAAATTATTTAATTGGCTGACACAGAAATAACTATCCTGTAAAATGTAATTTTCATTAAAAATACTCAATTTGATAGCGCGACGTCATTTTAATTTGCAATGACACAGCTAAACGAATAGCTGCTTTCTCAACACACTGATTTAATGATGTTAATTAAATATCCAATTTGTCTAATGCTGATTCGACTCGACATAAGCTCGATGAAGATGTGTCTTGCACTGTAATGCACGTGCAGTTGATATTCTTAACTACAACGATCTTCTGCGAGTATACAAGACATCTCTCATAAATATTGATTTATAAAGATCGCGTTTGCGAGTTAAACGAGAACTATTTTTTGCCTCCCCTATACAACAACACGAAATATTATTTTTCATCTACTTTCATTTCTAATGTTTTAAAATATATAAAATTGTTATTTAGAGATTTTCTTTGTGTATTAATATTCACCGCGTTGAACGGTGGACGTAATAAATCCGCCCGTTTTATTTCGTTGTCTACAAATCAATTTTCGATTTCCTCACTCGCCTCGGAACGGCAGGTGGGCCCTTGGTCCAATTTTAAGGATGTTCGCGCGATGAATCTTTCAGATTTATACGTCCTTTTTAATTGCATTGCGCGATCGTTCTGATCAGCAGGCGGCACGAGGCGCCGAGAAGAGGACTTTATTCGCGAATCGCACATGTGCAACTTCAAAAGATCAGAATCTCTTTGACAGAGAAATTACCCGAAACGCACATGAATTCCTGTTCGCACGTCCTTGCGTCTTTATATCTGATCGAAAGAAATGTCACAAATATAATAAACCATAAATCTAAACACTCCTAACACTTCACCGCTTATCTGTCATTCTTGCATAATTTTTGAGCGTAAAAATAAAATTCAAGAGACGAGGCCAAAACCGTTTGCGGTAATAAATAAAAAGAAAAAACAGACGGTGGTATATGAATCATATACTTGCGTGTTTCCTCATGAGCGTCCCCTGACCGTTTTTCTCCCCTTCTCTCTCTCTCTCTCTCTCTCTCTCTCTCTTTTATTTCCTCTTTCTCTTCGGCCCAGAAGCGTGTTCGAGCCACAATTTGCCGGCAGGTGCTCCAAATTGAAAACCCTTCCTCTCCGCCCTTGAAGATGCGCGTCGCCTACGCGCCTCCTCGGTACGAAAACCGCCGGTTATCGCGCGGCTTTCCATCGCGTGCGGCCGTTAAAATTCTCGCCGCTCTCGATCGATCGATGCTATCGCACCGAATAAAGTAACGGACGGGCCGGTAATTGAGCAACCGCCGTACGCCGGTGTCGGTCGTAATCTACGACCGGATTGTCCGATTCGAGCGTCGCGTGCGCATAAGTCACACGCGCGGAAGGCCCGCTTTTACGTCTCGCGCGAATAATTAATCTCTGCGGGGAATTACCATTTACGCGCGACATAAATCTCGCGGTCCGCGCGCGTTTAGAAATCGGCCGAGTATACGATATATCTACGAGCGCACCGAAAAGCGAGCGGCAAATTACGTGATTGGATTGGAAATCGGCTGAGAGATCGAGCGACGTTGCTTTCCATTCGCGCGTTGCACATGCTAAAATAATGAGACAGCTTATTGCTTCGACGTTTAATAATCTATCATAAAAACTCGATAGTATGTATGTAACAAAGTACTTTGTTGTTTAATAACTTCCTAATAGAAAAGATTTATCTCTCTCTTCTTCTTCTCTCTTATTTTCTTATGTTACAAGTAATGTAATATTTTATAGATGATTTTTATCACACATGTTTTTTTTACACTTTACTAAATATATAATAATATTCAATTATTATTTCAAAAATTATGTTGAATATAATTTTTAAATATATTGAGAATTTTGTATTTTACATCAAGAGTTAAAGTCAGTTTTCTCGTTGAGAAATGTCATATATTTTTTTCACATTAGGTTTCAAATTTTTATATTCAATTTCTATAAATTAATAAATTTTCTATATTGATATAATACATATGTTAATGTAATATTGATATAATGCAATGTATACATTTATACATATCTCTATAAAATATACAATGTATATAACATTACGGAAACATGTTTTCAAATTTAAGAAGAAATCACGGCATTAAAAAATATATCGGCAATAATATAAAATTCATAGCTATTACGTCTTTTTGTTTAGTTAGCAATTTCTCAAACAACAGTCTCTCGAACAGTCGGAATACTAGGCTCTATAAATAATGGGGACATCGTTCCTACGCTCGGATGTATCGTGTAAGGCTTAAGTCTCGCTTCGGGTGCCTCGTCAAAAGAGAGCAACGCTACGGCACTCATATCTCCCTGTTATAATACGAAATTGCCGATACAAGAAACAGGCATTTCCGGAAATGTACGAGAGAAAGAGACTATCTCGCACGTTATCGCGCCGATAAAACGTATGTCACGATTCTTCGAGATATAAGCCTCGCTCCGGGTGCCGATGGCGCTCGCTTAACAACGAGCGGTCGCTAAGTTCTCAGTTTGTAACAGGAAATCCATCATTAATTTCACAAGTTACGTGTATAACCGCATTGAATCTACTACGCGAGACAACGTCGCGTTTTTCGAATACGTCTCGCCCTTTGCATTAACTGCGGATAGTATAAAATATCTTACACGTATGGATAGAAAGCCTATCATATATGCCGTGTGTGTGTGTGAGACAATAATTTTATATTTTTTACAAACTACATATAGCTTTGCAAGGCTGCATTAGAATACCAACAAATTTATTTATTCTTATTAAGCTTTATCAATCTGAAAAGGAAATCCGAGGCATCTGCCTCGGATCTCTAATAATATATTACAACATCTTAATATCGTGTGATTATTAATTTATGAATGTTTTATATATTTCAAAGAAAATTATTTCTGTTCTTTCTTATAAAGCGTGATATTATATAAAAATCTTTTATTATCTTTTATTATCAACAGACGCTATTAATTTAAAACGAGACTTTTTTTAACCACTCAAAAATTAAAATCCATTAATTCACAATAAATTAATTTTATTAGTAAATATTAATTATAATTTTACTGTCTTCTGGTCATATATATCATTTTTGAAATACAAACTGGTTCGTTGTCCGTTTTAACATAGCCAGTGTATATTTTCCGATTGGAAGAGTGCAAAAAAATTAAATGTTGAGAAAGACAACGAGATTTTTTGATGATGAAGAAATGAAAAGATACATATTCGTCGGATAAAAGGGTACAATTGCGAGAAATCATCTATAACATTAGCCGATATTTAGCGGCAGTGTACGTATAAAATATATACGAGTCTCGTATTAAGTGGTAGTTATGATGATGGTGGTGGTGGTGATGAAGGAGGACGGCTAAGAAGAGAATGGCGCGCTGCCGAGCGCGGCGCTTATGTCTTCCTCTGGTAATCAGCTGGTACCTCCTGCCGGTTGAGGCCTCGTCAAGTTATGACGCGGTGCACCTGCCACACGAGAAACCATCGCTCGCTCGGCGTCAGCTTGATGGTGCCGCTTCTCCGATGCAATGACGCCATCTTACGATCGGTCATCGGCAATTTATTTATTAATGAACTCGGCTCCGCGACGTGGGCAGTACACGACACTGAAGAGTTCGCTATCCCCTCCGTCTCCTCCCTCCCCCTTCCAGCCTCCTCTTTCTCTCTTTATCTCCTTCTTAACTCTCTTCTATTGTCTTCCCCCGTCGCCCAAACTAATTAAACATCCAGCGATCGAGAGAGAGGGAGAGTGAATCGAGCGAGTCACGATGCGATGTGCAGTCATGGCGCCGTGTTTGTTCTTGCGACAATACGATGCAGCGCGATAATGGCAGCGATTTTTTGCGGCCAACAGTCGCTTCGTCAGCATCCGAGACGCAGCGGAATTCAACGGACTTATTCATGCAACGCAAGTGAATACCTCTTTTGATCTCGCTCGTTAATGATTTTCCAATCGATTCGATTCGTATGTAGATCACGAAAAAATCATTCCATTATTTACGTCACCGCTATTCTTATCAATTATCCAAAAGAAGAAAAAAGTACATTAACGACTCTACAATTCATCTTTCCTCCCGTAATGTATTTCCCGTATTATAGAGAGAGATCGTCGATGATCTTGCCGAACGATCAGTAGCCGCGCCGCAATCGATGTTTTCTCTCTCGCGTCGCTTTCTGGAAACCGGGCGGGATCGATTATCCAATTATCCTCAAGCGAGCCTTCGCTTATATATACCTGGTGTACATATATATATATATATATATATATATACATACATACATACATACATACATACATCCGGACGCTTTTTAGCCGAAGGCTGCATGCATGGCGCCGCTGCGTTGCACGCATGTAAGTCACCGTGTAATTTATTATCGCGCTTAGCGAGATCTTAATACAAATCACTTATCGGTTGCCGCAAATACGGCTGAATATACCTATCGACGCTACATATATACATATATATATATATATATATATATATATATATATATGTGTGTGTGTGTGTGTGTGTGTGTGTGTGTGTGTGCACGTCCGCGAGAACTAGTAACCGAGAAAAGCAATTAAGGCGAAGCCAATGAACGTTGCGGGAACTTGCGGCCGCAAGAGTTTGCTCCCTTTTACACGTTCCCTCTTCTCATCTCGCCCATCACGCGACATCCGTGTGTCATGGATACCCACTGTTTCCTGTGCCATGCCATCGCTATCTTCCGTCATCCGTCGCGACGCGGACGATCAGAGAATTCCAGTATGTGGGATATAAGGCGTATAGTAATTTAGAAAACCATCGCGATAGGGAGAAAACCGCCGCGGTTAATACGGCGCTACTTGTAACGAGGCATCTGCGTCGGCTCGTTATCACCGGATAATACCACGTTTTCCGGATCACAGGCCTCTACGTGCACAGGAAAGAGAGAGATCGCGGCGATTTCTTTTTTCTTTCTTCGACGGCGCAAATTACCGGCCGTCTTAATCGAACGTCAATTGAACATCGTTCGCGCAATGCTGTAAACTCGCATCGTGCATTTTTCTACCATTCTTTCGTTAGATTTAATTCTACGGGGCTATAGTTATCGCGTCATTGTTCTCGTTTTGCGCGTTTACCGTCACGTAGAAATTTCCTATTTAATATTATCTTATTGATCTAGGA
Organism: Cataglyphis hispanica; assembly: GCF_021464435.1. NCBI lineage: Eukaryota > Metazoa > Arthropoda > Insecta > Hymenoptera > Formicidae > Cataglyphis > Cataglyphis hispanica. The sequence goes on along the minus strand of NC_065969.1, from coordinate 3,395,696 downwards.
ATACAGGAAGCAAAAAAAGGGATCTTAGATTAGTTTGCAGTACATCATTGGCGAATTATTTTAAATTATCGAAATAATTAATCTTGAAAAAAAAATCGATAATAAATACTAATTATTTCATCATTTTTTTGCATAAATTAATTTATAATTTATTAAATTATAGTTTTAAAAATATTATCTCTGGCAAAGAGAATTTTATATGATTTTAATATGATAATTAATATATCTGAATTATACTTAAATGATGAATACGTTCTTTCGAGAGCGAAATAATTTAATATATTACGTTGTTACTTTTGCTCCTGCACGATCTTGTTATTCGTACCACCTTGTCGAACGGCAAATACAAATGTATACAAGAACGTGTATATATAAACATAGGCACACACAGTCGCGATAATTGTACCGAGACAACAAACCAGTGGGAAGCCAGGACACGTTCTTATATAGGTCTTAATGCTCCTTCATTGTTAGCCGTTATGCATATCGTTACATATAGCGGGCTAACGCGGCGATGCAGTGGCAATTTAAATCAGATGGAAACAGGAGTACGAAGATTCTCCACATGGTTGATTTTTTACCCTGCGGAGGCTACGGATCAGTGATTTAACTGGAAAACATATGGGGCCATCCAAGCACATTGTTCTTCTTCCTTCATAGATTGCGCGATATTACACGCGGTCGCTCACTTCCTCCGTTGCGGTCGTCAATTTTTTATTTTCTCTCCCCTGAGAGCGTAAAAGCGCGAGTTATCAAGTATTACCAAGAGAAGAGATCGCCCTTCGGCCGTCATTCTATTATATAAAGGATGTAACACTATAATGTACTACAATACAACCTGTGTGTAAACTGTGCGCACATTTTACATTTAACTAAATTTTTACAAATTTTACGAATTTTCGTAATTTTCTATTTATTTTTTCCTTACAACTTTTTTACGTTTCTTAAATCTGAATTCATGTTTTATGTTATGAAATCTATATATTAATTGTTTCATCAATTTGCATTGAAAATAGACTTTTTGGAAAATGCATATCCTTTTATAATTATTTTCCTTACTACATAACATTGTAAGTAATATTTAAAATATTATAAGAATAAAAAAAGAAAAATAAAATATTTGAAAGAGTGTGTGTAAGTACAAGGAATTTGGAATAATATTTATTTAAACCTATATTTGAACAATTAATGATTTGTATTGTATTTAATTTGTACCCACCACTAATTCTTTCTCTTTCTCTTCATTCTATAATAAATTATTTATCACGAATTAAATGATAATTAATGATATCTAATATAAATAGAGAGTATCCTGTAACAAAATGATATATGATCGTCAAAGTGATAATAAAATCACCTGATATAAATCAATTATATTTTAATTAAAATTCATGTCCTGTAAAATCATAAATTCTAATAAATACGAAAGTTGATGTAAAGTCTCATTCTTTCCGAACAAAAAATAGCAATTTACGAAATTCCGTTTTGCCGCGATTAGCACACAACAACACTTCTATATTACACAATGCAGCGTATTTAAAGCCGAACATCAATAACGCGTCGATATCAAAAAAGAACTCGGTAGCGATGGCACGTATAATACAGCACGTTTCCATTGCATATAGGAATATCTGTATACGAGGGGGGAGGAGGAGGGCGACAGATGGGGGATCGGGGAGACCACACACCGGTAGCGTTCAATTTATATTTTGGGCGGAGTTACGTTATTTATTGCTGCCGGCCTTTCGTGCCTTCGACTGCCATTCCGCGTGCCGCCTTCGATGTAAATGGGACGAGAGCTGCCTTCTCCGCCGAGGAGTTTCGCGAGCTCCGCAAGTATGCGCCTTAAAACGCTATATCGATTCAGGTCCATCTGTTGATCTTTCGCGCGCAATGTTCTCTTACCAGTTTGTCCATTTCCTCTTTCTTTGTCTTTTCATCTTTCATCTTGACTTTCTTTTTCTCAACCGCGGTCTTGACCCCGCGAGAGACACGCGTTTTAACGAGCTGCGGCGCATCATCTTACGGGAACATAAATTTTCAGTTTTGCGAGCGGCTGCTTCCGCGAAGTTCTCATGTTAATTGATTCGCAAGGATCACCACCCACGTTCCGTTAAACCTTTTGTCGACAGTGCCGTTTTCGTATAATAAGCCGCGAATGGGATATATAGCCTCGCAACTGCGACGATCAGCTGACTCAATTAATGCGGTACGTTTTTGTGATTGCTTTCAATGGATTACCAGTTATATTAATCTCGCGGATGTTATTGCTTTTATGCCTAACGCGAAATAGCACTATATAATAATTCTCTTGATTGACGCTGGATTTGTGATAATGATATGCTAATGCTAATCTAAGCTAATCCTAGTTGAATATCATTAAAAAGCTGATTTTCTCCTTTCGTAGAGGAAAGAAATAATCTTTTTCGCGATAAATCGCGTGGGTGAATAGTGCTCGTATCTCGGTGAAAGCGCATTCTCCGTAGTGATATAATCGATTCATTCCAAGTAACGTGAGCGCGAAGTGAAGGGTTTCGTTTCTAATGATAATTCGCTAAAATGTGCGCTCGGTAAGAAATTAAATATTCACGTTCAATTCAGTTCCGTACTTTCTTAGCGTGCGAGATATTAATGACTCTTCAAACTCTTTTATTCTAGAGACATTTCTATAAAATAAACATTATTACCAGAATAAGATTGGATAATAATATTCTCTCAACCACTTGACAAATCAGTTTTTTAACAATTGTCTGATATCCAGTGTTCTTATTATTATAATAAAGTACATATTACAATTTAATCATCTTTATTATTAAAAGAAAGAGGCTTAATTATTAAAATAAATAGACTTAATATACTTTCCAATATTATTTCAAATTTTATATTAAATATCCAAAAAAGACACAGAGGCAAAAAAAAGTATGAAAAGACTAATTAAAGCATTGAGCAAAGATAAAAGTGTAAAGAAGCAAATAATAATGTAATAAAAATTAAAATAAAATTACTTGTTAATATCTTATTCGTGACGTTCGATTCGCAAAGCGTTTTTTGCAATTCGATCCCGGTTGTGTCTAGCGCGCGAGCGCGATACAAAAAATTTCAATGACAGGCTTCCGAGGATCTGCGGATACGCGTCCACGTGGATGACACACGGCAGTGGCAGGAACGCGAGAAAAAATAAAGAGCAAGAAGAGACGCGCGAAAGGGAAGACGATGAGAGAAGAAGGAGACGAGGAGGATGAGAGAGGAATGGAACGGGCGCTGCCACTCAGCGGCCCATAAACTGTATGAAATATTAATAATGGTGCCGCTCGTCGACCGGCGTGCTTTCTTGGGACGACGTTGCGAAAGAGAGACAGGTCCCGCGGGACCGTCGTCATCGGTTCGTTAACCCGAGCCCCCGCGACTGTCGATCGTGGAGACTCTCCCGACAGTGAGATTCTCGCGACTTTTTTTTTTTTTCGCTTACAATTTTCTCCTAATGAAACGGCGGCGTATCGTCAATAACGATCGTCCGGACACCTTCACGGTTGTTTAATTAATTTAACTGGTTTATCACGTATTATTCGACGTGTTGCACGCATCATCACACTCAGAAAAATGAATAATTATATGACATCAGAAAAATTTGAGATAACTTTGTTTTAATGGAAAAATGATCATCTTAAATAATTTGTCCTTTTATCACTTATCTTAAATAATACAATATAAAAATTTTAATTTTGTCACAACTAAAATATGTATAAGATAAATATAAAGGAATTAAATTTTTCCGCAATATTTATTAACATGTGCATATCTACATTACTTATTTTAAGATAGCGAATTTATATGTGTCCCCCTGAAAATTGTAATTCTAATTTTATTCCACAAAAGATCTCTAGAAATTATAATTTTAATAGACCAGATGTGAAAAGATGAATTTTAAATGGGAAACTAAGAATACTTTGTTGTTGGTTACGCACGGCGGAAGATTTATAATTGGATAGGCTTTTAAGTGTCATTCGTGGGCAGCAGGTGCTCTCGAGCTTACCAATGTTCGACCGCTGAATGCGTCACAATGAAAGACAATAGACCGTATTACTTCGTGACAGCGCTCTCCACGTTCATAGTTCGATGGGTTTGACGTCTGTAAGATCGCGACACACCTGCCTGTACGTAAGTTTATTAGGCGGTTGTCGTTTCACCTTGACGATTGTGAAAGGAAATGACAGCGAATCCTCTCCCTTCTTCTCTCTTATCGTTAGCAGAAGATAACGAAGCGATATCCATTAAAACATAAAAAAATTTTAACGACGCGTTTGTATGCGCATGCTAGTGTTATTACGTATTACTACATTAGTGACATAAAAAGCGTAGAACATGCGCGTCAATACTCATATAAATATTTAATGCCGATAATATGCATTTGATCGACGGCAACAGGCGACTTCTATTTTCGGAGCGGAATACATATCTCATATGTTTATCCGTTGACAGGCCGCCACCGCCACATCGTGAAATGATTTTTATCGCAGTAGACTGGACATGAAGTAATATTCGAGCGAGTTCGATCATTAAAGAAGCGCGTCTCCCTCCCGAATGGCTGATTGTAAAGAAGAGAGAGGAGGATGAGCCGATTCCCCGGCCGCGTAGACAGGCTTTTTCTCTCTTCCACAGGTGTTGGTATTCTTAAACAGGTATTTACGCTCGCATTGTCGTAATTATTTCATAAGGACGATCGTAAAGCCGGCTACGTTATTACACGTAGCCGCCGCCCGAGACGTGCGTCCTCCTTCGTTCCAAGTCTTTTTCTTCGCGTAAGAACCCGTCGCTCGCGCCCTACCGATTCCGCCGCGAGCAGGTGAATATTATGCATAATGAATCGTCCACCTTAGTTCTCTTGCCTGGAAACTTGAGGTGTACCATTGATCTCGAGTCAGCGAAGCAAAAGGATGGCTGCTGACGGACAAATCGAGATCGAAATGTCGATCCGTCTCGGCCGTTCTCGAGATCGTTACGGTAATGATATTTAGAGAAGCGTATCAATAATTACAATCGGCGTATTACAAATGTCGCCATTCGAATTTGCTAAGCTGTCACTTGTCGCATTCGAGGAGCATATAGAACGCCGAGAATCGACAGAGAATTAACGAGCGTACGTCAGTGGAAATTTAATCGGCAATGACGCAGGTGGCAAGGAAACACGACCGTCGTCTTGTATCTCGCGTCCATCTGACATTCCATCATTGGTAGAGTTGTCGGACTTGGTGAATGTGATTTTACGTGGTAATTTCGTAAAATTAACGATACGCATTTTCGCAGCCGGCCTCAACAACGTTTCTTCGGCATTTCAGTAAATCCTCGTCGGAGAAAAATAATCACGCGATCATGTATTCCGTATTTAGTCTGACGTTCCGATATCGTCCGGAACATCGGGCAGTAGACACGTCATCCAGGCGCGTAGAAGGCATATCGCTCGCCGAGATGCGTTATCCCGATCTCCCGAACATCGCGGAATGAAAAAAAAAAAAAGAGAACGTAATGCGCCGCGCGCGGCGATCAGCTGATAAGGGATAAATTTTGCGCGATCGAATCGACCGATAAGGCACGAGGAGAACTATAGCTACGCGGAAATGCGATCCTCGGTTGGTTTACGAAACGATCGATCGACGATGCGGAGTGGTGCGATCAAGTATTACGCACATGCTCTTAGAAATTTAACGAGAAAATAGTCGACCAGCGCGATAAAAGATGGTGCACGACTTTTTAATTGTCCTTATATGGGATGTATCCGTGCGAGAAGAGGAGAGAGAGAGAGGAAAAAAGAGAGGAAGAAAAAGAGAGAAAAAGAAGCATTCCAGAGATCTACACCGACTGATTAGAAAATTAAACGCATCTAGTAAAGAATACAGTGTCAGTATGTAATTAAATTGCTTTATAGACATCCGATATGATAAAATCTGTTTAATTATAATTTTTCATATTTAAACAGTTTTTATTAATAAAATTTGAATTGGAAAAACAGTATGCAAAAATAAAAAATTATTGGAAAATGTAATCATTTTTGAACGATAAAATCAATTGACATTTTTTATCTATCGATAAAATTACAGACAAAATCACAGCCTTATTTTTTCATAAATATCAAAAAGTTTGAAGATCTTGTTGTAATCATATATAAGATATAACTCGTAAGTATTCAAAGAATATTATGCAAAATCGCGACTTTTATCGGGTTTCATTTCAATTCATAACTTTTTGTTCGACCATAAAGATGCAATTACACGCGTGTATATGCAAAGTATCAGTCAGGCACGAAAATCAAATATTCTCTCTCTCTCTCTCTCTGAAGGCAGAACAAATTTTTCATTAGCAATACCGTAAAAGCAGCGATTCGTCTTTTTTTTGCGACGAAAAATACTTCCTGAAGTCATCGGTTTGCGAGAATCTCGTTGGCGCGCGAAATTTCTGATGTTTTGCGGGTTTCTTCGTACAACGATTTACGCTCTCCTGTCGGGTGTAAATAATAATCAACCCACCCTCCTTCTCTTTCTCTTCTCTGGAGGAAGGCAGTAAACTTCATTACTGATATTTTCCTCCCACCTTCCCCAAGCTGAGCCTCCGGGCGTTATCCTCAATTACAAGTGGCTGGTTCGTTTCAGTAACGAGCGCTACCGACCACCAATTCGTTTCCTTGCCTTTGTAATTTTTTTGCTAGTTTGTCCCACGTTTTTATTTAATCCTCCTGTTGGCAGATTTGTTACCGCAACGTTTAAATCCACAAACACATAAAACCTACTGATCAGATTAATCAAGTGGAAATATCAATAGCAGAAGTGAAATAACATTAACAAAAATAATATTCAAATTAAAAAATAAAATATGTATATATAAATTATTTCTCTCCTATATAAATATTTGATACAAATTAGTAATTTATATTTTTCTTCTACGATGAAAATCTTTCTTTATAAGTAAAAATAACTGAGAGAAAATAGATGTATATATATTGAACATCCGTATGGATTTTATTCTATAATAGAGAACAACGAGGAAAGTAGCATGCAAAAAATTTATATTATGAAACATTATCTCTGGCACGTTCATCATAGGAAGCTGCAACACATCCACGGAACGATTAATACAGTTAATCTCGCGCAACTGATCCGCGATTAAAATTTCATTCCACCCGAACTAATTGCCGATGCTGATGCCGCTGCATTCTTGCCGGTGAAACGTATCTAATTTTGTGATTGATACGGTGCCCGTAATGAGCACGCCCAGTTCGTCCGATTAAAGATTTCGAATCTATTAAAGGGATTGCGCGAGGCTGTTCGTACTTTATAACGTTTCTTCTTTCTGTAAATCGTTTTTTACTTTCCAATTGTTTTATTATAGACACGGGTATATAGATACATATATTTACCTTACATGTAATTATTTTTTTCTTAATTATTCGATCAATCGATTCGATGATAATTTCATCGCAGAATCGGTGTAACTTTTATAGTCGATGCGATTCTATCGTGGATTATGTAAAAGTCAATCAAAAAATTAATCAAATCTATCACAAGCAATGATTCCTACAAAATCTCAATTACATATGTTACTACCACGTGCACATCTGCTCGAAGCTATCAGCATTTCCATAACGAATAGTGCGAATTTATTCTCACGGTGCGTATAAATCTCTATCCGGCTGGCACGCGGAGAAACTCATCAGATATTAAGTTCTAATTAACACGTTGTGTATTTTGCAGGCACGTCATAGCAGCAAACTATGATAAAGTTGCAGATATGTTGTTAATTATACGGATGGCTTGGCAAAACGCTTGTTTTTACGGACGGAATTAATGAAGCTGATATATTATATACGGAAGAATTCGTTAATAAAATTGATCGGAAACATTATACGTTCCAAGTGTGAATTACAATTCTATTTCTTTCTTAATTTATTTTATCGATGTTTCTTATCTATAATCGGTCGCATAAGTATTTCGCAGCATGTTCTCGCAATTTGTCACGAGTAATTAATTTTCGTTCGCGTTGATATATCAAACTTTAGACATCTTAAATGTCATTTTTATATCAACAAATTTCATGTAATTTTTTAGAAAATAAAATGTAATGTGACTGAAAGGAATTTGATAATGTTCTTCACTTTATGCAAAATAAAAAGTTACGATTTTTCCGAAATATAATTTTGAAATTATCGTTCTCTTCTTCGCTTATTGGGATCAAAATGCCTCGGATCCGGATTGGCTAGTCTCATACCGCGCAATTCGGCTTCTAAAATAAGCTTACCGATAAATAACTCTTCCTTCTCGCACGATCGTCGCGGTATCAGGTGCGTATGCAGTGCGTCATCTTGATAGGATCTTGACTCTGGTACACGCTTCTCGATTCGACACGATGGCTGAACATTCCGCCCACTTGCTCACGGTACAGTTCGCTCGAGACCGTCGAATTTTGTCTCGTCCCGCCGTAGAGATCCGTTCTAGCGATTAGCTCGCGCACGAAAATATTTCGACTACCGACTAATCGACAGCAATGAGTCTCATGGACGCGATAATATTAAAATCCCGCAATGTTTTTATATACTTTATGAGACTGCGCGATAAAATAATAAGTCATTTCAATCAAACCTGATCCTATTGGATTATGCACACAACGCGCTTAATATAAATGTAATGCGTACTTTAATAAAGAAAATATCAAGACGTCAATCTATGTAGATTTAGTTTAAACCAGTACATACAAACAAAGATTGGACCAAAAATTCAATTGACCAGCCATCCATCATACGAACTGTCACAACTTAAAGTTTGAAGTCGAGAAGAATTTCTTTTTAGTCAGCTCTTGCCGGCCCTTCAGGCATAGAAAACTTTAGACGATAGTAATTTAGGATGCTCTTCTTCTAACAGGAAATAAGTCACAAGAATGCATTCTATACATGGAAATCGTTAATGACGTAGTAATTATGTTATAAAGATTACAAGCGGCTATCGAAATCCTTTGTATGTGGGTTCAAGGATTCATAAAAACGATGATTTTATCATCTTATTTATAATATATTATTAAATAAAAGAAAGGTATGTGTATTATATTTAATAAATATAAAAATGTAATTTGTTTTCATTATAATTACATATTATGCATTAAATCGCTATTCATAAAATCATTAACATATATATATATATATATTAACTTTCTTCATAATAGCTTGATGTTATTAAATATTTATATTTTATAAATATAATTTCACTAAATCATGTGATAGAATTGACAAAAATAAGTACATCAAGAATTATATAATTTTGTCCGTGTAATAAAAAGATTGCTGGGATGTAAAAAATTCATTTTCATACTGCGCGAAAAAAAATTTGTATATAATTCGTTTCAATATATATATTTCTATTTGCCTGATTATGTTAATATAAAAAATGATTACGCGCTCGTAAATCTTCGGATCGCAAAAAAGAAAAAAAATCCCGATACACCGATACTCGTTTACATAATCATCGTAGCTCATCGATACAGTAAATTACCCCCTTTTTATATAAGATTATTCGTAATAAATCACTTCACATGCACTAGCACATGCGCATCTTTGAGTATTATAAAAGATTTATTTGACAGCGATCTATACCCGGCTCGTTTGTGCTGTGATGAGATATTGGCACAGCTTTATTATATTATTATCATATCTTTATATCGTAATATAAAGAGATGACATTTCCATCGACTGCGAAATATTGTCGCGGGTGTAATCGATTATCTCGTAGTCTCTCTCAAAGCCAGAGCCGAGAGACCTTTCTGTGACGCGAGAGATGAGAGATACAGAGTCAATCGGACAACGTTTAATGTTCATTCGCGTGTAGTCGTCACGAAATAAGCGATCAAAAACTATCCGCGCGGCAAGTCGTGTGTACGCGAGCGCGAGACGGTTTCCGTCTTATCTCATATTCCATTACGCGGACAAGCTCGGGGACGACGGGTGGAAAGCCGCTTTAATGGCAGTTATCAGATTCAAAACCAATATCCTATGTGAGGATAAGCCGGGTCCGGGCTCCAGCTGAATGATGTGGGCAGATAATCACGCGAAGCGGAGGTATCTCGACGCCACACGTCTCTCAATTGCCACATACGTTTGCTTCGTGCCGTGTATGGATATGTATGTTTTCTATATATGTATATATTATTATACATACATATATATGACGTGAACACCACGCGAGAGACCGGAGCTGCGCGCATTGACTGCTCCCGCGATCTTCCCAGCTGCTGGAGCCGATCAAAACTTTCGATATCGATTGGATATAATGACGCGTTCTCGTAACTATTGGATACTGCGGCGAACCGCAGGATATATCGCCGTCCGAGACCTAAAAGGTAAGAAGAAACGCATCGCGCACGCGGTTGCACGAAAGTCAACGGTTGCATCGCATGAGTGGGAGAGAAGAAAACGATCGGCACAATTCCCTATCGTCGAACCTTCGATATGGCGATAGTCGATCGACTATCATGCCAGTCATTTTTCTTGATTGATGATCAGCTGCAAATTATCCATCTGCTTGTTGCTCCACAAGATTAAAGAATAAATACTTTCTTGTTATTTTATTTCGTTTCTAAACAATTTTATCATGATTTTATCTTCTATTAATATTCTATGTTTAATATTTTATCAAAAGAATAATAATTTAACAGTTTTCTGCCTTTAATGTGCATACGTTCATTGAAAGAGAAGAAAATATTCACGATTAAGCAAGTATAGCTTAATCGAAATAAATATTCATAATATGAAGATAATAAATAAAAAAAATATAATTTCTTTAATTTCTGTAATAAACTATTAGATGATCATTATAGATGGTCATCTACTTAAAAAATAAATGTCATACTAAATATTAACGACGGAATCGAATTCAGAGAAAGAAATTCGTATTGTATAATGTTCGTATAATGTACGTCTCTCTCTGATCCGAGAAAAAATGTCTGACAAAGAGAAATGAAAAACGTTAACACTCCTTGACAGATGTGCTTTAAAGCATCGTGGCGCATATCACGACGCGTCTCATCTCATTTCGAAATCCGAGTTTCTCGGTAAAAGTTGGCCCCGTTGCGCGTGAAGGTTCCCTCGTATATCATCGCGGATTACGAGCCGACGTGGTGCGAGTCGACTCGCACCGACCATTTCGACCGACGATTCACCGATGAACGGGAGAGAACTCCTTGTCGCCATCGCCACCACGTGAGTCTGTCACCGAGGAAAAATGTCGTTTATTCTTTGCCGACTGTGATAAACGCGCGGGCCACTGCACGAATATATCTACCCGACATATGGGCATACGAGCGTAAACATCTTCATTTCCTGATTAATCGTGTATAAGTGATGGACACATATCAAATACAGATTATTGGAAATAATTAGAAATAGTGTCTCGTTTAAATATAATAATCAGAAATATATTGTCTTATCTAACGGTAAGTCAAATGTTTAAAAATTTATTATCTTTGAGAATTATAGATATAAATATATGAGAAATATTTATTAAAAAAGCAATAATTAATAGTTACAAAAATATCAGAAATTATTCAAAGTTTTCAAATTCTCTTGCTTTTTTCAAATATTATTTTAAATATTAAGTAATTATAAAATAAGGCAAAATAAAAATTTATGAAAATAAAATTCAAATATTATAGCTCGTGTAATTGAGTAATTATTCTTTAAATTAATTACTTGAAATGTCTAACAAGAAATACATATCTACAGTATTCATTTTTTTTTTTTTTTTCGTAAAATCCATTAAATATTTCAAAGGATTTTAATGAATATATATAAATAATTGAGTATCTCACATTAATCATTTATAGTGTGTCCACTTGGAGAAATACAATTTCTATATACATATTTTTATTTCCTATTTTACAAATACTATTTTTCTCTATCTCTGCCCTCTGGTTCCGTGATGCTGCAGCGCGCGGCCACCGTCGGTCAGCCGGTGGACAAATTAATGTCAAAGGCCAATTAATTGGAGAGACGCGACGCGAATCGTACGAATGCATAGCCGCGTGTGGCCGAGAAGCGGATGCTTCGTAGGATCCTTGATAATGATTCGTTTGCGCGCGAAATGTAATCTACGATCTAAAGTCGCGCGCGCACATGTCACCGTCGTGAAGAGGACGTATTTTCCGTCTTTCTTCCACCTTTCTGGACTGCTAGGAACATTGACCGCTGTTATCTTAATCAAAGGAATTATCCGTGGGATCTTTTCTCCTTTCTCTGTCTATCCACGGCTTATGTGACTTTCACGTATTAATTAGCGACTTACTCGCACGTCCGTCTCACACGATTAGCGGTGACGTTTATACGCGTGGGCAGTCTGTTCATTTGTGCCGTCTCGCGTTATTGCCAGGACAATCCCGCAACTTGTGTGAACAAGCAATTTTCTCGCTTATCTATGCACTGATTACATTACCTATATTTTCGTATAATTTATGTTTTATTATATTTCATAATTTTATCTCAAAATCTTAATTATTTTGCTGATATCTATATGATTATACAAATATATATTTTCCAATTAATATTATATATTAACTCTTTACGTTGCTAATACCAACTTAGTTTAAAAATTTTTTTAAATTTAATAATTTCATTATTTTTTTTATGTATAATATAATAAATGCATTGATAAATAAACTTCAAAAATACGATTTTTTTTTTTTTTAATAGATGATTATCAAATATCAGCGCAAAACTACAAGGAGTTAAAATAAAATGTATTAATCCTAAAAGGCATAATTTAAAAAAAAAATTTTAATAAGATAACTGTAGTGTGTCAATTTAACAATCATTTGTACAGAGATTTAGATGGTATCAACGTAAAATAATGAAACGATGATTGAATATAAACGAGCGAAAATATAACACGTTAATGAGTTACCCGATGGGACCGTGATAATTAAAGACCCTAGGATTGACTCTTGAGCGAATCTGCCAATTATCAATCTTCGATAAATGATCCCTTCGACAAGCAATATTTATTTTGCAGCATCATCGATAAACGAGTCGCGGCATTAAGTATTGTTATCGTGGCAATTCATTTTCTTTCAGAGTGGCATAATTAATTATCGCGACTCGGATCGTCAACGTGGCGATACTGCAACGAGCGGGCGCGCGCTCGTAAATATGGTTTCTCGCGTACGCAAGATCCATCGATCCGCGAATCGATCGATCAAATGGAATGCACACGACGTCTTGTGCGTGCGCGAGTACTCTCGCCGCGCAAGGATAGCAACAGCTGTCCTGTCATTCGCTACGGAAGAGATAGGGAAGAAGCCATTTGTATTATTAACGCCGCGTAATTATCCCACCAAGTTCCCGCAAATTACGCGTATCGATATTTAATATTTTTTTACTTTTTTTCTTTCTTTATCGCGCACGTGCCTGCCTCAGGGTACGAGAAGAAATAGTCGTAATGAACCGGTGCATCCTGTATGCGAGCTTTCGGGCGAATACATCCGATTACGTTTAATGAGAAAAATCGATTTAATGAAAGCCAAAGCATTACAAAATGATGATTTTAATCATCGCGCAGCTGATGCTGTTGATCGACAGTGACGAAAATGACTGCCGGCAATCAATAAGATCGCGCCAATCGTGCCGCCGGGTATTTGAGTAAATGAAACCGATAAGCGCATGCGGCTCAAAATTGAAAGCTAAAGAAATCCAACATACTCCGATGTTAAGGAAAGATGTGAAAAGAAATTTCACGCCACTGTTCGTTATCATCGTGCTTTATGGCTTCCTCTAATTAAAACAATATTCTCAACAACTGTATTACGTTAATATTTTTTTCCATTAATAAACATTTTTAAATATGTATGCGTGTGTGAAATCGTTAGCACGGAATACTGTTATAAAGAAAGAAGCAGAACTTATTGACGAACCGACTGTCAAATAACAGAAGATATAATGAGTGGCCAACCAGCACTTCTTTGGAAGAAAGCGGAACGTTTTCGAAGGGTTTTACCTCGAGGGCTTGGTTAAATCTGCAAGATCGGCGAGCTGTAGAAGCCCGATCGTGCTGGCTGGCCGAGTTGCATGCGTGACTCTTGCGCCGAAAGAAAAACGATGCACCAGCATGTGCAACAAGGACTGACACAAATGAGGCCGCGAACATATGGTTGATTCATATGCATATCATTATAGATCGTAGATCTGAGCTTCTACAAAGCGAGGCGAACTCGAACTCATCCTTTGCTCGCGATCGTCTCAATGACAAGGACGGTCATTAGATCGAGTACGAAATTTCGAATCATCCTTTATATCTTCATCGCTTTTCACTTTACGTCAAATTATACAATATACAATATATTGTATATTTCCTCTCAGTATGTAATTGCATACAATCTATCTCGCAAGCTTTATAGTAATTGAAAAAATTGTTCTGATAAGTAGAATAATTAACCTTGTCTTAGAAGAACAGGGATACAAAGTAATAACGATAATCGCGTCATTGATCGATTCTCGATTTCTGTCAACTACGGGCAAGAAAACTTGAAAGAAAATCGAAAACAAAGTTAAATTATTCAGCTCGCGTGCGTTTGATTATTCCCTCGAGCTCCCAGTCAGCTGGTTGTCTATCCGAACCTTGAATACTCCGGATTCAAAAGCCAGAGAGCGAGGATCCCCGGTATAGCAGACTGCCTTCGGGGCCATCGTCTTCTGGCCCTGAAACCGGAGATTTGTCCGCAGAGAGGCTCCTCTCTTAGGATTCTTCTGTGAACGTCTTTGTTCAAGGTCGGCGGTGCGCTTGATTGGATAGAAAAAGCTATCATACTTAACAACTGTTTTTTTTTCCTCATATGGGAGACAAGTCGTCGAAATTTTTAAGACCCGTTTGCTCGCTAATGTAAGAAACGTAATTCCGCATGATTTATCGAGGGGCACAATAATTTATGTGGCTTCCTGAATAATTATCGCCAACGCCACGCACTACGCAACTACCGATCCGATAATAATAGATTCTTGACGGCTATTATTTTCCGGTATTATTAACGTCCTTGCCCTCTCTCAATCTCATCCGCCTGAACCAGTATTCGTGCGCTGCACCTGATATATTTACATGCATACGAACGGAAGTAATAACGAAGATTGTTATTCACATTGCATTGCGGTGCAATATAAAAAATATTTTTTTAAATACTTCCTTAAAAATAAATTTCACAATGTATTCAATTATCGAATGTAAAAAAATAAAATTATTTAAAACATGTGAACTTAAAATTTCCGAGTTCTTGCTACAATTGACTGCTCGATTGTCAAACGCGAAATGTGTATTCTTTTACGCAGAATATCACGCGGTCCGCATAGAATGATTATGAGATAACGCGATGTTCCGATTGCTAACTCTGTTCTGATCGCGGACTCCGTCGGGAGTCTTCCGCGAGGAAAAGGCGGTCCTCGTTCCGGTAGAGCAGCTCGGCGGACAATCTTCCGCTCTCTCCTTTCTCTTTCTCTCTCTCTGTCTCGTCGGAGGGTCCCGCCGCACGATGATGGATGCGCGTTAGCGCGGGAGTGCACGAAGACAAAGATCCTGCGGACTCCCTCCCGGCGTGCGCAACGTGCATTAGTTTCGCGTCGCTCCCGCTGTGCGCAAATTAGAGCCGAGAGTGCAGCGGTGCGCAGCGCATCGCGGCGCGGAACGAAGAGGTTTCCTGGTGGAGAATGGCCGCGCGAGGACGAGGACGAGGTCGGTCGTAAAGGGAAAGCAAGCGGGGGAAGAAAGCTAGGCGGGCGGAGGAGGAAGCGAGGAAGGTGCTACGGAGGCGAACCCGCGATGAACGACCGCAATCAACGCAACACCGCCCCGCGAAAATTGCCTGGAATACACCCGGAATATATTATCCACGGGGGGGAGGGGGGTACCCGCAGGGCGCGGCGCGTCCACCTCGCTAGGTCAAAGGGTCGCGTACCCCGGAACGGCCCCGAAGGAAGAGAAGCGTGCCCATGAAGAGCCGCACGATCGGCCGCGTCACGCTAATGGAAATTGCGGTTGCATTTAACGAGACCACCCCAGTTTTCTGTTTCTTTCTAATCGTCGTTGGTGCGACGCGTTAATTGTTTAGATAATTTCATCTTTTTGCACAAAATAATGAATCATGCGTATCGATATTATATACTTTCTTCTACATCTTTAACGTTTTTCTTCGACACATATGCGCACGTATTTTCTTTTTATAAGATGAACAAAGCTGCTTCTATTTTTATTTCAATTAAATTCAATTAAAAATTATATATATAGTATATTTGTTATGACAATTAAATATTATTTCGATAAAAATTTTCAAAGTACGTAAAAAAAGCGAAAAGTGAGCAGATATATATCTTTCATCAATACAGAAGTAATTCTTTAACTGCGACAAGTAGTGTTTGAATAAAATTGCATTAGATCGAAATTGAATTCGTTTCATGTGCGTATCATTCACCGGTACGACATGTAACTTTTTAAAATAATCCTCGATATTGATTTTGACGGTTGTCCCCGCGGGACAGTGGCGCGTAAATCATTACGCCACCACGTGGCAGCGGCCTCGGCCGCGTATTCGCCCGAGGTGACTACGGGGAGGAGAAGTAGCGTATGGAAGTCGGCACCAATACTAATCGAGATGTGTTGGCTCATTATTGTGACGTATGGCTGCCGTTGCCGGTGGTAAGGCGATGCCGGCTACGCAAGGTTCTCAATCGATGATTTCCGCGCGCGCGTTCTGGTAGAAACGTTTATTAGCTCCGTAATAGCGAGCAACAACAGGAGATAGGTTTTGCCGATTCGTAACAACCGATAGCTACATTACATAGTATGTGCACGCATACCTTCCGTATAAATCGCCGGTGCGGTGAAATCGGAGCTCGCTTCGAAAGCCGCGCCCTTCCGCCTCTGCATCTCTCTTTGGATAACTTTATTTAATGCGCATTCAATATCTGCGCTCTCCCCTTTTCCACCGCCCCACACATGCTCCATCGACCCGCCAACGATGCTGCCCCATAGCGATTAATATGGCTAATACGTTTCATGCATACTACGATTTTTTATTTCTGATCTTCGCGACGGGATGCACGGGATAAGTCTTGTACGTACACTGAGAGTAGAAGTAATCTCAATTTCCTTGCCATTTTTTGAGCATATTCTTCGATAAGTTAAAGACCCGAGTGCCTATTATGTGCGTTATAATTTATTGATAAGTTACACAATAAATTACACGGAAAAATAAACAATAAGATGCCTAAATAATCATCCGCAATTCATCGTCGTACTATTTATTGATAACTCAACAATTTATATGATTTTATTTTTTCTTATTTATTATTATTACCACATTATTATATATATTTATTAAAAAGTTACACACAGCGTTTTTTTATTTTACTTTGTGTGATGTATATTATTTATATAGCATTATAAACTATTCACTGTATATTCATTAAAATAGTTTTCGCATAAATATGTGTATATGTATTTTGGAGTGATTTTTCAAGTAATTATTTCAAATTAAAATATAAAACCAAACTGTGCATGATATTATATAATCTCAAAAATATATTACACAGAAATAGAAATATAAATAAAAGACAAAAAACATCGTTTTGTGATAATAATATACAATCTTATGGTAACAATATATAACTTTAATTTTATGTATACGATTGTACATAGATTTCGACCTTAAGCTCCCGTAATTGCTATGTCATCAAATTGATGTTGCCACGTATGACAAGAGAAGAATAAAAAAAAAATATCTTTTCCTCTTTTCTACCAACAGATAATTACGGATTGCCAGGATAGTTAATCACTGGACGTTTCTTCGTTGACGGTCCCTGCGCCTGGTACCCAATTCTACACCGTGAGAAACTATCTTCGACAAAATGTTACATCGCCAAGGCACTTTAATCGACCTAAAGAACCGGCCCGTAGACGCGTAGGTGTCTATGGGACGCTCCTTCCGGAGCCGCTTTGAAAATATGCGTCCACACCCGACGCGAGCGACGAGAGCTACAGACATCTCTTCACAGGTATGGGACGATCTCGAGTGTTCGATCGAATTTATGGAATACTTGAAAGATATGCCTGAGAAAAGGGCGGAAGCCCTTTGAAGGGATACTATTTTAATGATTTCACCTGCGCAGTTATCATTTGTATTGTATTTTACATTTTCAGATAAACTCTCACAAATCTGACCGTTAAAACTTTTTTTACAAGCAAACGCGTGTGGAGTTAATTATGTGGTGTTAATTACTTACAATTAATTAATTACATTCACAGATTGTCGAACGTGTTCCCCCTTTTACTTATACATGATATATTAAGATAAAAACAATTCAAAGTCAATTTACGTAGAAAAAATTTAACTTGTTGACGTCGTCATTTTTTAATCATGTGATTAGCAAAAAGCCGACGTGTACGCAAAAGGAGCATAAAATTCTATTGAAAGAATGTGATTAATTGATTTGCGGGTCGGAGGTTCGATACGCTCTTCAGAATCTCGGCCTGGGTCTGCGTTTTGCGTTTATGTTATATGAAAAGTCCGGCGCGTAACGAGATTGAAAAAAAGAAAACTTTATATGTTTATGAGCATGATAACCACGTTGTCGTGTGTTTACAAATGATTGTATTAATAGTGTGAAACAGGCGACTTGGAAACACCATCGTTCTAACATTCCGAGCAGGACACTAGAAACGGCGAGTAAAAATATTACGCAACGAATATATTTTTTAATTCACGGCCGAAGCTAATCGATTTAGTTTTTGTACTTGTTGTTGTCGTCGCCTGTGTTACGTTGAGATATAGAGTCCATGACAGAGAGATAGAGAATTTATTATCATTTGGAACTTGCTGCCGTTTTCAATATCATTACTTATGTGATACATCGTTTTACGTGTCTATTACGTCATTTACTTACGCCATATTTTTAGCAAAAAAAGTTGTAATTTAATTTTTCAACAATATTTTTCGAAAAAATGATTGAATAAATAAAAAAAAAACAGAATATAAAGCATATATTTTAGACAGTGTAATCAGTATTTCTATATTTAATTAAGTTGTAATTAACAGAGATTAATCGATCGGTTCGGACGAACTTAGTTCGAGCATGTTTCCATTTGCGGAATTGAAAAATCGTTAATTGCGTGATAAATGGGATGATATATACGACATGGTAGTTGCGCAACTTTAAAATGTATCTTATGACGTAAAAAGAAGAGTTGAAAGAAATTTTTGTAACAAGATCCTCAGGAAAAAAAAAAGAAGAAAGACGAGAAGAAAAAGAAGGAGAAAGGTAGGCTGAAAAGAGTAGTGCCTCTTTAATTTTATACTATCTAATGATCGATCGTTTATCACCCTCGCTCTACACACGAAATATAAATGCGTTTTCAATTAATTCCTTCTGCTCTCGTACAGCAACGCGCCCCCGCCTCCTGTACTCCCCTCGTCACCCTCGCCTCCCCTTCCTTCCTCCCAGACGTGCATTCACAAACGCGGTGCAAGGATGCAACCGGATCACGCAAGCCTGCGTGATGATAAACTGAACGGATGTTATACCCGCGTCTATTTACTCGGGATCATCTCGCAATCGATCTTTTGTGAACGCTCCGTTTTGCTTTCTCTTTCTTTTCCTTCCTCTTCTCTTTTTCCTCTCGTTATATGCATCGATGTATCGAAACTTAACGCACGAGTGAATCTGTAAATGTACACATCGCATCGCCTCTACCGATTTATATCTTTATCAATGCATAAGAAGTTTATTTTTTACTGATATTCTGTTTAGAAGGCAATTAATATGCGCGAAATTAAAATTCGCACTACACGCGCACGTTAAACCGGATGGACGTCATACGGGGATAAAAATGAAAGTAATAATATTAACACTATACAAACTTGCATATCCGTGATTTGATAAGCATTCATAATTTAAGCCTAATCTAATCTAATGGAAAATATATAAGTAAATATAATAAAAGCAAATATATAAATAGTAAATATATAAAAAGCAAATATCATTGTTAGAAATATTAAAGTTCATGTATTTAATTTTAAATTAATTTTATATCATCATTTATGTGCACGTGCAATCTACTTGCATACAGAACAAACCGTGACGTATTTTGATTATTTCATTAAAGCCAAACGCGATCATCTCACAATTTTATCCGGCGCGTTTATCTTCGCACTTTATCATCGCGTTGTTGAACGCAGAGAGAAACTCCGATTAATCCACAAAGGCTGTATACGAAGCGGCGCGATGGCGGAGGAGGAGGCCAGGCATCTAAGTCATTAACGTCGGGGCCATCGATGGGACTAATTAGCTCTCCGCACCGCGGTACTTTAAAAGCGCGCACGAAATGGTAGCAGCTGTTTCGTCGGAAGCAGGTGAATCTCGCTACTGTATTCACTACAAGTCGCGCTACAAAAGTCGACGAGCACTTGGCGACGTCGACCTAATCACCATCGCGCCCC
The DNA here is from genome assembly GCF_021464435.1 of Cataglyphis hispanica. NCBI lineage: Eukaryota > Metazoa > Arthropoda > Insecta > Hymenoptera > Formicidae > Cataglyphis > Cataglyphis hispanica. The sequence continues at coordinate 3,375,197 of NC_065969.1, read as the reverse complement.
TAATGACGTCCAACCCTTTCGTTCGCGTTGCCACGTTCCTTTCGAAATTCGCTTAATTGGCCGCGCTGGCTAGTTATTTATTGCGACACAATATCGCCACTGGCGTTGTCTTTTACGTCATCTTTTAATCACCGTAATGGCCTGCTAACCGAGTTGAGTTTAGATTTTTCAAATCAATCTAATTTTTTTTTAAATGCGTTAGCATCAGCATTTCCGATATTGTACTATTGTGCGATATTTATTCTCTCTTATTAATTTTATGAATATTGGTTTTAAACGAAATATTTGTTATAAACATCAAAATGCCAATTATTGTTAAATAGCGATCGCGCGACTTATGCGAGAAATTTATGTTAGCAATTAATTATTTAATTCTTCTATTCGATGAAAGGTTGATGTTAATAAATAATATGATACGATATACATAAATATATTAATATTCACGCCGTGTATATATCCTAATATTTTCACGAATCCATTATTTGGAAAATAAATATTAAAAGAAATAATTTACAACTCACAGGTACGATGCATAACGAACTCGTCCCCGATCCTTCTTCTTTTTTTGTCCTTCTCCTTCCTGGACCTGCTCTTCCTTGATCCTTTTCCTCCTCTCTTGTTCGATTGTTAGTCTTTCACAGCATTCACTCGCGTTAATTACTATTACGCACGCACCCATAGAATATAACAACCGCGCGTTACTTTATGCGGCACTTCCGATATTAACCTTGCGATAAATGTTTCACTTTCATGTATTATTATGGCGGAGGAACAAGGCGGAAAGTATTAATCCATTTGCGTTATTTTACTTTTATTTATTATTATGACACGAAAAAACGACGCGAAAAATATTAACCTCTTTACGCGATCATGTATAGATTATAATTACACGAAGAAGACAATTTTAAAGTGGACGGATCTTCGGACCGCCGTCGACAAGTATCGAATTACGTTATTTATTGCGTTGCTAGGCAACGGCGCGCGACTCGATCCGTTCCATATTCGCGGCGTTTTATCTACACCCGAAAATCTATGATATTTCGCAGATCAAATTAATAGTTAAATCCACGCGACGATCGCACATATTAATTGTTCATATGCCTTAATTATAATCCTTAATTATAAGAAATTATAAAGAAATGCAATTACTTTTTTTTTTTTTTTAATACTTGCACCGACCGTTGACGCCTCGATAGGACAAGGACACCGAGTAATCTTGCTGCCTGCTCGCTAGCGTTCTGCTTTATTTATTATTACGACGAAAAAACAATGCAAAAAGTATTAAAGAACGACACGATTGATCTCGATCGGATAGATTACACAAAGTGTAGAGAGTTTTAAAGTGGAGGATCTTCGAACGCGGTCGACAAGTATCGAATTACGCTGTTTATCGCGTTGCTAGGCAACGTCTCGCCACTCGCGGGCTCGACTCTTACATATTCGCGTCTTTGTCTATATCCTCGACAATTTCACTTTGACATGCTACGTAAATCGCGTTATAATTAAATACACCGAATCATCGTATAATAATTGTTTACATGGCTCGATAATCGTTCATTATATTATATAAAATGCGTTTTCTTAATACTTGCAGCGATCGTGAACGCTTCGATAGACAAGGACAGTGAGCATCTTCCCGCTTGCTCACTCCCCCGTTTCCTTTACTTACGGAAAAACAACGCAAAAAGTATTAATATCTATTCGCGCGATTGATCTCTATCGAACAAATTACACAAAAGACAGAGTTTTAAAGTGGATGGTTCTTAAAACACAGTCGATAAGTATCAAATTACTTTATTTAACGCATTGTTAAGAAGCGCCGTGCGATCATTCCATATTCACGTCTTTTTGCCTGTGCTTTAAAATCGACAATTTCACTTTGACATCGCGCGACACTACGTGAATCAAATTGATAGTTAAATACACGCGATAATGGCGGATATTAATTGTTCATGTGGCTGGATAATCGTTAATTATAAGAAATCGTGATTGTCTTAATATTTATACCGTGTGTCGTAGACACTTCGATAGACAAGGATACTGCGAGCGTCTCACCGCCGCCTGGCTCGAGGCTCGACTCCGAGGCTCGTCGTCGCGCGTGTGACGACACGACTTCGGGCACGTGAATCAATGGCGCGCTATACGTCGCAAGAATTTGGCGCTCGTTTTTTATGACCTTCGGCGGCACGCCGTTGTTTATGCGCGTTATCTTTTTGTCATCATTCGCACTGTGACTCTCGTGCCAGCAAATAACAAATTCCGTAAATTCCGTATCGCGATTTTCGCATGTACCTCGACTAATATTAACTTGATTTACGTAGTTATCGCGCACGGTATTAAAGTGAAATTGTCGACTTTCGAGCGTAGACAAAGAGACGCGAATATGTAACGGACCGAGTCGCACGGCGCTTCTTAGCAACGTGTTAAATAAGGTAATTTGATACTTGTCGATGGCGTGCGAAGATCTATCCACTTTAAAAATTCTGTCTTTTGCGTAATCTGTTCAATCGAGATCAATCGCGCGAATAGATTAATATTTTTCGCGTTGTTTTTTCATCGTAATAATAAGTAAAGCAAACGGCAGCGAGCAGGCTGGAAGATGCTCGCTGTCTTTGTCTATCGAAGCGTCCACGCTCGGTGTAAATATTAAGAAAATGCATTTCTTTAATAAATAATTAACGATTATCGAGCCATGTGAACTATTAATATACACGATTATCGGGTGCATTTAACTATTAACGTGATTTACGTACGCATCACGCGATGCGAAAGTGAAATTGTCGAGGATAGACAAAGACGCGAATATGCGACGGCCGAGTCCGCGAATCGCGAGACGTTGCCTAGCAACGCGATAAACACCGTAATTCGACACTTGTTGACCGCGTTCGCAGATCCTCCACTTTAAAACTCTCTACACTTTGTGTAATCTATCCGATCGAGATTAACCGTGTCGTTCTTTCGTACTTTTCACGTCGTTTTTTCGTCGTAATAATAAATAAAGCGGACGCCAGCGAGCAAACAAAATATTCGGTATCTTTGTCTATCGAAGCGTTAACGGGTCGGTGCAAGTATTAAAAAAAAACGCAATCGCATTTCTTTAATATCATTAAGGGTTATTTTAAGCAATTAATATTTGCGATTATCGCGTATACTTAACTATTAACTGGATTTTTTTTACGTAATATCGCGCAGTGCCAAAGTGAAAATTGTCAACGTTCGAGCATAGACAAAGATGGGAATATGTAACGGATCGAGCCGGCGAGTCGCGAGACGTTGCCTAGCAACGCGATAAACAACGTCATTTAATACTTGTCTACTGCGCATTTGAAAATCCATTCGCTTTAAAACTCTGTGCTTTGTATAATATGTCCGATCGAAATCAATCGCGCGCGAGTGGTCAATATTTTTTGCGTTTGTTCTGCCGTCAATAAAAGGTAAAAGCAAAATATTCGTCGCATATAAGATTAACATCGGAGTCGCGTAAAATGTCGTGTGATCGTTTTACTTATCAGTGTACGCGTAATTATAATTAACGCAAGTGAGTGCTGAGAAGGAGCTACAACAAAATAAAGAGGCGGATGAAGTCTGGGAAGGCATCGAGCAACGGCGAAAAAACGGTAAAGTGAGTAATTTACATGTACCGTAAATATTATCATAATCACATTTCGAGAAATGTGATTAGAACAATATTAGAAGATATCGAACGCGATCATAATTGGCAATTAAAAACATGTCGAAGCCGCGTGTATTTAAATGTGTAAATATTTTCTATACATACGTATTTATTTTAGACATGTCCTTATAAAAAATAAATGATCAAAGAATAAATTTTATTAGAGAGTTTAATTATAGAAATAATTATTTTCAATAGACTGCGTAAAATATATATCCATTGACAATAATAATTAAATAATAATTTAAATACGCAAAAAATTTCTTCTGTCTTCATTTATTCATTATGTAATGTCAAATATTATTTTTTTACGCAGACTTTGCCTACGCAGTTAGATCGGAACGATATCTTTAAAAGTCATTCGATTTAAATAGATTTTTAAATGATCGCATAATATGTAATATTTTATATTATTATGCGCAGAAAAAAAAGGCTGAAAGTGACAATCTATCTTATTAAAAAAAAAAAAAAAATGAGAATTTTGAAGAGAGTAATTTCTTAAATCAATCAAAATCATAAAATCCAATTTTTGCCAATTTTTTAAAATTCTTTTTTTCAAGCCATTTTACACACGTTTTCCTTCTTTTTCTGCCGACATATCGTGAAAGCAGCGTACATGTAAAATGTACGCACATGGTGCTGCGTAAACGCGCGTCGGCATTTCATTATCAGCTTATTGGCAATCGCGCTTACACGCTCGCAACGATACCACGATTCGCCTTTTGCGAGAAGGTAAGCATCGTGCAGAGGGAAACGGAAGGAAGAATGGAAGAAGGGGCAGAGAGGGAGAAAGAGAAAGCGGTCGGTTTGTGAGGTAGATCAAAGAACGCCGGCAATAATTATAGAAATATGCGCGTTGATGCGTACCGCCTCTTGTCGGACGAAGGACTCCTTGCACCGCGGTTGTTGCATTGCCACCGGATGTTATCGCTTCCTCCTGCTTCCTCTTCGCCTCCCGCTCCTCCTAATACAGTTATTTATTCGCCACTCGGTATCATCTCGTAATCTATAAACACACTGTACCTCCACCGCTTTCTCTCTACGGCTACCTCCTCCATCTTCTCTGTCGCCTACTTCTTATCGTGCTTCGTCCAATGTGCATACTATGTATGTATGGTACAACTAGGGAGGAGGGAAATGAAGGTGATTAAGGGAGGATTTCAACAAAATAAGCAACATTTATAGCTACATTTATAGCATTCATTAGTTTGAAGTGGAGATAAATCTATCTTTTTACTCACAATAAACTTGCATATTTGAGAATATATCCATACGTACATATGTGTGCGTACCAGTACAAAAAAAACATTCACGCGACAGCCGGTTGATATACGAATATACCGATAATTATCTTAAGGGAAAGGCTATTATCTGATCCGATACAGTACCCGCGCGAAACTCGCCGTTCGATAATTCAGCTGATTAGTTTTTTTTTTTTTTTTTATACAAGATCTCTGGATTAAGATTCTTGAAATTATCGCGTCCCTTTATGCGGCTCGAACCCGCGCCGATTCCGCAAACAAATTAATATTATTAGCGACGAGATATAGTCGATTTTTCATTTTTATCATAGAAATCGCAAACGAACAGAAGAGCCTCCGGTAAAAATTATTATAGATAAGAAAGTATTCTAAAAAAAATAATCTTTGATTGAACATTTTTTAATAAACGCCGTTATTTGCGAATTACGAACGCTTCGTTGATTCGCGCGTACGCGATTCTGCCAGGTATTTATTATTACTAGAATATTCAACGAGGAGCAGTCATCGTAGCGTTATCGTTCTCTGCATTAAAGCCAGGGATCCGTAAAACATTTCCTTCATATTCTCGGAGAAGCTTTCCTAGAATTAATCATAATTTTCAAAAATTAATTTCTCAATTTAAAGTAAAGACTTTTTTTTTCATTAATATTATAGCGTGAATAAAAAGTGTAAATTTGCCAACGATTCTTGAATACTGAACAATATGAGCATTCGGTTTATGAGTTAACATAGTTGCTATACCGGAAACCGCGCCTGATGCTACGGGCTATCGTCAAAACGCCATCCGTGCGGCAAGCCAATCGAAAGATTAGATTGGTGCGGACAATGTGGAATTTCTCGCGTGATGTTTAACGTATTGTGTTCGTCGGATTGCGAAGAATATTTCGCCCGAAAGCGACAAGAACGCGAGAATTCGCGTTCGCACAAACGCGTTTCGGCTCTAACGGATATCGTGAGAGATCGTGGGCGGAGATTATTGTGATCGCTCGGACAGTAACAACATTACGGAATCAGGAAATGTATCCCTAAAGCGACAATGTAATGAGGAACGATGTGAAAACAAGAAGTCGGCAATAAGGCATGAAATATGCTCTGGATGTTGCCGGCGAAGATGGCAGAACGGCCGGTTTGACGCGCCGCGATATTTATTCTTTATATGCCTATTTCATATAAATATATTTCCTTTCCTCTATTTGACACTATCGCGGGAGATGAGATTTATGAGCGATACCGGAGATCGATTTTGAGAAGGTGAGAAGGCAATATATAAATGGATATTAAAGAATAAATTGGCCAAAATATACAAAGCAGCCGATGCTCATGCGTGATTTTTTTAACGATGTCTAAAAATTATGATAGTAAAGATTCCCGGAGGCAGCAAGAGTCGAGTTGCTCTACAGAAATGCCGATCTACGCGAAAGTTAATGGATTTTTAATCTCAGGCTCTCAATTCTGTCAAGGAGAATATTATTTTCAAGAAGAATATTTCTGTTTCAAATATATATTATAAAAAAAATGTCAGTTTTGATTGAAAACAATTTATCTAGATAGATTTCTCTCTAAAATTTTTCTCCGAAATAAATATACTGCTTGAAATTGAAGGAAACACAATTTTTCTTTAATATCTCTTTGCTTATCTAAACTCTTGCTGTGATTTTTAAAGGGACACTGTTTTTTTATGGCTGACATTTTACCGATTGTTGATCCTGGGCATTCGATTTAATAAAGTTGCTAAAGAAAAGCAGCAATTTTGATTAAAGTGTAGCGGGGTGTAGCGTGTTACATTATCAGAAAGTTACCATAAAGACTGATAAACTTATCATTCGCAATTGCATTAATCTCTCTACGCGTCATGTAATTGCCTCTCAGTCAATTCGGTTAAAGTCACATTGTCAGATAGATCTTTAATCTTTGTCGTCCGCAATTTTATTATCTCCGTTTCTTGGTAGGACGTACCCTTTAATCCGCCCGGAATTTTGCTCGGTAAAGAAATGACCATGAGTCAAAAATACATACACCTTCTTGCGTCGCTCTCTCCTTCGCGAGAAAATGCGAGCATCGTTCGTATCTCCCCGGTTTATTACAGGATACATCTGTTTCTGCTCTCGGACGATGGTAGTAGCGTGTAATCATGCGCGTAATTCGAATGCAGGGAGAGGGAAATTGCCGATTAGCCAGGCGCGTTTCTTAATCGCACCGGGCATTATGCTTCGAGTGCAATCGACAATCGTCGCAGAGTCATTCTTACTACTTACTGCCCAGAGGTAAATGAGAAAAATCAGGCCAGTTAATCTATTCGTGTGTATAAAACGAGATAAAAATTGCTTTCGATTGAGTGAAAGCGATTACTTTTGATATGATAAATATAAATTTTTGAATATATGTATTTTATTTACGTATCTTCATAAAAATAATTAAATATTTTTATTTCTCGAATTATGTAAAATAAGTTAATTCTATTACACTATATTAATTCAATAATATTACTGATTTATTTTTAGTCTTCTTCGATCTTTTTTGATATTTTTTTATTATATTTAGCTCGAATAAAATATTATTAGAATTTTTTAAAATTTAATTGATGACTAAACAGTAAATATATAAAGAAATTATTTAATATTAATAATTTTGCGGAAATTTTTTTTATTTAATAAAATTCAGCGATTATTTACGGATGCATCTGTTCTATTTGCATTGGTCTAGCTTAAGCAAGATATCACTTGTTCCGAAAAGTATGTTCTAGCGTGTTGTTTCATTTTTGCATCCGTTATTTTGCAAATGCATCACAATCATGAATTACGGGCGTATGTCGTGACTTAAACGTTCGCTTGAGAAATGTCACCGATCTTTTCGCGAAGAAGCCGAAGACTAGCTTTCCGACTTCTCGTAGGTGGTTCGAATCGCGCTCCGGAAACACGTAACATAATTTGTGTCTCATCACGGAATGAAAACGCATGCGTTTCTACCACTCGTGAAATAACACTAAGACGTATAATGGGTGGCGTCTTAAATAATGCAGTCTGCCAGCTTGGTGAGCGACAGTCGTGCGTCTTCTCTCACGGCGAAGGCATCGTTTCGCGGGCACGACAGTCACGCATGTTGCGTTGATACGATTGCGGGGATTACGTTTCGTAAACTGCGTTAAATCACCGTAGCTGTGCGATGCGCGTTGAAATTCTAGGGTCGGATCTTAAATATTTCAACGTCACTCTTTCGTCTCATAACTCAAATGACATAAATTATAATATTACCAATTTTTTTGTAACTCTCACTAATAATAAAGATTTTTTTGTCATTAAAACTTAAATATAAATATTTTATCTTGCAAAATAATTTATTTAAATAAAGCATGCTATGTAAAAATATCGTTTGATTAATAGCTGTTTATTATTTAAAGCTACTAGAAATTATGAGTTTAATGATTTTTTGTAATATTGAGCGCTCGTAAATTTCGACGATCGATTCGCATAAATCGAACATGAATCCGATTTATAAGTAAGAAGAGAGGATTTTCCAACAGTATGCCAAGCACTAATAATTCATATTCAGCGACACATTGCGAATTTTAAACCTATTATTATCTCCTGTTGCAATATCGTACAGGTGTGGAGAACGTTTCGACCGGAAAGAAAAGTCTCGCGTATACGTCACGACTATTTATAAAAACTAATGGCGGTTAAACACTATAACTCATAAACTCATTATATCTAATAGCCGCCGGCACATTTACGTCGAACGAGTCCGTTACCCCTCCTCAGGTCTTTGCAAATTACACGCGAACTAGAATTATCTTGCCAGGATGCGTATAAAAACGTGCTAAAATTACATGATAAAAGACTCAATTTTAATCGATTAGAAAATTTTGGTAGACCGGATATATAGTTAAGTTACTAAAAAACATATATTTTCACATGATTGTTACGATTTAAAGCATAATATTTATATTTAATGATTTAACAGGAGTAAGAAAGTATAATACCGTTATCGTTGAATTATTTTATTGGGATGAGAGTGAATTATGTATACTTTGCATTTCCTTAAGCAGAGAAATACGAATGTATAGATGAAATTACCGTGAACATCTTTCATCTTGTCCGATTGTTACGTCAGCCGTATTATTCGTATCAACCGTTGAAACATCGTCCGAGTTCATAGGGCAACGGCGTTGCGCGGCCGGGAAGGAAGAAGGAAATTCTAATAACATTCGGAGAAGGAAGATAAGAGTTTAATTATTCACGCAAAGCGGAGTTCCGGGCCGCGCGGAGGATCTATTGGTCCCGGTGTTCGCGCGTATATGTGTGTAGACGCACTCGGGTTTACGCAGTGTTTGTGTGTATTACGTAGATAGGTGTATACCTTATATCTACCCATCGTGAGCGCGATAAATCTCGCGGAGTCAGGTGGACGATGGTCATCAGCTAGTCGCCGCGTGTAAGAGGCCCGGCTCTCCTTGCCGAGAGAAGGCCGGTGCTTGGGTTTAATCCGTGTGTTCTCATGATGCCGGACGGTCTAGCCACGACCCACGCGACCCTGCTGGCCACAACTTACTGCACGGTACACCCGCAATATGCGCTTTCTACCACGATCCCTTCCACGGCTTCTTCGACCCAGCGGGCCGGAAATACTCGATTCTATGCTGTGGATTTCGACGCGGAAAGGCGCGAAAAAATATAGGAAGTACCGTATCGATCGTGACATTGCCTGCTGATACGTCAAATGTGATTATGTTCGATACTTCTATAACTACAAAGTTAGAATTACTTTTCATGCAAGCAATGCAATATGACAACTTGACGTGCGTGTAAATTGTAACTTTTAAATATATTCATTCATATTTAGAGGTAGGCTATATATATATATATATATATATATATATATATATATATATATATGAGAAAAAGAGAGAGAAAAACAAAGAAAAAAAATTTTTGGATTAAAAGATAGATTCTGTCAAAATCAGCTGTTCTCAAAGTGCACGAGAGAAGCACTCCGTTCATCTCGTTGTACTACAGATTTAGCCGCAATACAAAACACGCCGGAATGTCGAAATGATTCAACCACGTTCAAACAATGCGAATTTTACAAATTATATCAGGGAGAGAATAGGGGAGAGAGGGATTGCGGGAGGATGGAAATCGCACACCGTAAGAATCCACAGGACTTCTCCTTATAGTTAGAACGGTACGAGTAAGGGAGGTCTTGGCTCTCAATCTGGGGATCTAGTCTCGTCAAAGGAGACACTACAAGATACGCGAGGACAAAGGGCTTCCCTCAGCGCGGTATCGCGGCGCAATCTCGTCACATCGTACGATCGCGAGGAGGCGGTGATCGCGGAACATCGAGGAGCGGGCGGGAACCCGCAGCGCGAGATAGGATCTCGACGAGCGACCACACAATGCCAAACATATTAATTAATGTGCTTCGCCTCGGGAGCCGCGCGCAATGACGTGTAACTGTAGGTGGTACGTGTTCAAAGCTAAGTGTATTGTCTTTACGATATGGTACACAATACTTTATATATCGTACGATTACAATAATGAAAAAGATATTTAATATAATAAAATAATTATATGATTAATTATATATTTATCTTTATATTTTTATTATTTACTACATCAATGAATATCTCGAGAATAAAAAGCAGATATTTTTCGGGTAAAAAAATAAGCTTCTGAAAATATAAAAAAATTTTATATTATAAATTAAAAAAATTATATATATATATAACTTAAATTAAATTTACAATGTAGTTGCAATCTATTAAACATACATGTTCGCCAAAATACAAATTTAAGATATTTAAATGATTTTTACATTCATTTCATACATCGCGAGGCTGATGTTCGAATATAATTGCGTGCATGAATATTATTTGATCGTTTCATCGGAAAATAATTGCGACTTCGTCAAATGGACCAGAATGTGAACGCTTACGTGCATTCTCATTACGGTTTTTACTGTGAAAATTTCTGCAAACTATTACTTTGTTTTTACAGAGTCGAGAGAAAAAGAAGAGAATTTACATCATGCAATGCTCGTTTTGTAAAATACTCTTCTGATCTGGCGAGTATTTGTCGTAAACGCGGGACAAAAATATTGATAAACTGGACGTAAGCTCGCTCGCTACACTTTATACGCTCTTGCAACTTCAAAGTCGCCTTCGAAGCAGTTTACGATTATTCGATCGATTCGTTTGAGATAACGGTGTGGAACTTCATCGGATGATAATTTGTTGCTTAATTAACGGATCGGACACGATTAAGAGAGAGAGAGAGAAAGAGGGAAAAAGAGAGAAATCGTGGTATTTATTATATTTAATTCGCACTGTCCAGCGAAGCGCGCGTAATCCGTCGCTAAATAAGAACAGATAAAATGCTAGAGCCGTTTTATGAGCGCACTTAGGCGGCATGTGGAGGCGATCTTGATATCTCTTGCTCCTCTCTTTATCCCCGTCTCTTCCTCTTTTTGTATCCTGGCTTTCTGACTTCCTTGCGAAATTATTTTCCTAGATCTTTGAACAAAGATGACAGTGCTTTTTGCCACGAAATAAGAATTCGCGAACATTAAAGAGTCTTCTCTCACTTATCCCTCTTTTATGCGATATAATGCACCGACACAAAGGATTGTTTTCTTACGTATAATATCTTGTCATTAGTCGTCAATACCAAGAAGAAACAAAGCGCTCGCGCGCAGTCGGCGTTTATCACAGGCGGCGTTATCTATAGCCGTTTCTCTCTCTCCTCTCTCTCTCATTCTCTTTGCTTCTCTATCTTTTTCGTCCCTCTCCCCTTTGTTTTTCTCCATGTTTTGTCGCGTGATAGCTCGACCACATATACAAATACACGCACACATACATCAGGTGCATTTTATGGCGCTTTAACGCCCCAATGCCGCCGTTCTTCGTCGCGGAAATCTAGAAGCACGGATTCACGGTTGTATGCACCGTGACGATGTTTTACAGAGGAGATGATTCCGTGCCTCGGCGCCTTTCTAGACGCGATCCACGATGCACGGTGGTCGTAACAAAATATGTTAACAAATGTAGTACTGTTATTCACTTAGCCTTTGGACTTTAATTCGACACACTTTTTTCAAATTCCAATATTAGATACTTCGAATTAGTCTTGGATAAATCTATCGGATACGCTAAAGAACTTCGCTCGCGAATTGCTCATCGCCCCGTAATTGCTACAATCGGTTTGGTCGATAAATTCCAAATGGCTAAATTTGCTATTATGCCTCGACGATCGTAAACTCTTCCTCACGCGATATATCCTTCGGATCACATTAACAATGCAGTATAAAATTTGTTATAAAATTTCAATGACACTTTATTAAATAAAACCGTTGCACATAATTAATTCGTCTGATTGTATTTGCATGGATCGATCCGGTCGATTGCCTTTCTTTTTTCCATACCTCGCGACCAAATAGAGAAACTAATTATTGCGACCTGATAATACGCTGCTGGTAATAGACATTGTCGTGTTCGTGTGTTATTGTTCTCCGGATCTATTATAGCGGCGTGATAAAAATGCATCGTCGTAAGCGAGCCTCGCCTCTCGCTCATTCAAATCGGCGTGCGTCGCGCGTGTTTCCATTTCGCACGTGTGCACGAAAGAGACGCATGTGGGTGTCGCGTGATTTAAGTGTCTCGGCGAGATGACCGATTTTCTCGATCCTCCAGATTACCGCTCATGAATCGCCCCCGTCATTGGACAATATATATATATATACCCCGTGCATTATCAACTAGCCAATTACTCCTCTTAATAACGGAAATACATAATTGCCATCGAGTATGTTTATCAAATTGCCGATTTATATCGATTTCGCGATACAAGAAAAGTTCTTCTTAAAAAGGCCGCATTCTGGCGCGATGAAAATCTGCGGAATCTTATCAGGATATTTTGTGAAGAAATTACGCGAAAGAAAGAAAGATATAAGTATTTTAATACGAGATATATCAGGAAAATATTTTTAAGATATTTTTATTAACTATATATTTTAACCACATATTTTATACGAAATATACATTTCTTCAAATATTATTTATATAGATTTTTATTATCAGCATTAAAGAAATATTCTTAGAATGTTGAAAAAAATTTCCATTATAATTTTTAAATCTCTTACCGAGCTCTCTTACTAAATACCTTACGACAGTATACATACATAAACACGTAAACTGATAATACAGAAATTCGAGTTTGGAACATTTAGTATGATTAATATATATCCCGCGGAACTCCATCGCTGTGCGAGATTCTGGGTCAGAAGTTCACGAAGTGCCTAGACCCGGGTAATTCTATTCGCCGCGGAATCTCGGCGAGCGCGCCGGATATTTTTGTCGAAGGAGTATCGTAGCGCGTGTTCTCGCGATGCTGAACATAGGGAAAATGGAAAAAGAAGGCTCGTTTAATCATGATATCCCGATGCGGGAGGCAATATGACTCGCGGCTATCCGCTACGCGACGCGCGATGAAATGTTCTGGAATAAATAGAACGTGTACGAATGGCAACGAGAACACCGCCGCCGCCGCTAACTAACTACGTGGCTAAGCGTGCGTGAAATTATAAGTTATTGCAAACGCGCTTGTACCTCGTGGAACGCATCGTTTATGTCGCTATTAATTATTAATTTTATCGGATAATAGCTCGCGGATTATTCGTCGATTCCGTGCGGTCAACGAGTGACATAAAGCGACAATCGCGGTAACTTGTCGCTCGTCTTTCAAACCTCGCCGTTTGTTTTATCATCGCGATCAAATGCTATTGTTTTTCTCGATTAATGCAAGAGACTCTCGTTTACAAGATCGTTGCGCGAGATTCGAAGCGTAGTCGAGGAAAACACCGGGCGACGTTTTAACAAATCGTTAGACGCGTGAGTTTCGAGTACGGCCATCGTTTTAATCCGATTGAATCTGAGATTAGATCTCGCTTTACACGATCTCCGCGATGAAATATAGCTAAATATCGCTATCGCGCCAACCTCTGGCGCGATATCCGCGTATGATTCGGATCCTCCTCGCGACTCATGGGCGAGGCGTGCGCGACCGATGAAGGAAGGTAAATATTGAATCGCGTCGCATTACGAACAATGCTGTGCCTACACGATCTGAAATCCTTCCCATACGCGATCTTTCTGCAAGCCTTCATAAATACTATCGGGCGCGCACACTATTGTTATTGTTCTAAACCAGTGATTTGATGCGATTAAGGTGTTCCGTCATCTCTCGACGACATTCAACCTCGATTAGGATAAATCCGGGACAAGCAAACTCTGTTGTTTAATAAAAATTATAGAAAATAGAAAGTCGTATTTCAAATTATTTGAATATATGTATTCAATATTAAAATATATAAAATATTTAATTTATAGCGTCTCTCTTTTTCGTAGTTACATGTACTGATATTATTTTTAATCAATATAAAAAACAAGAAATAAAGATCTCTCGTTTAATATGTGGTTTAATTGGATCATGTGTTATGGGATAGAGGAATATGTAAAAGAATAGCATATAAATAAATTATCCTGAATTAAATTTTGCAAATGTATTCGGCGAGCTTTCGTCGGCTTTCGATCGCTAATTTATGCTCTGGTTTGATGCCGAGATCGGCTAATTGTTTTTTCCATCATGCACGAGAAGATCGTACGTCATGTCGCGTGTCGACTCGTTCTTTGCAATCATCCGAAGTAGATCGTTCGGCGTTTGGCGATTGGCTCGACCGATCTATCCGACGTGTAAAAACCATTTGGCCGGACAATTTGCATGCGGCGTTCCGTGACAAGAGGACGAGATCCTTACGCGAGACTTACACACCTGGCATTCCGGTTTCCACTCGCGCGAGAAAGTGGTCGCCGATCGAAGATGTCGCGCACGACTCGCGTGGGCGGCGAGTCCTTGAAACGCGAGTCTTCCTCTCGTGGTGTCATTAAGATACGGTTAATTTACGGCGGTCGTAATACGAATGTAGAACATTGTTAAGATTATCGGCGACTTAATTGTCATTCCTTCGAACGCGGGACGTCTCATTATGCCACGCATCGCAATAAATCAGGACAATTGGAAGCCTTTCTTAAGCCTCCTCTTTCGTTGCTGCCTCCGCTATAATTGCTCGAACGATGTAGATGATATTATTCCGACTCTCGTCTAATCTTTGCAGTGATATTCACGGTATGGATATTTCTGTAAACTTGAAACAGGCAATATCGCGAGTTCCTCGAATAAATGGGAAGAAGAAATATTTTTCGAAAGCGCGATCGCATGAGAATCGATGATTACTCAAATCCTCCCCTTGCGTCACCTTTGGCGTTCAGAATTCCACGCTCTTTCACCTTTCCTTTCGGTCTCGGTCGGCATCCTGCGGAAGACCCACGGCAAATTTCATATGCGATAAAATATACCAGTCGAGTATCGGGTCTAATTAATCACTGTTAATTACGAGCGCGGGGGCAGAACTCGGCGAACGAGGAGGATTAATGAGTAATTGATTTCGATCACGCTACTCGCCCATTGGGAAACGAGTCACGGTACAATCACCAAAGATGGCTAATCATAAATTTTCTTTTTGAGAAAAAAAAACGCTAAATTGCATGCGAATATAAAACTATGAAAACTATGACAAATCAAATATGTACAAGAAATAAATAAATCTTTCTACATTTCTATAAATCGGCAAATTCTCTCTCTCTCTCTCTCTCTTAATGAGTATAATTTAAATTCTAAATACTATATCTAGTACTTTTTAAGTTGTTTAGATTATTATATTTATATTGCTTGCAAATTCTTTTACAAAAATTGATGCATATGTATAACCCGCTCTACAAAATTTCTGTGAACAATTATTTATAAACTTATCATGTTTAAGATTAAATTGTTTATCTCTATCAGCTTGACTCTACCTTGGCAAACATATAATTAGCGAATCTTAATTTCTTGATTAAATCGAGCTCTGTCAATATTTCGCGCGATAGCGTAATGCCAGGGATTATACCCGGTGTGTGCCTACGGTATGCGTCGGTTTCTACTATTAGATAGACTAATCTGTGGTCAACTAACTCCATAACTCACTGCTACTTCCTACTTAATTAACGATCACTTGACTTTCCTGACTCATCAATATTTAAAATTTGAAAGCGAAAATCGAGAGAGTTTCAACATGTGTAAATGCGCGTTGCATTGCGTGTCGGGGTTTACTATAAACTCGAATGTATTAATTCTTCGTTTTCTACTCCTTTTCTCGTTTCACCATTTGAGCGACTCTTTCGTTTGTGTTACAAGACAAAATCACGAAAACAAGGTGCAACGGCCTCGTAAAATTACTCTTAATTTCATCTTAGAATCGCGTGGGGAAAATTCGCTGATTAATTTCTTGCTATTACTCACGCGATGCTATGAATGAACTTTTATAAAAAACGATAGAGCATTTTAAGCAAGTTTTTTTTACAACGGATTTTAAACCGTTTGCAATGAATATCAATTATTTTTTTTGATAATTGTGAAATATTAAAGAGGTTTAAGTTTAAATCTTATTAATCTTAAACGTAATTTTGATAAATTTAAATTTTAAAAAATATGTGCATATAATTAATATTTTAGAGATATTATTTATAAAAATAATTTATTTTAAAATTAAAAAAAATTTGTATTTAAACTTAAAATTTTTAACTTCTGCGACTGAATATTTTTAAACATAAGTATATGACAGTAGGATGCAAATTATATTAGCAAACTCTCGTTCTTATATAATAATTGCAATTCTTGAGTAATCCCGATCGTAGTCACACATACGGGATTCGCAATGAAACGACGGACAGGTCTTTAATTAATTAATGCCGGGCTTCATCACTGAGATGCTAAGCTTAAACGAGGATGCGTTGATCGACGGTCGATTTCGCCGATCGATAAGAGAGCGTCGCGAACGTCGCGGAAAGTGCTGAGTTGTGATTACATTGTTTGGAGCTGAATAGAGCCGTCCGCGCATGGGTACGCAACCAACCATTGTAAGCACTCGGAGAACCTGCTGGTTCTGCAGTCTCTTCTCTGGTTTCTCTCTCTCTCTCTCTCTCTCTCTCTTTTTTGTATCTATGTTGGTTTATACTTAATATAAATACAGGAACGGTACGCACGACGATTACCGGTTCTACGTACCGGAAGATGTTCTCTTATTGTTAGACGCAGCTGTGTGTTTCGATTAAAAATTATGTCATTGAATTACGACAACAACACGTTAATTACAAAATTCTACTCTCGTGACGATATATATACATGTGATTATTTTACAGTTAATCGCGCTAAAAGAGGTGGCGGTGTGATGGTCTCGCCTGTAAAAAAAAAAAAAAACATTTGATCGAGAGCCACACAACCTCTCATGTCTATCATAATTACGATGTATTTTAAAATCAATTAAACAGCGGTGTGCGAACATCTCTCGGTAAAAAAAAATTACCGGTTGTCACCAACGCATCATGTTAACTTCCTCACCGCGCGTGTATTGTGCGCAGCTCGCACATTCATCTCGTTATAATCAAGAAAGTGCGATCAAGAGGCGATCAGGAAACAGCGTAATGATCGATCGGACGTCTGTCGATTTAAGTGATGTTCTTGACAACTCCCCGAAATTATATAGCGCGTGCGCATGAGCCCCAAAGGGTCTTTGTTTCGCATCGCGATGCTTCTTTAATATCTGCGCGATTGATCGCGTAAAGATTTAAAAAACCACATCCTTATTATCGCAACGGAAGTACAATATTTTTTTATTACAATATTTTTTTATGAAAATAGAAAGTGCTGCGCTATTAGAGAGATTAAGCAGCCTGCTTATCAAAATTCACTTGAGTTTAAGTTATAGATTTACATCATTCTTATTATTACTGAATAATATAAATTGAATAATAATAACATCAAATATATTATTTAAATTCTATGAATATTTCTATGAATTTTACATATTCATAAAATAAGATTTAATATCTATGGAATTTAAGATAATTTCATTTGACAGCGGTCGTTTTGTTTATTGCTTGTTTCAAAAATAAATGAACAAAGTAGCTTCATGTAGCTTTATTTATACGCAGTGGAGCTCTTAACAAAGTATTTTCTAGATATAAAAATTTTGCACCATTGTACGGTTCGCCATAATATGTGTAGATTATCGCAACAGGATTAATCGAAGACACTAAGGCGAGCGATCGACGGACGAAGGGGATAATTAAAATTCGCGGTGCGATTCCAATGAAAAACAGACCAGTCAGTGCTATCGACGTCGACATCGAGCACGCGGGACCTTGCTAATTAGCGATGCAAATGTGAGTTGCAACGTTATAAACAGACGATAGGACCGATGCAACCAGCTTGTGTCTAAGAAGCCACAAAAGAGCTGTATTCATATAGCGTGTCTATTGAAAATGCACGTTGCAGGTGTCTCTTTCGTTTAACTCGTATTTTTGACTCGTCACGCATTTGTGAGGTTGATATTCAACCTGCATCTTATCTCAAAATCTAAATCAAGACAGAATTAATTAAATTCTAAATAAACATTTATTGATAATCATTCGAAGGTTTTGCTGAGACAAAATAAGCCTTTTTTTAATTTAATGGATCTTTCACGGTTTAATATTTAGTAAATTGGTCATAATTAATATTTCTATTGCAACGTTTTATCACTCTACATCGTAAATGTGAAGTAATTTTTATAATTCAATAATATTAATAAAAACAAAAAAATTGTGCTGCGACCACTATCTTTAATGTCACAAATAATTGATTTCAAGAGATTACAATCAAGGGAGAAAAAGGAATACTTTAGATTACGCAAATGTAGCTTGGTGGAGAAGTAATACTACTGTTTTCTAGCCCGCAGCAACGACACCGTTGTGTTCAGATCCGTGTTTCCACTTGAAGTCATTCGGTCATTGGAAACGCTCGTGACACCTTTCTAACGCAAAAAATTCCGCTTTGCAGGCACGATTTTTTCACCACAAGTACGACGGTGCACAAAAACGACAAGAAAAACAAATTTCACAATGAATAATTATGGAAAAATTAAATCTTATTTTCGCATGTTAACGAAGACGAATCAATTGTCAAACCGAAATAAGAGCTTTCGCGTTTCTCTCGCGTTCAGATATTCCGATCCAATGATCGAAAAGCCAGACAGATTTGTTCGTTGTCCCTAGGACTTCCGGTTGGATTCGCGAATGGTAAAAAAAAAATGCTCGTATAAATTATGTTGAACTTACGCGCCCGATGTTTCCCTTCTTGCGATTGCATTATCGGTAAATGTGCTATTAGTGCTGCCATTGATCGGGCCCAGACCAGGGTTAAGAAAGCCGTGTACCAATTCAAACCCATAAAACTGGCCGAGTGTCTGGTAATAACGTGCGAACGCGTTATCCATCAGTCGGCACAAAACAGTTAAACGGCTATAGAGAACGCGGTAATGAACGCTGGTCGAGCAAGGCGAAATGTTGGCGAAAAGAAGTCCAGAACATGCGCTAAATCTCCCGTCAGAGAGAAACGGTAGTAGCAACGTAATTCGCGGTTACGTCGTTAATCAATCCCATTGTCGCTGCTTCCCTATTACAATAATAGACTTATTACTTTCGACACTTTTTTCTTATTTGGAGAGATCTGTTATTTTTGATGAATTCGATTATATAGACTTAACACGCGAAATTAATTCTTATATAGGATGGATGAAAAATTATAGTAATAATTAAAATAAAACATAATTAAAATTGAATTCTTCGTGCAAAAATAAGTAGAAAATATAAAATAAAACTATTTTATACAAAGCTTTTTTTTGAGAAAATTATCTCTTAAAAAATGATAACACATTTACGCTTGTAAAATAATAGGCACAATAATTAATATAAAATATTGTAGATTCTTTTGCATTTATAATATCGAAACTTTTTATTATAATTGTTTTTAAAATAATAATTAAAAAAAAATCTTTAAGTATCCTTATGAATTGAAAGAATGAAATGGATATTGAGGTCAAAATTGATTAGATGTGTGGACGTCCATTACATAAAGGAAGTACCATCACGCATAATGTAAGATAGTCAATTAGGAGAGTGCTAGTAGATGATGCAGCATACTTAGCCGCTAGTTGAGTACACGAACCGTATTGCGTATCATTAATAACGCTTCGATGTAGAATCGGATGCTGTAGAATTGCCACCTGCTGTTTCCGTATCGTCGACACAGTCTAAGTACCCGGTAGTTTACGATTAGTTATCAACCTCGCGGATCGCACGAATTAAAATTTCTTTCATGTGACCTAAGTCTAATAAACCCGCGAAGATGGCGGGGTAATTAAACTTCTGGAATGTAAACTGAGTTATGTACGTTTGAATGAACTAGAGCGCGATGATCTTATTCTTCTCTTCATTCTTTTCTTCGTTTCGTAATTTTTATATATCCTTTTCTTTGTCTATTTTTATATATACAATATTTAAATATATATTACGCTATATAAATTTTAAGAAATAGAATAAACTAAAAAATTCAGATTAGATATTTCATAAGAATGTAGTTTTATATTTCTATAAATTTAATAATATTTATAAGTTTCAATGAAACAAATATAATATTTTTAGGTATATTTTATTAATAAAAAACTGAATTATATTTATTAAAATTTTATTAAAAAGGCAAACAATAAAACAATCTTCATAAATTAAAAATAAATATTGTCAGTTTCTCTGCTCAATTTTTAAAAAAATAAGTATAACTTGACAAAAATGTGAAGTGAGAAAAACTATCCGTGTTACACAAAAAGCCTAAATTATTTTCGTTTTTCGTAATAAAATCGCTTGGATTTTATCTTTCTTTTTTGCT
Organism: Cataglyphis hispanica; assembly: GCF_021464435.1. NCBI lineage: Eukaryota > Metazoa > Arthropoda > Insecta > Hymenoptera > Formicidae > Cataglyphis > Cataglyphis hispanica. The sequence goes on along the minus strand of NC_065969.1, from coordinate 3,354,411 downwards.
AATCGAGCGTTTGCTAATCATGTTCGCAGAACACGGCGTTGCGTGTATACGCTTCTTGCATACCTTGATGTAACTTACTTTGTAAGTTAAGTCGGAGGTATATATCCGCGGGTGTGTAAGGCTCCGGTCAACCTCCTAATCCGGAGAGTCGACACTCTGCCGCCGGTCGGTGGTAACATAAATCTACCTTAATGATACCACGTATATAATGCCGGAGTGACGCTATCTCGGCCAGTGAGAACCCACTGACACCTCAGTATCCGCGCACAGTTTCACATACGAGCAATCGTGCGCGGTGAGAGAAGATAGTATCGCAATCGCGCGAGATTTTCTGTCCGGACCTCTTCCTGTCCGTCTCCACGTCATTTAAGTAGATCCGTGCAACGATGAGCGACGTGAAATGGCCATTCGGGACAATGGTTATGCCAACGACCGCGAGCGAGTAACTTTCGTTTCTTCTACAGCGAAATGAAAGGATTACCAAAAATACACCGATATGCATTACTTTATGTGTACTGCTGTTTTAATTTTTTAATATCATAATCTATCAATGAATTCCTCACACATTTCATAATATATTTTAACATAATCTATAATATAATCATTACATATGTAGAAAAAGATTTTTACCACGGTTGCGTAAGACTGTCACTGTTTGACAGTGCACAAAAAAATAATTTTCTATTAGAAATATGTAAAAGTAAATTTATATCTTACCATGAGATATCTATCATGAGAGATAAATTATCAAGAAAGGTTATTTTTTTATATAAATTTAAAAAATTACATCTTATTGCCTTCCAATCTTGCCAGAAACTTACGATCGCCAGGGACGAGAACAAATCGATACGAGTCAAGATAGCATCTTTAGAAATCACGATACGCTTTTTTTACGATGAAATTAAAATCCAGATGGACCACCAAGGAGAGAGTTTCGTTCTTGAACGAAAGAACAGCGAACGGCTCTTCGACTATAAAGAGAATCTTAGGAGTCACCGTTAGAATTACCGCATTAATATCACTTGATAGATCCCCGGTATTAGCGTCGACCTCCGGGAGAGAGTCCTATCGGAGAATAGAGAGCAGTTAGGATCGCAGCTTGTCGCGAGATATCTAAACGGTACTGGGAATCAGCAAAATCTTCTCTCTCTTTCGCTTTCTCGTCGCTTCTTCTCACAGCAACAATTGTAGCCGTTGATTTTATTCAAATTATCTTGAATCACGTCCTCATCTCTGAAAATCGTGCCAAGAATATACAGAGAATTTGAGCGAAATTATTTTCTTGAAAAACAATAAAAAAAAACAAAAAAAAAACACTGGTTCTTATCATCATTTGACGTTATTCGGAAATAATTAGTAAAATTATTAAAAACAAACGAAAGAAAATGATGAAATTAATTAAAATAGAGATAATAAAAATTATCAACGAGATCTTATGGTATATAATTGGCAGTGTAAAGAGAACATATAAAATTTGCAATAAGTCAAAGACTACAAAACAAAGCTTGCGCTGTCGACGTACATTTCAGACCGTCACTGCAATTTATCGTCAATAAGACAAAATGATAGATGAATAAAAAAAAAAGAGTTATCCCCGCGTCACTGATCGGTAACCACCGCGTCAAACAATCGATCCTTTGCAGTCTCGATCGAAAGATTATAAGAGTTTGCTTTCGATTCCGAATCGAATTTCTCATAACAACACATGCATGTTCTTGTTTTATACTTAATAAATTTTTTTCAATTTTGTATAAAGTTTCAATATCATATCATTTATGATATTTTATAAAGACGATGTATACGCGCGACTGCAAAGGATCGACATTCGGAGTATCTTTTCGCACGCAGATCACTATTGATCATGATTTCGATCGTCGATCATCTCTTTGTCGCTGCTGCTCGATTGGCTGCGAGTCTGACTTCGATCCCGACTACGGCTCTGTTGTCTGGATGGCGTTTTGTTGTCAGTGTTCGTCTTGTACAAGTAAGGCATATCTTTCCTAAGGCTCTCCATCGGAGTCTTCCTCAATGTATCCTCTGTGCGTTTTCTGGAGCACTTGTTGCATCTGGTCGCGAGAGATCTCGTTCTATTTGGAGTACTTCCTCTCCTTCTTCCTCTCCTCCTTCCTCTGCTTCTTCTTCTACTTCTACCTCTCCTCCTTCCTCTCCTTCTTCCTCTTCTTCTTCCTACTCTCCTTCTTGCGCGACGGCCTCGCCTTCGCCGCGATACTCTCCTACGGCCACGTCCTCGCCTTCTTCCTCGTCTCCTTCGTCTCCTGCCTTGTTCCAAGGGTACTACGGTGGATGCTTTGAACAGCAAGTCGGGATCCATATTCAGGCTATAATAACCGCGGTCCCTCTTTAGGATACCATAATCCAAGCCACGTTTCAAAGCAGTGTAAATCTGTGAAAAAAAACATTTCTCTATGCAACTTTATTGCGTCTATTAATTTGCAATTTTCAATAAAACTTTGATTTTTAAACATTATATGTATGTTACAGATGCATTGCGAATTTTATGAAATATTGGATTTTTATAGTGAAATATATCATACAAGAAATATAGCATTGAAAAATTTTCTAATGACATATTTTTTCAAATTAAGAATATTATTAAAAAAGTTGAATGTTGATTAATTTTAATAAATAACACATCAATTAATTGGGTAATTTAATAATAAGCAGGAAATTAATATTAATAGGAGAAATTTCCTAAAATAGATAACACAGATAATATATATATATATATATAATTTTAAAAATTTTTGTCAAAAAAGAAAATTGAGTTTATCTAAAATATATATTCGATAAATTAAGATTAGATACCTGTTTCTGTATACTGGAATCCGACAGGTTAGCGTACTGCGATTTGATGTAATTCATGATTTCCTTGGATGTGGAGCCGCGGATATCTCGCAAATTTCGAATGGCGGAGGCCACGAGGGCCGACATCTTTGGCTTCATATTTTAGCCCCTCTTGTCTCTCTTCTTTCCCTCTCACTCTCTCCTCGCTCCTTGAAAAATATTCCAGGATGGTAATGTCTGTGTGTCGTCTCATGAGCAGTTTTCGATTGCCAAGACTTTGAAAGGTCAAATACGAAGAGGACAAAGTGATCACGAGAAAATCGTCGCCGACATCAATTTTGTGAATCTGCGATGATCTAAATGATCTCGATTAATCTCTCGCGGTGGTTCTCCTTTGTGACTTCCCGAAACGTACGACGACGCTAAAATAACTTGAAAATAGCACGCTTAAACACTAAGAAGATTTAATTAACCGATAAGAATCGGTCATAACGATGTGCCAAATATGATTTTATAAGGAGAGGGTGGAATGTGTTGCTCGTCAATGGCGTGTCCGGAGATAACTGAGCTGTTGTTATTTGATATGTTGTTTTGTCGAATTTGCGTTGCTAAGAAAAAGCCTCGAGATTTAGACTCGGATCGTTCGAAAAATGAAGATCTTTAGATGGTATCGGGTGGTGACATCAAAAAATATTCGAATCATAAACGATGTTACAATTAGCTCGTAGGATGAATTCGATATTTGGAAAGAATTGAATTAAATTAAGAAAATCAGATTAATGAAACACATTTTTCATTTTTAGCTTTTCTTAACTTAAAATTTCTTTTATTTATAATTGAGATATTGAAAGTATTGTTAATAGCTCAATTATTTTATTATATGCAATACAGTTACGTTAATAATTACGAAATATATTAAGCTAACACATCTTGAAATGATTCGAATAGAAGAATCGATAGATTTGATACGAGATAGATTGAACAAATTTGAACATATATTTAATGATGGCAATAACAGGAGATAAGAAGATATGCATATTAAATTATGTGATTATCGATGATCTTATTGAATATCCTCGTTGTTTTTCATCACTCAACCATATTTTTTTTCAAAGAAGAAAGAGAGTGGAAGGGCGCGATATTTTTTTTACGTTTTGTCACATGATTTGCTAGTCACTGCATGCGATCAAGGTGGTACATAAGTATCGTTTCGAGTAAATGTCGTGTAATCGAGAAAGGCTCTTATATTGAGATCGCTTTAATTAATACGCTCATTTTCATATTTATAATAGCGCTACATGCATAATTAAGATTGTAGAAAAATGAAGGAGACTCGATCGGCAACTATCGAAGATCCGCACGCGACTTCGATTAATGTCGTTTATAATATTTAAGCGGACGTTCATCATCGCCGATGTGAATGTAACATAAGTAATATTAACGATAACAAAATATTTCTCGCTCGTGAGATAAGACCTGTGCCTCGTAAGCATTTTCTCGCTCGTTGAATGCAAATGCTCTCCCACCAGGATACGCAATCCCGTGTATCTCACGGCGTGTAACATTGTGTAACTGCATAAATCTAATGGAGGTTCAGAGGTCTCGTAGGTTCACGAGCTTTGTATACAAAATTATGCCTACCGCGTATAGACCGCATTGCAGAGGAGAGAGTTTCCTTTCTTCTGTACTCGCGCACCTCGCGCGTGCGAGGTCGTCTCATTATCCGACTTTAACGGTGCCGTCGTCGACAACGTCGGCGAGGAAGGAAAGAAAAAACAAACGGAATAAAAAAGTCGCGGCTCGCGCGCGAAACGCGTGTATCCCGAGACGACTTGCCACTTCGTCCGGTAATTGGACAGCCATGGGGATTCCGCGGTTTATACAAGAATAACATAGCAATTTAGCTCAGATCGTTTAAGTCGCTAACGCGCGCGCGTACACTCGCTCATGCCGAAGACGATTCGTTCTTTAATCAGCACCAGGTGTCGCGAAGTTGCCGCCTCCTTTCGACCTGCGCACCTGCTTGCGTAAATGCCTGCGTCTACACTCCAATAATTATTTATCAATGTCGCATTTGGAGTGCGCGCGGGGACTCACAAGTCGGTGAGGAACCCTCTGTCTCTTTCTTTCTGTCTTTGTCTTCACCCGCAGTTTCTTCGTTAAGAGCGTATTAAAGAGATCGCGAGAACGGGTATATTTCTATAATTAAATTGAATGTCTCGCAAATATATAATCTGAAATATGTTATGTATTTACGGCGATAAAGTGTCGATTTTATTCCGCTATTATATCTTATCTAGATTCAATTTGCATCGACTGTTTCCGAAGAAGCATAATTATATCGATTTCAATTCTTGTTTTGAATGTACTTTGATATTACTCGATATACCGCATTGATCGATAAAATCACCGCGCATTATTCGAGTCGATGTCGCGAGATATTACTTCATCGACTTTTCGTGTCAAGAAGACACGAGTAAAAAGCCGATCTTCGAGGAACTCTAGGAACGTAACTTCGTAATCGTCCCTCGGCACGGCTCGGTGCGACGAAACCGCGCTTTGTTGCAGAACTTTGTATCCGCCACGTCGACCGGGATTCCGACCGGGCGACAGGACCTTAACAAATGTCGTACTATGTCAGGATAATTGCGCGCGGAATTTGCCGCTTTCGAGCGCGTTGTTTCTGACGCCGCAGGAAAACAAGAACTTCTAGGTAGGACAGGATTTCGCCAGAAGTGGGCAAAAAAAAAAATAGGAAATAAAATTATTTATGTCAGCTATGTTTTTCTTTTACTTAATTATATAAATAGTAAAATAAAATAATTTATTTTTGGATATTAATTATTCTAATTCTATTTAAAAGATTTAATTAATTTTATAAATATTACTCTAATGCAAGGAATGTGATTTGAAATAAGAATTTAAAGTTTTATTTTAACAAAAATTTCGAATAATTTTTTTAAGTTATTTTAATTGATAGTCTCAATTATAATCAAGAAAAATAAATATTTAATTAATACTTTATTTAAAGAGAACTATTTGAATAAATGATTATTTTCAATAATTTTTATTTGAAATGTGCTCGCTACTATTTCTCACATCGCACGCCCTTGATGCCGATGGAACCGCAGAGATTCCATGCTTCGTGCGTTTGTACAAAAGTATGCGTGCGTATGCGTGTACCATCACCCCCAACCGAGCGTGACGATTGCCCACCGAGACATTTTTACACCTACGCCCGCTCTTTCCAGGAATCCATCGATCCCGATCCTCCACACCTCGCAGCGTCTAATCACCGTGACTTTGCCCCGGCGGAATTTCTTTCTTCGACTAAGACAATGTCGGGGACTACCCGGGGAGCGCGCACGTACGTTTGCGATTTTACTCGGCGCGGTTTGCTTCTTGTCGCTCGGAAAGTCGTTAGGATATTGCCAGAGAAACGCGGTGCAGTTCGCAAGAAAGCTAAGTCCTGACAATCGTCGCAGATCTTGCGCCTTTTACAATTGCACACAACGCGTTATTACCGAGTAGACTTTGAGGACTCCTTGCCAGACGAAAAATGCGTGGTATGCTACTTATTTTATTTTATAAATCTATTTACGTGCATAAATTATATGTTTATTATACGATGAATGATATACAATGGAAAATTTTATGTATCTAAAATATTCAAATTTATCTCTGATGTCGCGTAATCTTCTTAATTTTTTCTCAATCGTTTATAATTTAAAAAGTATTAATGCCTTGACATATTTAAAAAAAAAAAAATAACCTTTGAGACTATTTCAATCGCTTATCATTAAAATCTAGATCGAGAAACTATTTCTACATATTTATATAATACATTCTATGTAGAAATTCTATAATTTTTTTCGATGATTGTGGGTTAATTGCTATTCGTAATAATCGAAAGCCCTAAGGCTACGATCTTAGAGGTGTCACGGTTCGATTCGATCACGTTGCAAATGTATATACGGAGCATTAAACGACTTATTAAATAACACTTTGCACGACGGAAAGACACAGCCTTCGCGACATGATATTGTCCGATCGACCAATCGATATGTCCATGCGTCACACTCTTCTACCGCTTTGATTGCGATTGGTTGATCGAAGCACCTTTCTACTTTCGACGACTGACAATCGCGCATAAGTTGAACATAACATGTTATTCGCTTTGCATACATGTCTGGCGGCGCCCAACGCCGTTCATTATCCGTTGTAAATACGTTTTTGCCGCGCGGATCGCCATTTTGTATTAATTATCGGTCGGCTCAGAGCGCATATCACATTAATGTTTCCCCGGTGGCGCAATATACAAATTATTCGATCGACCAATCATCGAATGCATGGCTTGCAGCATATGATCGGATATAAATATGTCGCACTTGATATATAATTGGTATTCTCCGAACGAAAGGATATCGAGACCCGTGTTGACGATTTTATCATCATAATTTGTCTGATTCGCGTATCTATCAGCGCGACGGCGCCGCAGTGGCAACCGGATTTTAATTATTACCTTACACAAAAATATATTATTTTATACAAAGGTTATAATTTTACGTGCTCCTTATACTTTAGAGAATGCGAAAATTCTCCACAATCACATATTTGTTAACGGCTAATATTATGCTCTTATTTTATAATCTCATTTTTGTTATAATTTAATGAGAATATAATTTTCAAAAAAAAAAAAGAGAAAATGTTAAGTTAATTAAAAGCCTTGTTGATGCTATGTTTTTTTATTATGTTATATTTTTTTTTACATATATCTTCATCTTTTGACTCGTATATTATGAAAATTCGCAATCAGGATGCTAATTAAACATTGCGATATATAATAATCTCTTTTCTTTTCTTCCTTTTTCTTTGTTCGTCTTTTCGCATGTCGAATTTTTGGTTTGCATGGGATTCGCGGTGAATGGTGAATTAATGTACGAGTGAAAACAGGCGCAGTTAATAAACCGGATTTATTAAACGATTACATTAGCGCAACTGTCGCCGGAGATTAATGCACTCGCGGCACTCGAACGTCTTACTCGCGAGCGCGCACAAGGAAAGGCAGAAGCCGACAAGAAATATGATCTACGCGATGTGAGCACCGCAGTAGCTTTAAGATAATTACGGCCACGACCGATCATCATTTTTGCGTATCGAAAGGCTAAAGTTCGGGCGAATCGAAATGAAGCGAGCTTCTTTAACGTCGGTTTAATTAGGGCGAAACGCATCGCAAAGACAGCCGTGATAAATAGAGCTGTGTAATTGTTCGAAAGATGGTCACAATGGCCGACTGTGTGTATTTATACCGTTAAAAGTACATTAATTTATAAAAGTGGACCAGACAGAACATTCAATGATGCCGAATAAAGTTACGAGCTATTTGCATATCAATTAATGATAAGCCAGATTATATCTCTTCTTAATAAATTTATTAGGGTTTTAATTTATTTAGTTTTTTTTTTTTTTTTTATTTAATGCACATTATGGACATATTATTTACAAACATATTTTTAGTTATTATCTAATTTATTTAGCACCATCTATTATTTATATGTATAATGTTTTTTATATAATTATAATTTTATTTTAGGATATAATTTTTATTTGTTTATTAAATCTTTCTATTCAGTACTCAACATCATTTTCCACGCAAGTTTATATTATATTGCTCGATAAGAGTTACTCGTAAGTTTGATCGATGACCATGGTTTTGGCGGGAGAAAGTTAAAAACGATCAGGGGAATCTTTGTTCGCGCAAGGAATTTAATGCGATCGAAAGTGCATGAAATAGAGACTACGGGTATCTGAGAAATGAATCGGCAGAAGGAGCAAGAAGGAAAGAGAGGAGAGAGCGAGGAGATAGCGCGCCTGACTACACGAGAGCAGGTGGACGCCGAGAAGAGGCGAGAACACGAAAGTAACTCTGTCGCGGTAGCGACGTAGGTTTTCTTGGCCCACCCGCACCTACCTACCACTCGTCTCGATGTCACGTGTTTATAAATAGTGCATCAACGTAATGCTCGGCGGCTGTAACCACAGCGAGAGATTTACGAACACCGTGGCTAAGCAAGTGAGCATTCGAGAGAGACGAGAAACGAGACGTTCATCCTGAACGCGGAAAGGAATTCGGCGAGAGATGTAATAACGAGATTGAGCGCCTGGTTAGGCATTACCGATGATTCCCAGAATCGTTCCGTCTGGCTAGAGATGGTCGGGCAATATTATATCTGGGCCTGTCACACGTTCGCGCATTATTGCGCATAGCAGAAACATGGTAGAAGCTTTCGTTATACATTAACACCAAAAACTCTGTTGAAATCAAATCACGTCTTCCTATTCCCTTTTTTTTCTAAAAGGAAAGATAATTTGCGAAATTATTTTAAAAAGCAGGAAACAATTTAAAAAATAGGAAAAAAAAATAAAAAATAAATCTAGCAAGCAAAAAATTATTAATATAATTTTATTATGATTTAATAATACGTATAATATCTTAAAAAATATTTAATATTTTTATAATATTCTCAAAAAAATATTATATATATTTAATCAGTTAATATTCTAAAAATATTTAAAAAATATATGTATATGAGGGAGAAAACATTTAGCAAATGCACATAAACAACATTTCAAAATCATCGAATTTTTTATTTATCTAATAGTTTGATCAATAAAATTATTATTTTCTCGACAGATACCGAAGAAATATAATTGAAGAATTTGATATCGAAAAGACATTGAAAACGATATAAGATAATAATTTAAATATAAGGTAGTAATTTATAAGGTAGTAATTTAAATACGTGACGCAACTAAATGAGTTACACCTGTGTAGATTTCGGCGGAGTTGCCGTAAAAGTAGTTTAAGTGGACGCGACACAAACGTCATCGAAATCTTGAAAGGGTCCCGAGAGTCGTAAAGGTCTTCGACAACATAACGACACATATTTCACGGACCATAGCTTTTTCGCGCTAGTTATTTTGGCTATTTGCGACATACACTCGCTCGTGTCAGATGCTTCTTACGTTCTCGCGGTGCGACATAATGTGAGCAAAGCGTCCGTGATTTCGGCCGCGATCCACGTACGCGGTCTAGTCATCATCGTCGGAATTTGTAGCTCGACATCGCCGATCGTTTCCAATTAGTCGCGCCCTCGGAAATCGCGCGGTCCGACGATAATTAATAATACGGAAAAAGATCGTTGTCGTTGCCGACAATGCAGAACGGATCGCGTACCGACGATAGCGAGCTAAATTCAGCATGTTTGCGATGTCTCGCAGTGACGTTGGGGATCGCGCAGAGTATCGACCGAAGTCGAGAATACCGTCGGGTAACTAAAGCGCAGCTAATTTTGTTAGAGGACTACATATATACGTATAGACGTTGAGACGTAATCTTGAAATTGAGTACGGTATACGTGCTAACCGCAGTTACAACTGCGTAACCCGAGTCTTAGAAAATGATTATAATTCTTCCATAAATTAATAATCAATTATTGATTAATTTATTTTAACAATATTAGATTAAAATTATTATACTCAATATATGATAAGAGAGACGGGGATCACATCTTGGAGCATATTATGATCGATTTTATAGATATTTTATTTTACTATTTATATATATGCGATCTCGCGTTTTTGTATTGATATTCTGCGGCGTTATTAGACGAAATTTATTTTTTTTTAGAAGGAAAGACATGCATATAATCTTGTGGTGTGTGATTAATCATCTATTTTAACGACACCGGGAATATTATTCGGTAAAAGGGCATTTAAATTTGGCATACATGATAGACGCGAAAGATCTATATCATGCTCTCCGACCGAGGCGCAGGCGAGCTTACAATTAGAAGGACGGCGTATCGGCTGAGAAATGTGCACGTTAACATACGCGATTCCTTCTTGACGGATTACATATGCAGACATTTGTTAGATTAATGGAACCTGTGCGACCGCGATGATACAATGTACATAGAAATAATGGTACTTATAAACTGGAACGTGCCTCTCGCCAATTCTGATCGCGAGCGAAACAAGCGTGATGTCAAATATTACTTCCTAATATTTCTAGGATGTTCTATACAATGTGATTCGCAGAGACATCCAATAATTTTGATAAGTCGTGCAATTCAATCACCAAGAAGGTAAAAGTGCTTGACCACCTGTCCGATAATCCCGCTATCTATTTTGCTTATGATCGATGGGATGTTACTCCGTTTTAACTCAGCAAAACGCCGTTTCTCGCGAATGAGGGCGGCTGAAGAGCCGCTTAAAGCGGACGCGACCATCTCCTTCCGTAGCCACTAAATCACGCGATTCTAAGCTCACAGATGTGAGTTTATAAATGTATCTCCCACGCCCTACACTGTCTGGCCAAACTTCTCTTTTTGTATTCTTTCCAACACACCCGCTCACTACCCGCGAAGTCTTTTGCTCTTTCATGTATATTATGTGTGAACATCTTGGAAGAGAAAATTAATTTGGTTATTTCTTAGATGCTCCGCGATATCGTTAGGGAATTGTTTTACGTTGTAAAAAAATATTTTATAAACGTGAAATAGAGAGAAAAATTTAGTGGAGAGAAAAATTAAGATATTTCTTAATAAATTGTTTTTATTAAGGGACATCGTAGAAAAACGTCTTCTTTATCGTTTTGAGAGTGGTAAGGTAACTCGAGTGAAAATTTTTTTTATAATAATTGAGCGTCACGTGAAAAAATTTCCAATTTATTTCTATTAATTATTATCAAGTTTAATAACGTGCACGGATAAGAGACCGCACGTAATTTGAATTAAAATGCATTGAGTTACAATATAATTTTGTTAAAATTCCAATAAAAACAAAGCAATAAGCAAAGATAATAACAAAAATTAAATATATATGCAATTAATATTTAAAAAGATAAAAATAAATACGAAAAATAAAATTTTTAATAAATTTAATTTAATAAAATCTGTAATATTTTTGTGTTATTGATTGCATTAGAGTTTACTACATATGAGAATTCGATAATCGAAAAGTTTCCCTTTTTTTTTTGTTCATTTTTTAACGTCGCGTTAACGATTGACTTGGTTCCAAGTATGCCGCCGTTCCAGCGCGAAATCTTTCCGCCTCGTCGACTCTAATTGACTAGACGTGTACGAGGGGGTGGCAATCCACGGCTGGACACTCGCTTGAAATCGTGCAACAAGGAGGCTGTTTGCGACGAGCGTGAAAATAGACGCTCAATGCCTCACAGTCGCGGCTGCCAGCGCGACTGCCGACGCGATGCTTGACTGTTATGAGCAGCTATAATAACAGTGGCGAGTTGCCGCAAGGAGGAACTCTCATTAATGGTACACCCGCGGGACTATGAATCGTGGTCATGGTGGAACCGCGTTCTGAACGGGCCTAGGTCTCGCTGATGCGCAGTCTGTGAACGCGGATGAATGTACTCGCGTCTCTCCCGCGCGAGGATTCGTCGTCGCCCTCGTATTGTGAACACCGTGACAATAATAGCCAGCTGCGAATGGTCGACTTCGCGGCTCGCGTCTGTCTACGATCTTACCAAATCGTCTCGAAAATTCAACACGATAAATCAACACAGAGTCTCTCGCACGACTAACAAAGATAGTGATATCATTAATATTAGTTGTCACACACCATAGTAAATAAAAATATCTGAAGCTGCGATATAAAAATGATAAATTCTGTGAAGAGAATTAGATGATATTTCAAAGACAAATAATTTGTACAACATTAACAATTATAAAATAAAATTCTACATTTATTTTTTATTAATTTTTTAAAACGCATGAATATAGACAAATGGTAAAAAAATTTGAATTGTAGAAATTTTTTTTTTTTTTCTGTAAAAAAATATACTTTTAAAATTATTTATTTATTTAGTCGTAATGTCATACATTAATAGCTGATGGAAGACATGAAATATTGATCTTTAGAGATTTGCATTTTGCTTTAGTCCGCAAGATGCTAGAGTAACGCAATGACGTTTGTGATTGAAAGCATTAAAGACAAACGACTCGAAACAGTAAACGAGATGCCAGCATTATAGACAACGTAAGAGATCACTAATGGCGCGGAATGGCACTCGCAACAGCTTCTTTATCGATGTAAACAACCGCTAAACTCACTGCGAGCAGTACACTGTGCCAAAGTGCCGTCGTATTTTTGGAACGCACTCAGCGTCATGGCGTCTCACGTCAGCACGCCCTCGCTCAAGCCACCAACGTCTAGATGTTAGCAAAAAGTGCCAACAAACAGAGTCTAAACTCTGTCTCGGACGACGATGTCAAAAATGTGCATTCGTAATTTAATCCAAATACGGTTAGTGATTCACATATATAAAAATTAATTCTCCTTCACATAATTTTGAAGATTCACAGCGAATATCTTCAAACGATTGGATAACATTTTATGAAATTAAAAAGAATAAAATTAAAAAAAAAAAACCTTCAATCTTTTCTTTGCCCAAATAGAAATTTTTCTCTTGTAATCAAATTTTGCATATTATACACAATGGAAAAGGGTTAAAAGGGCCTTTCTGAGTCTGAGCGCATGATCGTCGCTGTCCGTCGTTTAGTCTTTTTTTTTTTTTCGACGCACTTGATACGGCGTTAATTGGTTCCTGAAGACGCAGGCGTAATGCTACCGCGGGAAACCAATATAACGTTTACGAGTGCACATAAGAGATGGTCATAAATCAAACGCTTGAAAATGAACGAAAGGATAGGGATCGGGCCGGTTTGCAACATGTGATACATCAAGACACGGCGTGCCGCATAAATCTTATTTATATCGCACCAAAAATCAATGTTTGAAAAGCAATTTTTTAAACGTTGCTTTAACGACGCTGCCACGTGACTTGGACGACAAAAAGAGCACGCGAGAGCTTATAATAAAATTTAATTCTAAGCCGAGTGAAAAAGCGATATTTGTCGTTATTTGATGATAACATACGGATATAAAATTTACGGCGATTAGAGAGCCACTTTGTCATTATTTCACTATGACAATAAAAACAGAAATGCGATTGATAAATTAATTCTCCGCAATTGACGTATTTAATTAACTAATTTGCCTGAATCGAAAGAATTTCAAATTAGAGATATATATATTTGACGTGCAATATTCAACCTTCGCGCATTTTGAAATATCTTTACTTGAATATCATTATAAAAATATGATCATTGCGCCGTAAAGCATTTACCCTATTACCCGATTACTAACGCGATAAAGATGCAAACTTAATGTCTCTCGTCGATTCTGTGTCGTTACTCGTGTGACAGTTTTCGCTAATTAGACTAAATAATGACCTACCTGCTCCACTTTGCTAACGTTCTATATGATAATTTATCGTCCAATCGCATTAAAGCGAACGTTGTCGTTCTCTCGCACGGCATAAGTATTCCGCAGAAAAGAAAAAGCGGAGATTGAGACATTTACAAGGCGCCTCTTATTGAGAGGCGATAGCTCTCTCTATGCGAAGATAATGGCGCGCTCGCCGCTCGAACGTCGAGCGGCTTAATAACGTAAACGTCTCCAATATGACAAGTGTTGTTTTCTTCCCTAACAGTCGCGGTGTCTAAACGATGTTCCGGACTAATGTATATCATTGAGCGCGACGGAACCCGTATTTAATCCATCGATGCCCGCGTCGAAAATCCATGCACGGCGTGCGATTATAATCCCATTACGGAAACAGCCGTTTTGTGTAAGTTTCCTTATATCGCATAATTATACCGTGCAAGATCGCAGTTTTAATACGCATTTGTCAACCTCCAGCGACCGTCGCTTTCTAAGCGCGAATCGCGCGTTCGCGGGGACGCTTCCCCTCCCCTCCCCCACCCTCCTCGTGTAGCCCAGTTTGAAACAGGTTTCGCGGATCGATTTTTACGCAGCTCTCGTACTTCGTATTCTCGTTCACGAGACTATTGCTAACGCGATTTAATCGCAACGATCGTCGATGATTCGTGACTCCTTATTTACAGGCATAAATTTTGTTTCGTTTAGCGGCATTTGTCTTCGTCGACGATTAACTCGAATCGTCGTACGAGGAAAGACATCGGGGAAGGTTTTAGGGGACTATAAACAACGCGCGACTATCAGATTAATATCCGAGTTTATTTTTTGTGCTCGGTTAAATCGGACTTTAAATGCCGCTCGCGCGATATATTCGCGCCGTGAACTGACAGAATATTGTTGGGGCTAAAAAAAAAAGTGAAACGGTGAACGTCCCGCGTTTGCCGATTGTAATTCTTTTATTTATAATTTTGCAGATTAGCCTAAATTTAGCCGCGACGTAACGATCCACCGATTAAACGAGATACTCTGCATAATTACTGCTTCGTCGTAGCGCGCTTTTGCTCTTGTCTCTTTTTTTTATAAACCACATCATGTAACGGATACTTTTGTATGTGGCGTTAACCCGTTAATGACAACACGTTGATACATTATGTATCGCGCTGATGAGCTGGTAATTACGCTAAACATCTCGCCATTATTACAATGCTAATTTTTGATATTATATTTGACATCTCTTCAACTCTTCTCTCCGGATAATGTGGTCATATGTTCTGACGCAGATTTTATTGTGATTTATAATATACTCGTGTAATATATACTTTTTTTATATACATGATTTATATTACACATGTAACGCACCGTATGTATCTAAAGTTACATTATTGTATATGAAAGGTCAGATTCTGAAAAATTTAGTTTCATAAAGTACTTTTATAAAGTAAACTGATAATCGAGTGATATCACATTAATGTAACATGATTTTTTTATAAAAATACGCTTCAATTTTTGTTAAATATTAGCAGTGCTTCAAATTATAATAAATCGTATAAAATTGAGAAATTTGTGCAATATTACTTTTCTAATTAGTTTAAAGTTGGATATGATACTGATACCAGAAATATTTCGTAATATCAATTCTATACTTGTTATCAAGAAGAGATCCGATTAAACTTTACATTCTCTTTCATGAAACGTGATCAGTGGGGGTCATTTCATGGATTCCAGTGACACCGAGTTAATTGACTTCACGTTTTCATTGTCCAAGCGGCCACGATCCATTTAATGCAGTTTATTTTGGGACAGCGCGGCGCGCTTCGCGCGGTTAAGCGCGTCTGCCATGTGGGTGCCGTTGGTGAATTTTCTCCGCGATGTTTACTAACTCTGACGATTCTCTGACATTGCCATATTCGCATCATGCAACGTAATTATATTGTCTTTGCAGTTACCATTGTGTCCATTGAACACACATGTCGAATGAAAACTGATGCGATACTTTGATTAGTTGCATCTCTGCCAGTGATAAATATATTTCAAATATTTGGAAATTATTGGAAATAATCATTTAAATAGTTTTGTTTAAATTAAATATTATTTGAAACTTCTTCTCTCAGACAATTTTTAGGATATATATGCAAATATATACATATATAAATAAGTTAAAACACGAGAATTTATTAAATGGGATAATAATTTTAAAAGAATTATCAGAAATTTTCTTTTTTTTTAATAATATTTGGAATTTCGACTTTTGCATTGACTATTTTAAATATTTTTTTTTTTATAGTATTTTAAATATCAAATATTATCATACGTAGTAAAGTTAGTTTACAGAAACAACTATTCTATAAAACGAGTGAAATAATTATTTCAAATAATCATTACATACATGAAGTTTCCAACGAAAAGAATATATATATCGAAAATATTTATTCTTAATTCGTAAAATCGACTAAATATTTCGAATTTTAATTAACATATAAATAAATTATTTTATTCGTAAATTTTCCGAAGAACCGGCCGGAAATGATTTGCGACCTTCTCCGGAAATCGCATCACGCAGTGACTGTCGTCGGTAAATCTCACACACATAATATACATCACGCGTACGTTTCATCGACAATGAAAGTGACGTGCACATCTCGGGGAATGTGTCAATATAAACACCGCATGCGAATTGTACACATTGATGACATATCCTAAAATTGAGAAGGGAGAGTCAATCTCGCCGTTCTCGGCAACGGCTTCTGCACTTCTCTGTCTGAACTCGTCGACATACTGTATGACACTCGAAATATATGCGCGGAAGTTGTAAGGCGAGACATCACGGCGGTGCTATCTGTGATACGCGAACGCCTCGACGCACAATATTGCATTACGTAAGTCTATTACATAGTTCGCTACATAATGTAATCTAGTCGTAACGTCTAAAGTTCTTCGTGGCACGTTCTAAGGCGATATAGATCTCACGCGTGTAGAACTTTATATTTTTTCGATGTACATTTGACATTCCATTATTAATTGCGCCACTCTGTTGATATTCTTCCTGTTTCTATTTTAGTAATCTTCACACACTACGCTTTATTATTTCTATATTTCATTAATAAGATTTCTTTTTTTATAATTAAAAGTTACGCGTAAATATAAAATTTTAATCTTAAGGGAGATTCTATTTCCTTATCTAAAAATTATTAAGTTTATTATTTATTATTTTTTTTTTGTTTTTGTGAATGGATTGCGATAATTTCGCTTGGCTAACACAAAAGTGCTTTCTTTTTTCTTTCTTCATTTTTTTAAATTCTATAATGTTTCGCGAATCCGTCGATTTGTTAAACTAAACATCGTGCACGTTGCAGAAAAAGAGTAATGTTTTACGAATAATATCGGCTAGCGCGAGTCGGAAGAATGAAAAAGTATAAGAATGGTAGAAAAAGGCATGTCTGGAGCGACCGGGACTTTTTGGTAGCAACAGATGCTCGCTCTTTTTCGACGGTCTGAATGCGAAAAAATTCTCTCTCTCTCTCTCCGCGTTTCTGTCAAAATTGCCCGAGAATCTTATTTATTTGGTATCTCGTGCAATTTCTCGTTATGCCTGGCAATCATAATTCTATCCAATATTTAAATAAAACGTATTTTTAATTTAATTAATAAACATTTCTAAATCGTTTAATAACAATGAATATTATTCATTCATTATTTATATGAATTCTTAAGCATATGCTTATTGCATTGCACATAATTGTGTATAAATTCTTTTTATTTGTCCAAAAACATCGAAAAAGAGAGAGAAAGAAAGAGGAGAGTTTGGCTCGAGACGCGCGGTCTAAGTTTGCCACAAACGCCGGACAACTCTGATATATTAGTTTCATGCGTGGTTACATAACCGAGCACACGAGAGTTCTTCGGTTCTCCTCGCATACCCGACGTCAGGCGCTGTCGCCGCGGACGAGGCGTCGACGTGGTCTTCGTCGTCGTCTACTGCTTCGTCGTCGTTGTCGTTGGTAGTCGCCTTCGTCGTTTTCCTCTAGGGTCTGGATTCAACTGGCGACGTTGTGTCTCACAGGAATACGCATGTATTATACGATGCCCTTAGTAATATATAAAATAACGCGTTCTCCGCCGGGACTTTGCTAGATATCATCCTCGCGAATTCTCTCTATTTTGTAGCTAATGATGTTAGTTTCGATTAGCGTTTGTTAATGTCAAATGCAATATTGATGATTCTAAATGTCTGTTTATCTGATCAAAGCATAGATCATCAACATCGATAAATACGTATAATTTAAATGCGTTGAAAATGTATGATTTTCAGAATTATTAAAGAGAGCAGATAATGCAAGGAAAGATTCTTTTTCGTGGTAGAATACTTTGTAGCTTATATGTCATAAATTAATATTCATTCAGATCTTGCTCATAAAATTGTTAATTAATTATTACAGAAGATTAGCAATTCAAATATATTTCAAAATTGCCAAAAAAAATAAATACATTAATTTTGTCGATTGTTTCCTTGGAAATTTTAGAAAGTATGAAGATGAAATATTTTTAAATTAAGATATATATACACAAAAATACATTATATTTATATAATTAAAAAAATAATTTTTTGATAGAGGTATATACATAGTGAACTGATAATTGATAAAATTGCAAAATTTTTGCAAACTTTGATAACGTGAACACAAAACACTCACAATATTCATTCTGAGGGAAGAAGCTCTGAAGCAATCTTTGCCTGGAGAACAAATATGAATCAAAGAGAAACATGCACACGAAGCAGATAAATGCTGTTGTTTATACAAATATGACATGACGGCTTGGCTTGTATAATACTTGCAGAACATTGTTCGTGTACTCATGTAAAATCTTATGATAAATGAAACGAGAAATGAGAACAATATAAAAAGAATTTATCTTGAATAACATACAAATATACATACATATATACAAGCATATCAATCTTTTTATCTAAAAATTAATTAAATTTTTTCTCGTGAATGATATTTGTATCAAACGTTCAATTGCGGAAAACATCCCTTTTGATTAAGTTAATCACAAATAATGATCTTTGATTATAATGAGTAGGAGATAGCAGAAGGCGTCGAGATCGCATTTCGTTTTATTTGAGACAAAATGACAATTTGACATGATGATTACTCGTGTACTATTATTCGTGGCCACCTACCTCAAACATATTACACACATAAGAACAGGTTGAAAGACGAAACAGAGATCGAAGAGACAGAGGCGCAATAAAAGAGATGAAGAGAGAACTCGAGGAAAAAGTGATGGCGTTTATCATGAGATGGAAGACGATCGGCGCGTCCAGATACTCAGAATTGAGCCATGTATTATCGTCGCTATTATTATTTCTTCGCCACCCTCTACATTCCTCTTGACGGACAGCGTGACAGATAGCTTTCTCTCTCTTCATCTCTCTCTCTCTCTATTTTTTTTTGTTTTTCTTTTATCTCTTCTCCACTATTATTCTCGCTTCTTCACTAACCGGCAGAATCACAATGCACATGTTTATGATATACTCATTAATAATAAAATGCACATAGTATTAACTCACGTCAGATTTAATTAGAACATATAATGTTTCGTCGAACATACGTGCCTATGATAGATGCATTAGATAATTTTTTTATTAAATAAATTTTTGTTCAAAACTTTAGATGTTATTAATTTGATGCAAAAAATATCATACAAGGTTAATAACACAAATAAATATATTATTAAATTATTGGATTTATAAATTAGCTTAGGCAATTTATTAAATACTTAGACAGTTCTAATGAATGCTTTAGTTTATAATAATTCAAAATTAGTTCTTTCTATGGTAATATATTTTTTTATTTCATTTTATTTTATAATAATATATTACTCTTTTTATGAAAATATTTTTAATAAAAAGGCGCATAAAGAGAATTATTTTCTTTGGTATGTAATACAAGAAATATAATTTTCGAATCATACGTATTGCATAATTATGTACAGGAAAAAAATTTTAATGAAGTTAATTAAGAAATAATAAGCACTTTATATAATTTATACAAATTTTTTTATTACATAGTTCAGAACTATATACG
This sequence comes from Cataglyphis hispanica, assembly GCF_021464435.1. Taxonomy (NCBI): domain Eukaryota; kingdom Metazoa; phylum Arthropoda; class Insecta; order Hymenoptera; family Formicidae; genus Cataglyphis; species Cataglyphis hispanica. Next base: position 3,334,210 of record NC_065969.1, on the reverse strand, counting down.
TAAGATATCACGTGTTTGTTTTTTTAGTGCGAATGACATTGCATCAAATTGACGTAGGAACATTACGTTTGTCGAACATGATGTTCAACGTTTCTGGATTCATCTATATATGTGCAGTGTGTATGTGTACGTTCTGACGCACATACCGAGCTGTAAATATTTCGAATGTTTTATTGCAGTGGACAATTATATTTTGCCCGATGCCCGTTGACGTCACGGACGATTCCACGATCGTCAATGGCATCGTCGTTTGTGAATTTCTCACATGACTATCCGGGAATCTCGGTAGATTTATGATATTTCGCGAACTATGTTGCAAGCGCATCTCGCACGCAGGCACGCACGCACGCACGCGATGAAATTATGCGGTACTTGACACTTTGTCGTCGGACAACGTAGTGGCTTTACATGCTTACATACATCATGTACTTATGTACTTACATACATTGCTGTATGTGCGCGTGCATATGTGTGCGTGAGTGCGTGTGACTCACTCATCATCCAACTTGTCAAGCGGAACAGTGATTTCGGTGATCCTGTCGCGCGCTTATTAGCCACTGTCTTGCTAACGCGACTTGTCGCGGAACAATGTCCGACACGGGAGAAACTCGTTTCATTTGACTACTTTGTTTAGGCGAGCAAGTACTGGAGAGAGAGAGATGAGTAACGTGTTCTCGAAAGAGGAACGTCATAACTCATAAATTATATTCCACGTGAACGGAACAATGCGAGTGTTGTCGAGGATTATGTTCGAGGCGCCAGTCTTACGCTCTTCCCTTTTTACAGCTTGTTCGCTTAAGCAGATATCCCCCTTTGCTTTTTTCCTTGAATAATTTCTCGAATATTTTCCTTTCTCGATCCTGGCTCGTTATGTTTTCGTTTTAGAGTCTAGAAATTTGCGCTCTTCTAAGCATTCTGCGGCATCGCCGCACCGATGTAGTTTTGCCCGATGCAGTTTCCTCATTGCATTCTTCTGGCAAGACCTCGCGTAAGTCTGCGATGCTGCTGTCTCTTTAAATGCGACTTTAGCCGCAACCCGAGCCGCCCCGTCGATGACGGCGATATCGCCGTTCTGTAAGCGGCACCCGGTTAACGTGATCGCTGACTGAGACGAGCCACCGTCATCTGAGAATAGGTATCTTGGTCGTGGTGTTGAAAGCAAAGCTGTCGCGACACTAATTTGAACATGCAATATCGATTTCACGATCAGTAGGCGAATTCCGTGTGTTGACGCACATTGAAAAAAAAAAAGATCTAATTTTTCAGCTAGACGATAAACTAAATAACAACTTGCGTCTTATATGATGATTCGATAAATCATTAAAAGAAAAAAATATAATTTCTGTTTATTTTGACATAGAAACTTGTTAATGTGTCTCTTTCACTTATTCATACATCTCAATAATTTGATTTTAAAAATGAGCACTCGTATTATCTATGCAAAATAGATAACGTTTTTCGTGAGAATTTTATTACATTTTTTTAAGCTAAAAATTGCAAAATTGCTATGCTTATATAAGAGATGTTATAAGATGTTTTCCGATTGCGATGATTTATTCAATAATTTCTCTTCTAATTGACCAATTATTAAATAATTGATTAAACTATTGATTATAATATCTCAACTGAATATCAGAGAACAATAATATCTTGCACCTTGATTAGATGCACAAGTTTATCTTCTACTAATTTTCTTTTTATTAATTATAATCTTTTTTAAAAACAAGCTTTCTCTAAATAATTTTTCCTATTAAATGCAATATAACAATGCAATGACAAAGAAAATCCACCTTTCTCTCTCTCTCTCTTTTTATTTTGTTCTCATATAATCATATATTGTATATTATTCATTCTTATATTTTGCGCATATTTTTATTAGAATAACTATTTGCTGATATGATCAAAGATCGTTAAGAGAAGGAGAGATTGGTAGGGGAAATAAACACTTATACATCATAATATTCAACCGTGCAAAAAAGTTTCGATGCATTTTGTGCAACTCTGACTTACGTAAGCGATCGCGCTCTTTCTTTCTCTCTCTCTCTCTCTCTCCTTCTCTTTCGTAATAGAGGGACAATATTTCTGCACGTGTCACGCAACGAGACAGCCGCTCAGACGGGCGACGCGACGTGACGCGACGAGCTTACCACCCACGCGAGTCGGCCAACGGCGGCGTTCTCCATTTGTCTATCCACCGTGTCGTCCGTCTTGCCAATCGCGGAATGGCGTGACCGACACGCGGCTCTAGCCCCTCGTCGTCGTCATCGTCGCCGACGACGTATATGTCGTTTCGCGGCAACGGCACGGACCGCGTGAAACGTTACAATCATCGCTCATCCCTGAGAGATCCGCTCGGTCGGGATGCTGCCGTGTCTCCATCCCCTCCCCTCCCCCGCCCGCGGTCGTCGTCTCCTTTAGACGCACGTGGAGAAGACCACGGACGCGTACGAGACGATTCTTCGCTACTATTTCAAGCGTACGAGTCTACGCGCGTCGCGTTGGACCTTGTCCAGGGCGATCGTCCAATTGCCCGCGGAGATTATTAGCGGGCGCACGTAGTTATTCGATTGTCGCTGGATATCGATTCCGCGACGATGATGTAACGGCAAGCGCGGAGCGTCAAGTAAATCAACTGACTTGTACAGGAAGAGTAATAAACGATTTATCGGGAACGTCGAGCTTGAATATTTCAATCCGCTGTCAGACGTTATTCTCGCGTTATATTTCTCGCTTTTGATATTGATACATTCTATGTGATTTATTTAATTATAAACAGAAAAGTTTATAAACGGACAAGGGAAAACTTTTATAATTTTCTTATCATACGATATCAAAAGATGGGAGTACAAATAAAATTAGAAAATAGATATTAAGTACAATTTTCTATATCGAAAAAAGAGATAATTAAATCTTTACTTGTATAATTACAGTTTATGGGTTTGAATATTTTTTCTCTTTTATCACAGAATAGAAGACGTCAAATTTATGTAAATAATGTGTAAGTAATGTATTAATTTTTGATATATTTTTCTCAGCTTAAATTGACATATTATGTTTCCATCAAGCCGAATCACACACTGACAAAAAGGATAAATAGTATTTGTATCCGAATATCCTTCCTGTCAATAAGAGGTTAAACCTGTACCCTGTTTTCGTCCGCTGATTGCTTATATACAAAACGAATTTTATATAAGAGCACCTTCACAGTCCGAGAGATCAAGCATCTTTGTCGAGTTTCAACGAGATTGTCGCGAAATATATCGCTTGGAATACGTTGAATCCGAGAACACGCGCATCTCTCGATGCGCACAAAAGCAAGGAGAGAGTCATACAAGGAACAGAGGAGGTACGAGACGAGGCATGGAAAGAGCCAGACGCGTCGCCGGCAATAACTTGTTGCACCCAACCACTTGTTGCACGCCTCTCAAAATTCTTCACGCCTCGCCGAGCAATTTTACCGTAAATTGCCTCTTCGGGAAAAAATCTCTCTCTTTCTCTATTTTTTTTTCTCTCTCTTTTTCCCTCTCCTCTCTTGTACGTATCTCATTGGATGCGAGGCCACGAGCGAAGCGGCAAGATTTGATCGGCTATGAGAGCTCGTAGTATCGCGAACAGGAAGAACTGAGAGGAAGTTAATAAAGAAAAGTAAAATAATAAATTGAGACATTTTGCATCGCGAGAAGATAGAAGACAGTTTCCGCACAAGAATCAAAGTCATTATATATTTGTTAAGATTTCCGTAGCAAGATTTCTCTTATTTACTATTAATCGATTCGAGGCTGTCATCAAGCAAAGTATATGAAAAAAAACCGAGTTTTTGTTCTTTCTTATTTCTTCTTGTCAGAAAAATATAGTTTCTTATCGCAATATTATTCGTTATCGTTGCTTGTCATTACAATTATAAATCTAATATGTTAACAATAAGATCTTAAAGGCAATTAAGGCGACAATTAAATTATTCGAATACTCCGATTCTTTGCCGTCTCCGTAGTTACACAATCTCACGTTGCATAGTATGCATGATCTTATTACATTATGTCAACTTTTTTAAATAAAAACGTAGTGGATATTTGATACTTAAGAATTCTGCAAAAGAGAGAATTGGATGTTCCAATTACACAAGCCTTTTCCTAAATGTTTAAATTTGCGCTTACGCTATGAATAATAATATAATAACAATAATATATTAATCTATCAGTTCTTAAAAAAGATAGTCGATTATTCAAAAATATCAAAAATTATTATTGCTTTTGTAAATTCAATATTTTTTATACGTAAGCGTTTTGCTTATCGTTATAAGTTAAATCGTATAGATTTATCTTAGAAGTTTGTTGATTGACAACTAATGATTTCAATCTTTAAAAAAGGCACAAAGTTAAAAAGAGATTTTAATTATACTTTTTTTTTTTTATAAAAAGAAATGCAATAATAACGCGTTAAAAATTATTTTGTTCATAAATAATTGCATTATTTGATCTGTGTGCGAAAATTGCAATAAAATCAAGACGATTATTTAGATCATATGTGAACACAGTTGGTAATATTTCAGCGTCAAATTTCTTTAACCATATAGCCTTAAAACTTTTGAAATCTGGACGGAGTGTCAACAGGATTACATGCTGAACGAATAAGCCGGCTCGGTTTCAAACCGGGTCGCTTTGAAAGAGGAACATGTGAATTTATTAAATGCTGAACGATGCGCAGTACATCAAAGTAAGTATTATTAGACGGTGACATGTTACGACAGAAATAGAAACACCCCCGCTTGTTGCTTCCAAATATTATTGGAACCTCGACCTTGCTTAGGCATAGCAATACATCATCGTTAGAGATATACGTACGTCTGCTTCTATCTTTATGTTATCAGTTTGTGTTAATGTCGTTTCGTTAATGAGTGAAACGCAACAAATATTTCATCATGTTTGACGACATGTGTTTTATTATTGTTATATTATTGTTATCAAAATTATCATAATAATCATAAATTATTATTATATTCTGTCTATATTATTAAAGAAAATTACCAGATATTATTCTAGAGAAAAAAAGAACATAACTTTAAAACATCGAGCAATTAATCGATTCTGCATACAGTATGATTATCGTTGTAAGGGCGATTTTCAATTTTCGCCGGTCATTAGATGCCTAAGTGCTTGTAAGTTATTACACGAACCAAGACATGTGACGTCTTTAACGAAGATTAATTAAATGCGCCACAATGACAGTGATAAATCGATATAATGTTGCGATGATATTGCACGTTTTAAGACATCCACGTGCATCGCCGATTAACTTCTATCAATTAAATTTTTTACGCCCTAGCTAGTCAGCCGTCTATCGATCGCTCGATGATAAGAATAATCATGAAGAAAATTCGAAATTTAAGTGACGCCGCAAAGATATCTAGTGATAAATCGGACGATGAACGATCGAGCCAGATCGATCTGTTGATCGGTTCCGATTGATTTTACAGTGATAACAATTAATATTGTGGCTCTCGCATTACGAATCGAATATATATATATATATATATATATATATATATATATATATATATATATATTCTCTCGCCGCGTGTCTCTTTCTCTCCCAGCCAATTAATATACTCTCGCAATTAATACCGGCGTGATCGCGGCAAAAATCGTTTCCATGCATGCAAATGAGTGACTCGGCATTAATTAGTGTCAACGTCGTCGAAGCCAGCCGGCGTAGCGCGAGTGTGTAAAAACATGTATATCGTAAAAAAATTCTTACGTTGCGTTTTGTACATGTGTGGGTTGTATGTATGCGTATTTCTTTGATGAACATTCGCGTCCGATCACGCGCGACAAAAATGCGTGAAGAAACTTGAATATCTGTAATTTAGATCATCGGCGCTAAAATAGTCGGTTTTATAGTATTTGCAATATTTTCAATTAATTACTCGTTTGTCGATAGATTAATTACTCGTTTGTTTTTTTTTAACGTGGCAGATTCTGAAGTATGATTTTATGTGCGATGCAACATAGTATGTTATTTCTTTACAAGTAATTGAATCCATAATTATAAATAATTGTAAGTAACAGATTTAAATGGATCTTATTTGATTGACATGATAAATAGTGATGTTATTTGATAAATGTGTATAGAATATTTCAGACAAACGACGGCTGATTTAATAGAGCAATATAATTTTAAAATTTATCTAAACATATGTAAAAAGACGTAAATTTTAAAAATAATCTGACCAATAACGTTACAATTAAATATTATAATAATATTTTAACGCGAGTAACAGTGATCGTAAATAACAGAGATTTTGGAAATTATTAAAATTTTTAAATTATACACATTATTATTCTGTCATATATAGGTCTCCAAGTAAGACTTCCGCAAAAATAGTTTGACATTTCCAACGTTCATTTTAATAAGAACGAAGAGAAAGCATTCCTTCAATTAGCACAATTTGCACTCGCGTCTTTCATTTCATCGAAGAATAGAATCGCGACGAATCGAAACGAATATCTACGAGGATGTTCGTTCGCACAATGCAAAAAAAAAATAAGAAAGAAAAAATCTCGATTCACAGCTCGACTTATTAATGGTTAAGCCGTCGTTCGAGAACGCGCTAAAGGAGGCGTACGCATCTTGTTTGCCTTTCCACCTAATTCAACATGCGCTGGGCCTCGAATATAATGCGTGCGAGTATACACGTATATATACAAACACGCGCACATATGCATGTATATACGCACATCGCGCCTCTGTCACGGGAATCGCACCTGTCCGAGACTCGTTCGTGCCGCGAGCCTTAAGCCTGTCAGCGAGATTCATATGTACTCGGATTGATATATCTCCGGTGAGAGTGCGAATTCGCTCGTGGTCTCTCTCTCACTCTTCTTTCTTTCTCTCTCTCTCTCTCTCTCTCTCTCTCTTTTCAAGCTCCTTTCATCTTCTTTCACATCTTGCCGATCTGACTGCGAGGAGGAGTCGCGCGATCGTGCGTTATGCATTTAGTGTTCGGATGTGCGTACCGAACGATAAAGACACGGAAGAGTGGAGCTCGTTTTACGTTACAAGCATGCAATTATTTCATGTGCCAGCCATAATAGAGGATGTAGGACTTTTGCAAAGGATAGTAAATATTTCTCGCGTTTCATTGTGATGCATAAAGATTGATGAAATTATCAAAACGCAATTCACTCCCCCCCCCAAAAAAAAAAAAAAATAATAATAAGTGAGAGATTTCATATAATAGAAAAACTTAGAAGTTTTTTCTTATGATATAAATCTTCTTTTTAAATCATCTAACATAATTTTGTATAGTTTAGTGAAAAATAACTACTAGTTTTATGAATCAATAATTATAGCTGATTCGAAACATGCTCTGTGATTAAGGAACTGTGTATGAGAGAGGTAGCGCGCGAAGAGATCGACGTGTAAGGAGGGGGTGAGCACTCGCGTGCATCGCGATGACGTACGATAAAAAAATCTCATTTTCGTTGCACCTTGCACGTAGTGGTTGCCACGCCCGCTAAATTATGTTTTCCCCAAATTGCCTCGCGCCACGCCCGCTCGTACGTTTCGGACATCGAGAAGGGTTGACGGTCGTTAAGAGAGAGAGAGAGAGAGAGAGAGAGTCGGCCGATTTTTCTTCCGTCGGTCTACCGCTCACATTTCATCGTTTAAACCCCCATCAAGTAACAGCAAAAACTGAAAGAATAAAAATAACGTTGCGGAGATAACATTTAGAAGTAATGTGAGGAGTTTGCAAAATGTGTATTCTGATGAGATCAGAAATGACTTTTGATGCTTTAAAATAAAATGAAAAATATGATAAACTTGGAAAAGATATATAAAAGAAATTTTAAACAAATCTCTATTAAAAGATTTTGGATATATATTTTAATTGTGTAAATCATTACACATATAAACAAATCTAGGTAATAAAGTAATATTTTATAAGTTATCAAATTTACACAATTTTACTTTATTTTTTAATATTTAATTATAAATTTTATTCCAAGTTTTTTCATGTTTATGAAATATTATGCTTTGTAAAATTTGCTACAAGACCGTGGAGACAGTATGTGCATTCGCGAATTCATGATCTGGCGCTACGGTACTCAACTTCTCGAGATTTCCGATGCACGAGCAAACTATGCTTTCGCCGGATGAATGGAAATCGCGTGAATGACCGAGGATTGCCTTCGGGTGATCGAGAGAGGCAGAATGAACAGCGGCGATCCGGTATGCGTGATTGAGAATGATCGAGCGAGTCTCTGAACAGAGCTTCTTGCGATTCTTATAGCTCGCTCGCTTCGGGGAGATCGGCGAGATGAGGAATAATCCTCTCTTCGTGGTGCGTACGCACTTTCGGAGGCACATAAAAAAGGAGAGGAGAAGTGAAAGAGAGAGAGAGAAGAAAGAGAAATAGCCAAGTGGAAAGTGGCAGGCCACCGTTAGCGGCGCGACCGAAAATGCGTCGCTTCGAGGCGCAAAATATGCAAACGACGCTTTAAAACGGGATATATCTGCACTTCGTGCCGTCGTCGAGATCCGCTGGTACCACCAGGTTGGACTTTACTGTTTTCACGATGCGTGCGTCACGCGCGATCAGATGGTACCGCACATCTGGGCAGCGATAAAAAATTTCGTCATCCCGATAATATTAAGGAAATGACAACGAAAGAATATACGAGAAATTTCTTTGACGTTGTTTATATTGTGAATGTAAAAATTTGCATCTTTTTGCAATAATAATCATTATAGATATATAATCATTATAGACCACGAGTCTCTTTGAGCGTGTCAGAAAAAAGTTAATCCATATCCAAGTCTTTATTATTAAGAATTTATTATTAAGAAAAGTGATATGGATTTATATACATATCGATGACTTATCTCTTATTTCAAATAAAATTACAAAATGCAGAATCAAAAATTTGAATTTGAAAAGAAAATAGATGCAAGATTGAAATGAATAACACAGATGTGCATTTAACGAGCCGGAAAAAAATGATATTAATTAAACCTTGATAAATGATATCTCCCATCTTAAAACTTGATAATCTTGAAGAGGATTTTATTATCTATTCGGAAGAGAATTCCGTTATAAGCGGGTCCGTGTAAACGTCGACGAAGAAGCTCACCGGAGCCTCGGGGGAGGACCGGATCGAAGAGAGAAGAATGATTCGCGAAGAACAAGTTGAAGCGGGACGAGAGGGAAGGGGAAGGAAGCGAGGGAGGAGAGAGTTTTGCTCTACATATAAGAGAGCCGTAGCCCGAGGCGCGATTTGGCGCTACCGACATTCCCTCCGCTCCCTTTGCATAAGATTCAAAGAGGGGCTCGGAGGAAGAGAGTGAGAAAGCGAGATTCGAAGTAAAGGAGAAAAAAAAGAGAGAAGGAGCGAACTGAAGAAGATATGGAAGAAGAGAGGGGGCGAAACGTTCATCTCATCCATCCTTCTACCGTTCTCTCATTCTTGCTTCTCCTAATGATAGCGTGCACGTTGCCCCCTCGGATGCATCGCGCTCGGCACCGGCAGCAGCAGCAGCAGTAACAACAACAACAACAGCAACGCCGGAATATATACAGAGTGGAGAGGAACAAGACGACCGGTGATGGCGAACCTAACTACCAGAGCACGCCTCCGCCTCCGTGCACTAAAACATTACCACGCCGGCAGCGGCGGCGGCGGCCGACGCTGCCGTTGCTCTCGCTACCTTGTAGGGTATCATCCGAGAATATATATAGAGGGGCCCTAAGTGCTATTCCGGGGCCCCGAACACCGTCAGTGCTACCCTTCGATCGTTCTTGCCGCTATCACGAGACCGGGAGGGGAGGACCGGGTAATCGAGAGCCAAGGCCCGTGATTACCCATTGAGGGTGGAATTCATTATAGCGAAATCCATTTTGATACGCTCGCTACTTTTTCTCCGTCTCCCCTTTTTCGTTCGGCTGCCTTCCACTTCTCCTCCCTTTTTTCTCGCGAAAGGGGAGATGGAAAGCTTTAATTACGAAATAATTGTACGAATCTGGAGATGTGTTTTTCGGTACTCTACGAATATTTTTATTTTTATTAATACGTTATTTAATTAATTAATTAATTATTTATTTTTGTCAATTAATTATTTTCTATATTCAGAAATTATTTTTAATTTTTATTCGTTAAAATTCTTCAAAATTTAAAGAAGAATTTGATTGTTCTGCTATTCTGATTTCGAAATGCGTGGACGCGGTGAGAATACGAATGTATTTGCATATATTTTGCTATATCGTTTCTGAATTGTATTTTTTCTCTTTTTTGATATTAAATTATCCTGTCAAATCTTGTTAGCCGTGGACTCAGCAATGGAATCTTCGAAGCGGCTGATTCGAAGCCGGATCGCGGTCGCTTCGAAGACATATGACCTCGCCGGCTGAGACCCTGCAATCTGTCTTCCTTTCTACAAAGTTGAATTTCAATTCAATGCGTGTGTGTCGACTTATCCGGCGGTAATTGGCGCATTTACCGCCAGACGCTGTCTACGCGCGAAACATGCTCGGCTAACGGACATGTACCGGAACAAGAAAAGGCGCTTGCCTACGAAACGATATAATCGTGCAATTTACACACCACGGTTTCAAATATACCCGCTGAATGCGATTCGATATCTAATTTGCGGGCTACCGAGATAATTTCACATGCAATTCATGATTTAATCCCTATACGCTTTCGCAAGCAGACTGAAATATATTACTTAATGGAACATTTGTGTAATATTTTATATAATTTTTTTAATTGGTGACATGATTTTTAGAATAATGTGCGAATAATGATATTTTATGAATCTTTTTTTAATCTGATATAAGTATATCTATATAAATATGAAATAATCTTTTAATTATAATTTTTTCTACCCTTTTTTCTACAAGAAATACTGATAAGATAAAGTTTATAAGATAAATATTAAGACTGTAGATTTAACGTTGAGAAAGAAACTTAAACACGCGTGTCTTTAATATTTTAATAATTTTTTTTCAAGGCTTATTAAATTTACTAAATTTATTATACAGGATAGCTACATATATATATCACAGATTGAGATAATATCAATGCGACCGGAAACGCCTTTCCGCATAGAATCTCGTACAAAATGCATTGACTTACATTACAGCACGACATCCTCGATGTCGAGCGCGAAATTGAAATTCAATTGCGCAGACGAAGAGCAATTCTTTGGTCATCCTCGCTATTCGTTCTCCAACTTCGCGAACCTGTCTTGCCTCCTCTACCACCGTCTCTCTCTCGTTTTTTTTCATCCTTTCTCTCTACGGGCGGGATTTTTGCGCCGCACGGTTTACTCTACTCGCCGCATAAGACGACGGATCGTATGTGACAACGATAATCAGCGAGTTAAGTGGGGTTTAATTTTCTTTTGGGAGCGGGGGAGAGCGGAGAGAGAGAGAGAGAGAGAGAGAGAGAGAGAGAGAGACATGGCAGGAAGGGGAAAGAAGGAGGAAAATGCGTGTATACACCTGCCAAGAAACACGCAGGCTTGTACACAACATAGGCGGACCTTGTGCGGACTCTCGTCGACAGAAAGGGGCACGAAGGGGGACAGAGAGGAGAAAAGAGAGGAGAGAAACGAGTGAACGCGCGAGCTTGGACGGGGACACAAGAATATCCCGAGCACGCCCGCACCACCTGTAATTGGGTCCAATCATCGTGGTTCTCATGCGAAATCTTTCTAAGGTTTTATAGATCGATCGATCTACTCGTTAAAATTAGTAGCTCGGAGATAGAATATGGTAATTGAGGCACATGACATGCACATATATATAGTAAAAACTTATTTATATTCACGTAAAGAATGATATTTACGATTATGATGTAATTATGTAGATAACAAACAGACTAGAAATAATTATAAAATTAAACTGCTTTTCAATTACAAATTAATTGCACGAACGTGCATCCAAAAAGCTTTTTGTAATCGAATGAGTGTCGTATCTTGCCATAAAGTATTCTAAACACTTGACGAACCAAAGATAATTGGACCCAATCATCTGTGTGATTTTCACGCAGCGCACCTGCCAAGATCCTGTAAATCAGCGCGAACGTGACAGCTCGCGTGAGCGGAAGAAATTCTTGTAAATCGCAAAATTATAACAAATTAAATGAGTTTCTTATGAACTCATTTGTACAGAAAAGAACAAGTTGTGAAAAAGGAGTACATTGTGATATAAGAGAAGATATATTTTTATTTTATCATATTATCATGCACACTGAGATTATCATGCAAGAACTTTCTTTTTTGTTTATTACTCGTATATTATACGCTCTGCATCTCGTTAAACTCCTTATGTTTATCCACAATAATGCAGATTCACATAACTGATCTTTTTAATTATCTTTAAGCTATGAAATATAAAAAAGATTGATATGCTCTATTATTATTATTTATCACTTTGAAAATTCTGGTAAAGATTATTTTAATGAAGATTATATTCTCAATGATTTACAAAGACTTTTTTGACTTTCGCAATCATACACTTTTTTAATCGCATTATCTGCCACACGTGCCGTCGACTTTAATCGTCAGTATAGCCGCGATTTCCTACTTCTTGTTTTCCAAGACCCGAATGAGAGTTGCTGGTTGGCTGCACCTACAGGAGCCACGACGCATCTCCGAAGGCAGCTGCCTCGCCTCCTTGCCTACACGTAACTTATACAAGTCGATGGAACGACGCGCACGGATAAGAACATCGATTGAATTCGAATAAAGATAAAACAACATTCATTTCACATGTATGTAGGGGACAACACAATTAATGTATGCAAAATTTGTAAATATTGCAATATCAACAGCTCGTTAATATTGATTTTTCATCGCTTAACGTCTACAGTTTATACTTAATCTATTCGAAAATTTGATGTCGCCATATAATTCGTCACGCAACTCGCTCCAAACTACCGAAGATATTTATGATACTACTGTTTCCTCGTAGTTACACAATGTAGCATAGATGAAGAGTGAGTGGGCAGTAGAAAGGGTAGGTGTAGGTGTTGGTTATATACTTTAAGCTGTGAAGCTGTTAATGACGCCTACAATGTTTCTTTTCGTCTACGACGAAAGTAGCTTCGAGCCACTATGACTACTTGTATCGATTCGAAAGAGACAAGATTATCGTGACGTGAAAATATTGTCACATTTTTGTTGCTATCTTGAAGTGAAACTTCAATGCATCGCAGAAAATTGCTTTGAAAAATTACATTGAAAAAGGTGTTTTATTTATATTAAAATTTATTAATTTTTTTATTTAATATTACTGATGTAATTATTATGCATTGATAAATGTATATTAGCCTTTGTATCTTTGAAATACATCGCGATCTTCTCTTTAACAATTTGTCGAAGCGTCTTTCTCTCTTTTTCATACCGTATGCACTTTAAATGTATTGCATGCGCGTGAACTTAGTATACGCCTCCACCTGCTACTCGAGGATGAATCGCGAGACGTTGTAAAAAACGAAGAACCTTAACTCGTATCTTCACACAACCATTGAAAGATTTCCTTTATAGCCTCTTTTAATTCAGAAATTACTTACTTCGAGCAATTTATGAGAACATGACATACTATTTCAGAAACCGTCTATAGTTTATTGTTTATTGTTTTTTAAACATTAATTTCCAACAATTAGAAAGAAAAGAAAATAAAAATACGATTTAAATTTTAATACTTACCGGCTAATTAAAAAAATTAAGAGCGTATTTTCCATGTAGGAATCTCTCCTTACAATGAATTGTTTATTAATTTTGATAATTTTGCGTTTTTGTATCTATATTTTAATAATTTATTTATATAGGCTGGTTGATCTTTACTCTTATCATTCTATAATATTAATACCTCGATAATTTCATGTTCTTTCAGCAAGGAATTTGCATCTCTGGAAACCGACGATAAAACGTGCGAATCGAGCCGTTTTCGAGGTGCAAAAAATCGCGTCGTAACGCTTAAGGGCCGTTAGGGTCTTGATCCTGGTTTGTCGGAGGTGGCGACTGCGCCGAGATTATTTTTCACCCGAAGTCGGCTCACGTAAAGGACAACGACGAATATTTTTTGGGGGGCCAGGAGAATCCTTACGGCACCGCGCTACCGGACCCGGTATCAGAAGGCATAATCGGTATTCTGGCATTCTCCGAGAACGGCGGGATAGGAACTTATGGCGGCGCCATGTAATGACATTAGTAAGGCGGAACGAGTCTGTATTTCATTGGTATGTACCGGAGATTCCATAGATGAACCGTTGATATGCTCTTATTAATGTAATGCTGCTTATCTTTGCGCAACTTGGGCTTGTTTTCGTCGCTTATATTCGAGATTATAATCAAAGTTATTACTTATTTGTTTATTTAATGATTCATAAGTTGAAAGAGTTTCTTTATAATTTTATTATTTAATGTTTATGAAAATACAAGATTAATAGGATAAGATTAATAAATCAAACAAGGATCAATATCGAAAATATATCAATTAGAATGTGTTAGTAACAAGAATGAAAAAAAGGAAACAAAAACAAGAAAAATAGAACAGTTTTATTGAAGAGAATGAAATAATTTATGCTAAACGCATATGGAAAAAAATTATTAATCGGAAAATTATTTGCGCATAATTAGCTTAATGATATATACGTTCTATAAGAAATATATAATTTTTCACAATCTAATTTATTCCAATATTCTAAGACAAACTTTATGTTTATTTAATAATCTAAGGAGGAATAAAAGATTCGGAAGTGTTCATTTATTATTTAATTGCATTATTACAGAATATAATTCTAAAAATATAATTAAAATAATTAATTAATTAAAATAATATATTGGATTATTACAGAAATAAAAACTTATTCATCGAACTATTCAATATTTGAAGTATTGAATATTTTAACTGTTAGAATTAATTTTTTCGCTTATTGAAAAACTTGAGCTTAATAGATTTATCTTATTAAACATCTCTTGCATTAATTAATTGTCCCATAAAAAAGAACGATGTCAAAGGCGAAGTCTTCTTTCAGTAACAACTTTGTTAAGAAGTGAACGTCGCGAAGACGATAAGGTTTTTACTTTGGCACATAATCGCCAGTAAGAATCGGCAGGACATCGTTGTCGTGTTGGCTTCTTATTTCAATGTGGCAGTGTCCTTATCTCGAGATACGTTTTCTCGATGCTGCCACGTTTTGGCCTCTTTCTCTTTCTCCTTTTTCTCGGATTATCACACACACCTCATGCCTCAAGGTATACGTTGTCAACGGTGGCGAAGTAGGGAAATTCTAAATGGTACAACATTAACTCGCCGCAATATCCTTATGCAATATTCTTATAGATGATAATATCTATACATTAATTAGCATAAATAAACGTCGCGCCAGGGAAGATGATATCCTGCTCCATGCATCAAAATTGCTAAGTTTTACATCGTTATTACGAGCAATTTGCAAATAATTTATAGATATTATTAAGATAATCGTCACTTTTTTATTTTTTGTTCTTTAACAACTGCAATATGAAAACAATATGTTCGGATATTTTTGATCGACGCACATTTCTCTGTGAAACTATCCACGTTTATCTTGAAGGA
Organism: Cataglyphis hispanica; assembly: GCF_021464435.1. Taxonomy (NCBI): domain Eukaryota; kingdom Metazoa; phylum Arthropoda; class Insecta; order Hymenoptera; family Formicidae; genus Cataglyphis; species Cataglyphis hispanica. The sequence continues at coordinate 3,318,606 of NC_065969.1, read as the reverse complement.
AGGAAGGTCAAAGGCATGCGCGGGCTGTAAAGCGGACGCGGGTTCGCCACCCGCGTGCAAGAAATAATAATAATTAAACGCGCTTAATTACCGGCGAGTCGCGTCGCGTAGGATTCGGACGGGCGATAACTCTCAGTCGGCGGGAGAATGGCCGACCAAAAGCATTTGGTAGGATATTGCGCGTGTTGTGCGTTGCGCGAGAGTGTGGGCAGTTCATTAGAGTGGATCCTTTTCGGCCGGGGGCAGGACCGCTGGCAGGAACAGAGGGAATAAAAGGGAGGGAGCGGGCGCGCGAAAGAGCTGCACAGATAGCTGCAGAAGCACGAAGCAGTTAATATTGTCTCCTGGGGGCATATTTTATGGCAGATACAATCTTTAGGATGCCTCGCTAAAAGCTACACGTGTTTATCAGCGTATATAAGCCTCTGCCCCTTCGCCCCCGCCCGTCATTCTCTCTCGTATCTCGCCACCTCACTCTCTTCCGTCTCCGACACCCGTAAGTTTCTTCCTTTTTAACGGCTCCCGTGCCCTTCGATGCTGTAATTTCTTCTTTCGCTGGTAATTTCCACCGCAGTTTACATCCGCCCCTATCTTATCGTTCGTGGATTTATTAATCGAAAATTTCGCGCATTTCCTTCTTACTAACATATTTACTTTTGGCGAACTTTTTTTTGATAAAATTAATTTTTGTCGATAAATGCTGCAAAGAATTTGAACGTTACGTATGTAAATAAAGTTATTATAAAAATATTGACAATTAAAAATATTATTTTATGATACAAAAAAATAATTTTGTAACAATTAATTATTTTAATATTTCACAACCTGAAAAAAATGCCTTAATCTTTATTTATACACATTAAATAGAGATATAAGAAACACTTAAAAATAAATAAACAAATTTGCTTGTAATATGTATAAAATTTTATTACAATACACTTAATATTTTGTTTATTTACAGTCTCCTAATAAGATTTCATAATATCGCTAAATTATAAAAGAGTGAAAACATTTACACCATATAAAATTTCTTAGATTACTTTACAAGATATAGAGGTGTAGTTCCCATATCTGCGATTAGGAAATTTCAATCGCTTATCTTCTTTGTGAGCCCGTATCGTGTGGGATGAGTACATGAGGGCACCTGCATAACGAAGGTCGCTCGTATACTAGCTTATCTGCCGGTTGTGATGATACCTTCGTTCACAATGATGCACACTTACTCATCTCTCGTACCCCGAATCATTCCCGATACCTCCTGAGGCGTCGCAGTCGAGATCGGACCCCGGTAGCCGCGCGCGCTTCTGATATATTATTTTCTCTCGTTCTACTGAGAGAGAAAGATGTCTACGTTCTCGGTCAACGGTACTTATCAAATTCTCCAATATCAATTATGCCAATTTTCCTAATTCATCCGCGAGTCGTGTTCTTAATAACGACTGGTATATTAAGCTCAACCGCAATTTACGAACATATGCTGGTTACGACATTTAAATCCATTTATTCTTTCGCTCCTTTAATATGTAATATTTAATATGCAATGACCAAGAACAGACGAAAGAACAAGTATTTGTTCTCTCAAAATTATATTTCTATATTATATTATTTTTAATATCATATTATTTATCTCTTTATTTTTAATTGTGTGATTTTATCTCAAATAATATTGCATTTGATTTACTGAAATTGTGGTTTCATTAAAGTTCTTCTGAAGTAATTATAAAATTAATTACTATCCAGATCAACAAAAAATATTTTTACAGATGTATCATTACTTTTGTCTTGCTCTTGTGTGTGCGATACTTGATTATAAAATATTAATAATCTTCGAAAAAATAAAAGGTCCGATCGCGGTTGCAATTTTCACATTTTTCGAACGCGTAATAGATTCATAATAGTTCTTGTCATATTTTTCTTTCCATTCGACTCGCTCGATGTTATTTATGATCCCGTTTGATCGAGAACTATATCGAATAGCGAAAAAAAAAAATGATGAATTTTCATCGGCTATATAATTCACGAGAGAAACCGCCACCTGTGCGAAAGTGGCATGCCACGTTATTGCATTTAATAACTTTTACAGAACAGTACCCGATATCGTCTCGACCACTGCCCGTGTAAAACGGTACGATAATAATAATAATATTAATCGATTATTGCGCTAAATGATAGTTTGCGCGTTACGATGCTGAAAAAGCGGGATAATAATCACGTGCCCGTGCGTAAAGAAGAATGAGTATTGTACAGGTAACAATCTTTTACGACACGTTCTGGCGTCATATTTACAATTTACTCGCTCTGAAACGGCGGTGAATCAATCATTGTACGATCGCGTACATAGTCATACACGTACGAAAGAGATGCGGAACAGTAATCACGGTGGCAAAGTGAAGGCAGTTTTTTTTTAACCGATGTTTTTGAACGCAGAGGACACGTGGACATGATAAATAAATGAATACCTATATACTTCTTTTTTAATGATATCCGTTTATTAGATTCCACATCTTCCATTTTTTTTTCAATATTCGTTTCGATATCGGCGCGAGGTGTGAGTTCGAAGACTGTTTCTCCTACAACTCTTTTTAATTTCATCTGTCTGTTATTAAAACTCGTATTTGTGAACTTTAGGACACCCCGTCGAGATGCTCGCTGATGTAGCACAAGAGGAGACGTCAGAATGGCGTTGAAATAAAAATCGAAGATCCACGCGCGACCAGCGGCAGATAAAAACGAAGAGGCTGGCCGTGGTGAAGCGCTTGAATTTGCATATTCAACGCCCGGCCGCGTGTTACAACAATAAAATGCCGCTAAACACGTGTTTCGCGGTACGATACAGCCTGTCTCTCGGCACTCGGTACCATCGGGTCGTGCCTCTTTTCGCGAACAGGTAACACGGCCATAATCGCAAATTACCCGGGACTTTGAATGTGTATACGTCCTCGTGATTACACGTTCCTCGTTTACATTTTCGTTCGATACGGAAGTAACGCAAATTGGCTCGCTCGAAAGGTCTCGCGTGAAAGTTCTAGTTTGATAGTGAAATGACGGGTGAATACGCGGTGTGTACGCGAAAGTTCCTTGCAGCTATTTACATACGTGACGAATAATAATACCTTTTTGATTCGCTATCGCAAGTATTCTTTAATATCGCTCTCCTGATTTACATTTTCTTTTTGAACATAGTTCTACCAGAAATTTCCACAGGAAAATATTTTTTGAATATAGGAAAGAAAATTATCATTTTTCATGGCAATTTTAACTTTCAAAATAATATTTTTTCATAATTATAAGAAATTTTAAATTGTAACTCTAAAAAGAATATTTTTATTTAGCGAATAATTTTAATACTTTAATAGAATATTATTAAAAGAATATTTTTAATATTTTTTTTACTTAACACACTTTATTATTCTACAGTACATATATTGTATGGTTATGAAAATTGAATGGTTATTAATTTTAATTTTTACAAGAGGTTTATTTCGAAAAATGTAAGTTTTGTAACGTAAGTATTAGAACAATATTTAATTTGAAATAAAAAAAAAAAATTTACAGCACGTCTTGTAGCACTGTTATAAACATTGTAAATTACATAAAATTTTATTATCATTTTTTTAAAATTTATTTTTTTAAATAGAATAATTAATAATTAATATATTAAAAATTTTAAAATTATTTTGCTCGAGAAAGAAACATCAATCAAAAATAATGGAAAGTTAGTTGTTCGCATAGTTCACATAAAGGACATGGATTGCAACTCACGCTATACAGCTACAGTCACGCACGGCGGCGTGCGTGCGTTCCTTCATTCGTACGTGCATGCGTGGGCGCGAGCGATTGTCTGTCCATGTCTCTTTTTGCGCCTAGATCGCTCACGGCAAAAATGAAAATAGCTCGACTCGCTCGCGGCTATAAGAGACAGTTGGCGGGCCATGTACATAATATAGGCCTGGGCGCGCGAAAGGGCGGACAAGTCGCGTGCGTGTTGCGTCGAACACGTCGCTTAATTCCACCACTGATTTACGTACTGATTTACGTACTGCCGCGTGTCACACGACGCCGCATATATAGGTACGCACGACGGCTTTATGCGTCGCCAATTTTGTTCCGCGCGCCAAATGTCACGCAGACACACGGACAAGCCACGCCAATGCGCGGCTCTCTCAAAAGTGTCGTAATCTTAATTAAAAACAGATTGAAGCATGTGCGAAAAGAGCTTCTCATTATGTGACTGCGACGAGATTGATAAACAGAATCAGCTGTCAATCTGAGCAGGTGGTGTTACGAGCTTATTTTGAGCATTATTCTTTTACGAGTCACTGTCACTTTATCGCTTCTTATCGCTTCAATCTTGCGAAGAAAGTATGACTTTTTAGCGAAGTTTATGCGAGAAGTTATAATTATTTTAATGCGTTATATAAAACACCTGGTCTTCTGTATAATTTGCCTTTTGAGAAAAATTAATTCGCCGACACTGGCATTCGGGTATTTCTTTTTTTGCGGACGACCAAGATATTGCGGACTCGAGAAGGAGCGAATGACAGATTTTGCCGCACCCTATCAGTATCGAGATTACATGTATTGTCACGCCGATTGGCGTTGCGTAGTTATGCCAAGTTTATACGTCTATCGCTATAACAGGCACGACACGACCGACACGTCAAAGAGAGACTCGATATAGTCGCTCCCCTCGCAGCAAAACGCTGCAGGCACATGGGCGGCACGGATTCAACGGGAAACCGGGCCCACCGGCATTTTGAAACCGGTCCCCGCGATAGGTCCGGAATGACACCTACGCCCTAACATGCGGCTGGCGAAATCGATCGAAGCGCAGCGAATTTTGTTGACATGCCGATTTCCATGTCTAATCGGCACGTGTCGATTTCTGAGGATTTCTCAATAGGCGTGAGATAATTGAGGTCTTGCGTTTCAGACGTAACATGCCGATAAATTTAAGAATTTTTTAAATAATATTTATTTAAAGATAATTTTTATTTGTAACATTAAATGAAAGATTATGAAAAAGAAATTTTATATACGTATATTGATATTGAGAAAGATTGAAAGAAAGATTGGTCGAGCATTCATATATATAAATAAAATCGAATGGAAAAAAGCAGATGAAATTTTAGGATGATTTAATTTTTGCATTTAACTCTGAAATTTCTTTCTAATGATATTACATTAATTTAAAACGAAATCTCAACGCAATCGATGAGACGCAAAGTTCTTTTTAATGTACATACATAACTTTCGTTGAAAAGCTTAATTACTTTGTTATATATCAGATTGAATATATAATTCTTATCTTTCGCGATCACGAGACCGAGACTAAAGGATTTGAAGAGTGGAAGGTTGCGTTTCGTGGGAATCGATTCAACGTTATACGATCGTCGTTAATTCCCGAGCAAGCTTCGTGAATGTGATATTAATCCGGCAATCGGTCCCGAAGAGAACGACACGATCCAGTGCGTTTTTTCTTATTTCAAATGAGACCCAAAAACATCTTAATCCGACGTAAGAATGGGCGCTGTGACGGCTCCTACATTCAGCTGCATCCAGAGAGAATGTAACCGATACACTCTTGCTCCTCTCTACAATCGGTAAATCCTCGACTCGTTGTCGACTCCTCGTCATTTCTCGGCGTCTGTAACTGATATCTCGTTGTCGTCACTGATATCATATTCGTGCAAAAAAAATATGTCATAAATCCTAAAGAAAGGATGATAAAGTCATTTAATATTCTGTTAAAAGAATTATTTTTTCTAGGAAAAATAGAAATTATGGTGATCTTGACTGTGTTTTTATAAATTATACATCGAATTTGACAGTTAATTAATCGATCAGATTTAAATTTTTATTTAAAAAAAATGACACATTTTTTTATAAATAAAATTTGTATAATACAATTCTAATTCTAATGTTAAGATTGAACGCTTACGTGTTCTTACGTGCATTATCATAAGAATCATTTGCTTATTCATTCTCGCGCATTATCGTAAAAGACACGCGTTGGAAGAGATAAGAAATGGCAATATAAGTTTAGCTTTGCGCGATTCAATTGAAGCATGTTGCTGTACAGAGGCTATTGTGTTTTTCTCATAATCTGCGATTCAATGAATTTGCACGAATAAGTTAGGAGTAGCAAACAACGTTGATTTTTTTGTATATTATAAGACCTGATATTTTTCTCTTCTCTTGCTTTCTTGTTCTCTTTTCAAGTTCAAAGTCAAAATTATTATGCCATTTATGTCTATGCGCAGGCGAACAAATCTTCTTCCTTTATTCCACTCATCTTGTGTGTTTGTTATTGATTAAAAATTGACATTAGAATTTCAGAACATATTTTGAATTTTTGAATCAGCCACTTGTCAGATCATTGTCTTTGACTATCGCTGAAACTGTCGGATCAAGGAGTTTTTCTCGGTTAAACGCAGCGCCGGATAAGGCGGCTGTAGCTTTTCACCTCCGCCTTAAACGGGATAATTAACCGTCTCTGCTCACTTAACGGTAAAGTACAATATTTCAGGCCGACGCGCTGCGGCATACCGTATATATTCTGTATCTGAAGGCAATGCGATCTCTCTCGCGCCGCCCCGTACGTTGCCCGCGCATTACGCACCTTGTAATTTTGTCCAATTAAAAGAGGCCGATAGCGCCGAGAGATGCGGCACTCGCCCTAGAGACCGCGAGCGTGTTCCTTTTAGCGCCGATAATTGCACCGAGCCCTCGCCGATCGAAGAAAATGCAGTACGCGCGCAGTAATCTAGGCGAGAACAACGGACATCGAAGTATATCTCGGAACCTAGATGAACGCGTCTGTAATCATGAATTTTTTTAGTCCACTTGACTTGTTTAATTGGAAATATTTTTAAGACAAACAGCGAAGGCGCAGACTTTTTCGTACAATAAAGATTATTTCATTCAAGATTTATTAATTATGAATTTAATATTTCATCTGTAGTGTATTATAGATATAAATAATACATATAAAATAATATTTATTTTATTTTTCTAATATTACATATAATAATATATTTTATATATACAATATTATATGTATGTATAATTCGATTATAAAAAAAATTAACATTAATTTTTGAGAATCAAAGAAGACTCACAGGTTTGTCCTCATTTACATGAGCAGTAGCTGCGTATCGTGTCGATTAAAAAATAAAGTAATGATATAGTCGTTAAAGCATTACGGCCGCGCATATAAAATTCGAATAATCTCATAAATTATTATAAATTGGGATCGCAATAAGTGATTCCTAGCCCGACAACAAAGTTGCAACGAAAATTATCTCCCTTACGCGCAGCGTAAAGCGCACCTGCTTCTTTCTTGCACGCACCACACAGTGCGCACCGTCTTGCGCGATAAGAGAATCCAATTTAAACGACAGTCTTATAATTTTATGTGGAGCGAACAAGCAATAAAATTCATTTTTGCTGAAGCTCGATCGAGCGAGTGTGCTCGTGCCCTATAGTTAGCCAGATAGAATCATCAAAATTCAAAAGTTATATGATAATTTTAATCGTGCAGGCACACGCTCATTAACGTCTGCGGCATAATAATAATAATAATAATAATAATAATAATAATAATAATAATGTAGCGGGTAACAAGATAATAATATATAGCAACACTGTATCCGGTAGAATGTGTTGTCAGAGCTTTTCCTGTCGATAGTGTCTATTATATTGAACAAAGATTATGTGACAATTGTTCTTTTATTCTCTCACATCATTATTTTTATAAATATATGTTATTATATTCTGAGCATTTAAATGTTATATATATTATAATTGAAATATGATTTGTTGAAAACTCACACGGAGAAAAATATAAATTTGCATTGCATTGTTTTTCAAGACGAATTTTACGTGATTCTTGCGATAAATATTTCGGTTAACGCGGAATTAGGACACGAGCTCACTTAGTGCTCATTAATAATGCGATTATTAGGCGCGGTGCCAGCGAGGCTTTAACTATTTAGATCTTAACCTAATTGGCATGTAACAATCAGCTGTGTTCCGCGAGCCTTTACTGCATTTATCTTCTTCCTGGTGATGCCATAATTCCGCTCTATTTTTATTTTTACGTGAAGATCACGCTCGTTGAATTTTTATTTTTCGTCAACAACTTTGACTTGTTGATACGAACGCGTGTATCGAAATACATAAATATTACATTCGATAACTTTTATTGGAGAACTTGAAAGAAGGCTATGCCTTTTATGAAATAATTTAATTGTCATTTAATTATCATCATTAATTTAGAAAAGTCTTTTCTTATATTTTTTTAAATTTTTTTATAGTAACAGCTAAATTAATAACTAGCTCGCACAACAGAATAAAGTTACAAATTGTCATTGAGTGACAATAGAGATATAGGAAGTGTTTCTAATGATAATATTTTTCGAATGATAATACGATCTCGATAGATATTATTTATTAATTAATATACATTGTTAATAGACATTGTTTTATTAAATAATATTATTTCTTTTTATTTAAGATACGATATTTTATTTTTTGAGAGAAAAAAATAAACGGCGAAATATGGCGAAAGCAACGTGATGGAAAGGAGTTCGCGCATGATATATTCGCGTGGGTGGTAAGTTGAAACAGAATTTATGGATCAATGTTTTTAACGGTAGAGGCGAAAGGCAGGGCATACAGCAAGGAGAGGACAGGTAACATAAATCGCTCTTGGAAACTTTCATTGGACATAATTGGATCGTAGCCAATCGCGGCCGACTCGTCATCTCGACGGGCGAAAGTATTCTCTCCGTCAAAACTGAACGGTCGCCAAATGATGGACTTTCCGCGATTGAAAGTCTACAGGACAGGACGTCTCTCAGGAAGAGACGCGTGAAATCAGGACAAGCAATTTATGAAACGAAGAGAAAGGATATCGGCGATCGGGGAAACGGGCTGGTGTGCGATCAAGATCGATATCTTTCCTCGCGAATTAGATGTCGACGCGTTTCCGGCTGATGTTGCGATCGCCGTTAGCTATTCTCTCGCTGTCCTATCGATATAACGCGTCTTTTCTTCTCGCTGTTATTTTCTAATAAGATTAAAGAGAGCCGGTTATGTCGACGTGTGTACAGTCAGCACTGTAACAAACAGAGTGTAGCGTTTCCAATAATAACGATTGCAATATAACTAGACCACGGTCTAAGAGTGTAACGCTAAGCTATGAGGTTAAGCTGTTTTGAAATATCGAACAACCGGATAATTGCAATGACAGGTGGCTTTGCAAGTAAGATTAGAATTTTTATTCGTGAATTTTGTAAGTAAACGGTTATTGCTTGGCAGTTTGCATTGATTATCGAATGGATCAAGCAGTTCTGTAATTTTTATTTTTCAATAGATCCAAATGCAAATAAATATAAATATAAAATTTAAAAATTTATTTTTTGAATAATATGAAAAGAGAAAAATATAGTCATAAATATAATATATAAGAATATTTATGTAAAACGCAATAATCGACAATTTCAATAAACGAGTATTAAAAATGAGTATAAAAATCTCATAAAGTAATATTAACGTCTCTTTTTCAGATCACGTCGAAGCTTGTCGAATTTTTAATTTGCAAATTTATTAAGATTTCGCAGCCTATAGACATCATAAATGCGTTTCCAATCTCGTATCATTCGTCTAATAATCGGTTGATCGAATTACGAATCGCGTTGCAAGACGACTTGCACTAGTGCGAATGCAATGACGACGATTTGCATACAATCGCCTTGCACGACTTGACGTAGCATTTCTCGCAGTTTTAAACGCTACGTTTATGTCATGGATCAACTTCCTGAAGCCAGTGACATTTATTGCGCTAACTCATAGGATACAATGATTAGTCCCCTTTCAATCCCGAATTATTATTCTTCTTACGAAAATATCTGAGAAATTTATGCATGTTTCGTACATAAATGTTGTAAGATTGTATGTTTATGTATCATAACTAAAGAAAGAAATAAAATATATTTATTATTATCGATATCGGAAAGGAATTTTGCCTTATATTTGAGCATGGTCTTAAATTTTAGGCACATATATATATATATAAAATTCTAAGAATTAATTAATTAATATAATAAATGGCATACCTTTAATATATAAAATAAAATAAGTTTTCGAAAGAGTTCTCTCTCGGTAGTTACAAAGATAGCTATCGAAATTATAGCGGGGCCCAAATTGAACGTTACCTACATCGTAATAGATTTGAGTATCCCCCTTTTTTTTTCAAGATTGACCGTATCTTGACGGAGTTCACGTTCGGGGACCGTTACGCGAAGAAATGGCTATAAATCTGCTGGGTCGACATTGATTGCGTCCATAAATCGATCGACTTATTAAATCAATTAAATCGATTTATTAATTTTGACGCAGAAATCGCGCGGCACTGGCCACCATTTCTCCAGGGTGATTGATTTATCGGCCTTAATCAATTTCCACGCCGAAAGTTCCGCATGAATAAGTAATTTTTCTCCCTGCGTGGTCCACGGCTATTAGCACTCGTCCGAATACGGATATTATCCGGACGACTTTCGGCATCGTGATACAGAGCGTACTGCATTTTTCAAACATGAGAATCTCTCAAATGGTAGAAGAATTGTTACATTAATCTTCGAACACATAGCTTCGTAATGAAAAACAAGGACTGCAAGAATTGTTATCAGCGATTTTGATAAATTTAAAAAGTAGCTTAACGATTTACTTCGTCAAAAAAAAAAAAAAAAAATAATAATAAACGCGTGCATTCTGCAACAATTTGCTGTGCAACGATATCTAGATAATTATGAAGCAATGGATACGCAGGTATGATGCTGCATCAAAAATCACGTTGTCATATTTTTAAATAATTTTAATATTTTTTTCGTAGGTGTTTTTTTCCAAAGTTTGATGGATTGTATAATATTATTGTGTGGTCTAGCCGTAGATATTATCTTCTGATTTTATCGATGATCCCCGGACTATGTTTACACATATTATGCTTGTACATCTTAGTCACGATCTTTTATTGTCGCGAGATAACAACGGTATATAAAGCGCGGCAGCACCGATCGTATTCGAGGGTCTCGGCAATACATGTCGATGACTATCTGAATAGCACTCGACTGTCTTTGAGTGCTCCAATTTGTTTACTGACATGCGCGAGTATCACCTTGATAAAGACCTCCCGTCAGGATTAAGTGGCATTCAAAATTCTTAAGTCGCTTTCAATTTACGGATGGAGATTCATAGTCCTTTTTTCGGAACGCGTTTACAAAAATGATTTAGATTAAATCTTGACACATTAACATTTAATTTTTGATATGTTTGCATTAATGTTTTTGTAAAAATAATTTATATTATTACTTTTTTCGTAGATTTGAAAGTGTTCGGCTCCTAAGATTATCCTAATATTTTCATGCTTAAAAAATTGATTTTGATGATTTTCATTATTGAGAGAATGAATAATAATCAATGAATATATCACCCTACGATCACTGATGACATATCAAATTTAAGAAAATCAATATTGTAATAATCGGTAATTGCTAGATATATTATCTTCTTTATTTTAAAAATTATTGACATGATAATTAAAAAGCATTGTCATGAATAAAGGCACACATATCATTACAAATGAACATAATGATATTTTTACAAATGCCTTTTATTCAAAATTTGTTTTAATATGGAAAATTGCAAACTAAGGATATTATGCCTTTGGAATTAACGATTGCTGTGGATGTACCTTTATTCCTCGGACTCTGCCAACTCTGCGGGATGCCATGCCTCGAGTCAAACATTCCTGACACTTTGAAGTGACTGTCGGAACCAGAAATGGAAGGAGAAAGAAGGAGAAATAGAAGGAAACCGAGACTTAAACCGAGAAAATATCTAGAGTTCCGTAGTGATGAAAAGACACGTTCGTCATTGCCGCCCGATATTTGCGTACCATTGTCCAAAATCAACATCACGTAATAACGCGTTGGCCAAATGTAACGTAGAGTTCAGGTTCGCCAATTGGTATTCCCGCTTGGTACTAAAATAAGATTCGCGCGATGGTTTAATAAGCTACTATTTTACCTAGTAATGCATGATTTTAGTTATATTTTTTTCGTTCGCTATATTATTGCAGTAGCAAATTAGCGTCGTTTCACGCTCTGCGTGTTGAAAATATTTCGCGTGACGGAGGATGAATCTTACATGAGAACGCAATGCGGAAATTTCAAGAGGACCTCCGCTCTGGTTTCTCTCCACACGTCACTTTAGCCAGCGTATTCCTTGATTCCCTTAGTAAACTTCTTATAAGATTGTGGCATTTTGATGTCGAAATAACATTAAGAAATAACGGCTCTTCAGAAATACCACGCAACAATGAACATATATTTATCTTTGTGAAATATTTTTGACCTCACAATGCGAATCTTGTTAAATTTTTTATCAAAATAATGTTAAAATAAAATAAATGTCTGCTTCGTATTTTTTACATATAAAATTTTCATGAAATTTGGTTCAAGATATGTCAATTGAAAATAGATTTTAATATAATATTATAATTTTTTATTATTATATCATAATTTTTATTTTAAATATAATTAAAATTTTTATAAGATATAATATATCTGAATATTTAAAATCATCAAAATATTCAAATATTTTATTGCTTACATAAATAATGAAATTTTGATTTCATTGAAGATTATTTCTTTGAAATAATTATTTCAATTGATTAGTTAAAGTTTTTAATAAAAAATATATATTTGTATTCGTAAAAAAATTGAAATATTTTAAATAAGATTAGAATTAATATACAAATGAATTATTACATTTTATACACACATTGACTATTTATAATTTAGTGGAGGAGAAACAGCTTATGTGAATATTTTTATTTCTTATTTTAAATATTATTTTCTGTCCATCTCTGCTTATATGCTACTGTAAAATATACGCATGTAGCAGAGCGTGAAAACTAATTCATGCAGTTTCAGTTTCAGCCGTTAGGCAAGGAAGAATTACGGAGGCAGACGAAGAAATCACGCGAGCAGGATCGACGATGTGCCAGTACGTGCGAAAAGTCGTCTACGATGGCGTCTCGGCCGTTACTGGCCAACGGTTGAGGAAATAAGAATGCATCAGTTGCAATCTGTGACGGAAATAGTAGCCAGACTACAGACGAAGTCTCGTTGTACGATATTTTAAGTGATATCAAGTTATTAATACTACGCGGTAGATATCCTGTGCCTAAATATATTTTTGGCGTGAATCCAAGTCATCTCTGGCCGGTTTTATTGCGAATAGAGGAGGGAGAATAATGTTTTACCCGATAATTGGAAACTGTGTGGATTTCTCGCGTGGCCTCTCGGTGTATCGTACTTGATAGCTTTAATTTGGCCTCTCGTCGATGTGTATAACACGTATCTCGCTTTTTGCAATACATTACATGTTTTAGTTATTTTTCAAAAAACGTAAAGATATTCAAATTGTATTTCAACATGTTGCTCCAAGTTAAATAATATTTTTTTTTGGCGGCCTCTTTTTTATTTTTTTTTTGTCTTTTGTACTTTTTTGCAAAGTATTATTACCATGATTTTATTTCAAAAATTAATAAGTTGATTAAATAAAAATTTATTATTTTTGACACACGAGACAAAATCTATGTATAATGATACATTAAACTACAAATTATGTATTTATTACACAAGCTATATTAAAAATAAGATTGACAATTAAATAAAGAATAACACGAGCTATAATATAAAATTAAATATACATTGATGCATATATTTTTTGCTAAAAGAAAGACATCATACATCTTAACTAAATGCAAAAGCCTACGAACACATCATATCCCTTCATTTACACAATTATTTAAATGATCAATCAGATATTTATCGGAATGCTGATCAATCCTTTGTAATTAAACGAGAGAGAAAGGTTATATCCTGTGAGAAGGAGAAGGTCAATGGTCTATCAAAAGACGGTCGAAGAACCCTCTTGCGACAGCTTAGGTGGTGGGAGGGTTGGTAGTTAGTAGCCGAAGAAGCATCTGTTAGCGCCAGGCATTCACATGTAAATCAAGCACCACTAAGAAAAATAAACAATTGGAAACAAGCGTTCAAGACGAACCTGACGTACGGGAAGATGCGCAAGCAAGTTTCTGCTTGGAAAAAAGGACAAGACGAGGAAGATCCGACGTTGAGTATAACACTTTAGAGAAAAGGGTGCGTATGAATTAAAATGTTTGCAACATCATTGTCATTCGATCCATCTGATTTCTTTGAATCGTTTCCATATCGAAAAAGTCGTATCATAGTAATGTCAGTCTGTTATCTAAGATGTTGCATTTCTTTTGTTTTGCAAAAGACAATTTATTGGATTTATATTCGGCGATGATTTCGAGTAACGCTAAATGTTTTATTATACGTGCATGAATATCGGTCAAGTTGAATAATTTCCAATCCGCGGTTTGGATGCTTTTCAACACGACATTATACGAGACTTATTATAAAGGTACTTGAAGGAATCTGTACCATAGTACTCGATTTAAGAATTTGTAATCACTTTTTCTCACGTAAAAATTTGAATTTGAAATAAGTTTCTTGAGTATTTTATTATTATAGATTGTACTAGTAAATTGAAATACTCATATTTTATTGTGTCAAGAGCAATCTCGATAGCTTAATAACCAAGTCACGTAGCAAATAGCAGTCGAGGAAAAAGATTAAACGCTCGCCGAAATCGGACTCTAATTACCTGAAGAGTAAGGTCACCGCATTAAACTACCTCTCTACAACCGCGCATATATCGGGGGGGTTCGGTGAACCCACATGCTATCAATCTTGAGACGTAATCGTCGACGTTTCATTAGAGCGGCACAATGTAGCTGCGCGTGAACAATTTTCGTTCGCGTTCTTCTCTCTCGTACAAATATAACGGAGCGGCACTTAATTCACACACAACATAATTCGTATCCTCCTAATTTCGACTTCTCATTATTTATTCTTGCCGTGTTTCCAAATAAAGCGCAGCATGCCGTCCGCACTTCCCGTATAGTTTGGCGGCAATTTTGTATTTTCTCTCATTAAATCGACATCATTATTGGGAAGGAAAGAGAGAGAGAGAGAGAGAGAGCAAGCACTTTAAAAAAGCAAAAAAAAAAGCGAGAGGAAAAGATAGATCGAGTTGGTAATTGCAGGTGTAATATGTCCTTCGTTACGGACAATTTATTCGTTTCTTAGATTGCGATCTGCTCGAATACTTCAGGTCTTATCTTCGTTCCAGCTTGCTTTTACGCTTTTTCCTTGTTTAGCGCTTCGATATTGAGGCCGATTGCGTTGCGACAAACAAATTGATATTACATATATAGTAGCCAAGAAACAGCTGGTCTTTACACCTTCATGTTCTTCTCATGCGATTGTATTTTAATAACACTAAATCTTTGTTACTTGTAGATAATTTTAAAGATTTTTTATTCATCTGTCGGATAAATTTCGATAAAATGAAAAGTTGTAGTTTATAGATAATTATATATATATTTTTCTCTTTAAAATATTATCTTTTGTATATTTTAAGTTATTACTAACTTTGAAGTTTTATAGTAACGTCAACCGCAAGTAAAGGTATCAATTTTGTCGAGTCGCGACTTAATAAAATATCAAGAAGGTCTTTTCTCTTTCACTTTCTTTCTCTTTCTCTCTCTCTCTCTCTCACGGCAAATCCTTTTCATCTAAACTACCGGGTATGAGATTAAAGCGAGTTCATTGAGAATTCTTGAATCACGTTTGCCCCATTCCCGAGAGGCACTTGCGCCCACCAATTACGAGAGAAGCTGCTTTCATCTACGGTTCTTCCCGTACTCTCCTTCCTCATTTCTTCCTTACACCGCGAAGGTCACGAAGATATGCGCTCGAGCTCAGTTATGGGCTTGGGAAACAACAAGAACGAAGGGAGACGACGGTGGGAGGCATCTGGGCATCTGAACTTTGACCTAAACTTCTTCACACCGCGACCCGGGAAAGGGAGAGATCGTATATTATTTTCTTTTTTATTAATCCCGCGTGAAAAGTCAACAATTATTGTAATCGAGAACATTTTAAACATAAGTTTCATTTTGGAACTTTGTAACATTACGCTATACTTTGTTTATTACGTTATTATAAGGCTGCGAAAATCCATTCATTAAGGCTCTCAAATTTTCAAGTAAGTGTATAAAATTTATACGTTTTTTTTTTTCGAGCCAAATTTGATTCCAATATTTGCAAAAATATCAAACATTGTACGTGTGTGTGTGTTTATGTGTGTACTTATGTGTAGAGAATATTTTGAAGAAGTTACTATGTATAAAACTTGGCATAAATATCGGTATAAATATAAATATCAGTTATAAGCGATGAAGAGAGTGGAGTGGAGATGGAAAATGACGTTGACCTAATTTCAGATTAGTAACTGTCGCACGAAGAGAGAGAGAGAGAGAGAGAGAGAGAGAGAGAGAGAGAGAGGGAGTGTTTCATTTGATTTGTGTCACAGCACCACGAAGACAAGTTGTCCAAACAGTTCAGCTTTTGCTATGTTGTAGATCGCATCTTAATTAGGGTATAAACTCAATAACTTGGCTCGATATTAACGAGAATTACTATATATTAACAGAATGCTAATTATAAATCCAATGTTATTAGTTAATATATATTTTTCATTAAGCATTTTGCTAAAGACATATTTTTATAAAAATTTTAGATATTAGAATATTATAGGGTATTTTAGTAAGTTTACAGTTTTATGAAGTGTGTCATGTTACATATTTGTTTTATTTTTGCCATTCGAAATATTAACATATATTTATTGTTTTTATTATAAGATTTTATCGACATTCGTGTCAAGTAAATTAATTGCCTAATAGATTTACACAAGAAATTTATCTAATAATCGGCCATTACAAGTTTATGAATCATAAAAATAACATTTAAGAACATTTAATTTGCATATAAATGCAAAAAGAAAAAAAAACTGCTAAAAAATGCATATTTTATTTTGGGTTATTCATTCTCATGAACAACTTTCTTACACATGCATCCATCAAACTCATATAATAAAAAACAATCAATTTTTCTCTGGAAAGCCGTCTTAAACATTAATTTTTACAGTCGAAGGAAATCGTGGGTGTATGAAAGAAACGAGGAGCAGCGCGGGGAGAGATGGGAGGAGAAGGACGAAGGTGGGGGCGAGTATGTGCGCTTTTGCCCGTTACGAGAGAACGTGCGCCGGCTTTCGTGCCACGCCGAGATAAGTGGTGTATGATTTGGCGATGATTGATGGGGTCGTAGGTCAAAGTGATCAGCGGCGCTCCGGGCGCCTCGGCTCACCTGACTCCTCGGCGCGGATCTGGAAAGTCTGGAATACTGGGGGTTCTCCTGGCTTCTCCCGTGTAATACGCCTTAAGTCTTTAACCCTCTTTTGTCTCCCTCACGCGGGTTTTTATTGTTTTGATGCTGAATATCGGCATAAATTTAAATGCATCGGTAAAATTTCAGTGATATCGAGCGAGTATAAAATATATCAATATGATAAAAAAATAAATTATATCATTTATAGATAATAAAGGAAAATATTGCGGATATGTATTTATATGTGTTTATCGTAATATATTCAAAGAGTTAATTATTTATTGATATTTGTAATAAAGGATAGGATTCGATAAAATGATGTTCGATACATCTTCGACGCCGCTGAACAGTTTTATTCGCCTCTAATGCGAGTTGTTTACGCATATTGACGAGAGAAATGACCTCCCAGCGAGAGAACAAGCAGAATAGAGGCTTATTTTCTATGAATTTTTTTTCGGTTCGGTGCGTTACGAAGCCTGCGCGAGCAATGTCGACCATCACATTAATTCGGGATAATCAATTTGGGCCTAATTGAGGATTACGATGAACCGCTCAGGGACCTCTCGAAACCTATTTTTCCTCGTCTCTTCCTCACCGTCGGAATGCAGACGACCGCGGCGTTAATAGATTAATTTATTATGTTAAAACCCTCAAAGACACCGCTCGATTTCGTAGCTCGACGACATATTATTATCGTGTCACGGCCATCGTTAAAAGAACTCCACGAAGAACTGCGAAACTTCCATCGATGGAATGTTAATTTCGTCGCGACGCATGTGTTCAGGTATGCATACGTAGTGCGGGAGACATCAGATTTATTTTATATATTCTTGTTTCAAAATTATAATTTTTTTCAAGAGATACAAATATATAACAGTAATTCTGATATTAATACACACAAATGATGATAATTAATAATATTAATTATAAATATTGAAGTGTTATTCAATATTAATAATAAAATAACATATGTAATTTTTTATGTTAATATTATTAAAAACCATGCGTAATAATATATCGTAAATGTTATTATGGATTAAAGGATGAACGAAATATAAAAAATAATTAAAATTGATATGTAATAATTAAAGATCCACATATAATCAAGAATAAGAATACATATTCACAATAAGAAGCACAACCAATAATTATTTTCCTAATTTATTGACATATTCAAATAACAATACATAATGAAATATATATTCACATTGTTTTCAGATTTAATGTATTTTTTTTCGCAATATTTTGAAATAATTTAAAATTTTTATTTCTTTGTCGCTTATATCATGATTTATTAATGGCTTATAAAATAGTACAAGATGTCCAAGACTATCTTTCTTTCAGATATCAATTATTATGCTACTTTTCGTGTGTTTATCAGAGGCGCGTGAAAGCTTCCGCGAAAGCTCGATTTATATGTAGCGCATTTCTCTCTCCCATGATCCCCGAGAGAAATCGCGAGAGACCCTTAACTCTCAACACCATAAATTCAAGCCGTGTAGCGTCATTAGCACCGAATAACGAGGCTTGTGTTATGGTTGCTCCAGCTGGAGTCCCGATCGCCGGTTCGAAATAACGAAAACGACTCAACCACGTCACATTCCTGGAGATCCCGAAATAAAAGCCTCCTAAATGCGGCTCATTTGCACGGAGATTCCGGTATACGTCATGCAAAAATTTGTTATTATTTTCATAATTTTCTCATATATTTACAATCGTTTATTACAATTTTTGAAAATTGTATATAAAACATTATTTAAATAATTACTCGAACACATTTATACATATCGTATACTGATGCACTTTTTATGGAAAATCATTTTACATTACTATCACAAACTTTTTTAATAATAAAATCTTGTCTAATTCTAAGATAAGCATCTTTGAAAAAAAAAAATATGTGTGTATATATACATATTTTCAAAAAATGTGAATGTTGTTATCGAATCCTATCCTTTATTACCTTGTATAATAAGATAGGTGACTCATGTTTATATAAAAACATTGCTTGTGATTTCGCGAAATTTATTTTCACTCTTTGGCTTTCGCAAGTATATTATTTTATATGTTATATTTTACATAATTTAAAACTAGATCAAACCACATGTTCGTAGCTGTCTTCCTTCTCTTCTGTCGTTCTCTTTGCTGAAGCTTTCGCCCTTTTTATGTACAGTCAAGTTGGGAGAGACTGAAAATTTATCGATGATTAAAATGCAGCAAGAAGCTAATTTTGAGATAAATAGAAAATTAGTAATGTTGCTAAAAGAAATAATTTTTTGCTTTCCATATCTATTTAATTCAATAAAAATTATATTTGGAGAAAATTATTTATAATAATGTTTATACATATATAAATAAAATAATAATAGTAATTAATAACTAAGATAAAACAGCTGAAATATATGAGCATAATGCGCGCTGTATAGTAATTGTTTGTGAAAATGTGTATGCGTTTTTAAGGCTGTCTGTCATATGTCTAGATAAGCAAAAATACTTTAATGTAGAGATCGTGCATGTTAGAACGCGAAGGACGATGATGCAGCAAGAATGAGTCGATCCCGTCTCGTCATCTATTCATATCGATCTATGACATGACAAGAGTTCTATGGAAATTTATTTATCTTATGATCGTCGGCGAGTGACAACACCCACGTACTCACGTACTCCTTTATTTATGCCCGTAGTAGCTGCGCGTTTGTAATGCATAATGCACTTTCTTATCGCACAGAACATCGCTTTGTAAGCTTTGACAACAGTTTCTCTCACGCTCTTATAACAATTAAAAAGGTAAAATTATCATTATATATTCTAATTATTTTTAACTTTAATTTTAATCTACAAACACAATGGGGGGATGATTAATCCAATGATTAATTGGAAAAACAAGTTATGGAAAAACATTTTTATTATGCTAACGATTCTTCTGTTTGCGACTAACAAAATTACGGATACGAAGAGTAATTTGGATTTAATTTGAGAGAAATTTCTCGATTGGTTTAACGACGGCAATAATCAAGAAGAGACTCGCGTTGCGCTCATTATATCGATGCTCCATATTTGTCCGCCTTCATCAAGTACACAGATTGCGACACCGAAATCGTGCAATTACCCGCTCATAAACGAGAGACAGTAAAGAAAATTATGCGCCTGGTCAATAAAAAGCACTGTCAATGACACACGACCGCCGACAAAAAGCGTTAATGGTCCCCGCGCAAGACCCGCAAGCGTAATAATACAGGGTGTTCGTCATTATTAGGAGCAAACACGAGAAGCTCCAAGCTTGGCGATGAGATCAAAAAGTAACTCGGTCAATCGCTACTTGAGGATTCTTGTACGAAATAAAAATGATATTTTAAACATCTTTATTGCATTTTTTATAGCATTATTACCGTCCATTTCTCCTCGAGAAAACGTCGACTTGTATTTTTCTACTTTGAAGAATTTGGATAATTTACGAATTTTATTAGCAACCATTAACTTTATTAATTTCTTAATTGGAAAATAATTAACAATGTTATTACAAGCTATCCAGTTCTATCTGATTATTAAAAAATATATGATGTTAAATTAATGATAAGAGGGAAAATATTTTAAATAAAAAAATTATCATTAAATTGAAGTTATAATTAGTGCTACAATGATTATCAATTGGAATAATAATAATATTATTTTGTCAGTAAAAAGCTAATTAAAGCAAAAGACAGGTAAATAAAAAAAAATTACATTAGTCGTAGTTGTGTGAATTGAAAATAAAATTTAACGTTTAAATTGAAACGACAGAGTATTTCGCGATGTCTCTTCTTGTGTCGGGCCCGATAATCGTTTATGCAGGCTTGATTTCCACATCGTTGTTAAAATCTCTCGCTCGCTCATCCAATTAATTGTGCGCGAAATACTTTGGCGATCAATGTGCGCGATGGCATACCGCGAATGGTGAACAGTCGCGGGTTGTTTTCCACATCGAAGGCTATTACGTGCTTACCGGCTTATACCGATCGCGGCAAAGATTATGCCGAGACGCTTTTGCCATCTCGAGTCGGCACTCACGGACTGCCATTGCAGATCGATGATAACTGCATATGCGGATTCCGTCAGAATTAATTAAGCAAGAATCAGTGAAATCTTACAGGAGAGTGCAAAAGGAAATGGGGATGAAGTAATTTTTATTCATATAAAAGCTGGCATAGAAACCGCTGCAATCTCTCGATTAATTTACATTTTGATTTCATAGATATGTAAAGATATTCATTTTATGGAATGCGTCATTTCGTATAAAAGCACGCGAAATTACAATGAAATCATGTTTTGATGCAGTTAGAGTCTATAATTATATTGCATATAAGTAAAGCACGCGCTATCAGTCAGTAGCTTCGAGAAATTAGCTTTCTTTACATTAAGACACCATCGTGTGGAAGCGCCTTAAGAGGGACAGACAGCACTCCGGCAGGTCAACAGAGCATATTTTGCATTCGCTGGGCATAAGCAGCATTAACTCCAAGAATAGTGCTAGCGTGGGCGGCTCTCCCACATGCCTTCTTACGCATTATACGCACTTTATATTGAAAGAAGCATACTTGATAAAAACAGGTAAGACACTCTACCGTAAAACAGAAAGGAACATGGATTCATGGCTTGTCTTACAAGAGAATCCTGTAAATTACTAACTAGCATCGTATTTTAAAATTAGAACAACCAATGATATCAGATGATCTAGAAATATCTTGTCACGAAATGTTAAAATTCTTTTGCTAAAGTATATCTTGAAAAATTAAAATAGAGAAGATAGAGAGAAAAAATTATTCTCTGTATCTATACACATAATTTCTTTGCATTTTTTTCGTGTCAGAAAATGACATATTTTCTTAATTTATTTCAATATATTTGAATATAATACTTTTACGAGAAAATTAGAAAAATATAATAAAAGATTCATATTTTTTACCTCAATTATTAAAGATAGAAATTATTACAATAATAAAGGAATCTTCACGATCAGTTTTTTCTGCAAAAATGTCCAGCAGAAAAATAATTAAAGAGCGATTACAGAATTAAAAATTACTGTGTAATTATAATCATAATATATCTACATTATTATTATAAAAATTTTATATACCAATGAAGGTTTGACCAGGATTAACGTATAAATTGCTCTCTTAATATTGATATTTCTTAAATACGCAACTTAAATTAATCGACGTTTAATAAGCAATCACTTAAGATGTATCAATCATTTTGTAATCGAGGAATACCTTTTTCGTAAACGAAGTGTCGCGCTTTTTTTGGAAAGAAAAGTAGTTCCCCTCGTCATTCTTCGTTAGCTTGTCAGATCGTCGGAGCGGTCGGCCTCGATTAGACCCACAGAATAAATTTCTGCGGAGTGTGGGAGCGAGGCGACCGAGGTCCTCGTCTCCAATTGACCCCACTTTGCTGCAAAACTCAAACGACTACGCGGGCAGATTTCAGTACGTATACGCGGGTGCATGCCTAGATTTTCGCAGATTACGCGCGGATTTCTTGCAGGTGAAGCACCGTAAATCGTGCCAATTAAATGGATTCTTCGAGCGCTTAACTTA
Source organism: Cataglyphis hispanica (assembly GCF_021464435.1). NCBI lineage: Eukaryota > Metazoa > Arthropoda > Insecta > Hymenoptera > Formicidae > Cataglyphis > Cataglyphis hispanica. The sequence continues at coordinate 3,295,643 of NC_065969.1, read as the reverse complement.
TCAGAAATTTATTTAAAATACTATGACACATTAACAATAGAGTATATACAAAATAATATCTTCTACATAAATAAAATTATGCAACAAAATTATAAAATTATAAAAATAATGTTATAATGTGAAAGAATTTTGTCATCTCCATTGACGTCATGCAAAAATTAAGATTGTTATCACTATCTTTTCCTCTCCATTCTATAAGATAACAAGTCAGTCTCGTTGCGCGCAAATATAATACTTAAATGGCGTAGTGGGTGGTGGTTTCGTGTGGACAAGTCTTTAAGCGTTAATTGAGACAAGAGCCGCGCGTTGGTGGTCTAAATTCTTCGTTATTCCGGGAAAGCTATTTTAAGAGAGGCGTATCTACGACAATTCGCCAAGTCCAAGGAAACGACGGGTGGACGATGACGTGCATTGATATGTAGGTTTCCACTATTTGCGATATTTTACTTTCTACTATATCTCACGGTTCATCGCGTGTGATCTGACATTCATGTCTTTTATATCTTTTATATATTTATTTCGCTTTTATGTGTTGCATGACAAGCTTAATATTTAAATAGTATTTATTTCTTTGTACGTTATATAAAAAAAACAATTTTGTTAACTTTTAATTTAACAAAATTCTGCAAAAAAAAGAAAAATTAGAATATGTGTTCTCATATATATGCTATCAATTATTTTAATGATTATTTATTGGTAAATTTTATGTCTTTTATATCCTACTTGTAACATATTAAATGCACGTATCAAATGTAATAATAAATATTTTTTATAAAAGCTGCATTAATAGAATCAATAAAAAAATCTATATTAAATAAAAAAATTAATCTTCATTTAAAAAATTTCAAATGTATATCGAAGGATTATTTATTATTTACGATAAATTTGTGCCGATTATTAATTCAATAAATCATAGTTAAATGGATATGCCCTCTTAGAATCGCCGTCTAGAGTTATTAGTGTCAGACGTGTTCAATATCATTTAGATTAATTCGAAATTGTCCAGCTCGGGCACCACTTCTCGATCGTGTCGGACGAAAAATGACGCCCACACGCGCAATGTCGCATCGTGTCTTAAGTGGTTTCAATGAAAAAAGAGCGTGTCCCAGTCCCGGGACCCGAGGTTCCCGACAGTTGCATTATAATTACTACAAATTGAATCGTTTAGCCGCTTTTAAGGTCGTGAGATAGCGCCCAGCAGGAATGGAAACGAATAAATCAGTCGCTGCATCCTTCCTTAATACGTGTGTGTGTGTGTGTGTGTGTATAAAGCAATGAATTTTTCGTAGATTATAATTGCCTTTGCAAAGAATACTTAGTTTATATGGACTGTTGAACGAAATTCGTAATCTGGATTACCTGCGTGTATATTCGAATCACAAAACACCCTTCATTGACAGGATCTCTTTTGGTATATTTTGATGATATTATTTGCATAAAGGGAGAACGAACATATGACAATATCAATCGCAAAAAATCTGATTAGCGAAAACAGAACTGTTAATGTATATCTACATAAATATAAAAGTGAAATGATTAAAATATCTGTAAATATAATAATATCTCACTTATGTATTAAATAAACATTTCTTACGTTTTTGCAATTATTATCCTTACGGAAAATTATTTCTTATAATATTCTATTCAAACAGCAATTTAATACGATTTTATAATAGTCTTTATTTGAAATGTGTTTACTATCACATGTATCTGGTGACGTTGCGCTTTTTGCGCGCGATCGATTTTACTTGGCATAGCTAGAAGAGAATTCACAATGTAAATATTCCTTTCGCTCGCGGCTGTCTCTCTCTCTCTCTCTCTCTCTCTCTCTTTTTCTCTTGCTGAGCGGAGGTGCAGTCATGAATATTCATGCCGGTAATGACGCGGATAATTGTGGTACGCGCGCGGATCTTAAAGAACTCCACACACAAGGAACTATATACCTATTCTCTCTTTCTCTTTCTCATCTCTCTTTCTCCATGCTTGCGCCTTCTTTGCATGCCCTCGGGACGGATGCCCGTGCGCGCGTAACTCGGTGGTTAATTCAACAACCATCGGCGGATTGGAAAACATGATTGCAATCACTCCATGGCACGGAGGTGAAAGAAAGCGAATAGGAGTGAGCGCGCGCGACTCTGGCGGATTATGCGGAAGGAATATTGAAGCGAGCGAGCGAGGGCCGATCTAAGGCAATAAAGATGCCATCATCCACGATTTGTTTCAATATTAACAAACTTCGTAGCTTAATTGACTTCATTCCGCGTACGATCGTAAATTATAGATAGGGAACGGTAGCGGCAGCGGCTTTCATCCAGTCAATTGACCGCGGGAAACTTTAATATTTACGTTTAAATGAATATAAAATTGATATAATAATGAATCAAGAAATTATGAAATATAATTCTATAATTTTAATACGCGAGCAAATTAAAAAGATTTTAAAATTATTGTTCCTATATTATTTTCATAGCGAATTTTATGTGATCGAAAATAAAGGATTTTAAAGATCCTGATAAATGAAACGAATTGGGAAAAAGTGCGAGAATGCAGCACTGCAAAGTGAAACGTTTCAGGCACCCACGCGACCAGCCAGTCCAGATGAACTGTTTGTGTGTTTCAGTAAATTTACGAGCGGGCCGCGGCCTCGCGCCACGGAGTCGTCGTATATTAGCGGCTGAAAGCCAGCAAATGAGATCCGGGAAACATTACAATTACCATCGCAAACAATATTCCGCGGCGCTCGGACCCGAGAAAACGGTTATTTACTGCCCATTATAGTCAAGGGACAACCGAGACGAGAGAAGAAGATACATAACGTGCGCGAACCGCCTCTCGACGACACGCGTCGTAGACAAGAGGGGAAAGAAACTTTGAAAATGCACTTCTCTATAATTCATAGGAAAGAACTTATGGCGTTATAGGAGTAATAAATAGAGAGAGAAAGAGAGAAAGAGATTATTACTACATTAAATATTTTTAAAAGATTATGAATTTTTTTTCAAAAATACATATTTGTTTATACGTATTAAATACTCTCAGTAATATGGTCGTACTTTAAATGTAGATTATCGAAAATATAAATATTTTGTATAAATAAAAAATTTTATTTTAAACATTATTTTTGATGAGAATAATAGAAAAAGAAAAAAAAAGAAACAAAGAAAAATTACAAAATTATCTATTAAATTTGTATCGTATTGATTTATTTTTAAAAAGTTTGCAAACTTTTTTAAAGCAGATATTATATTTTTTAACACAATTAATATTTTTAGAAGAAGAAACTATTGAGAAGAATAAAAAAATTAAGAAAAATAACGAAATACCATGAATTCGCGAATTTATGCTAAATTCTCTGTCATTTTAATATCATGCTGCTGCGGGAATAAATTTCTCCCAAGTTTTGAATCTCCCCTTCTCTCACACATAAACACAAAAACACCGACAAAAGTAATGAATGACATGATACTTCGCGAAACGTCAAATAAATCGTGGACCACGTCGCGGGGTCCTCATGCGAGCGACTATTTGCCGTCGGTTGCCACTTGGCAGTTTAGCACGTGGCACCGACAGTTAAGGAGAATTTTTCTCGAGTTGATCCACCGACTCACGCATTCCATTTGCCGCCTGAAAATAGAAACGCTCCATCAGCCTGTAGATCGTTTCGCAGCGTGCTGTAATACGTCATGCTTAGTCGCGGATTAGAAAAAGCACGTCAATGCAACTGGCTATTACATCGATGGCCAATGCAAACCTCTATAATATATGAATTCACGAGAAAGTTGCAACTATTATATGCAATAAGTAAATAAATGTAAATATACGTAGCGCATATACATGGCTATTCGTTTATTTCAATTTTAATCTATGTCGTAGGAATGACGCAAATCGAATGATGCAATAGAATGTACACGTATTAATTCTTTGGATTATCTGCAGAAAAAATGAAAATAAACTATTCTATTGATTTATTGATTAGTTCACTATTAGAAAACTTTATAAAATCGTACACTAATAATATATATTTAATTTTAAATACTATTTTTATGGAGTAATAATTAAAATAATTATTAAAACAAATTTTGAATTCTCTCTTAATGTAAGTTTAATTTTTTAAAAAGGTTGTGTTTGTTGAGCTTACACTATATAATTTCAAAAAAATTTAAAAATATGTTTATATCATTTATTCACAAAATATATAATTATGTATATTTATATATAAAAATCTGATTTCTTTTCGCTAATTTTTTTCTAATACTTTAATCTCGTAACTAACAGATAAATTAATAAACATCTAACATAACAAGAAAATCTTCTAAAAGATATATACACGATAATTATATATTTTATCAAAAGCAGCAGTTATCATGCACACACATAACTGCAATTATTCCTCTCTTTTCGTTATCTGATAGGACACCATTTAGACACAGAAATTTAGACCGCATTTAAAGCATTTTCTAAGTTTCACGGCAGAATTTATAACATATTTAGCGACCGGTACTGCGATAGAAAATGCGTGAGATAACGTCACGCGATTCGCGGTTGGCGAATACGCACGGCCTCTTATGCACATGTAACCCTCGTCGAAGATTTATACACGGAACATGTCGTTGTCACCATTGTGTGAGCATTAGGTAACACAGTTGGTGTGCTTCATCATCGCCAATATAAAGGAAATAAATAAGGATGAGCTAGGGGAGACCGCAACTGGAAGCTACGCTTGTCCTTTTCATCTTCACTGAAATGAAAATAAGAGAACAATGAGAATAGTGCAAAATGTAGTTTAAAATTAAATCAAGTAAAACGATTAAATAAAAGTTGTTTGGAAAAATTTTTCAGGACTATTGACTGGACAGACGTTTCATCAATAGATTATTTAGATTGTTTTATAAAATTTTAAATCGACTAACAATTTTGCGGATTATTTTTTATTTTTGGAAAACGCTACGACCCCTGATAATACCAAGCGGGTCCATATCACAAAGACGTGAACGACGCGAGGCAATCGAGCGGTGAATGAGGTCATACTTCCGATAATTCTAGCAACCGGATCAGTCTGATCTAGTTGCGAGAATGCGGTCGGCATCTAAATAAGACACAATCGTACCGAACAATCGCATACCGTCGCTGCTATATGTCGTGCAAGACTTTCTAGTGTCTTGACCGGCCTTGCTAGGACTACCGGCAATCAAATCGACCAGAGCTAAGCCGGACAGTCTCTCAGCTCCGTTCAACAACCTGTTGCTATCTGGCGCCACGTGTTCGTTGCTGCGCGATATATCGTCTAGCTAGAATGTCAGTCTTGAACGTACTATTACCAGAAAGGTAGATTTTTTTTTGCAAAATAGAAGTACTTCATACTTGCAATTTTCAAAGATAGAGCCACACAACACACACACACACACACACACACACACACACACACACACACACACACACACACACACACACACACACACAAATATATATATAAATGTTTATTGCTGTACTTTTCATATACTTAATACATTTTTAATCAATTTCTTAAACGTCAGAGATTTTATTTACTTTAAAAAAAAATTTTTGTTTTAAATTTTGAGACACAATATTATTGATAGATCATGATATGATATAAAGAGTATAAGAAGTCACATAGAAATTGTATATATACATATATATACACGCTACGTATTTATAATTTACATGTCACCGACATCGATGTCAGATTTCGGTGACTTCTCAAAGTGATAGCATGGCAATTGTACAGATATATTTCGGAGAGTAAAAGATTGTGGAGATAATACGTTAATTATTATAAAGTACTGTTTTGTGATTGATATTGAATTTTATCGTACAAGGTAAGTTATTAAAAATAAAACATAAATACATATTTTTTTTCAACATAATTAAAATATGTGTATAACACAATTTAAACGGCCTCGAAAGTACGACACATAATAATGTTATTTTTTAAATTATTATTTTGAGAGTTAATACTTATTTTATGTCACTATATTTCTATTATTCCTTTTCTTTGTATCAAACGAACTTCGAAACGATTTCAAGCATGTATTATCATATTATATATTAAAATCATATATATCAAAAAAATAATATAAAGAGTTTGTTTAAGATTTAAAATTGTATTTTATTTATATTAGACTTTTATTATACGCAGTGTATATATGTGCAAGTTTTAGGAACGTTTAGTATCGTTCACACATTTTTTTCGTATAATAAGAAGCTATAATAAATATTCTTCAAAGTTATATTAAATTGATTGTTATATGATATATGTTATATATTACGAACGAACCAGCCAATAACAAATAGCAATTTTCATCATTAAAAAGAATTGTTTATGCCATAAATAATATGTACAAAATGTTCGTTAATTGTTCAAATCGCGTTTCATTTAATTTATTTATATAAGAGATGACATAGCTAAGAAAATTTAATAAATTTTATTATTGGTTGTTCGTTTATTTAGATTTAGATATGTTCTCCTTGAGAAGACACAAATAGTCGGCAGTATGTGATAAATATACACTGACCTATTACATACTTCTACAATGCGTGACGAAAACATTCGAACGTTCTCTCGCACGAATATTTAACAAATAAAAACTAAAATAATATTATAATTTTTAAAAGAATTTTATTATAGAAGAGTAAATATCAAAAATGTACATATATATCAAAATTAAACATAATTATTTCTTCTTGCTATAACGACGCGATAGAAAAATTTACGTGCTGCATTTTGTTTGTATTTGTCTTTTTCTAATAGAAAAAATAATTTTATAGATACGTAAAAACAAAAATTGGCATGGAATTCCTAAAATTATTATTAAGCATCGATATAATTATCGCTGCAATGGCTATCTCACATAAAATTTTGCCAACTAAGACACAAACTGCAGTTGATTATGATTTATCGAATAATGTAAAACCGATACATTATAATATCAAATTAATATTACCCATCAAAGAAGATATATTCCGCGGTGAATCAAATATCAGCATCGAGATTTATGAGAAAACGCAACACATAAAACTGCATTCAGTAAACTTGATTATTATCAAACCCACATTGATTAAAAATATACAAAAATCTGAGAATAATATCGAAAATTTGGTTTACAAACCAATAAGATATTCATATGTTCATAAGACGAACACTTACATTATGCATTTTAGCGATATAATATTACCTGGAAATTATTCTTTAAAAATGAATTTCCTTGGTAAAGTATCTAATGATACCGAAGGCATCTTTAGAACTTCCTATAAAAATGAACAAGGAAACACAATGTAAGTAAATATATTAAATTAAATATTAAAATATTAAGAATACACTTTATACTCATATAAACACTATTCACATATATATAATTATATTCTTTACAAATTATTTTCTCACAATTCAATCACAATTTTAATATTTAAAGCATGCTTTTTGTTATTTAACAGATGGTTATTTGCAACATATCTGCGGACAACTGGTGCGCGATATTTATTTCCATGTTGGGATGAGCCGAAATTAAAGGCTGAATTCACGATTTCCGTGAAACATCCTCAAAAGTACTCGGCTTTGTCAAATATGCCGATACGAGAAAAACACAACGCTGAAAATAACATGATATGGACACATTTTATTACCACTCCTCCAATGCCTTCTCATTTCATAGCGATCGCGATAATCGGTTATAATAATGATTACATCTTAAGTCATGAAATTGATAAGAATATTGTTTTCGATAAATTCAATGTCACAGTATGGTTCAGAGAAGAAATACAATATAAAAAATTTATATGCAAATTACTTCAACGTTTCATTGAATATTTGGAACATGATTGGAATATGCTAAGTTTGAAAATAATTCCGAAAGTAGATTATGTTACAATTCCGGATTTCCCGGAACAAGCTATAGCAACTTGGGGACTCGTCCTTTATAGGTAATATATAGAATAATATAAAAATCTTTCTCTTTCTTTTCTATAAATAGACGAAATATTATTGTTTCCTTTTAAATTTTATCAAAATTCTTAAATATGACACATATTTACATTAATTTAAATTTAATAAAATAGTTTATTTAATGTATGTGCTTTACAAATCGTTAACAAAAATTAAGTTTAAGATTTTTTAACAGATATTAATAATTTTTAGAGAAGCAGATTTTTTCTATGAACCACGCGAGGAAAAGAGCCAATTAAACTTGGAGTCTTTAATAACATACAACATATTAGATGAATCTCTTAGTGATGTGCCATCTTGGTTGAAGGAAGGACTTGCTAGTTTTGTTATCGCAGATATCATTGATAAGGTTGCTTTATATTCTCAGCTCTAATTCACATACACATTAAAAATATGCTTGTTACAATCGTTATAAAATATAAAATTCTTAAATTTTTTATATTTTTTAATTTGTTAGGGTTAAAATGCTAACTGTTTAATTTTTTATAAATTTTAAAATATAATTTTTAAGTTTAAAAAAAGAAAATCAATTAGAAAACGCTTACGTTTAAAGTTAAGATAATAAAAAAAAAAAATGCAATTATTTCTCTTTACTCTTCCTCTACTTTTTCTTTAAAATTTGACAACAATATTAACGAGAAATAATTACATACATTATATACATTTAATTTATTTAATATATAAGCTACTATATTTTTTTTACTTTACTGACACAAAATAAGAAAAATATAAATTTTTTTTAAATAAGAACAAGCAATTGTTTAAAATATATATTGTTAATGCAAGTATCTTCTTTTAATTAAATATTTATTTGATAAAATAAAATTTTATTTTACTTATAACATTTTTTGTCTTTAGACGATGGGAACAAATGTTCGGAAAATGGAATGGTTCATAGTCCAAAATCAACATGAATCTCTCCGTTTAAATTTTTATTTCAATAAGAATCTTTTACAAACCAGCAGGTCACTTGATGTTAATTCGCTTCCTTCTTTTCTTCGTTATAATAAAGGTAAGACTGAGTAAATGTAATTACATAATATACTATAAATTTTTTAATATAAATTTGCTAGGGAACAGGATCTGAAAAATAGGGTTTTACTATATAAAATATAAATAGAAATAAATGAAAAGAAAATGAACAACATGTAAAGAAAATTAATTTATAATATGTGTATGTGTGTTTATATAGATATAGTAATACATATATATATATATATATATATATATATATATATATATATATAATTAAAGTTAAAGAGCTAATTTTTCTATATAAAATCAGTTAAATTGATGAACTTATAAACATGCTAATAAAATTTTATGCTTAATGATATATTGTTTGATGTGAATTGTAGCATTTTCTGTATTGCGTATGCTGCAACATTTAATTACTGATGAGGCATTTCTACTAGGCACGAAGAAATATTTACAGAATAGAAAGTAAGTATAATTATTTTACGTATACATTTTAATACATCTTATAGATAATCAAATACAACATTAATTTTAAATTAAGTACATATGCGCTCTAATATCTTTATTTCTCCGAATTTTTTACTGGCTACTTTATCAAATTTTATTATAAAAATATAATTATTTCATCTAAAAAAAATAAAATTAATCATAAAATTTTCTTTACATTTTAATGTAACTTTTTTACTGTTCACAATAACATTATTCATATTTTTAATATCTTAAATATTATGTGTATAAATATGTATGAATATTAACTTTGTTTTCTCTTCCAATTTATTGCAATATTAATTCTTAATAATATTTATACAGTTTATCGATCTCATCTGAATTATTTTGGACATCTATGCAAAGTGCGCTTAAGATGAACGAAAATAAGACTAACTTAGTAGAAAAAATGAATGGTTGGACAAAAGATAACAGTTATCCTATACTAAAAGCAACATGCAATTTTGCCGATTATGTAGAGATGACACTAGAAAATTTCGACTCAATCGATGTTTCAACCAATGATTTATGGATACCTATAACCCATACTATACAGACAAATCCCGATTTTGACAAGACTTCGCTTCATGATGTCCAATGGGTAACATTTTCCAAAGACTTAAAAATAAGTTTTCGCGTATCTGGAAATTTCAACGAAAATGATTGGTTTATTATCAATTTACAACAAGTTGGTAAATATAAATCAATAAATTTATTATGATCCTATTTTTCACGTTTGAAGTTTATTTCACATAATTAAAATTTTATTTTATTGTACAATTTTATTCATATCTTTTTTATAATATTTAAGTAATTTAATTTAATATTTAATTTAATTTAAAATAATTATGTTACATTAAATAATATATTATTCTAAGTATGTAATATATATATATATATATATATATATATATATATATAATATTATTGAATATATACATATAATAATTTTATATGTTGAGTAAAATGTTATGAAATATTTAGCATTATTGCTTTTAAATTTATAGTGAGTTAAACTAACTTTTACTATGCCATATATGATGTAATGATTATTTGTAGCTTGTAATTAATTTAAATTTATATACAGAATTTTTCTAGAAGAGTGTTACATAGTGACAAATGTAAAATACTTCCATAACTAATAACAACAATTTACAATTTTTTTTATAAAAAATAATTTTTTATTATATCTAAGAAATTTAAATAGCATTCTTATTAATTTCTTTTTTATGCTAAATACAATAACGATCTTTTTAAATATTTTATCGTGTATAACAATACAATTTATCTATTATATGACAGGATACTATCGTGTCAATTATGATACTAAAAACTGGAAAAAAATTGCAAAATATTTAAATTCTACGGAATATACAAAAATACATGTTCTCAATCGTGCTCAAATCATCGATGACGCGTATCATTTCTTAATAACTAGAAAAATCAATTCTTCTGTGTTTTGGGAAATCACTAATTATCTATCACAAGAGACAAATTTTATAGCATGGTATCCTATGATCAAAGCTCTTGAACACATGTCGAGTGTTTTGCCACTGTCAGATAAAAGAGTTTATGATATCAAGGTAATCCTAAATTTTGTAAATAGGAATATTAAAATATTATTGAGGAAAGTTCTAGTAAATGCATTAATTTGTATATACGCACTCAAAGATACAATATTCCTTTTTCATATAAATAAAAGCTATAAGAATATTTAATATTATTATTATATTATTAAATGTATATTTTACATTATTTAATGATTTTTAGGAAAAAATGCAGATAACGTTGAACGGGCTTCTTCAGAATATAAAATACATCGAGGAATTTGAAACTTATCTTAATTTAACTTATCTTAATTGTTTAAGACAAGAAGCCACAAAATGGGCATGTATTTTCGATGAATCTAACTGCAAGATAGTAGCGGGTTCAAAACTGCAACAACATCTCACAAATCGTACAACAAATAAGTAATTTTTCTTATTATGATTCTTGGATAGAAAATAATTTTTCTTGCATCTTTCATGCGACATGACGCATATATTATTTGATCAAAACATATATATAAGACTGTAACCTAAACTTTTATAACAAGTTTTTATTTTCTTTTTCAATATTATAGACTTCTGCCAGGGTGGAAAGAATGGACATATTGTAATGGTTTGGCAATGTCGGGTATTAATATTTGGAACAATGTATTTGATATATACATAAATGAAACTGATAACAGATATCTAAGATTTCTGGCTTGCTCTGAAAATATTGCTATCATTCAAAAATATACGACGCTAATAACATTGGAAAATTGTAAAGGAATAATGAAAAATAAGAACTGTCTTAACAGTTTTCATTTTATTATTGCCAAGCATGCAAAGAATAGCCTAATGCTTGATTATATATTAGCATATTTTGAGAGAATAGTGCCAAGGTAATTATATCTTTTTTTCATATATTTATTCTGCTAATATCGTAAAAAGTTTTTATATTAACTGTAAACTTGTTATTTCGTATCTACAGACAAGCCACGGTTGCAATATTAATTGATATTATTAATCATGTGTATTCTACGGAACAACTTAATAAGGTAAATTTTCCAAACTATAATAAAAGCTTCAATTATTAATATTTTTCGATACTCATTTATTTTTGTATTGTATCATATCTGATATTTTATCTTAATTATATCAAAAATAATAAATTATATGTGAGATGTATCAGATATGAGAATATTGAAATAAAAAATTCCTTTTTAATGTGAGAAAATAAATTAATCATTTATAGAAAATATGGAATAATTTGTTTTAGGTACATCAATTCACGAAAAAATATTCGAAAGAACTAATTTGGAAAGTTGAACATAAAATTAAAATACGTTCATCTGAAATCAAAAATCAGATGAATCAGCTTAAGCTATTACACAATTAAGTGTCAGTGACCAGAAAAATAAACTAAATGAAAATTGATAATTTTAAATATTGTTTGTTAAACATTTACTTTTTATTTAGATATTCATATGCTTATATAATTTTTATTTAAAATTATATTGTATCCATCTACTGGTAATAATTTCTTTGCTTTTTTTTGAAATTTATTTCTTTATAATATCTTTAATATGATTTTTAATATAATTAATTTTAACACTCTTAGCAATTAATACTAAGAACAAACATTAACATTTATTATAATTAACATATTTGTATTAAATATTAACATTACTAATCTTTTAATACAAATTATTATTAATGTTAAAAATATAAATTTATAACACCAATATTAATATTATAATATTAATATTAGTTAATAATATAATAGTATTAATATTGTAATAGTAATATTATAATATTAATATTAATGTTTAGTTTTATGTATTTTTGCATATTAACAGTTATAATATTTATTATTTATTATATAAATTAAACCCTTAATACATTAATATTCTTAGATTTATAATAAATTCTGTGATACTATATATATTGTGTTATTATACATTTCTAGATATTTTCTATAATCAACATACCCACACATCCTTTAATATAAAATTTCTAAAAATTTAGATCTAAAACAATTGCAATACCTAATTGCAAAATATAAATAAATAATTTTAACAGATACAAGTAAAACATTTTTAATATAAAAATTCTTATTAAAAAGCATATATCTGTAAGATTTAAGAAATTACCATGCTTAGTTATTACGTCATTATTACGAACAAAAGTTAATTATATACAACAATAGTTAAATTGTTTTAACTTTATGTTTCAATGCATTTTAAATTCATAATTAGTTTTGATTATGACGTATTTTTGTTTATATCATATTGTGTCTCGGCAGCACAATGTAATAAGAATTTTTTTTCTATTTTTGGTTTATATGCCTATCAATAATGTAACTGCCATTCTCTTTTCACTGCTAAAAAAACTAGATAAATATATATATAAGAACACTTAGCAAAATATTTTTACGGATATGAAATATAAACGGATCGTAACATTAAAATTTGATAAAAGATTTTGCTCCAACATATACTACCGTGCCAATTGCAAATTGATTTATAAAAAATAATATATTATAATATGGAGGCTATGTAGGATACAAAGCAAAAATATGCTCGACGAAATTTATAATTAATGATTAAATTTTAAATTGAAAAAGCTATTGTTATTTAAAAATTATTTAAAAGTCTATAAAAATTATGGCTTGCAAAAATTTATGAAATTTATAGTTTGCAGTTTTGTCATTGCATCAACGATATAGAACCAAAATATATTAACAGTTTTGAATGTTTCGCACTAAAATTTTGTAAAAGCTATACAACATATCGATTAGCAAGACATCTATGTACAATTGTAAAAGTTGTTTATATAAGACAACACAGAACACATATATATTTATTTTGGACACCGACATTGATGTTAGTTTTCAGTGACCTCTCAAAGTGATAAGACGGCAAACGAACATATATTCTTCTTCGACATTAAAAAGCTGTGGAAATAATGTGTTAATCACTGCTTTAATACAGCTAATATTAATTGTTACAAAGATTTGTTTTTTAATCACACACTTTTAATATACAAGGTGAGTTATCAGAAATAAAAAAATATGCATAGTTAAATACATATTATTTTCTTTTAAAATAAGAAAACTATACAAAACATAATTTTAATGATCTTTCTAAGTATGAGCGCACAGCTTTCATCTTTCTCAAAATTATTCTTTGAAAGCTATTAATCTATTGACATAATTAATACTTTTTCTTATGTTATTATATATTTATTCTAGTCTTATATATATAATTTTATTCTTTTTGAATTTTAATGTGAAAACGATTTCAAGAATGTATTGATAAATATTCTCCAAGGTTATATTAAGTAGGGTATACTGAGTTAACAAATAACAAATGTCAATTTTTATCTTTATAAAAAAGATTTATCATAAGAAATATGAACAAAATATTTGTTAGCGTTTAAATAGCAAATTTGCATCTCGTATATATAAAATATTTTAATGAAAAATTAATAAATCTTTGACTTACGATTATTTATTCATTTAGATACTCTGCTTGAAAGAAAATAATAAATAAGTGATAAATAAGTTTCGAGCATCTTCTTGAGTTTCGAGCAGCACCTTGATAAATACATGTCGATCTATTATATATACATACATATTTTTAAATAGGACTTATAATTCGAAAGTAAACGGACGCTTTCGAATCAAACGTTATATTATGATTTTCAAAATACTTTTATCGCAATAATAATATGTTTCAATAATTTTTATTATAATAGTAATATAAATATCAGAATTTTGTATAAAAATCTCTTGACTACATAATCATTTTTCAATCTGTTTCCGTTTCTTTTTTTTTATAACAAACTAATCATGCGGATGAAACATTTGTTTTTCTTTTCTAATAGAAAAAATGTTTTTGCAGATATCGAGAACAAAAATTGGCATGGCGTTATTAAAATTGCTATTAAGTCTTAGTATAATCATCGTCGTAATAGCTGTCTCTATAAATAAAAATAAGAAAAAAAACTTGTCTGCTATTAATTACCGTTTATCAAATAATGTAAAACCGATACATTATAACATTGAGCTTATACTAAATATTGAAGAAGGTATATATCGCGGTAAATCAAACATCAACATCACAATTAATAAAGAAATACAGTACATAGAATTGCATTCATCGAACTTGGCTATTACCGAAAGTACATTGATTAATGAAGATGTACGAGAGTCTAAGAACGAAAAATTTGTCTATAAACCAACGCAGTATTCATATATTCAGGAGATAAATCTTGTCCTTATTCACTTTAGTAATAAATTATTGCCCGGAAATTATACCTTAAACATAGAATTCTTCGCTGAAACAATTGATAATGTCGAAGGTGTCTTTAGAACTTCCTACACCAATAAAAATGGAGATAAAATGTAAGTAATTATTAGGGAGACATTTTTATACTTATAATACAAAATTATAATACATAATACACAAACAATGTTTTTATTACTATTCTTTACAAATCATTTTTATTGTAGTCATGCCCAAGACTTTGTATCATTACTGTATAAGATTTAATCAGATTTAACTTACAATCACATAATTAACTTTTAAATGATAAGCAACATTTTATTTGATTTTTTATATATAAGTTTTTTACATAAATAATTAAAATGACAATTAATATACAATAATACATAATAATTAATATTTACATACATAATAATTAACATCTTTAAAATCTTATTATCATGTTTCTTTTTAAAATGTGGCAGGTGGTTGATCGCAACACATATGGAGGCAACTGGAACACGGCAATTATTTCCATGTTGGGACGAACCGGAATTAAAGGCTCGCTTTACCATTTCCGTAAAGCATTCGATGAAGTATAAAGTTTTGTCAAATATGCCGGTGCAAGAGAAGCAAATAGTTGAAAGTAACATGATGTGGACACACTTTAATACCACCCCTATAATGTCTTCTAATCTCGTGGCGATAGTGGCGATAGATTTTACGAGCACGTCCGACGATGGGAAGGTTAAAATATGGCATAGAGAAAAAGCATCACGTGCATTGTATACATATATTTTTACTGATTTAATCACGACAATTTTGGAAAATGAATGGTGTACGATAACTTTGAAAACGGTTCCAAAGGTGGATTATGTTGCAATCCCAGATTTCCCAGAAGAGGCTGTAGTAACTTGGGGACTCGTTCTTTATAGGTAATACATATAATTAAAAAATAATTCACAAAAGAACAATATTATTTCAATTTACATTTTAAAATTAAAAAATATACATATTTTCATGTCTTTCGCAATATAAGAATGTCTTAACAAATAGTATTATGCATTAATTAGGTATTAATTATTTTTAGAGAAACAAATATCAACGATAAACTATCATTATTAGACATGACACATGAAAAAATGGAGGCGTCACGTTTAATAGCATATAATGTGGCACAGGAATCTCTCAAAAATATATCATCTTGGTTAAATAAGGGGCTTGCTCGATTCTTAGAAATCTATGCCATTCATAAGGTTGTTTTTTATCCTTAGCGCTAGATTATTTACGTAAATGAAATACTGGTTATAATTGTCATAATATAACAAATTCTTAATTCTTTTTTATTTGTCAGAGCTAGCAAATAGCTCGATAGTCTCAATTTTTTATAAAATTTTAACCATAAAAGAAAAAGAAATTCTCAGCCAGAAAATGGCATGTTAAAAAATAATATAGAAAAAATTCTATTTTTCTTTTTTTAAGATATATCAATATTATATCTAAATTATATACACATATCATTTTAGATATAACTTACTTACACATAAAACATAACAAAATTTTTTTTTTAATGAAATAACACGATCTAATATTGCTAATGCCTAACAACTCCTTTTGATCGAGTATTTATTTAACACATTAAAATCTGTCTCTTTAGAATTTTCAATTTTATCAAATGATGGATATGCTAGTGGTCCAATTACAACACGAATCTTTCCGTTTAAACTCCTATTTCAATGAAAGTACCGTACAAATCACCAATTCTAAAATCAATTCTCTTTCCTTTTCTTTGCAATACAAAGGTAAGATTGGATAAGTGTAATTAAACAATTGTTCATAAATTCTGGAATATAAATGTGATAAAAAATTGCAAACATGAGTAAATTTAAATATATGTATATTTACTGTCTAATACATTATGTTTGCTAAAGAACAGAATGTAAGAAAAAGAAATTTTAGTATGCTACATATTACACCCACATATACAAAGAGAGAAAGAGAGAATAATGTGTGTATGTGTGTGTGTATTACATGTATAGTTAAAGAAATATAATTTTTCTTTATAAAATCAGTTTCAAATTCATGAATTTATGAACGCTTTATTAAATAAATTTTTTTTAAACCTTCTTAATTATATACATTGTGTAATATGAATCGTAGCATTCTCTATATTGCGTATGTTGCAATATCTACTTACTGAGAAGGTGTTTCAAGATGGTATCAAAAAGTATTTACATACGAAGTGAGTATAATTATTTTAATTAATAAATGTATATCATACAAAATTAAATATACTATTATAGTAATATAAATATGTGTATGCACACATATTTAACAATTAAATTGTACATATGTATGTATGTATGTGTTAGTAAAAATATATATAAGTATTGAATTTAACTTTTCTAATAATAATTTATTACACAGTGTATTGTTACAGTATGTATGTATATGTATATTAATTTTTAATAAATTTTATATAAATTTAATAAATTTTAGTGCGTGCATTCGTCAGACAACACTTAACGATTTTTGGATCGCTATGCAAGATGCTCTTGATAAATCGTATTATGATCTCGAAGATAATTTAATGAAAAGAATGAATGGTTGGATGAAACTTAAAAGTTATCCTATAATAACAATAATGCGCTATTATAGTCATACAAATATACAGCTAGAAAATATTGCAATCGATAATGATTTATGGGTACCTATAACTTACACTACACAGGACGAGCTTAATTTTAACAATACTTCGCTTTATAATGTCGAATGGTTACAATTTACGCCGGAAAAATCATATGTTGAAATATCTGAAAATGCCAGAGAAACTGGTTGGATTATATTGAATTTACAGCAAGCTGGTAAATATTAATCGAAAAATATATTATGATAAATATCTTATATTTATTTCACATAATTAAATTTTTTTTATTTTACAGTTTATTTTATCTCTTTGTACTACTCTTTGTCTCTTTGCAAATTTAAAATAATTATGTTTGACATATATATAAATATAATAATTACGCGTTGCAGTAAATATGTAATAATAATTTAATAATGTATAATAATTTTATTATGTAAAATATTATATGAAGTATTCAGTTTATTATTATTGAACTAACAATGAATTAAATTCCACTGTGCATGAATGATCTAGTAAAATCAATTAAATTTATGTAGAAAAATTGTTAGATAATTTTATTCTAGAGAGTATAACATAATGACAAATGCAATTCTAATAATAACAGTTTACACTTAAAAAATAAAGTTTTATTATATCTAATAAATTAAAAAAATTTAAAGCATTCTTTGTAATTTACGTTAAATACAATATTGATCTTTTATAAATGCTTCATTATGTATAATAGTAATAAAACTTATTTATTATACTTTAGGATACTATCGTGTCAATTATGATATTCATAATTGGAAAACAATTATAACGTACCTAAACTCTATGGAATATACAAATATTCATGTTCTCAATCGAGCTCAAATCATCGATGACGCGTATTATTTCCTAACGATTAAGCGATTCGATTCTTCTCTATTTTGGCAACTTACGAAATATTTGTCACGAGAGACTGATTATGTAGCATGGTATCCTATGATCAAAGCGCTTGAGCACATGTCGAAAGTTTTTCCGATATCAGATGGAAGAGTTTATAATATCAAGGTAATAATAAAAATATTGTATATTAATAGCTTCATATAAAATACATTGACTTTATATAACTATTTTTAGATATTTTCCAAAAAAGATAATAGAAAAAATTCAGTTATGTTCTTTTTTTGTTATAATTTTATTTGACTAAAAGATATAAAATTTAAAAGCGGAAATTTCTCATTATTATATAGGAAAAAATTTTAGTAAAAATATATAATTGTATACACTATATATCCTTTTTTATATAAATAACAACTCATAATTTTTAGATAAATATAAAGGAGATACTGAACAACCTTCTTCGGAACATAGGATACGAAGAATCTAATAAAAATTATCTTACTAATTGTCTAAAACAAGAAGCCGCAAAATGGGCATGTGTTCTTGATGAACCCGAATGCAAAACAATAGCAGGTTCAAAACTGCAACAGCATCTCGCAAATCGTACAACAAATAAGTAATTTTTTTATTATATATAATTCTTGAATAGAAAGTAACATTTTTCTTGCATCTTTCATGCAACATAATGCATATGTTATTTGATCAATATATATATATATATATATATATATATATATATATATATATATATATATAAGTCTGTAAACTAAACTTTTATAACAAATTTTTATTTTCTTTTTCAATTAAGACTTCTGCCATGGTGGAAAGAATGGACATATTGCAATGGTTTGATGACGGATAATAGTATTTGGAATGATGTATTTGATATATACATAAAAGAATCTGATAATAAATATCTAAAATTTCTGGCTTGCTCTGGAAATATTGCTATCATTCAAAACTATACGTTGCTAATGGCAATGAAAGATGATAATATAACAACAAAAAATAGGGATCATATTAACAGTTTTCATTTTATTATTGCCAAACATGCCAAGAATGAGATAATGCTTGATTATATATTAGCGAATTTTGAGAAAATAAGACCAAGGTAATTATATCTTTGTTCATGTATGTATATTCTTGCAATAATACAAAAATTAAAATATCATGAGTTTTTTACAAGTAATTGTAAACCTACTGTTTTATATCTATAGACAATCCACTACAAACGCAATATTAGTTGATCTTATAAATAATGTGTATACTAGGAAACAACTTGATAAGGTAAATTTTTATAATATTATCTTGAATTATATATATATATATATATTTGATATTTATACATATACATGATTATATGTGTCCAAATAGGCAATTGCGTACACACTTATGTGTATAAATTAATATATGTATTAAATTAATTATGTCAAAAATGTAAAATTATGACGCAACAGATAGTATTATTAAAATTATTATTTAAGATGTAAAAATAAATTACTTATTTTCGGGGAAAATATAGAATTAATATCATCTGTTTTAGATACTCCAATTTGCAGAAAGTCACGAAAAAAATTCATTTTTAACGTTTTGTGTTGAAGAAAAGATAAAAAAACGCTTAAATGAAATCGAAAACCAGACTAAGTATCTTGTAAACCTTTCAGATTTAAAAGTAAGCAAGAATTACTAAAATATCTGAATCAATGGAAGATGATATTATTTAATTGTGCATATCTATATTTCGGTTGAAGAGTGGAGAGCTAAATACGATTTACGTTTATTTATTTTTAATTTTGTTTTATTAATCTATTGTTTAGTATCTTATTTTTGTTATTATTTTTTAATCTATATTAATTTTATTTTATTTTAACCTGATTTTTTTAAATATTATGTTTCAAGTAATTAATTTTAATATATCTTTACTTATTAATATTAATATTAAATTATATTAAATTAAATTATTCAGTAATATCTAATAATAATTTGTATTACGCTAATTAATATTATATAAATAATAGAAATATTTATATTGCTTAATAGCATAATATAAATAATTTGAATTACATTTTAATATATATTTAATATTAACATTCATTATTCAAATTTATTATTAATTGTAATAGTAAAAAAAAATATGTAGGTAAGCAGAGGAATGTATTGAGAACGAGATGACGAAGTAACTCAGTGACAGATTAGCTGCTTATTAAGAAGATTCTAAATCCTAATCGCGAGAACGCCGTTTTTTCCCTCTGCTCATGAAGGGCATAATAATAAATATTATTATGCCCTACATAATCCTATATAATATAATAATAAATTAATATTAATATTAATTTGTATTTTAACATGTTATTGATATTTCCGATTTTAATATTAATAATAGAAATATTAATAATAAACAAAAATTAATATTGTTAATATTATATAGAACAACATAGTTTAATTATATAATATAATTTAATATTGTAAATATTCATAATTTATTTTTATATATTAATTGTTTTAATATTTATTATTATTTAATATTTTAATTATATACTTATAAGATATTTGCATCATTCGATTCAAATTTTAAATTCTATGATATTATTTTACACTCTATATTTCTAGACAGTTTCTGTAAAATACGCAACTTATTATTTTTAACAAGTTTATTTATATTAATGTAACTACAATTGCGCTAAATAAATAAAATTTTTATTATGAAGAACTGCATTTTTAACTAATATAATTATTAATAGTAATGATTAATAATATATAATATAATATATTTATTTCTTTATATTTTTCAGAATTTTGTAAAAGTTTAGATTTTTAAACATCGATTAATGGATAAATAAATATAAATATATGCAAACAATTGTACAGCATAATACAAATTATTATTAGATATTACTAAATAATTTAATTTAATATAATTTAATATTAATATCAATAAGTAAAGATATATTAAAATTAATTACTTGAAACATAATATTTAAAAAATCAGATTAAAATAAAAGAAAAATAGATGATTAAATGTAATCAAAACATCGTTATGCCATTTCCATAATTAATTATATTTTTACCTTGACGATGAAATTTCCATAAGTACTTCTCTATATGAATTCTCTATCTAAATTCTCTATTCATTACTCGCATCGCTAAGTTATCATTATCAGTTATCATCGTTATATAAGCTCTCTTGTAGAGCTACCATTTAAATTCTTTTATTCTTTTATCTTTACAGAATAATTGCTTTCGTAGAAATAATTCCTTGATTTGTAGGCACTTCTTTGCATATCATTTTAGCTACCCTACGTCGCTGATCTTACCCGCCGTCGTAAGTTATCATTATTAACCCTTTTTAACTTTTTCTCATAAAATTACCGCGAAAGTCATCATCGGCATCTTCCGAATAGACCATCGCGAACCTTTCACTCGTTCGGTTTTTGCGTCGCCCCCGCCATAAAATACTTTGTTGAGTCATAATGACGACGAAAAATCCTAGCGAGCTTCATCTTTACTTTACGGAGATCACTCCGCCCTTCTCACGAAGAAAGGCGAAGAAACGTTCCGTCCTAGAGCGAGGTCCGGCGCGTCCGACAATTAAATCTTTTTAATCGCTCAGCGTAATTGCCGCGGATTAGAGATGCCGTCCATCCACTGACGGGCTGCGGTCCTTGATTATCGCCGATGGTCAGAGAAAATAACAGTGAACTAAAGAGAGACCAAGAGACGGGCAAATATCGAAGAGAACGGACGAGAGGAAGAGGGAGGAAGGAGGGAGGGAGGGAGCCGTTTTCTTGCTCATCGAGAGAAGCCGCCGGTGGTGGACCGGATCGGTGTTTGGCATCCGAAGTGCGTCTTAACGGAGGGGAATACTTAGAGGAATACGTCTCCCGGTGATTATTGGCCGTGATAATGATCGAGTCGCTGCGAGTTGTCTATGGCGTGATTGCAGGTCGCGCCGTTGATCCTTAGGCCATGCGCGTTGCGAGGGTGGTTATTAAGAGCGACCGGTTCCATCTCGAGAAGGGACCGGATTTAGAAGAGAAGCGCAAAGGTCGGTTCGATTTTGAGATGCATCACTGAATCTATGCGAAAAACGAATCGGAAAAAAATCGGGAACACTGAAATCATCGATTCTGACAATTCTAAACTTTTGCAAAATTGGATCGAACATCCAATGTTATATTTGGATGAAACGGACGATATGCAAAAATTAATCAATAAAACTTTATTACATTAGGGGACCTTGCTCCTTGTAAAATTGTAAAAGCGCAGGAGTAAATTTATTAGCTTTAACATCTTCTATTTCTTTTATTGACTTGATTTCTTCCTCTTTTTCTATTTCATGAGTTAAAATTTTTGTTTTTCAATCTCCTTTGTTAAAATTGTTTCTAAAATTAAAAAATCGATTCTTTTTGTGACATACATATATACATATACATGTATTTGTTTTTAATTTATCAGATTTTCTTAAATAGCACTTGTGTTACAAGAAATTTTTCTACAAGTAGTGAATCTTTTTAAAAAATTAACAGATGTTTTATATATTTCATTATATAAATATTTATTTATATTATCAAATAGATAATGAAAAAATATATGTATCTTACTTTTATTATTTTTTTCAAATTTTTTTTATCTTGAAATATATCGTTTCTACTACTCAGTGATGATTTCGAGAGTGCCCATATTCTTTATTTTGACGTGGATACTTAGCTCGACGTATTTACCCTCGAGAGACAAAGTAATGAGCCTGCAATTAGGCGAGAACGATTAAAACAGGGCCTTAATTGGCTATAGTGAAACCTCCCAAGAGAGATTTGCGCTCTTCATCCCTCCTCGCGCGTTTGTCTCTCTCTCTCTCTCTCTCTCTCGCTGCTTCTCTCTTTCTTTCTTTCTCTATTCTCCTCGCTTCTTCTCACCAACCTCGTATAAGCGGCTAACGCTGAACGATAAATCATGTTAACTCACGTAAGTAGTAACTAGTAACCGATTCGCGTTTGTACAACTCTCGTGAGATATTGGCTATTACGTGGAGTTATGGCGAGGATGTGCGACCGATTTCCAACCGTTAACTAGAAGTCGCGAATGATCCTAGATAGTCTCGCAAGCATATCGGGAGTATATTTTGCAAAATACTTACAAAGTTATATTATAAAAAGGCGACCGAATTAATATAGAGTAAAAAAATATCTTTAATATTTAATAATGTCAATAAATTTTTAACAAAAATTTGATGTCGAAAATTGCTGACAGAATATAATGGCAGAGTGGCTGTATCTTTTATCATACATAAAATATGGAAAAAATTTTCGTCTCTCTATCTATTGTTTTTCTTTTACAAGCGTGTCTGGTTATTGATCAACGGTTAGACATGCCCCAACCAGATTCATGCAAATATTTTCGAGCAAATGCCTATAATAATCTCGAGCTTTCCGGTTAGACAATTCCTTTCACTCCGTATTTTTTTGCATAAAATTGTGCTCGATATTTTCTGTCACGCGAAGTTGTAATAATACCATGGGCTATAAAATCTTAAAGACTGTATTTAAATATAAATAAATTAACATTTTTTTCTAGGAAATACTAACATCTCATCTATTCCGTACGTAACACACGTGACGCACAAAACAAGAACACGTAAATGAAACTTTTATACATTTATAAAGACATAATTTAAATTTTATTGTCTCGTTCGACTATCTAAATTTAAATCTCTTACATAGTTTTGCTTCTGTCATAATCTTTAGTCGATTCCGTTACTTTGGCATTCTATTATGTGAGTGCTAATAACATAGCGTGTAGGTGTCCACCGTTCTATCTCTCTCTCTCTCTTTCTCTTTCTCATCTTCACCTACCACAAAATATTCTTAAATAGCTACGAGAATAACAACGTCGGCTAACGCAATAATTTACGACCGACTAAAGTACCGCGAAGCGCTTTTATGCGAAGTAGGAAAGAGCGCCAGGCGACTCTCTCGCAGAGGAGATAGAATAGGGGGTCTCGTAAATTACGCGCGTTTCGTCGCATTTTATTCGCGTCCCGTAAGAGTCGTGTCTCTGGGCAGGCCCTCGGGTTCAATCCCAGGTCGGTGATTATGAATTTCTGGGTCCGAATGATGGCGAGCCAGGACCGGCTTAGGGCACGTCCCTGCGCGCCGTCCTTTTGCCATCCACGCCGGGACGACGATGGCTGCGCCAGCGAGAAGGAGGACGGAATCGTCTTAAGCGCCAAATTGCACGTATGCTAAGTGGCCGCGATTCAAATTATTATTATCATCTCTCCGGCCACGGAAACCGCCCTTCCGAGAATGATTACACGCGGCGGTCAGAGAGATGCGCCGCGTGTATCGTTTCGCTTTTGGGGGCCCTACGACAAGAGCCGTCCTTCCTTTCCTCATTTGAATGCGATTTGGACTGCCAGCGGTGCGCAGTCGTATCTCTCGCGATGTCTCTCTTTGAATATAATACAATCTTGCAAATAGATAAGTAGAAGCTCTGAGTGGAGAGGTGAATAATGTAACATCAAGATTAAACAATAAGAAACCGAATATTTTAGACTTTGTTATTGATAAGATAAAAAAATTCATTTTAATCAATGATGTCGAGTTTGAATTGATCGTGCAAAACATTAAAACTTTCTTCAAATTTTATTAATTTTATTTTTATATAAATATTTTTAAATATTTATGTTTTACGGTTTCCAATTTTTTTCATCTATAAATATATACTAATTAAATATATATTAATTAATTAGTTATTATTTTATTTTAGCACCATAAATTAACTTATGTATATTTAATGAGTTAATTTAATGCTTTTATTATATTTTTTATATTTAATTAAGGTCCCAGTAATGTAGAAGAAATAGTAAATAATATAATATAAATAATATAAATATTAGATAACACAACTATTAAAAACTCAAGATGATATCGAAAAGACTGTCACGGTGAGATGAAGAAATATATGAGAACCTCTGTAGAAATGATAGAGTACAGAAAGCAATTCGTGCGCTCGAGTTCTCGATTGGAGGTGATTCTCGTAATACGTTATTAATTTGAATGCTTCGTGCGTGATGAATTATTTAACGGCGCGATTAGCCTAATGCATCATCGCGCGCCCATTCTTCCAAAGTTTCTTGTTTCTTGCTCGTAAGCGCGAAATCACTTGTTCGTGATGCCGGGGACCACAAATACCTACCTAACTTTAAACGGCTAGTTCTTTTAATCGAGCGATTTAGAGGGAATAAGGAAAAGAAAATATCAGGATTCTTCTCGGAAAAATATTTGCTTAATTATTTTTATCATGTTGATCGTGAAAATTCAAGAAAATCATCTTCAAAAATATTTTATTCTTTTTGTTTATATTCTACTTAAATCGCGCTGAATTTACTAATTTTTTTTTTTTAATATGTGAAAAGTATCATGGAAATAAAATATAGAATTATTCTCACTTTACACAATCTAATTTTAAAAATTATTTTTTATACAATACAATATTTCAATTCCAAAGAACTACTATTAGAATTCATTTTCTCTTTAGTTGGCAAATATTATCATGTATCTGGAATTCTAAAAATGCGAGTTGCCAAAGATCATCGAATAAACCGCAATAACGTAAAATTAGCGAGAGGGCATCGCACCTCGGGGGACATTCCTGAAGATCATGCAACACATAACATACGATTTTGTGTAAAGTAAGGTCAATAGAATTTATCCCCAGGGACTCGGGCAATGTATCCGTGGTCGGTTTCCCGACTCCGATCATCGCACACCGACGGTAATTAGAGCTCATCGTTTGGCCCGCGGTGAGGATTTCGAAAAATCCCGAAACACAAACCGACCGAATTCGTCGAATCGACAGATGGCCCTCGACGGACGCACAGGAATTTCGTGGGTGGGTCCTCGCCCCGGGGACGCTTGTCGGGGCACAAAGTTAAGTCTAGAGATCATGGAGTTGGTCGCCGCGACGATTGCCTTTCATTCCCCCTTCTTTTCTTGCTTTGAAGAAGCACAGCTAATAATCGAGATATTTTTCAGAAAGAGGTGGAGGGCCATGATTTAATATATTATTCTTTTTTTACAATGTAATTTTTTGCTTCGTATCTTCTACAATTTTTTTCCAGAATTTCTTTTTTTTCTTTTTTATACTTTTGTATAAAAGTTCATTTATTCAATTCCGCAAAAACCGTCCAATCATAAATAGAAAATTTTAACCTGTTCTAAGCAATCGCTAAACGTGATATATTACAACAGCAGTTTTTCCATAAATCGATAAAAATAAACTCTTCCCCTAAGCGTCAAAATTGCTGATGTTCTCCATTAAACGATTCTCATTAAAACTTTCGGGATTGGAACGGTCTCTCTTCGCGATACTTCCATTTCACAGAAACTGGGCCCATAGAGTTTCGAATTCGGCGCCATAGATAATACATGCGGGTGGATGATTGCATGATTACAGTTATTATGGGAAATTTATAAAAAAGTCGATTGCGTATATACGCCTTGGTATACGGATCCGTGCGCCGACGTAATTCCTCTTTTACGGAGGCCTAATCGGCCCGATTACCGAAACTTTTGAAAAACTGGCCCGAATAAATTTAGCAGCGGACCTTCTGATGGAACTTTGATGGGGTTCTTGAGGCATAGATTACCATCAATACAACCGGTTTAATAACGTAAATTTTATTGTTGTTTAAATTAGACGTGACATATTATAATCGTATCTACAAGAAAAGTACAAAGTTATAAGTTATATACTATATATATGTATAGTGCGTTATGCGGTAATATTCGAGTACGAGATAGTGAGAGACTTTTACTTCAGACGTTTATGAACTCGTTTGAATACATTGTGAGACGATGGGGAGATTTGTGGGATGTGGTGGTGGAAAAGGAGAATAAGAGTTCACAAAAAAATACAAAAATAAATGTGTGAATCGCCGAAAGCAGCCACGACAGAAGGCACGATAAATTGCTACATGGAAGCAAATGGATGCTTGTGTTGAATTACAAATAATTGCTTTCGTCCTATTCCGGTTGCTTGCCATTGTTATTCTCTGATCTTTTCTGTCAATCATTGCAAAATGCATACGAAGACAAATTTATTAAATAGCAAGATCTGAAAATAAGCAGAATCACTAAAAATTAATCGGTTCTCTATATCCATTATCTATATTCATAAAAGTTCAAATTTTTAGAATTCAAGAATCATTTTAAAAATGCTCGACAATATTAAACAGATTTAGAAACAATGAAACATTCAACAATGACAATAGTTTTATAAAAAAAATTTTGCATAGAAAAGAAAATTTAAATTATTGAATAATTAATAATTAATTTATAATAAATAATTTAATAATTAATTAATTCTAATCGTATTACATTCCATGCAATCTTGCAAATGATTGACTGTGAAAAATCATGAATTTATTTGACGAGCGGTTAACTCTAGCTTCCTTATCATTCACCCGTTTTCCCCTTATCGTATTTTGCTTTTAATATATCTTATAAATCACTTTTCCATTCTTTTCAAACACGTGTGCAATCTTAAGATATGATTTGTCCGTACGCCAAAAACATATGCTAATAAAACAAAATGAAACTCTCTTAAGAGTATCAATGTTGAAGTAGGAATAAAAATAAGCTATGATATGATTGCGTGCATCGTTATCCGATAGATTAATGATAAAATCGAAGAATTAGCGAGTCCAACTATGTATTTACAGAAACTTCGTCCCATCAAATTGCTATCATCTATAAGAAAAAATTGTTTTTAACAACTCAAAACAAGACATCTCTCTCTGTTTTAGTTTTGATGCTACTGCGAGCTTTGGCGACTGCAACAAGCAACTTAAATCTCTTACTGTTAATCCTTACGACTTTATATTACTGAAGAATACTATCTTTCTTCGATTTGCGTAGACGTACTCACATGCCGCGACAATTCGCGTAATTCGACGCTCGAATAAATTCTCTCGATTTATATTAATTATCTTAATCCGTAAAAAATAGCGATTAATATGAGCATACCTATATAATTTCTTCGCAAAAATGCGGATATATAAGTATATATCTATGTATACTAGAACGCGTGTGTATATTTGGCTTGTGATTCGATAACATGGAGATGGAAGTAGGAGCATTATGAGTTGAATGTATACGCGCGCAAATTACGCAAAAAAGCAACGTTTTTTTTAGTAAAACCAGAATAAAATAACAAATAGGACAATCTATTAAATGTCTCTATTTAAACGTTACGAAACGTGATACTGAGCGAAAGTAAGAGAGTATTCAATTAGAAATTAGTACGTCCTTTTTGTACAGGAGCAAGAATATCGTACGAAAATTTTCTTAACTTATCTTAATGTGTATTTACAATACAGGCATCTCTGATTATAACAAAATTATATTTAAAAGGGGGGGAAAGGATATATCGCATCGCGGATTTGATAAGTACGCATGCATGGAAAAAAAATCTATTGAAATCTAAAAACCTATCCCCACATTGTGTAAAAAGAAGATATTTCAATTCGCGATATACAATCCCGCTTCGTATAGCTATAAAGCAGAATCGAAGCGATTATTCGTCCGCAGTCTTATGATTCCCGGTATTAAATTCGTAATTATAAAAACAATCTTATCGATGTTCGTACGATAACGAGCCTGATCGTGTTTTCTGTCCTCCTTTTAAGCCGAGTCTTCAACTTGTTAAGTTTTAATCGTTTGAATATTTAACCTTCGCAATACTTTGCTGTGAGTTAATGATGTTGTCATAAATTAAAGATGTTTTAATTGTAGTCTTGGTTAAATTATGCGCTACTACATAGATACGTTAGAATGTCGCTATCACTCGAAATTGTTCATTTTGTTTTGTAATCATAATGTCCGTCGAAGACTTCGAAAATCGAATATGAATCTTTTATGCGATTGATTTAATATCAATCATACATCTAAACAACGCAATTGAAGATGAATTATTGTGTCAAAATACTCTTTTAAAAAAGCGGAAAAATAAATAACAATGCGCGCGATACCAGATTGGATCTTTAAACAGGCGGTAAGGCCCAAAGGGTTGCGGTTTTATCAGCGGAAGTGCTGAGGAACGAAAATTCCGTCGGATGCCAACGTCCAGAGATGACTTTGTCCTGATGTTGAGCTACCACAACGCTAGGTAGAGGCATCGTAAGATCACCTGTAATACAGTTTAGTGTATTTCTCTATTGGCATGACTCTTACATTATTTTTACTATCGGGTCATTTTAGCATTGTAAAAAGCATTTCGAGAGATTAAGATTAAATGAGAGACCAACCTTGTAAATCTGTGAGTACCAGTTTGTTGTCGTATCCCGCCGTCAATAAGTAATACGCTGACGGTGAGAATCGTATGCTTCTGATATCGGCCGCGTGAGGTTTGAAACATTGGACCGTCCTACCACCGCGAATGTCAAAGAGAACGCAACTACTGTCCTCGTGGCCGGACACCAAAAGCCGACCAGACGGATCCACGCATAGCGCGGCTACGGGGCTACCGACCTGCAATGGAATCAGATGCTGATCAAACAAACAATACTGTTTCCATTCCAATATTGCTAAGATGTCCGATAAAAATCCAATCAAGAGGTGATGTTCTGCAATCGGGAGAAATGATAGTGTGATTTAAAACTATAAATCGGATATTTATCGGACTTAAAACTCAATACGAGACTAGTACAGAACAAAAAATGATGTGACGCATGTCGGATTTTAAGTGATAGGAAAATTTATATTTTCTAATTCTATTCCTTCTAATTTTTATTTGATCGTGTAGATTTTCGTCTATACGAATGATACATGTAGATAGACAAGTATTAAGTACTGAAAAATGGATAATAAAATAACTAATATTTTAATTTTAATTAATATTTTTAATTTGATCGACAAATTCATATAAAATTTTACTTTTCTCTTTAATCTTTCTGTACCAAAAAATATGATGCTTATTCCGTTCTCTGCTATCTACAGTTCATAACAATCGGTAAAAAATCAAACGGGAGTATCATCGGGGAAATCAACTAACCCGACTACCAGGTACTGTCGCAGGTGTGACCATATTGACGCAGCCTCTTGTTCTCAAGTCCCAGAATCTGACTGTTTTATCTTGCGATCCGCTGACGAACATCGCCCCGCCCCAGTTGTAAAGCGTTAGCACATGGCCGCTGTGACCGCTTAAGGCTTGGAAAGGTGTGCCGGTCGTGCAATCGGTAACGTAAATCTTGCAATCGCCAGCACCACCGCTGATCAGAAGACTCGACTTGTTCGATGTGTCCTCGAGGAAGCACAGATCGCGCACTGTACCATCGTGCATAGTCAATTCGACCTCTTGTCCTAGAAATTGCATGAGCGAACAATTATTTGATAAGATAAAGAGGAGAGAATTAATTCTTTATGAATTATTTAGATTATTCTTTTCAATATATATATATATATACCTTCAAGATTCGAAGTATCGGCATTGAAGCGCATCAATTTCACGGTCTTGTCGTTGCTTCCGGTTGCCATCAGTCGACCATCCGGTGTCCACGCAAGGCAATATATAGAACCCTTGTGGTGCTTCGTTCTCTTGAAGAGAACTGTGGGTTGATAGGTCTGATGATCCTCCCTTAAAGACACACACGATACCATTACTCTTAACGTCATTATGATTAGCATGCGGAATGATAAGTAGCAAGTGCATTTCGTCGATTCGCAACGATATAAATCATTCGTCTGAAAAGGAGATTCTATTTCACTCGGGTCATTAATCTATCCGATGAAAAGAAAGAATGCTCTCGCATAGGCATCACTTTCATCGAGCTGTTTTTTTCTTCCTCGTTCCCAGCCTTCATCAGCCGCGTCATTTCTAATTGAAGTCGATATCACTCATATTGTGCAGCGTCGGCCGTGGAAACGAGGAAGAGGTTCGACGATTTTATAGAGAGAGAGACGCACTGCCGCTTTCACGACACCGGTTTTTTTTACGCAGATTTTAATTAAGCACGGATCTTTCTCATTGCGCGAGGCTGATGCACGTGAGATCATATGGTATCTTGCCTCCCTCCGCGTCTGCCGATCAAAAAAGAGAGAAACAGAGAGAAAGAAACGAAGAAAGATAGGTTCATCTGTAAAATCTCCCTCATTGTTAATTATTATTTGCTTCCTAAAATTCATTCGGTTCGAATATGATGCGCGAAATTAACGTCATTTCTGTTTGACGCAATTTCCAGTGGGCGCCGGAGGGGAACGACTTTCGAAAGTGACGATACAATTGTTCGTAAAGGCAGTTTCTCCGCGGACAATAAGTTGAAGATATTCGTATTAAGTGATAAGAATAATGAATTAAGTAATTTATGTCATACAATATTCGAGGGACACGTAATGATTTTGAAAATTTCGTCCTGATATTTATAAGGAAATTTATAAAAACAAGAATGTGTGTGTGTGTATGCGCATAGATCTAACAATTTTCTGAAATTGTATTTTTAATAGATTAAAATAATTATTTTATATAAATTGACCGATTAATTATAGTACACTATAGTACTAATTAAAAAATTTTAATTAATTATGAGAAAACTCGAAAATTCAGCTTTTTGCAATAAATTTTATTTCTCGAATAAATCTCTTGTCGCTGAGATTTACTTTTGAGACATCCGTATCATCGTTTAAAGATCAAGGAAGATGACTATCAAATTTCCAATGATGCCATAAACTGCTATATCGCAAATAAAGTAAATAGAAATCTTGTGCTAGAGCACTTATTTATAACACTCGAGACAGCTACGTAATTCTTCATATTTTGAAAGTTGACGTGAAAGTTGTGCGAAAAAATGAATATGTCAATAAGATATAGAAAATTTTCGTGCTTACGTTCGAAGCGACAGATGCAGAGATGCATTCTCGCTTATCCATCAAGTGATCTGTCACGTATATTCGTGCGTGCGCTCTTGTCATG
Source organism: Cataglyphis hispanica (assembly GCF_021464435.1). NCBI lineage: Eukaryota > Metazoa > Arthropoda > Insecta > Hymenoptera > Formicidae > Cataglyphis > Cataglyphis hispanica. The sequence goes on along the minus strand of NC_065969.1, from coordinate 3,262,949 downwards.
TACGCACCTAATTTACCGGCAGCACTAACGACTATCATTATTAGTTCTTATATCTTTTAACATTTCTGTATCTCCATAACTCATAAGCTAAAGTATTTAATGAGCGATCCATGTATCCGTTCTACTTTATCCATAGTTAAACAAATATTTTTTTTTACAGTATACTATTAGTATACTATTGACATATATACTGCCGACGAGATATTGCGTTGATGTGTAATAAATGTAATAGCAGATTTTTATCGGCTCTCTCCCACAGTATAGTGACATAAATATCATTAAGAATTCACGATATTTCAATTTCATCAAGCAATAGAATCCTAATTTAATGATTTAAATAGAACAATCATGGAATCGCTTAACAATCAAATTTTCGTAAACAACGCGGCGCTTATATTAGCGCTGTCCCTCTTATAATAAAAAAAATGCAATTAAAAAATGTCATAACACGAGAAACAATTTCCTGAGATCTCTAATAGTTTTACTTAATTGCATTGCAATAGTAAATGAATTTAATAGCTGTTTACACCTTATTGTTTGCCGTCTAAAATAAACACGCGAAAATATTTAAAAAATGATCTTTGTGTCTGATGATCGTTCATACATAGTACCAAATAGTAATTTCGAAAGTGCACAACAGTTACGCAAGACGCGCGTAACGAGTTCGTCGTGCGCTTTACATCTTCCGTTTAATTTAAATATAAATTCTCGCGTTCAAACTTTCTCGACACCGACAAAAGTCGTTTGGCGCAAATAAAGCAACATTGCAAACGTAGCGCCAGGTTACTTTATTACGAACGGATAAGTAGAAATTGCTGTACGTGCGTTATTGACTTTGGACACAAATTACAGCTCACTGAATTTACCGGAACACTATAATGTATCGTCAAATGAGCATTGCCGTGAATTCTAGACGCAATTCTATGAGTGAAAGGGGACTGTTTATTGTTCACCATGTATTGCAAGACAGACATAATATATCCTGAACTAAAATACAATATCATCTCCAAAAAATGAAAGTAACAATTCCATCTCGTACGCTATTCATGTAAACAAAATTTTTTATTGCCTCTTTATTATTTGTAGAAGTGTTACCTGGTTATTTAGTCGCACTTTCGATCACTTTATATTCCTCAGTTGTTATTATGAACCGTAAAGTAGCTAATTGCTTTTCATATTCCACGAATATCTCCATCATCTGCGATTCACATATCGCTCAACCAAGCGATAAAAATTTCGTTTAATTTTTTAGATTTTATTCTGATAATTAAAAATCAAGTCTGACAATCGTATATAAAAATTAAGAAAAATTGCTTAAAAAATAGAGCATACAAAATAAAATACTGTAAATCGCGGACGATATAAATGGAAATATGATCCAAAATGGAAACACCGGTAATGGAAAAAACTGTACCGGCAATTCCCACATTTGTTGGAATGCTCCGTTTGGCATAAAGGTCTCTGCTACTTATTAAGCCGGCATGTTTGCGTAAAATTAGTTTAGCAGATACAAACTTATATAACGATATTCTTTAAATTTGGTGACATTTTTTTGTCACGCGTGAATCGCGTTACAAAGTCTTGTCAATTATAATTAAAGTATTAGTGTCAGTACATAATATTTAAGATAAGATTATTTTCAATGTTTTTTTTTTAAGTAGCGTTAGTTTATATATATTTTCATTTTAAACTTCTTAAATAACTTTAGATTTTTTTTAAATTATTTGCATTTAATGAGATTTTCTTTCTTGTTAACTATTAATTATTTATTTGTAAAACTAAAATACCATTGATAATATTTCCTGATTTATTTGATAATTTATCAAATTATCTCATTCTGAAAAATGCTTCTTCATTGATGAAATAAATTAATCTGTTCCTCACCATTGCAAATTGAAAAACCATTCAACGATAGCCTCAAATAAAAAATCTTCACGCACACACAACACGTGTATTATTATATCTAAATATATTAAACTTAAAACTGTAATGTTCATCTTAAATTATTTAGCTCGCGTTAAGAAAGCAACGTAAAAGAACGCATTGGATTATTCACAGTCTCTGTTCTAATTACTCCGAGCAGTAAAGTTACGTTGATATCATCGCACTAGATGATAGATAAGCCCGAGTTTATTGAATAGCGTAACGCGTTCCGCTGTAAGAATCGTGATTTCTCTCTCGCATTTCGTATAGAATCTATTTTCGTGGATGCGTTATATCAAGGATTCGCGAAAAATGCAAACAGCACCAAGCTTAGTTAAGTCAGACTCATTGTTTCCTCAAATTTTATTCACAAACGCGAAATTATTTGATCATCGATGATTTTCTCCGCCATTTTCAATAACAATAAAATCGGCCTTTAATCGACTTATTATAATTTATGATTATTTTCGTCTCGGCGCCACAAATGTATCACGACTCTCTCCTGCTTTTCGCGGAAGCGTGAATATATAAATTCATCCGATTTCTCTCCCGGCTCGATGTCGGAACCGTAATATTTTTTATCGCCGCTGACTTTTTTAATAATCGAATAACGCGACTCATTTATTATCTTTGCGTAAGACCAACGGTAACGATACAGTAATAGCGCATAATGAAATTTGTTGAGAAAGGCGTATTAAAAGCTATCATTAGTCGTTGACATGGCTATCTCGAAATATCTTACATACAACATCGAAATATCGCACGTTGTATTCTGTTCTGGATGAAAGAGAGAAGGCAAGATTATCGCGTTATTTCCGCAGTTCAGAATCATAATTTATCAATTTTTTTAAACACTCGATTGCGATAACAGGTTCCACCTGCTGTCGAATTTCCGCCGTCGCGTCGATATAAAATACAGTTTGTAGAAAGTTCAATAATGATATTACGAACACATTATTTAAATAGTGATTGTAAAATCACTTTATTTACCCATAAAACATTTAATTAAGTAAAAAACTCGTGAAAGTGTAAAATTTCTAGGTAAGACACAAATAATAAATAATAAAACCAACAACCAACTAAATACAAAAACCAATTAAAACTTATCAGATATAAATAATACTAATATATAATTAAAATTTCATGGATTATAAATAACAATAAAAATAGAATTAAAGAAAAATTGTCTTTAAAAAAATCTATAAATAAAAGTTATATAAGTTTTTTAATTTTTGTTCTATTAGAAGAAAGGCATAAAAAATTACAATATTTTGTATTTTAGCTGATAGCTAATAGTTAAAAAATTTATATACCCAGAAGTCTTTTTAGAAATTGTTAAATTGCATTATTTTGATAATAAATTGTTTCAAATCTCTTTTAGAGCAAATGATGATCTTTTCTAAAAACAAAGAAAAATTCGAAAAATCAATCCCAAAAAACAAATCAATGTTATTTAAAACTATGAATGTAATGGAATGTAATGGAAATAATATACAAAAATGAAAAAAATTAAAAATTTATAAACGTACATAAACGAATAACAAATGCACAAACTGGGCGCTTCTGATAAATAAATTTATGAAACAAATCAAGCCTACGTATCAGCTGTGATAAAGCACTGCATTTAAATTTAAAAAAAAGAATAAATATATATCGGTTTAAAAGCTTCTTATAAGATCCTGTCTAAGTTTTTTGATAAATAAATATTTTCTACTTATAAAAATTCTTCAAATTTCTCGATTGGATATGTAAATAATATTATTCTCACCTGACATCGTGCAGCTTCGGGTAAGCGCATATCCGTAGCGTCTTTGAATTCGATCCCACGGCGTACAATTTGCCATGAGGATGGAATTCAGCGCATCGCACTGCCTGCACGTCCTCAAGGGCAGTGACGGGAACAAATCGCGGCCTGCCGCCGCCGTTGCTGCTTCCGTTGCTGGTGTCGAGTTCCGGTCTCGGCTCCTGCTGCAGAAACGGTACGAGTGTTCATTACTCGATCTGGCATTAATACGCAATTATCATCGCGCGAGCGAGCACGCGCAACTAATAATATGCTTGCCGTTACAGAAAAAAAACGCACGCGGAAAAGATTGCTGTGTTTTAAACGAGATATCTAATGAATGCCTATAATGGTACAGAGCAACGTTGCTTCTACATTCGAGAAAGGGACAAGTACCGCAAGTTCCGGATGCATTCTACATCCGGCTGCAATAAATGTAATATCCAAACAATATCATTACATTTGATACTCACACGCTCCTTGGATTATTTTCCATTCAATTGAAAGTGATAAAATTAAAAACAGAATACAATACGATCTCATACGTGTTAATTGCGAAGAGAGAGTAGCCTTAAGATTAATCAAATTTAGATAATCGTAAAATAAATAATATATACAATACAATACAGCCAGACGCAATAAAAGTGTAGCTATAATATTGAAAATCGACATTAATAAAAATTATTTAAATAACGATCCGAGAATAATTTCGCATTTTTTTAAATCGTTTTAATTACGTTCGCCTTAATAGCTTTATAACAACTAGCGGTCATGTTTTAATTTCATTCTTTTCGCCGCTGTTAATTCTTCTTTTAAATTAATTAATATGCCTTATATGGCGATATGTTTTATGTATCAAGAAATTTCACTTTCTCGCTTCGCTTCAAGATGGAAAGATGAGCTCTTCATCTTGTTGCGAGACAGTTATTACTCCCAAAAGTCGCCAAACCAGCTCACACACGTTACGCACAGCGAATCCAACAAAGAGCGAAAAACTCAGAAATGTTAGAAAGTTCGACTCCAAGTAAATTTTTTTCACCGGATTCTGCATAGCAGTTTATTCACAAAATAATCATCAAAAATGAAAAAAATAATAATACAATTTTCTCCTCTTCAAATTCTTCGTTTATTACGAAAAAAAAGTATGTGCATAAAATAAAGATAAATCGATCGATTTAAACTGATCTTTATTTAAAAAACGGACGTAAAAAGAAGAAATGAAATTGAATTCGCACCGATAATTTCATACTCGGTCATTTCCACGTGTAATAATAATGATAATAATTTTGCTCCAACATCAAATAAGTCGAACAAAAGAAGTTAATTGAACAAACACACCGTATGTCTAAAAAAGCTGACAATGCTTCTTGCCGCATTTTTATGTTCTTTTTTTTCTGACACCGCAGATCTGTAATTGTTTCGCGATTTGCGTTTGCGCAACGACGCGCTTCGCCACGCTTTTACTTTCAAGCTGAGATTGGCGGCAACCGTTTATCTAGATGGATAAATTAGCAAAGCAAATGCATACTCTATCCGTTGTTGTTCTCTTCTTGGCAAACCGTGCGGCACGAGCGGAATTATGAGCGCACGCGTGCGTTTTCACGCGCCGACATGTATCTAACGGTGCCAAAGCCACTTCTTGCCAATTGGTAATGGACATACACACGCAATTAGATCTCAGATATACGTGCACGCGTCGAATTCTTAAGATAAGGGACATAAAGAAGCTACGAAATGTCGAAAGATTGAGCGTAATTCTTGTTTATATAAATAAACAAGAATATTTTAACTGGAGTAATTACATCCATAATTATTTGCTCATATAATCATGTAAACATAAATACTACACGCGAGGAATTCTTCGTGAAAAATGTTAATATAGCTGAAAAAAAAAAAAATGGAGAGAAAATAACATGAGAGATTGCATTTGCAAATATCACCTGTGTTTCACAATCCACTTTCAGTATCGCGCTAATAATCGATATATGATTCATTGATTTCCTTCGATAACAATTTTTTGCCTATTCTCAAAGAGTCAGTACCGGAACAATAACTGAACAGAATTGAAATATGTATTAAACTCGATTTTTAATTATAATTTCACTCTTGCTAACTCATTCCCTTTCACCTCAAGTTGTTCTACGCATTTTTAGCTGTTTGTTAAGAAGCAATTCATTCCTATGACCAATCGTTGTACTTTCTCTAGAGCATCCGACTCTAATCCGATCCAGCCCTCGGTCCTATTCATCGGTCGTTATTATCCGACATCATTATTGTAACGTGAAAAGGGAAACGGCGAATAATCGCGCGAATAATGCACGATCGCTTTTTTACGAGCGGACGATGCGATTTACGAGTGAGAATCGGGCCATGAAGGAGAATCGATTGTAGAGATCCGCGAGAGAATACCGATTTCGCGGAAATTCTCGCATTCTTCCGGGCGATTTAACGAACCGGAAACGACACTCGATTCTAGGTCTGCCGTGAAAAGCGAATGAAATATCGGGAGAGATGCAGCCGAAGCCTAGTTTTGCGATCGGTCAATCAACCCATCGTCGATCATCGTTATGATGGACGTTCCATCTTAATAGCTCCGTGTGCGATCTTGCGAAAGCGTCTACTAGCGATATACACAGAATCATCATATCATACGGACAGACGGTCTGAGATAAAAGTAGGACGAGGATGACGCAAATCTTATTTCAAGCGCCACATTATTTTGCATTCTATTAATTGACCACTTGTATTTTAATAATACTACTAGGAAATGAAAACGTCTACCGTAATTATTAGAATGAAATTTCCGAACGAATGTGACTGCAATTAATACACCTAGCAATAATAATATATTATAGATTATACTTAAATATATTATATATATTAAAATATATATATATTAATATAATATAATATACTAATATGCTTGTCCAGAAATAAAATCCGAAGCATATAATAATGTGAAAGCAGAAATTAGTTCCTAACCAAGACATCGAGATGCATCTAGGTCGTTAATAACAATTGATATCCGTGACTCTAATTCCTCTATAAACGGCCATCTCCTTCCAGAAGGAAAGGGTGGGTCGCGAAGGATCCGCCGGATGCCCTGAAGGCCTTAAAACACACGTCTTCGATCGAAGATTGGCGGGATGGCATCCAACGACGCGTGACACATCGAAAAACAACTAATAAAGGGACCCTGACCTGATTGTCGACTCTGCCTTTTTACTTTCCTTCATCGCCGCGTCATTAAAAACAAAAAAATAAAACGATGGAACGCGATCTCAAAGATTCACGCGTCATAAATATTAGCGCGATGCTAATTACAAATTTATTTTCGTCCTAAATGCAAACTACGATCGACGAGGTCCGCGAAGGAAATTGCAATGACTCGTTTCGCGCCGTTACATGCGACATTTTTGTCCGGCACATCCCAATCATCGATGATTGACGAGGCGACAATTATCGAAATTTTCACTCTTCTCTGAAAAACCGGTTAAACCGGACTTATCGACGATCGTTTTCAATCTCAAATGAGTCTATATATCCATAGGAAAAAGTTTGAGAGACATTAATCGGAAACGAATAAGTAACTAATTGGATGTTGATGCAAAATGCAAATCGTTAGTGCAAAATCGTCTATATATAATGTATTTGATATATGATAACAAAACCCGGTGAAATCAGCCGCATTATTTAGGTTGCGACATACTTTTTGGTCGCTGGTGGATATTCAGACAGAAATCGAAGGTGCATGAATTTAAGTATGCGTGAGTTTAACGACATTTCGACGCACAAATTTCACCGTATAATTTTAACAGATATTTATGTGAAACTGCAAAAGTCTTGCAACCGGAAAGGGAACATTCGTACCGCGCTTCTTTTTATTTTTATATTACGTATAATTAATGTGCTCAGCTCCATAATTAGCGCGTTACATTCCATTAATGTGATTAATTGTCGTTACACTCCTTAACGTTGGAGTTATTTTTTTTTACAAGATATAGACATAATATTAAGAAATAATTTCTCTTATATTAATGAGAACAACAGCCGAGAAATTTATTCAGATACATTAAGCGAATACGGAAGTGAATTAAATTATCCCGGATATCATGCAAATCAATGTAGTCTTGATTAAGAATAAAAAAATTCTTGAGAAATTGTAACGAATTCGCGGAAAATTCTCAAAAAATTAAAACATGTTAAGGGAAAAAAGAGTTATCAATTAAATTTGTAAAAAATAAAATATAAAACTTCAAAAAAAACTGGTAGTATTTCATAAGAAGTTGCTTGCTTAACGAGTTTTCGCAGATTTTTTCATTCGCGAATGAGATACGACGACAATTCTGCCTCCAACGAGCATGATATATTCCAGCGATATTTCTCGACCAGAGGCATTTAAGTTGACTGGCCGCTCATTGACGCAATAGTTCAGACGGTGACATTGAATCATTTAGGAAGCAAAGCGAAAGTATATGTAATCCTTATCGACAAGTGTCCCGTAGATATCGCAATTCTGGCTAATTATGCTGGTTATTAATACGACTGTTATTACTCAGCCGTTATTGAAACATTTTTACTCCAGGTGAAACTATCGAGTATGACTCGAGACTTTTCATTCTAAATTACGAGCGACATCGCAATTAGTTTTCTTACATAGCGGTATAACTTGGGCTCGAAGAAGCCTCCGTAACTTTCTACCGTATGTATAAAACGCACACGGTGAACGTTGTAATTAAGTGGTCGATTACGACGTGACGCAAAACGTACGCTTAGTTAATGATGGACTCGGAGAGGAACTCGGAAATTATGCCGTTTACGCTTTCGACATACGCGCAATTCGTGTCCATTCACCGGGAACAAAATCGCCCCTAGTCGCCCCTTTTCCCCCATTTATCGTTAACGCGTCCTTTCATACTGCGATTAATTGCGCAACGCGAAAAATGCTTCACTTTCGCCGGGATTGCCGATAATTTATCGCTACAAATCCGGCAATCAATTCAATTTCCTAGACGATTGTTTTTCGCGATGAAACGCGTGTGTCGAAAGAGGCAGAAAATCAAGACGTGATGGACGAACAAGAAATCGACATCGTCGATCGTGTAAAACAGATTTATCTTTCCACGCTCGTAAGAGATTTATCGATAACGCCATGACACAATCGATGTTAGAAGGTACATCTTTTCGATATATCGATAAATGATCTATCAAATCATCAATCTGTCGATTCGTCTGTATCTAATTAGTAACAAGATATGTAACGATTTAATAATCGGCAGCTGGTTAATGACACTTCTTATCGTTAGATGCAAGCATCGCTATTTTTACTAGATTACGGTCGATCGGCGAGATGCGTCTATTGCGAAAAATAATGAAATATAATTATAATCTTCAGCGAAGATCTCTCCGTAACTCCGCGGAGCGTGAAATAAAATGTTAAAATCATTCGCGTTGATTAGCGATTATTTCGATAGGGCAAACTACTTTTCTTAATAAAGAAGTAACGGTTGATTAACCCTATCGGACACTTTCTAATCCGAGTTAATCGAAATTGCTATTCATTAAAGATGCATAATTTGGAAAAAAATATGGACCGGATCATATATATTATCAATAAAACAGGATATATCTGCGCAAAAAATTGTCTAATTTACAACATTTATAGAGATATAAATATATGAAGCAAGAAATATTACATAAAAAATTTAATAAAAAAGAACAAAATTCGAATAAAAATATATTTTAAAATTAATAAAAAAATAAAGCTTTTTTCACACAATAAATTTATAACTTTCAATACCTGTTGAGTTTATTCATGCATATACACACAAAAGGCAAGCTATCGTTTATAAGCATCTTATGTAGCACAAAGAGAACTCGAACATCAAATATACCGAAATTATAAACAATTAATTTACTTCTACTGCACTACTTGCAGAAATAAGCAGAGTCAAATTCCGCGAAATACTTTCTTCGACCGATATTTACGAGTAGCGACAAACGCGAGAAACAGCTGATTATGCATATCCATCAGCGAATCGAGCTGTCAAGTCCCAGATGGTACAGTACAATATAATTATGACGAAGTACAAGCTAAATGCCATGAGATGTGGTTTCTTCTCGAAACCAGCTCTCTATAATTTCGTTTATTACGTACCAAATTATTTGACCAATTTAGCGTTTATAACATGCGTAAAAAGTGACATATTTCTAGAATTGAAAACGTAAGGCCCATTGCGGATTTTGCAATGTGACAACTAGACTTGAATAATAAATCCACTGATCTATAAATCTCAGTTAAAAGTTGTTTCAGTGATATTTGCGTGTACATGAGTGCGTTATATAGTTCAACATATTATACAAGATATGATCGCAATAATATGCGCGAAAATATCAAGAATGAAATATCCTGTCGCTCGGTGAATTTGAATGTGATGCAAATGTAGAATTACAAATTATCTTTATAATGTAAAATAACATTATTATTTGGCTACGTATAATACGTATCAAGAGAAAACACGGACAAGTCGAATAAAATTAATTGCTGAAAGCGATTAATCGATTATTTATAAGAGAAATTCGATATAAAGTCTTTAAAAATATACTAATTTATCATATATTTTTTATTACACATTAAAAATATTTATTTGTAATAAAAATGTATTAAATATTTTTATTATATTTATTATAAATATATTAAATATTTTATTATAATATTTGTAATAAAAATATATTAAATATTTTTATTATAAAATTGATAATGTAAAATTTTTATTCGATAAGCTTGTTGTAAAAATTATATTTTCCCGGAAAGAAACCCTTCTTATATCGCAGGACATGTGACATATCTTTGTCTTCTTAACAAAAATCTACCTACAAAAATCTTTCAACACACCATATAGCTACCGCGTCGTTTCCCGGATTTATCGTTCCTCCTCTCCTCGGATCGTCTGCAAATTTTGCCAATCCTCTCGAAGGTATTCAGCGCGCGTTCCTCCGCGTCAACATCCAGTAGATTTTCCATAGATCTGCGAACCTGCCGGCATACGTTCACACTCTTAGGACTGTTCCTCTGCAAATGATTGCCGTTCTCGTCGTGATAATCGTCCCACTCGCTCATCTCGCTTCTGACATCCTCCAAGGATCTGGTACGGCCGACAGCGCACGTACAAGGTGGCACGCTCCTGGTGAGGCCTCCTGAGCTCTTGGCTCGTCCTCGTGGCCGCTCCATCAGCATCATCCCGGGTGGCGGAGGCGGCATCGGCGACACCTGAAGCGGTGACATCGCTTGCGGCGGAGGTGGCATTGCATTTCTGTATAACGGCGCGAGATAATAATAGTCTCGGGACTTGTTAGGGTTGCCGGCGATCCTGGATGCTGGCACGTAATTGTAATCGGGGATGTGAGGAGTTATCCACTGGGCCAGAGTATCCAAGGGAACTGGCCGGTAACAATAAGACGGCGCCCGTTGATTGGGATGATTTCGATACATCGGCGGCCAAGGACGATGTTGCTTCAAATCGAAACGCGGATCCATACGCGGATCCAGTACTCGGATGTCGCCCATCGTGAACTTATCGATCTCTGTCAGTCTTTATGCAAGGTTCGGAGGCCGATTACCTCAAAGTCAGATTAAATATACTGTCATATCTTCTCAGCAGATTTCTTACTCGATGGGAAAATGTGTGCTCTATTAAATATATCCTGTGGTTTAATGTAGATATTGATCATCGAAAGTCTCGGGGAAAATAAGTGGAATAAAATCGTCAAAGATTGATGTAGACGAAAGCGCTTAGCGGTGTCTGATGATCGAACGTTTAGAGAGTTTGGCACGCTCGGTCGAGTAATCGGAAGATTCTGGATTAGAAACGTCTCTCTTTCTCCCTCTCTCTCTCTCTCTCTCTCTTTCTCTTGTAAAACGATGAGACAAGGATCAAGAGAATTCATGCGCGACGAGAGATTTAATTCTTAACACTTTCCAATGTTCTGGAATGAAAAAAAAAAAAAAAACGGAAAAAAATCACTTGAACGTTTCGTAATTTGATTCAACACTTCACTTCACTTTCTGTCAAACGGAGACTTCTCAATTTTTAACTGTCACCGATAATCGAAGGATTTATTTCGACTCGTCATTGTGTTCTTTCTTATCGTCGCTCCTGAATTTTAATTCTCTACTTCAAGATTGATCGAAATATCGAAATCTCTTATCCGCACTCGAGGAACACCTGAGAGAGGGTTATCAGAAACGATCACCTTTCGCGGATCGCGAGTTTTCGCGGCCCGCGCTCAGCTGAGTACGACGGAGAAGTGCGTAGATCGTGTTCGCGTCGAGCTACTATGGTCCGTTGAGAAACGACCCACTTCTCTTCTCGTTCGAACGCGAAAGACTTCGACTCCCTACCGCCGCGAAACTCATCCCCCTTTCTTTCGCGCGTATCGTGCGAAGCGAGAGTAGTTTGCAATTCCGTCGGGAAAGACCGCTCGCGGATTTAAAGCAAAAAAATTCAAATGATTATACCATTTACCACTGGGCTTTAGATGAAAGAAAAAAATGAAAATTTATATCCACAGATATATTTATCAAAGATTCCTCTCCTTACCACGGATTAATAAAATTTTACAAGTTTAATAATATTGCTTTAAATTTTTCTTAAACAAATTTTTATGTCTCAATTCTCTCTCTCGACCATTTTTAAAAAAAGTTATTTACTCAAGAAAGTTAATAAAGTTTTACAAAACAATTCAAAAATTTTTGAAATTTTATCTTTTGCAATTAAAAAAATATAAAGGTTTTCCTGAAGTCATTAAAATATGAAAAAAGCGGTACAATATGAAACATTGTAAAACAATGCATAATAATCAATCATAGATGATGGGAAATCAATAATAGATGATGGGAAAAAAGCATGTGTAGCGGTCAAGTACAGAACGGTATCACGTAAGTGAAATCTAATTTGCAAATTGTAATTGATATAATAAGAATAGAAAATTAGAGTGCTACAGTAACTATCTGAAGACAATTATATCGCCAAGAACAATAGCGATTGCACGATAGTCCCGCAATATGCACGTGATCTCATTTAAAAGAATCAGCGAAGAATATCTTCGTCGAAAATATAGCGTGTAATGAAAAATCGTGTAACAGGAATAAAATTAGGAAAAAAAAATCATACAATAAAGTTACTTATATTACGAAAATGCGAATTTTGATGCTCAAAAGATGATGTATCTCTCAGCAGTTCGTCGTGTATAGACGGAATAAGAGATTCTGGCGAGAAAATTCGTGTTTGATCAAAGTCTCTGGACCATCTTCGCGAGCCACGAACCGAGAAGAGGGATAATCACAGCTATCGAGAGATGATGTACACAACGGACAAAAAAAAAAAGAAAAAAAAAAAAGAAAAGAGGAACGACTACAACATTCGTTTTCCATCCTCTCTCGCTTTCACTGCGCAATCATCTTTTCCAGCGACAACCGCCGGGCCCATCCGCTCGGATTAATCTTGTTTCGAGATAGAAATCGCGTCATTATTCGCAGGAAGTGAGAACGAAGGTGGGCGTCGCGAACCAACATGTCGGCCCGATGATTTTCGTAAAACTTGCGTTGCCCTCGCGAATTCAATCGCGAATTGTGTCGCAACGATTCGCAATGTGCGTCAGAACAGAATTGAAGGTTGTTGCGGAGTTTTGATCGAAATGTATGTATATAGATACGTACTGTGATAAAGTGTAGGAAACAAGTGCATAAAGTGATGGTTTATGCAATTACTCTCTTTCTCACACATTCACTCCTTCGGACTTATTATTATTATTATTATTATTATTGCAGTCAATCTCAAAATATTATAGCTAGTATTTGATGTAATTTTTATTCTATTTTTAATTTCACAAAATTTTGTGTCCCTACAGCTATTTTTTTCTAGTATTATTATATTTTATATTTGTATATTTTTCTTCTGATATAATATTATACATATATATATGAGATTATAAAATATAATAATATATGCCAAAAAATTGTAATTATGTATAAATGAAAAAATTTATAATTACATATGTTATTATATACTTATATTGTTTAAGTTAATTATTCTCGATAACTTTCATTTCGGAAAGCTTTTAATTCTTGCATGTGTCCAAATCACGTAGGAACAATTAGCATGATTATAACATGATATATATTTCAGAAAAGAGAAATTAATTTAATATCTATTTACTCACTGACAACGAATACAGATGTGCACTACTTATTTTCGAGTCATTTTCGATCACAAAACATCGTATATGGACCGTTGCACTTTCCTACAGTGTGATCGATGCTGTTAATACGCTGTTAACCAACCTGAAATTCTATCAATGTTATCGTGCGTGTCTTATAAATATATTTCCTCGGTCGGCTGATTTTATCGCATTCTGCATTTATTGCGCGATTTATTCCGACAACTAATCCAAGCAATATACATACATCTTACACCGCGATATAAATTAACACATTATCGGACTCGTCTTGCATCTCGCAAGAAAAGCCCAATAGATAAACGAGTGCGAGTAAAAATTTACGTGGCGATACATATCTAATTAAAAAAAAAAAAATTGAAAATCTTTATTCGGAATAAATTAAGAGATCTCTTGTGCGATAATTGAAGAGTTTACTGTTATTGATATTTAAACAGATACACATTAGGCAGAATTGTTAAAAAAATTAGCGTTTTCTTGATCGCACAGCACGGCGTGCGATCAATTTTCCATCGCTGCTTTCTCCGATACGCTCCGTTAATAATTCGTTGCGATGTGTGCGGCGATCCTCCTCCAGTTTTCATTTTGGTCTCTCTTCCTTTTTCACGTCGCGGAATCAATGGTCGTTATCTCGCGCCTACGCGCAAAACTTCCTTTCGCCGCGATAACCGAGACGTGAATCGCCTTCGTAAATTCATCGATAGTGTATCAACCCCGTTATTAAGACCACGTTTTACTCGCGAGCGCCACATTAATTTCACTATCCGAGATTTGCATTAATGCGTTTTCAGGAAAACTGCGAATGCGCATAATTATTAAGAGCGTGCGCGAGAATGAAAGTGGATCGATCCTTTCGAGCCGTGTTCCAAAAGTCACTTGATCGATTAATGTAGATCACGTCGTCACGCCCGTCAATTTTGATTGATCAGGTGATTTTTAGTTAATAAAAAAAATCTACTTTTTCGATCGACAAGTAATAAAATGCTGATTAAGTTCAATACATCCTATTGGAACTTTCTACGATTAGATGTTAAACTTTCGACATTGACCGTCTCGTCCACGTGATATAATGTATCATTATATAATGTTTCCCGAGATCAAAATACTTTGATCTGTCTCAGTTCGATCCAAACGATAAGGATAATTTTACGAACGATGACGGGATACAAACATTATAGAAACTGGATTTCTCTAAATTAACATTTCGAATCAATCGACTCGAAAATGACGGAAAATAGGTCGCGAGGTATATAATAGACACGAAGCTGTCGATGCACGTCATCTTCATAGACGACATCTGCGTTATAGAGAAAGTAACAGGCGACATAAGAAGTAAATTGCCACGATCCGGTGATATGCGTGTACACAATTTATCCTAACGTGCGAAAAGGGGACCTTTCGGGTTTTTTTTTTTTTATCATTACGTGAATCCTTGGACGATTATCATGGTCGGCTGCCATTAGAAAAGTTCGTTCCAGTATGTTAGAGTGACGTTGAGTCGCGTGCAAGCTATCGCGCGTCGTTATTAAAATTAGATGACTTTCCATGTATGTAGATCGCGAGAAAACGAAATCTAGAGCGAGTGTTTGTTTCGGGGACAATAACAGTAGCGAGAGTTATCTGATAACGAAACTGACGGTGATCCGCATAAGCTGCGAAACAATTTATCTAATTAGGTAAAAGATTACGTTTTATGATAAAAACATTCTTTACGGTAAACGCATCATAGATTGATTATAAAGTGTACATTAAATAATTTTAAATAATATTATAAATAATATTACAGATCAATCAATATTTTAGAAATAATATTAAATTACAATTTTGTTAAATAATATTTTAATTCTAAATTATCTACAATGCTATTAATGCGACGTTAAATATATATATATATTATTTAAAGTTAATGTTATTAAACAAGACTATTAAATACTATTAATATTTGCAATAAATAATTTTCTTTAACATTTATTTGCATAATAATTATATAAGAACTAATAATATTATATTTTTCATTAAAAGATATAGTCATATGACTATTTTATATAAAGAGATGAGAGTTGAGTCAATAGTCAATCATTGATGCATCTACGGTAATAATGGTACCATTACATGCATGTCCAATGCAATTTCTTCGTCAGGAGAAAAACATCATGACTTGCAGGCACGCATCAAAGATGAATATCGCAGAGGTCAAAATTGTCACGGAGACAAGGCACTTGTTGACCGAGTTTTCAGTACCGGTATTACCAGCTACCAAATTCCTACTTCAGTTTGCGCAATGATTCTGCATTATATATATGCATCAGTCATACAAGAAATATATTTAATTTTTTTTCTCACGGTTTACATTTGCTCTTTTTATTCCTTAAATTGATTATATCTTTATGTTCAGTCTTGAAAATCCAATACATTGGAAATAAGCTACATAATTCTATATCGTACCGATCAAACCTTTAGCGATTTATTGACAGTACATTTTAATTTTTTCATTCTGGAAAGCTATCGATAATTTACGATTAAAAAAATAACTGGCTCACTTGATCGCGCTCCGCAGAGGATAGGATTTCGACTTGTGCTCGTGCACGCACCTTTTTATTTGCGTATCCGAAAAATCGCGCGAAAGAAGGAAGAAAAAATAGAGGGAAAAAAATGCAAACCAGTTTTCTTCAAAAATTACTTACGTAATATGTTGATCAATAACTTCTTTTCGAGTTTGAAACGGAGCTCAGCACGAGAACGAAAAATGGTAACGTCAGGTATGTGACCAGCAATGTACATATACCGTTAAAAAATATTAATAACAGGTTGAGTGGTATCTGTCATGAAAAGGGGCAACGTGATAACCGGCACAACGAAATGTAAAACCGCACATTAGCGCACCGTGTTATAATTATCATCCGGTTTTGATAGGTGGACCATGACTTAATCTGCCGCTGACGAGTACAAAAAAATACTATCGAAAATAATAGCTTGGCGTGGAAAACGGAAGAATAAGAGTTTCACATGGTTGTAACAATTCAAAAAAGAATGTAAAAATAATACAAATTATTATCACATTATTATTGTACGTATCCTGTATATAAATAAATATTTAATTTGTATTGTATTTATATAATTTCGTTTCTATTGTAAATAATATATTATATCTAATTAACAAATCCTTAACAAATAAAATAAATAATTTTTGCCAACTAATTAAATCAATTGTTTTCAAATTAAATTAATGTACTTATTTCTTTTCATCATCACAAACACAAGGAAGTAATTCATCAAGATAATTAATAAAATTTTAAATTAGCTGTATACGTAATAATCGATAATTATTAAACGTAAATTATAAACAGTGATAAATGATTTTAATCTCATGTATTATGTTTAATTAAATTAAGATATTTATCATCAGCCATCAATTCGTCAATCGTGTCGTATAATATAATTACTGATGTAATTAATGTCGTTCATGAATGCTATAATATGTCATGTTATGAGCTTCGTGAGGTTCGATTGAGAGAAAAGATCGCCTCGATCTGTGGCAATCACAAGAAGTTTATATGAAAATGGATGATTATTAGATGCGCCTGGTCAAGCTTACATCCATCAGCATGAAGATCGCGGCCTACATTTTCTCGGCAATAATATCCGTTATAGTATTCGATTACGTTTCGAGTCAAGTCTTTTATAAATATTTATACGTCATTTTTCTTCGCATAAAAATGATGAAAAATGTGATGAATTGTTACAGTCTCTGAATTATTGCAGTAAAAAGAATAAAATACGAAAAAATAAAAACAATAGAGATGAAGACTGGAATACCGATAATGCAGAATTCTTTGATACTCGAGATGTTCAAAGAGAAAAGTCCTGATCAAGAATCGACGAGGTAGAGACTCTAGTGAAATCCTTTACCGTCAAAGCTTCATACATTCACCAAGCCAACGCAGATTTCTCCTTTACCTGCGACAAAATGTAGCATACACAAATCACACCCGATATATTATATTTAAAAAATGTCAAAATGAGAGCAATGTAAAATAATTATAATACTTGAAAATATGCTCGTTTAAAGACTATCAACAAGAGGCCAGTCTAGAGCCAAAAAACCGGAGGTGCTTCTCGATATTTAAAGATTAAAGATGATAACAAGTAAGATTTATTTCGTCGCGACTCATTTATTCGCGACATTGTATATATTTGTCGCAAACTCTCTACAAGTTTAAAAAGAAGTTTTGTGGGTTTTTTTTTTTTTATGAAACGTCCATTTACAAAGAGTCTGCAACATGTCTATAAATTTACCAGATTCACATTTGCATGATCATGTACCGCGTTATTATTTTCAAATACACGCAACATATATTGTAGAATAACCGGAACATCATTATTCAAATGATGATTACTGTGTGTTTCCACTTCGATGCTGCCCACAATGATCGACGAAACTGAATAATCGTTTCGGCAGCAACAAGCGGATGATTGACCACGACACCATTAGCATTGTAAATTATCTCTTCTATGTTCGTATGTTTATCAAAGAAATTAAAGCGTAGTTCAAAACTTGCTAAATAAAAACAATCTGAATGTCCGTGTAATTTGTTTACTTTTATTACGGATGTTCAATCGCACAAATATTGTATTAGTAAATATAATCTTTCGGGTGTGTTTAGTGTGTGTTTTCCTTAGTTCAAAAAATGATTTTAAAGAATAAGAGATATATGTTTGCCTCTACAAAATCATTTAAAAGAGCTGAAACATTACTATGCATATTACGGATTTATAATGAAATAAAAAGATAAAAAAAAATCGCAAAAAAATATACATGGGCGTTGTCGAGCACGTTGGCGAGCAAAAGTGCAACGACGACCCACACGGATCTCACCTTACATGGAAATCTGAATGACCAACAAGTTATGTTAGTGATGACGAAAAGGATAACCTGTGCATCTAATTTTAGAGCATACAAGAAAACACCGGTTATAGCAAAAACATCTTTACTCTGTTCCCTATTAAATCAATTATTCACGTAATTCTTATTTACATCTTTAGCTCGGAAACTCGTTAACTTTTGATCATAAAATTTATCGGTATAACTTTTAAAATAATTTAATACTTCACTAATTCTTTCGGAGGAAAACAGGACGCTAATAGTTTAATATATAAGAGAGATATATTAAAAATTTATTAAGATAAAACATCTATATCTATATTTTTCGAAAAAATAATAAATGTGACATTTGTTCCGGATGATTTACCGGATGATAGACATTTTATTGTAATATCTTAAGCAAATGCCGTCCGATTGTTTCACTTGAAAAAAAAAAATCTAATAGTGTTCTAGCGATTTATCCTATCAACAAAAAGGTCATGTTGAGAAGAAAGGTACGCTCGATTTCACTAAAATGAAAGATGACGGTATGATCGTAAACATAGAAGACTTTCACCAAATTAGCAAACATTTTGCGTCGTGCAGATTTCCTTGCATCGTGTTTCGACAAGTCTCGAAAAATGTACGTGACACGAGCACAAGATCTCGCGCTTTCTCGAAACATTCGTACGCGAGATTGAAGCAAGATTGTTTATCAGATCACGAATCATCAATCATATGTTCGAGAGATAAATTTATACATCTTGATATATCATACATTTTACAATTTTGCTGCAATTATAAATGAAAATATTCTTTTACATCAATATATATATATACTTCAAGCATAAATAATTCTCTGAATAAACCGCTAGAGAAATTCTTTAAGATATATCATATTGTCATTAATTGACATTTGTAGTTTCTCAAGATTAATTTTATACTTTTAACCTTTGATAACTAATCTCTCCTTGTCGTGTGAAAAAAACGTCATTTTAAGTATCTTGCACTTATGCTCTTCAATGCAGATAATTTAAAGTGCTCTCGCGTGTTTTTATTAAGTTCCTTGCTATCAGCGCTGCACGTATATCTGAATCATCGAAGTTGAAAATTAACGTTCAAAATCGACTCTAATTTTTATGCGTAGCCAGTGTGTGTTTTTGTTTGACAAAATCATTACGGTTCACCTAGTTGCTCGTTTCCGGTCAACGATCGTTAGAAACTATCGCAATATCGAGGATGACACGCGTGACGCGCAAAGCGTGTCTCTTCGCGGGTCAATTTTGGCCGGTTTTGTATGCCAATAAGCGTCAATTTTTTATAACGGTACTGACGGTGATCGGTCAATCATCTCGGATGTCGTCGTACCGTGAGACGGAACCGTTCCAGAGCCGTATGACACGCGGAAAATCGCGCCTGTTCGTCGACCGTGAAGTCTACATGTAGGTAAAACGCATCATGTATAAAGCACGTGCAGCGCAGACGAGATTGAGGAATTTCGGCACCCCGCGTAGAATAACAACGCTGCACATTTCGTCTGTGGTTGAAGCGAGTAGTAAGAATATGCATAAGATAAAAAAAACTCTATTATTTCTCCCTTCAGACTTAATAATGTAATATAAATAATATGTAATGTAACTATTAACGTAATATTATTTTTTGCAATTATGAAAAAAAATATGGGCAGCATCATTAAAAAAAAAAAAAAATTTAATGTATTTAAAATAAAAGTATAATAAAAATACTAATATCTCTTCTACAATATTATATTATAAAAAATATAAGAAAGCAATAGATTTTTTATTTCTTGAAGGCTTAACTTGAAAGAGTTCATATTTTCTAAACCTAACAAATTATTCTCATATCACAGCCTTTTTAACATTGCCATTAAATAATTTCAAGTATGAGACTAAATGAGAGATGTATAAATTCTTCATAAATTAATTTAGTGATGTAATAAGACGGTCTCAAACTCATATTCGGAAGTGACCATATCGAGTGCGCTGTATATAACTGCGTGGATCATATAACTCGTGTACAAAAAAACCGAACGTTGATAGAGGAAGGAAGCGGGGAAGGAGAGGTTCGTCCGCAAAAATGTATACTATCAATCTCGTTGCGAGCGCGTAGGATACTGCTCAGGGCCGAGTACTATTATACCTCCCCCTTTTTGTCTTTTTCTGCGGGAAACTTGTTTCAGGAAATCCGCACAACTATCGTCTATGGGACGAATAACATGAGAGAGAACGCAGGTTGTACCGTAACAATGTAACAGCCAGCCGAACAAAGGTGAAATAACGGCATTCGACAATAAAACAATTTTTTGATCTATCACGATTTGCCGCATGTAAACCATGTCAATAGAATCTTACATATTCCTATTTTTACATAATAAAAAAATATATTAATTTGTTAAAAAAAATGTAATTGATTGTATAAGAAAAATGTGTGATCCTTCTTTATTAAAATAATAATCTAAATAGATTTCTAAATCTAGCACATGTTGATACTTTTTAATTGTATAACTTTTGATCAAAGTATATAATATTTATAGAATATATTAATTTTTACTATATCTCTTTTAAAAGTGATTTATCAGTTAGCATCATTTATCGCGTAATTGATTATCAAATAAAGAAGTACGATTAATGGATAATTCTCGAGAACAAATAGATCTTAGATATGTCCAGGTTTAAGCGAATGGAGCAGTGATGTATTTCCTCTATTTGTTAGCGGGAGTATCATAACGTTTCGATGACTAACGCGTGAGACTCTCATACCATGCAAGGCATGCCGATGACGTAAGCACGTGCCAGAAATGTTTGTCTCCCCTCAATGTTACATGAAAGCAATTTTCCCGATAAGGCTCGCAGTTATTTAATAATATAAAAAAGTCCATAAAAAATGCTTCATTAACATAAATAAAATCATTCAGAAAATATATGCGATATAATTTTAGCTGAAAGCAAGCAGATATTAACATGGATATAATCTCGATAAATCTAGAGCTCCACGTTAAATATCATTTCACAATATATTTATTTACATGCCAATGACATGTACAATTTTTTATCTCATAAAAATGTGAATTAAAATTTTAAGTTAAATTAGAAGTTTCATGCCGTCTTGCGATTAGGCTGGAAAATTCGACAGGATCCCTCCCATTTTTCTACGCAAATTATAGTCATTACGATGTTGAAAAGATACACGGTATAAATGTTCCAACAAATACATTCTATATCTCGACGGCAACCCAATATTTAGCGTACGCATTAATGGACCCCGGTATTTCCCACACATAAATACAAGTCGCATAGGATTGCCTTAACAAGGATTGATAAATTTTTATACTTTCCCGTGTAACAATCCTCAGCCGGTTTTCTCCAGCCAACAAACCGATACATTTTCTCTGGTCGCTCGTGGGAATGCAGAACAATGCAAAACGTAGGAACTGCAGAAACATTTCATATCCATTAGTCTCGGATAACAAGATCCCCAGCTTTATCGCGGCAATAACAGTTTAATCATATGACAATCCACGCGAACGACGACGTTCACCAATGGACTTTCATAACCATATCTATATAATTGCGTTATAAAAGCGGTATTACGGCATACACAACTTACTCAGCTCTTCTACTTATCGATGGCATCATCGGCCTTTCACATGATTCCTGTCACATTTCCTGTCTCTCTCTCTCTCTCTCTCTTACTCGAGATGGGTAAACAAAACTCGTCATTACCTGAGCAGCAAAGCTTCCTTCCTCCCAAATCGGATCATCCCATCCGCCCGAGGAGCCCGAGGAGCCCCTGCGACCCGGATCCCACGAGTTTCTCTTCAAGTTATCCAGAGAATCCGTCGAAAGCCGTCGCCGGTCGTACGAGCCCCTTCGGCCACTAGAAAGCGGCATCGCCGACTTGCCATCCGTCTTTTTCAGGCTGCCTGAACTCGTCGATGACAGATCGCTGCTCAGGGTCACGTTCAGATTGCCCCTCAGATTTCCATTGGAGCCGGCTAGGCAGCTCCTTAGGTTTCCATTGGAACAGCTGCGCGCCTTGAGATCGCCGTTCGACGAGCTAAGGCCGGTCCTCAGATTCGCGCGATAATCGCCGGAAGTCGCGACGAACAGGCTGGCCAAATTCGGGGCGGCAGCGTCGCGTCTCGTCGTCCCCGGCCGCTGAAGATTCGTCATCGACTTGGCCACGTAATCTCGTCTCAGCGGCGAATTGTAATTAAACATGGTGTCCTTTTTGAGGCAACCCATGGAGCGACCGATGGGATCTTTTCGCAGAGGCGAAGCGCCGATGGTGTTCGAAAAGAGATCCTTCCTGGTGTTGTTGATGGCGCTCATGGACGATCCCAAAGGATTCTTCCTCAGGGTGCTGGGAAAAGTTGAAGGATGCAATTCTTTTTTGGGCGGCGACATCGGCATTCCCGGAGAGCCCCTTCTGGGAGACGTGGCGGCGTAATTGTAAGCGTCATGACGTCCGAAGGAATCTTTCCTGGTCGCGTTACCGAAAGATCCTCTACGATTCCAGCAGTTCTCCTTGGCATGCTTGCCGTGCACCTCGCAACACTTATCGATCTTGATCTCGTGCTTGATCAACTCGGGATTATTGTGCAGTTGTTCCAACTTGACGTCCCTGAAGAGCTCCTCCAGGCGACGTATGGCGGCTTGTTGATGCGCCGACGTCGACATCGTGTAATTACGAAGAGAAAACGCTCTCTCGTCGTGAAATCAATTAAAGATCACTATCTTGTGTGCTCTCAAATCTTCCGGATATATTCTCTCGGTAAAGTGTTTAATATCCGACTTTGCAAGTACAGAGATTCCGCGTCTCGCTCATGCATCACATAATTGCTCCGGACACTTATGTAGGAATTTGTTCGGAATTGTCTCGCCTAATGATTTTTATGACAACAGGATGCTAATCGCAGAAACACCTCTCGAACTCGATATATCAAGACGAAAGATATCCCGTCTCGATCTTGATGCTCATGGACCATGTATTTCGTCGTAATCTAATAATACTTCCGCATAACCGTAATAGCAATAATCTTTCAAGTGCTTTAAAATATTATTTGATGACAGAAGAAATTTCCACATTATTCATTGTTCTTTTAAAAAAATTAAAAAATTTTTAAATCATATATATAATTTTTAAACTCCCTAAATCCTTTCTAATTAAAATTGATCGGCCGTTGACAATTGCTTCTGTATGTGTATATTGTGCCTTGTTGCAATTTTATATGGAATCGCTAACAAGCCTGTAGCGTTACAATGTCATATGCAGATGGTGTCACGAGATAAATTTAATTCTCTGATATTGCTGTCCATTCGATACGCTTCCGTACTCACTTACAATTCGACACCACGTGTGAAGGGATTCGGGATTTTCGGTTTTACCTTCGCGGTTCGTTAAGTGACCGGCATGCACGCAACGTGGTGGGAGCGCGATCGTGGCTCGTATGGAAACGCGTGTGCGTCGTAATACACGTCCGATGAGGTACTGGGGTACCGTGATACGTGAGAGACCCGGTGCCTCTCGAAGGAGCTCTCCGTCATGCAGAGATCCCCACCAGACCGATATCTGTGTATGTGTGTATGCCATTCGTTCAAAGGCGAAGTATCCATATTAGGTCAAACCTTATGGGTTTGGTTTGTCGCGCAAAACTGCGAAAGAATCATCGATATGACCCTGGTCGAATCGGGTTGCCAACGAGAGCGATTGTATTCTTTACGATTGTATGGCGCTTTGCTATCGCGTCGATACATCATGTGACATGTCGACGATCTCTGAACTATCGCGATTTTCTCGTACAGTGCAATATATCAAAAACTTTGACAGCATATTAAAAGTTGACATATCTTTAACTTTCTTTCGCAACGTGGGAAGAAACAAACTGTGTTCGTGTTCAAAGTATGATTTTGAAAGGATGATAAGTTGCATGGTGAATACTTAAAAATCTTTTTAGATCTATACAGACATACAAGATATCGTACGTTTTATGCGGAATCTTTGTAATCCTGAGCCGATTACGTCAACCAGTCGATTAAAGAAGAGAAAATTATAGAGCAATTATTTCTTAAACCTTTAGAGCAAGACCGAGCGGACAAAAAACAAGATAAGTGGAATCAAAAGGGAAAAAAAAACGAATTTGTATTAAGCAAAGTGCAATTATATTAAGTATTAGTATGTATCCTCCGCGTAATTAATCAAATGTGTAACGGACAGATTCATAAATGTAGCACAAATATAGTACATCACGGAGAAATATAAACGGCAATTTTTCAATCTTAAAATGAGACTCGAGCTGATTAAGCATCTCTTTTTGGTGAGATATACGATTTCAATTTTTGTTGCAACACTGAACGCCACATCTGAATGTACAAGGAAAAAACATTTGTGTTTCAAATTACTGCGAACTAGAATGGCGAATGACTCATTCTCAGTCCATGCAAACACCGATTTGCGTGCCTTTCAGAGGAAAAGAATATGATTTTTTTCATGTATAAAAAAACACAGATGAATATCACGAATTGCTTGTTAAAGGAAAACTCAAACATAAATAAATCAGTTTATAAAATATAATTTAAGAAACAAAAATATAAAGATAAAACAAAGAGACAAAAAAATCATAAAAATAAAAAATAAAAAATTCTTTTAAATATAAAGTACTTTTTTTATATATGTGTATTATAATTTTATTTAAAAATATTTAATTATATTCTTATTATTTGTTTCTTTCTAATAAAAAATCTCAATATGATACATATTCAAAATTTCCATAATAATATTTTCACCGAAAAACAAAAAAATTCTCTCGTATGAAATTCATTATCAAATATGATATGATTAATATGCTGGTTCTGGAATGTTTTCATTATCAACTGTTATTGGCTGGCGCCATCTACTCCTGATTAACGGGAAGGCAGAGTAGATATTTAAGAGTATAATATCTCTCCGGCAAATGTGTAGAATCATTCTTTCATATAGCCGATAAGATGGAGCTACAATTGCGTTGTACTCTATAGAGACAACATGTACAGAATGGACTGCAGCTGTATTTGCATACCGCACCGTTATGCAAATAAGATTTTTGTAAACTAAAGCAGCAATGCTATAAATTTAATCTATATAAAAACAAGTTAATTTATGATTGCAATATATAATTTGTCTAAAAAGAGATCTTAATTATACAAATAAATTATTAAATTAATTAAAAAATTACTGTATATTAATATAAATTATTTTTGCATTCACAATTAATTCAAATATTTTAATAATAATTATAATAATTATATAATTAAAATATATTAAATATAATCTTTTTATATAATTAAAAAATGCAGGATGCAATTTAATCTTCTCGAAGAATGTTACACTTAATACATTATGAGAACATCTGATGCATGCTTATCCTTTCGAGAATAAAACCGTCGCGAAATATAGTGCCGCAATCATAAAATTTTATCGCGCATATTGCAACCGGTGGTCGGTTGCAAGTCACGTATTGTAAGAAGGGAACGCGCGCATGTTTGCGGGTTATCAAGTTACCCGGCTTCTCTTTGACACCTACACGAAGAAAGAAGTGGTGGCCCGTTCACCTTGATGGCTGATGATAAATAGCGACTTCATACGTCAAAAAAAGGGTACACCCCATTGAAAAAGCTTGCACAAACACGCGGGTCACGTTACAAACGTGAGTTCACGTGTCGATTGTTACGTCTATAAAAGCGTCTTGAAAATTTTGGAAGAGCACGCACGCTTCAGGCTCGATTAGATCACTCATCTAATTCAAATCATTTTGATTTCACGGATTTACTCTTATAAATAGTAACGACCATGAAGTATACCTCTACGCAATTATCGGATGACGATTGAATGATCTCGGAAAAGCGCCCACGGAATGCCATTTTTGTCAATAATACGACGCGTCTTCTAATTATATGCGGCAACACGATGATAACATCGGCGCTCTTGTATTTACGTGCATTTGCATTCCGCAGCTGCGTCATTAGCGTCAACATAATCTAACATTTGATGAGAATGGGCATTAGAATTTCGAGTGTAGGTGTTCAGAAGTCTCGTCGGATTATTGCATTATCCGCTGCAATTTATTTATGGAACGTTAATCGATCATAGAATTTTTTCCAAATTAACTTATATTAAAAAAAAAAAAAAAAACAATAATTAAAAAACTTTATTATAAATCTAATTGTTAAAATAATATTAAAACTTAAAATAACTTAAATTTCAAAAGATGGGTTGTATTATGAAAATATAATATGAATAGTATTAATATGTAATAAGTATTATGAAAATATAATATTAAGTACTTTAAATATAGTGATAATTCAATAATTAAATTTTCACTAAAGAGAAACCGCCTGCAACAGTTGTCTAAATCGAGCACACTGTTGATTTGTATTTATGACGCAAAAATCTCAGATGCATACGAGGTTCGCGAATGTAGAACGCGAATGGATATTCACGAGGTATGTCAACACGAGCTTTCATAGCCGATCCGCAATTCATTAGATTGACCATACAAAGACAAACGGATGAAACTGAGGAACCGGTAAGCTGCGGCATACTTATGCAAACACAACGTTTCAATCTTTGTTATAGTTACCGTAGTTTCTCCGACAGTTTGATATATTGCACCGTTGTTGCTGACGATGTACCGTGCTTTTTACGCGAATGAAAGAAACAAGTAACTGGACCAACCAGACCCTCTCCCAGCTCGCGAATGATAAATAAGCGTTCTAAGTAAGACATGGCGGTGGAAAAAATCGCGGTAAATACGCATTAAAAGGATAGCGGGAATCGTAATAATCCGTCTCTTTGATGTTTAACAAGTGATGCACCGGGAATTATAAAATGCGTCGTTTATAGCCAGCGAGCTTATCCGCACCTAGCTGACGTCACGGCACTTCCGCGAAATTATTATGTTACATAATGTGATCGCATCGATATCGAGGCCAGCTTAATCCAGAGCAGTAATATGTTTCTTTTGCGAAAAGATAAACTTTTCGATCTTATCATTTAATTCATCATAGATGCTTCCCTCATCAATGCAATTAGTCACAAAAATATACTTCATATATTCAAGATAAATTAATGTTATAACAGCATGTTATAATAGGATTTTGATTGCAGAAAATAATCAAAATCCGCGTTATAAAAAACAATTTTTTTTCTTGTAATAAAGATTATTAAAAATTATTAAAAGTGTAAATAATTTCAAATCAATTTCTCACGTAAACTCTTCAGTCGTATTCTGTATTCTGTAATTTCAAGATTAAGTTGATTGCAGGAATGATTGTACGCGCGCGATAGAAGGAGAGAAGAAAAATATGATAAATAAAGATCAAATGTAAACATTCATCGTTATTCTCCTGAAAAAGCACGTTCGCGGTAGCCGAATGGCATCATTTGTTTATTTGTTATTATTCATGGTAAATGAGCCGTTATTTGATTCTATTTTTATCACTAGTACATTTCCGACATATCGAGAATAGAAACAGCAATTGACATGTAAATTTTCAGTTAACACTGTATTATTGTTGTATTATATTGCGTGGAAACACGCAATTTCATATTGCAGACATGAATCGAATATCGCATATTCGAAAGACATTAACGCAATAAATCGCAATATCAAGAACGACAAATTTAAGATCGATATTATATGTATACATAGATTTTGAAGTAATATAAAAAATTAAAATATATATATTAATAACATATAATTTAAAAAAAAAATCATCATGCTCGATATAAAAATACGCTTCAAGAAAGTAGATAGACAAGCAGAACATAATACAAAATATAAGAAGGAATAAGGTCTATTGAATCAGAAGAAGAGAATACGGAAGATTATCCCGCAGCTAATTGACAGTTGAGGCAATTACGATCTTCAATTGACAATTTCTTAATAACCACGACTAATCAATAACGAGAAGAGAATTAAGCCATAAATAGATCAACAATGGAGAATCTATATACTTCTTATAAACAACTAGAAAAATCATATTAGTTAATATAAGAATTATATAAATTGCAAAATAATTTATAGAGAATTTATAGAAAAATAATCTATTAAAAAAGATATTACCTGTTAAAAATACCAACATGAGAAATTACATTAAAATTTTCATTTTTTCATATCACTTATATAAATATATACCAAAAAAAGAAAACAACTTTTTTTGCTTTGTGATATTCAATTTATGTGAGATAATTTTAAGCCTATAATAATTCCATCTTCTAAAAAAAATTCGGCAATTATCATTCATGATTATTCAAGTTTATACGCAATATCCCGTTAAATATTTATCGACGCACCAGTTTTTTATTGATCATTAAACTCCTGTTCGGCGCAGGGGAGGCGCGGTAACAAGCTTAAAATTTTTTATAAGTTACACCGGAAACGATATACAGGGAGACTTAGAATGACTTTACGTGCCCGGTATTTTAATCGATTCGCGGAAAATGTGTGCGAAAGCCGGTTTCTCTGGCGAATAACACTATAAACGAGTTATAGGTTTTACGTCAAATTCTACGGAAATAAGGAAGGACGGATAGAAAACTAGCGAGTCGCTAGCTAGTGACGAGTTAACGTGCAATTTTTATAACAACAGGACGACCGGTATATTATCATAAATGTGGTGATAAAATGATGATATAAGTTGAGACGATGTATCGATATGCTTATGATTAATGATCAAATGATTAATTATCGTATTAAATAATTTAACATTATAAGTGCAATATTGCACGTGAAGATTAAAGTAGCCAGAGATTTATGAATATAAAATATAATGCTAAAATAGACACAATGCGATATTTAGAAATTGACTTACCTTTGATTTGATAATATCATAATGTCCCTCCGACATCCTTGAATCATAAATGCCACCTGACATCGAGTTTTGTCTTCTGCAACAATTAATATATGCTCACGTTGTAAAATAAATAATTTTACAAAAAGATATAAATAATATATGAAGAAATGGAAAGATATAATAAATATATAAATGTAACATGTATAACAATAACAAAATATGAAAATTTGGAATATAAATATATTCGTGAATTAAGAAACATAAAATATGGAAAAGTAACAAATTGAAAGGGATTTAAGAATTTATTGCCGCGGGGATCAGAAAGAAGAATCAAAAAGAAAGAAAGCCATTCACTGTAAGCACTACCAATATATTAGATGAAGCAATGCTTTTGACAGAGCCATAAATTTTCGCTTACGCTTCACAGCAGGATTAAAGAAAATTTTTTACGACGATGTAGCATGTGAGAACTTACGCGATTGGATCTGATCCATTGATCGTGGGCTTCGGCGACTGGATTCCAGACCGGACAGGTGTACTCGTGTGAACCGGAGAAGGTCCTTTGCTCCCCAATGGCTGCTTTATGCTGCAATTGGCAGAATGAATACATGATAATTCCCAATGGCAGTCAAGTCTCGTCAATCTCATACACGCGATCATAAATTCTTTTAAAAGCGCGAGGAATTTATCGCACTTCTACAATCGCATCTGTCACTTATTAACTTCCCATTTCTGTTGACATTTTCCGTCCCGACCAGTAATTTCCATGCTAAGCCGATATAAATCCAGCGAAAGATCACGCGTTACACGCAATAATTGCGTATAATTGCTAGACATATAAAACACGTCTGAATTTGAGAAGCAGACAAATGTAAGTCTGAAAATTTACATTTTTTATCCGGGAAAAATCCGAGATTCATGACTTTCGAGATAAACTAAAAAATAAATTGCGTGTGAATTATAGGAATTTAAATATAAAATAATACATAGATTGTTGATGTTTACTTAATAATTTTTGTTTAAAAAAATTAAAAAAAAAATATTTTTTATTGTAGCATTAAATTATTATAGCTAATATATTTCTTTCTGTTTCTCAGAATACAAAGATTTTCTTTATTAAATCATTACAGATAATTCGCTATATCCTGTTAAAGTATTCTATTCTTTTTTTGCTTCTAAAGAATGGGTCTGGGAATTAACCATGACCGCGATTTTCGTACATCAAATAGAAATGAAGAAATCCTAGAAGTTCCCTCGATTATTCAAGCAACACATGATTTATTGGGATTCGTTGTTATTCTCTGACTTCTAACATAGCCGTCTTGACCTCTTCGAATTTACACTCGCACCTTCTGGCGATGCACATACAAGGGATTAGGAATTATCTCCTAAGTGACTTATGCATGAACAGCGTGTGAATTCGCGAAACGTTATTTAAACGGTATTTATGCCTCGTGAAAATGGATATACGTAAATTTTTTTTAAAAATAATCTGGCATCTTAATTTTCTAAAAATCTCTTAAAACTTTTTATTGGCTACAAATTGACGTAATTATTCACGTCGCTTAAAAGCAAATATTATCGCTCTCGATAATAGTATTTGACGTATAAAACAGCTGGCAATTTTTGGATATAACGGTTTGATTTACCGACATATCTTGTAAATCGCTGAAACAATCTCCAGTCGATCATGGTCTCAGTTTTCGTTACCGTTATACAAAATCGCGCTGCATCATGGCGCGTGCTGCGTTCTCAATCGAGGTAACGTTTTCCCATGCGACATGAGCTCTCAACGCAATTCCAGATTTTTATTGTAAGCGAAGCTCTTATTAGTTGTACAATATAAAGGATAAAATATTCGTGGAAATCGTGACGATATTTAATTTATATTAAAAATTATTAATTATTTTCTTTGTTAATATACATTTGTCAATATTAATAAACATATAGAAGCATATATACACGGATTATGATATGATTATAACGAATCATAAAACTATAAAAAAAAAGTCATAAATTATATTTATCAATCTAAAAATCGCGATATTGTATTATTATTAAATATTTTAAAAATTATTTCATTAATAATCTACAAGCTCAGGTATATTTAAAGCTGTCATTTTTTTAGAAAAAATTACAAATTAATAAATTGATAGCTCTAAATATATCCGCGAGCATAGATTATTTAAGAAATAATTTTTAAATTTTAACTTGTTCTCTCGATATATTAAATGCTAATTAAAACTGAATTATTTCAAAATTTTATGAAATTTTCAAATTTATTTATTTGATATTTTTCAAATCTAAAATATCTAATTCTGTCAAATAACTATACCGCAGCAAATATGTCAGTAGACTAAACTGACTAAACGAACATTATTTACCGGCTTATGCAGGGCGGCGTGGAACCAACGCTTCTGAGACTGCACGTGCTACTGTGACTGTTCTGTTTACTATAAATCGGCCGATTGTTAGGAGGTTGCACGCAGATCCGTTCGGCGATACGAAATCGCGGCGTCGTTGGTTTGTGATAAATCATGCTTCCTGGCCGTCGCAAATCGCGACTTCACGCCTGCATCACGCCACAAGAGACTCCCTTTGCGTCAACGAATGCGTTGAAATCAAGTCACGATCGAGGTGTCTCTCGCGTTAACTAAATCGGAATGCACTTGGTGATCGAACTCTCTTGGCACCGCGAAATGTCAAAAAAAAAGATAAGACGAGTTCAACGCCGACTTGACCGCTCGGGAAGCCGCGGAATTCGCACTCGTTTTATTATGCTCAAGAAATACAAGCGGTATGTTGCACAGTTGCAACTACGGGCGATACCGGACCGATACTGGCTGACTAGGCGACTCGACGTGCAGTATCGCGAGCTACAACGACGGTAGCGGCGGAGGCGACTATGATTCCGCCTGGCAGCAACATTAAACTCTGACTGAGCTCGTCCGAGCTGTCGGCTCCAGCTCCGCTCGTAATAACAAAGCCTATCAGGGGCCGCTTTGATTCGCGGTGGCTTGCACGCGCACGCGACGCATTCACGGCGATCAGCTGACGCTGACAAGCGACACGGCGCGACCACGAGAAGCGTAGAAAGTTTCACATAAGCTCTTTAAAAGAAGCTCGCAAACGCAAATACGGAGATAGGTGAAGAATAAGGGGGAAAAATGCGGCCCGCTATTTTCGCAGAGTAAATAGCGTGTCGACATCACTCGCTCTCTTTCGCGCATTTTAATAAAAAATAGAAAGTTGAGGAAAGGAACATGGAAAATGATTATAGGTGAGCGGCAATATAATGAAGCAGGAGGTGTTACGATTAGATGACGAGGTCGTGCAGGAAGTTCGATTTAAATAAACAGTTCAAGAATGTGATAACCTAAGTTTGTTAAATCTGACGAGTCGCAAAAAATATTATTTTGAATTATTACATGACAGATATTACATAAATAAATTACTTCAGAATTTACTTAATTAGTATTTAAAGCATCGGTATAAACGGAGTAATATCTAAAATAATTAGGCAAGAATAAAAAATAGTTTTTACAATATTAAAAGTATTTAAATTGTTATTTACCATTAAATTGGTATTTCTGCTTAATCAATTTGGATCAATTTAGAAAAAGTATAGAATAAATCTGAACATCTTAAGATAAAATACAAAAATGTAATTTTTTAAGAGAAAATTTATAAGAGAACAAATCAACATTAATAGAATTTTTTTTATCAATTTATACTACTTTCAGTTGCATTAAATAACTTTCGAATGAAAAAACAGCAAATACGATCGCGCGAACAATCGCTTTCGAGAAGCAACATCTGGCAGATGTCCCGCTTCAAGAGACAGAAACTACGAGCGCCTCACAGTTATTTCTCGCAGTTGAAGTGATACACGCGAATTATATTCAATTTCACATAACAGCCTGCGCGTATCGCTACACTTTCTGCCTTACATCAGAAACGAACACGAATTCCTCCTATGAATTTTCAAACGTTGCTGGCGCAGTCCATACAATCGGCAAGAAAATTCTCCGTTCTGCTTTCTTAAAATCACACGTAGGATTTCATATCCTCGACACAAAATATTTTGGTGTCAATGCATTAAATAATATATTCTTGATACATCTTTTTCTTTTTACGATCTTATTCGTTTTTTACGATCTTTATTCGCTTGCAATCTAGTTTTCACTTGCTCCGAAATGTGTTACTGTTCATGCTTTTATAAAATATGCAGTTTCTAATAATGCGATTGCGTGTATACATGTTTGCAAGTATCACTTGTGCAAAAGTTTATCTCCTAAAAAATTACTACACTGCTATAATATCAAATAAAATAATTGAGATGTTTATTTAAATATGTTAATGCAATAAATTTTGAATAATCGAGAGAATTATTTTTTATTATAATTATTAAATAAAGAATTATCAAATTTTAATAACTATATTAATTATTAATGATTATTTTTATCGGAAAATTAACGTTATTTTCTTTATTTAAAATTTCTATTAATCTTGATTAGATGGATTCTTCTGAAAATAAACAAAGCAACGTTCCAGATATTATTTCGCAAATTATTGTTCCACATCGAGTTTATTTATTATATAAGTTTGCAGATCGTTAAAAAAAATTAATTAATACACTTACATAAACGCATTCTCAATAGAACATACAATTAAAACTTATATAACAAATAAATCCATCGCTGTGAAACGATGATTTCACTTAAAACTGATTTTTATTCATCTTTAACCTACAACACCTGGAGTATTCAATGTTAAACGAGGCTCTTTAATTCGAGAGAAGAAGAGAGACCGTATCGCGATTACTTCGTATTCCGATGATGTTTCAACAAAGCCTCGTTTGTTACCAATGACGGCCACTCGCGCGTTCTAATTACGTGCTGCATCTCGCCGTATACGCGCAAGTAGGTGACTGCGAACCAAGAGTGTCTCATCGATGTGTCAAGAGAATTCGTCTCTTTAACGTCATTCCTTTCCGTCGAACAAAATAATTTCTTTTTTTGTTATAAAAATTCGACGCGTTATAACTCCGTTAATAATCGACGGTAAAAGTATATTTGCCTCAGCGTATTTCCAAATATGATAACGCTTAGTTGCAAGTAATGTATAGTAGAAATTAAATTATTAAAAAAGACATTAATGATATAAACAAGTAATCCGTCATTCTTATGTACGTGGACTTAAATTTTATAATATTTTATTTTCAAATTACTTTATAGATATTTTTAAAAATATTTTTTTTATATTGTTACTTAAATTTATTCACCAATTTTATTCGAGTAATTAAAATTAGAATTTTTTAAATAATATTACGTATCTATTTTTAAGAATTATTTTTATTTTTTAAATTTTGTTTTATACCTAATTAAATATTTTTTAAAGACTCATATTTTTTTTAGTGTAATATATATCTATATTTTATATATTTTTAATTTGCTGACGTCAAATTAAACAAGAATTTCTCCAATATTTCATAGTTCCAAAAATTTACATAATAATTCGAAATAATTTCGAGAATTAGTTTACATAAAAGCAAACATTACTTTTCAGCCATACTAATGTTTCGAAAAAAGACAAGATATATATTTTACGAATAGCTTTATACGTATATACATCATCGAAAACGGAACCCATCGTCCAATAAATCTAGCAAATCATCAAGAATAACCACGTTTGTTGAACTCGCCAAAGGATCAAGGGCTCCCATTTGGCCTGTATCTCGACCGCGAAACATTGCCGTCTAAATACGCCGTATTTCGCTGCTAACGAAGTGCCTGACACTCGAGGCTTCTTTGGACCGAGTTAATTTCTCGACTCATTCCTCGAAAACGTCAATGCGACTGCTAACCAGTCTCATTGTTGCGTTCATGGAACTGTATTTTATTACTATATATAATTAAAAAAAAATACTATTTATTTAAACACGATTAAATACTTGGAAACCTCTTCGTAATGCACGAATATTCTAAGATGACTCTTTCAATTTAGCTGAAGTCATGAATTGCAAATGAATAATAAACAATAATAATTTTATTACTAGAAATTATAAACTAAAATTTTGATTTGAATTATATACGTAAAGTTAAAATAATATAATTATTAATATTTAAATAATTATATTAATTTATATTTTATATAATACTATATTTTATATCTGAAATTTTTATTTTTCGTGTGCATCGTGTTTGATTTTTAATTAGAAACATGCAATCTTTTTTAAATTCAAAGTGTTTAATTTATACAAATGTATATGTATATAATGTATATAAATATTCAAATCAGGTCTAAGTATAAAATGTTTCATGCATATTTTACAGTCACGCGTATGAATGGGACAATGCAACCATAAATATGTATGGTATGCGCGTGAATCACAGATAGAGCGAGATCAATGGCGAAATTGTATAGGGTCACGATTTTATGCTGTACATATATTTATATGCATCCGGTATCCGGTTCGAGCACAATATTAGCGGTCGATGCCAATGAACCGTGATCAAATTCTAATTTCGATTATGACATCGATCTTTCGATGAGTAATGCTCGCTTTTATTCGAAGGTTACCTCGATTGTGAAACAACATAAAATGAAAATACGTTAGAATCATTTCTTGAGATTAAAGCTTCAATGTTTAAATTACATTATCTTTAAATAAAAATTATGGAATCTTTAGGAGATCAATTTTAAATAATTTGTTTAATTGTTTCAAGTATTTTAATAAGTACGAAAGAAATATTAGATGGAGATATTATATATAAATACTTTGATATTTATATAATAAATTTTTAAAGCAAGATTAGTTCCATGATAGTCATGACAAGACTTAATCAAGATTTTATTTTTAGAAGTAAAAAGATGAGACTGAAATATAAGTTCTTACTTCGAGAAACAGCATAGGAGGTCGATACCAAACAGTTAAAACAATCAGTTTTTCGATTCTCATGTTAGGGTAACGCTATTTGGATCGACAGTACATTACTGTACATACTGATTTAAATCTATCTAAATCTAAACTACTATTGTTGTGGCACATTTTACCATAACAAACGCAACAAAGGCATTCCGCTATCGCCATCTATTGGAGAATGCAATGTACTCTACCTTTTGATTGAATGCATTCGGTGCAACAGAGTTATTTCATCGATATAGACGAACTAATTATGCATACTGAAGTATTAATACGACGAGCATAACTAAATTATGTAAATGTAATCTGCTATTTTCTGATGCAAAAAATTTTCTGATATTTCAAACATACTGCATAATTTTTTTTAATTGCGTATTTTTTAATGCTTTATTAATTAGAAACAAATTTCTTTTAGGCAGTATTTAAGAATTATAAATAATAAATTCCCTTTTGTTTAATTTTTTTTCTTTCTGGAAATTATATATTTTTTTTAAATAAAAATTAATATTAAATTAATATTAATATTCTATCTAAAATAATGGATTTTTCTTTATCTCATGTCTGCAATAACCTTATAGCAATTCACTAATAAAATATTAGAAATATGAAATTATTAATAAAATCACTCACCCTTCTGCTTGTAATCTATTATCAGCTACTTGCATGGGTAATGGTGCCGATAGTTGCCTAACTAATTCGTCTCTTTCCCTTTCCTTTTGCTGAATGGTTTCCTGCAATCTCTGCTTCTGCTTCTGGTACTCCTTAAACAGGCCACCGTTATAACTTTGTTCGAGATGGTCGCCAGGAGCTACTACCGCTCTAACTGGGATCGCGGTCGGTTCTGCAATTTTGGCCGTTACTCCGGTAGGCTTCTCCGCCAAAGAATCTCTTCTGGAACTCCTAGCGGTCGAGAGCGCCGGCGATTCCCTGCCAGTCACTCTACGTTCTGGCGTAGATGTTGCTGAAGGGTCCATCTCCACACCTGTTATGACGAAATGATTTTAAAGCCTTTAATGTATGATATAGAATTTCATTTAACAAAACAATTGTAAAATTAATTAAAACTAAGTAAATAAAATAAAATAATCAAAACTTTACAAATTTAAGATTTGCGTTATCAAATAAATATAATTAGAATTAGAATTAAAAATCAGTAATTTTCTTAAGATTTTCTATAAGTAATGTGTAAAATATGATTTAAAATCTTTAAAATGCTATAATATTATATATTTTATAATCTTACCATCAGGGCTTTTGGAGTGTCCTCTCGTCCTCGGTGGAGCTTTAGGTTGAATGTTCGTTGTAGTCTCTTGTATCGAAGGTAACTGTTGGAACTCGGCGTAATTCGAGCTAAGGAAGACGTCACCCTCGTTCTCGAAGAGCCTATCGACGCTAGTATTCATCAATTTGTTGTTCTTGAAGCCGGTCAGGTGGAAGCTAGCAAAAGACGACCTGGACATTGGGTTTACGTCGCCGATAGACAGCGCCATGAGCGCCGCGGATGGTATGGCTGTATTCTTGGATCCGGGACTTCTGGGCCCGAAACCGGCCTCTAAAGCTGGCACTAAACTACGAGACATCATGTCCGCGGCGGATCTCGGTCTGGTAAACGGCATAGCGCTGTGCGGAAAGGTTTTCGGTTTTATCGGCGTTATCAACATGTGCTCCGTCCACGAAGTCTCTAGAGAGGGTCTCTCCAGACGCTCCACGTCGACGTTCAAAGTTCTTTGCGCGAAGGGTACAGCGAATGTCTCGGGAGGTATACTTTGAAGCCATGAGAGTAAACTTAAGTCCGAATCGCTAAAGCCTACAGACCCGTCCAGCAGCCTCGAAAAACTCATCTCTACCTGTAACATTAGAATATGTAGAAATAAAATTAAATTAAATGTATGAAATATATTAAAATGTATAAAATATTTTGAAAAAGATAGTATCTGAAATTATCAGATTGTAATTATTGTATATAATCTATATCTATATACGGGGAAATAATTGCAACGTCAATGTAATTTCAGAATTGATTCTGTCAAATTTCTATTAAATTTTTTTAATGATAGTATAATTCCAATAAAATATAAATAAACTATAAAGATAAAAAATTAAAAAGTTAAAATTACCTGTTCGCTCTCTTTCGACCCGGTAGCTTTCGCTTGGCAGTAATTAACGCAAGACTCGTATAAAATGCCCTTGATAATAAGCTGAATGAGTCGATCGTTTTTCGCCGAGGTGACCGGATGCGCGGAGTCGATACTCTTCCTGTCGCCCGGCAAAAATTTCTCTACTAGAGGATGGACTTCGCGGAAACATTGCACTCTGGCATTGCTGGGGTTCCAATCTTTATATTGCAAATGATCCGTTAATCGCGGCAAAGTAAGCAACAGACATAGACTGCTATACTCTTCTTTGGAAGGCGCGACTTTTTCAAGATCATTCAACACCTTGACGACCTCCTCCACAGCGTTGTCGACACTGCCGTTGGTGCCGGCGGCAATGACGTTCGCTTCGGATTTGATGCATAGCAACTCGACGTATTTGTGACGCAGAATCGAATACGTGAATTTCCTCATGTCGAAGTCCGAGAGCGCCTCCAATGGCTGGATGAATTCGAGCACGTCGTCCCATTGTCCGTCGAGGATCAGCTGACGAAGAAAGAGTACGTCGTCGCTGTATTGGCCGTTTATTACGCCGGTCTCGCGCTCGAGTGAGAGCTGCGAGATGTGAAGGTCACGGCTGTGGAGAAACTCCAAGGTCAATCGCACCACGTCCTCCTCGCGCAGCGTCAGGTGCGCCGCCGGCATCACGTACCGAATACGCAACCTAGACAATTTCCAGAGTAAATTGATATATGTCCTCCATGCCAGGAATCGCGAAAGAGGCATCGATCTCCGTAAGAAAGTATTTTTTATCGAGGGATAAATTAAAGAGAAATTTTATAATTAACCTTAATACTGAATCGTATAAAATTTTGCATTCAAAAAGTTTTATAAAAACGCTCATAATATAAATGATTTCTGATAATCAAGTATATATCAAGCTAATATGGCATAATTCTTTTACAAAGATATGCATATATTTCAGTTTTTGTTTCTGTTTCGAATTTCAGATTTGTAGAACCGTCTAAAGAGAATTAGAAAATTATATAACATTATTCTATGATTTCCAAAAATAATATTATATGGAATAATATAATATTATATTATAATATAATATTATTATATTATAGAATATTATTATATTATTATATTATAGAATAATATAACATTATATTATATAATAATATATAATATGTAAAAAAGTATAATGTACATATAAAAAATAAAACATATAAAAAATTTATTTAAAAAAATAAACAAAGAATAAAAATTTTTGAAAAAAATTGAAATTATTGCGAATATATTGTATCGAATAATTTGATGCCGTATTAAACTGTCTTAGAATTTTAACTCGATGATTTATCTTTGATTTCAACTTTCGCGTGCGATAGAAAAGACGAACGCGAAAACAATGACGTAAATTTCTAAGAGACGCTTATATTCGGAGATATGGCTCCTATAACGAGAGAGAAGTCGAGATCAACGTCTCGGCATCCAGCCACCCACTTACGCGATAATCAGGGCACATCTACGGGTGCGCTGGCCCCAAAGTGCAACGAACTCCCGCGAGGAAGTGCATTTTCGCGGATTCCATATATATACATATTATTGCTGAATTTTGCAATCACGTATTACAACGAATGGAAATCCGCGCGAATCAAACATCATGCATCGATACGATGATCAGAAGAGTTTCGCAAACCAGTTAAGCAAAAAGGCTTGTCAAAATATTTATAATAATATTTATGATAATAATATTTATGATAATATTTATGATACAATGTGTCTATTATATTTTAATCAACTAGCAATATGCTATTTACGTTTACACCATCTTTTAAGAGTGACTAACAACGCGTTCCTTTTTTTTTTAATATTTGCTAATGTTCGTGTTTCCGTCTCGAAGCTTTATTCACAATGTGCAAACTAATCAAATTACAAAGAATATGAAATTCATAATATCAGCAATTTCATTGGCTATTTATGCTTAGCGAGAGACCGAAGTTTCGTATTAGTCTCAAGCAAACTGTAGCAAGAACAACGAGAAATCATGTTCACAAGTCAATCAATGTTCACAAGTCAACTAGTAAGTGAATTTTCTTTACATTTTTTATATTTATTTTACATTTTTTACAAGACATCGATTCTTAGAAATAGTCTCAACAATTAAGTCTCTCAATATTTAAAGTAGCGCTAATAAAAGATTATATAAAAATTAATTAGTGTATAATAGTCATCATAATTAAATATAAATAATTTTACGATAATGTAAGCAACGAAATTTTAGATTATTTAAAAATAATTTAGAAAATAAATTTTCACCGTTAAATATTTGTTCAAAAATAATTTGCATGAGTTTGTTTAAATGTTACAGATTTTTGCAGTGATAATTTCGTCGCCAAAAATCATATTTGCCGACATCCTTGTTCATCCCGGTTACGAATATCAACATAGCAACAATCCGTCTAATCCACAATATCAGCCTATTTTGCATTATAACGTGCCATCTGCGATCGAACATTATACAAAACAATTACCAACGCACAACAATTACCAACACTTGAAGCAATATGTTCCGGAAATTCAGATAATGGATCCTTATTATGTACCAGGAGTTCAAAACAAAGTTCGATCAAGCTTGGTAGGATATCCACACCATTCACTGCTTCATTATCCTTATAATCACTACATGTCAAAGAAACCTACCGGCAAACTGCACTACATCAAACTAGGAGGTCATGAATATGTACGGCCCTCAGTGTTCATCGCCCATTCCAATCCTTTGGTAAATATTCGTCATGCATAATTATTTGAAAAAAATAATATTAATATTAATAATTAATATTAATTTAATATTAATATTAATAATTTAATAATATTAAAAATAATATTAAATCACGATATCATAAAAAAAAATTATTAATATTTTTTTTTCGTAAATTAAATTTTGAAACATTTCGTCTTGATATCATTTTACGAGTTTTAATATTTTAAATCAATGAATAATATTTGTGTGATAATATTTATAATTTAATAAGATCATATGGGCTCAACTTACAAATTTTGCCAATAATGTTTTTCTTTCTTTTCTTTCTTTCTCTAGTTTTATATGAATATATAAAATATAAATGTTAATATTTTTTTGCATTTTATAAGCATAAAATAAATTATAATAATAAGTATAAGTAAATAAATTTTCAATTTTTTAAAGATTTCTTAAGTATAACATTTTTTCAGACAGCACACTACCGGAATAAAAGATCAATCGATTTTACAAACGTCAAATCCACCAAACCCGCGATCGCTACACATGATGTGGCCCCGCAGCCGTCCTTAATCGACATCGAATATCCTACGGCCATCGACTCGCTGCTTTCGAAAAACAAATCTACCAGTACTAATGGTAAATATTTAACAGATAATCATAAAGATACATCTCC
Source organism: Cataglyphis hispanica (assembly GCF_021464435.1). NCBI lineage: Eukaryota > Metazoa > Arthropoda > Insecta > Hymenoptera > Formicidae > Cataglyphis > Cataglyphis hispanica. Next base: position 3,220,835 of record NC_065969.1, on the reverse strand, counting down.
ACATTCTGACTTGTCGTTCATTTCAAAAGTCTTGCATTCCAATATGAAATGCGAATATAAACTAATGTGATATTTATATTAATCTTAAAATAATTTTTTTCCAAAAATAAATTATTCCTTTATAGATAAAGACGTGAAGAACCATCAAAGCGATTTTACAACAAAACCATTTTTATTCGGCTTGGATCCAAATAAGATGTACTCCAAGTTTCGAACCAATAATCTAGAAAGGGAGAACGAAACAGAACATAGAGTTTCCAAACGTCAAGATGCCGCTTTAATTACACCAGTAATTCTCACCCAATTTACACCAGATTCTGCTAAAACAACAGTAACCGAACCGTCGCAACAAACGTTATCAATTTCCCAGGAAAAAGAAAAAAATCAAGAGCCATCTCGTACTAATCACGAAAATACAAATCTCACTCCCAATGTGCCTTCTACGAATTTGGAGCAATCTTCGAGCTCGATAACTACATCTCAGATACAGTCGTCAGAAGAGAAATCACGCGAGAATTATAGCAAATATTATACCAGCTATGGCAACACATATGCGTATACTTTGCCAACGATGTCAATGGCATACCAGCCAACAATACCATTCGCATTTAAGTATTGGCCAAATTATATAACATACAACGCCAACGTATATCCGAATAAAAGAACGAAATACCTGCATCAACAGAATACATCCAATTATCCAATCATCCATCAAACATCCGATCAAAAATCCTCGCAGGTGAGAAAATTCTACGTAATATTAATTAATTTCATATTCTTAGAATTTTTTAATTTTCGTCCTATAGAAATTTTATTAGTTATTACAATTATTGATAAAAATTTTTGTGCAAATATTGTGTTAAAATTTAATTTTAATTCAATATAATTAATAAACAGTTCACAATTTATATGCAATCTTGATTAAAAACGAATGAGATGTTTTCTTATAATATTTTCAAGATATCAAAAAATCAAGATTGTCTAATATAATATAATAGCTTTTAAAATATTTAATTAATAAAGACTTTATCGATTGATAATTCTTATAAATATCTTAGAAGCTTATTATAATATATTAGACATTTATTAATAAATTTATTATCGAATTTTTTATGCATTTTCTCGCATTTGAAAGAATGGAATTTTTTTTTTAAATAGTTACCATCTTTTGGAAATAAATTATTCATATTGTTTTTTTTTTGGGCAATATAATATTACACTCACATGTGATCTACAAGATATAAAATGTAATTTTCTTAGAAAAACAAAAAGAATATCTTTACAAAATGATACATTCTACATCTCTATTTGCAGGAAATTACAAATATCGGTGTAACCAACACAGCTCAACCAAAACAAGAGTTGTTTACATCAATACATCTCGCGGGTGATGTTCCCTATGCGACGAGTAACACAGAAACTAAAAAACCGTCTAGCGAGGCCGTACCAAGTATGCCTACAACAACTCCAGCAACATATTATACATTTACCCAGTATAGAAGCAACGAAGAGCCTTCAAGAAGCGAGATAATTGGTGCATCAAATTCTGGCACGTCGCAAGCTTTTTACACAATTCCGAACGACTACACGTATTATTATTCGAGTGACTATTTGAGAAACAATATGAAAGATTATCTGGATAACTCAGTAATCGATTATCAAGATTATGACTATGACGACAAAGACAAACTTACGTCTTATCTGACGGATGGTTTCAATATTTACGTGACAAGAAATTCCGCGTATTCAAGCAATGACCCTTCATACAAAATTCCTCGCAATATGCTTTACGGAAATATTAATGCTCGAAGTAACGTAGCACCGATGACGTATGTCGTTTCTTCGACTTCATTGGATATACCGAAAACGCAACTTTCAAACGCATGCTATTATCCGAAAACAGCGAGGAAGACGTACACGAAAGACATTTTTTACGATCCGCAACTTAACAGAGATTTTTCTTATAAAAATTATAAGATTCGCCCGAATTCTCCAATTCGACCGAATGTGTATAGGCACTTGATTCCGTCACAGGATTATTATTCGTCACCGGTTTATTCTTAGTAAGATACTGTTACAGATATGACGCTGTTATCGATTCGTATCATATTACCTTGAAGCAACGAGTCGATTGACCATAATGATTTTTCATGATCCATTTATTATAATTACTCTCATGCTGTGCACGTATAACTTTATTTAGATAGGTACACACGTTTCCCTCATCATATTCCGTCCACTCATTTTATCAATATAAATATAAATTTTTATGTATTATTTTTTAAATAAGGAATAAAATATTTTAATTTTTCTAAGTCCTACATGTACTAAGTTTTTAAATAAATGTCATTTAAAAAAAATCACTCTATATCTTCTTTGCTATATTTATTGTGCTCTAAAGTTTATCGCATCATAAAAAATAATCTTATCTATTTAGAATTATTAGCATTTAAATTATTAATTTTATTATAAAACTCAATCTTTATGAAAGTTCTACATACGTTTTAAAATAAATTATAAACGAGTTATAAATGTAAAGTAAGCACATGTAATATAATTAATAACAATGTTAATTGCAAAAATATAAATCTAAAGTATCTCCTATATCTTATTTATAAATAAGTTAATTAACAAGAGAATGTTTGCACAATTATTAAATGATATCTCATATTTCAACCATGTCCGAATTTTGTGTCCGAAATTATTTCATCACCGTATATAAATCAAAGATACTTTCACCAAACCTAACTTTGATTATACGTGGTATAGATGTACGCAGTGATGAAACGAAAATTCAATTTCAGACAATTTGCCGGGACAGTTAATTGAGCTGAGCGCAGGTATCGAGGCGTCATCGTCCGTCTATAAAATGCGCGAGCGCCCACCGGAAAAGGAGGGCAAACACCGATTGAGAGCAATTTCTGATTCGCCTCCGGGGCGCATCTCTCTACGATGAAATGCAATTTCTTCAATTGCCGATGGGATACGCGAATATTCATCTTTCATCATATCTGCCGGAAGAGTACATCATACGATCTTAAAACGCGTTGAAAAAGAACGAAGATCGTCGATCGAAGAAAGAATTATATTAATTATATTTTCCCGAATCAAGATTTTGAATGAAGATATCCAAACTATCGCAGATGACGTAACATTGTGCATAAATAATTAAGAAATAAATAATAATTTGTATCGACGAAAATCGCGATATCGATTCATTGATCGAGACGCATCGTTGATTGCTTCAAACGCACGCATATGAGGCTGATAGCTGGTAATCGTGTAACAAGTCGTAAACTCGTCGTATAATAACGTGTCTCGAGGTAACGAAGCACTGAGGCGTTTAAAATATGTTAAAAGTTATAAAATGAGATGTAAAAGGTATCCATTTGTGTTTACAGCGATCTAATTTTATCGCCATTGCCTGAATGTCATTATCGTGAAATAAATTTCAGTCATTGGTATATTGATTCATGAAAATTTTTCTTCTTAATTTTTTATTTCTTCAAATCCCTTGTTTTAACGGTGCAATAAAGGTTTTAATAATAGATTTAGAAAATGTAATAAAAAAATATGATTTTATTTGTGTATTATACACTTGCACGACAACGCAATATGTCAGATGCGATTGATCGACTCGAAATTTACAAAAAAGTACAATGACCAGGCGGAAGTTACGAATTGTTGGCGTAAGCGTTCCATAACGTTTGGCATAATAACGACCGGGAATCGACCATTAAGCTTGTAACAGGCGAGTTAACCTGACTTAATTAAGCATTAATTAACCGGTCAACAAGGAACTTCAATTCTATGTCAAAATATATACAAAGCCAATTATATATAGATACAATATAATTATCAGTAAATACAATAGATACAAGACACGATATAATTATCAGTTAATAATTAATATATAATTATCAAGTAAATAAAATTAAAAAAAAAACACGATTGTTTTATAAAAAATAGTTTCAGAAAATAGAATATAAAAAAATATAATAAAATAAATATAATAAAATATAATAAAATAAAATTTAAAATACATAGATCTCACTGCTTTATACTTCTTAAAATATTTTATTTATAATGAAGATTTTTATATTTAGATTGTTGAATCTTCTGCTATATTTCCTATTTGCTACAAGAATCTTTGAATTTTTAAATTCTCTCTTTAACAAATAAAGCGTATTGTAATTCTTTGTAAAAATACAATCTTAACTTCAATTCACGGAAAAACTTTAAACGCAAAAAACGCCATTCGAGTGATTTTCAAAAGAAATGTTCGTAAGTTACAATTACTCAAACTCGCTGAATGCAATTTTATCGTCCCCAACTTCAACTTTAACATCTCCTTGACTTCTCGCCGTCATCCCTGTTTCCCACGTCATTCCTTAATGCCATCTTTCCAACATTCACATATCCATCACTTGCGCGGGCGACAAAAATCGTTTCGTTAATTTTAGACTACTAACATAATTTTGATAATCGTTATTTTGTTTATTTTAAATTCTCTGAACCCATTTTTTTAATTATCTTAATATATTATGTAATTATTTTTAAATAAATATGCAACAACAAAAAATTAGAAATTTAAAAGTTACGACAATTTTTAATTTTCTTCAGAGTTTTTCCTGATAGTATTCTAGAGTTAATTTATGCCACAACCCTTGAGCAATGCAATATAACGGCGCATCCTGTCTTGCCTTTGGCGCAGGACAGAATTAATCGAGCATGCAAACGAGAGACGAGACGAGATATCGTTTTCGCGTGGGTCACTTTACTTTTCCACATCTATCGATTACTCTAGTTCACTGCATAATAAAAGTTTATAAAAGCTATGTATATAAAGTCTCTGATTTCTCATTTATTCTAATAAATTAACATTGATAATAATATTAGATAATATTAAATTATTGCGTCAATTGTATGTTTCATATTAACATTATTGTTTCGAATCGTATAGTATGATTAAAAAAATACGGTTTATAACTCGTGACTAGTCTTAAAAAGCTTTTATTGAGAATATTACTCCATATCTTTTAACATATAATAAATCAGTTATATTTTTAATTAAATACTGATTTTTAAAAATTATTACTTACATAGTAAAAGAAAAAATATGACTTTTATATTGCTATAGTATACTAACGTAAAGAAGGCTGTTATGAGGAAAAACCGGAATTCGCGATTTGACGGAAACCGCGCGCTCAAGAATTTACATTGCCCACAGGAAAAAACCACAGAATACTGTCGCATAGTGCCTATCTCCTTGGGTAAATCAAGCTTCGAATACCAGTACCGGTCTCGACTTACGGGGTCAAAGCTGACCCGCTGAATACCTCCATTACGGGACAGCTAATGGTTCCCTTACACGGTACTCACCGCGAAAACAGTCCCTTCTGGAAGTCTTGCTTCTGGTTAATGAAAAAGGAAAAGCTTGCTCAAATGTGTTTGCCCATGTCGCTATCGCAGATTCGACGTACTACCGAATTTTTAATACCGTATTAGTGCAAGAATTAATATTAACGTGCGAATATCTGTTAAATTAAACCTGTCAACGTTAATTCCTCACTAGATTAAATTTCTCGAAGCTAAATGTGTCTCTAAATTAAATCTATCAGCGTTAAGTCTCGCCGCATTAAGTTTCTCTCAACACCGAGTCGAGAACCACCACTAAATTCAAAGAATATAAATTTCGATTATAAAATATATACAATTCAAAAATTCATAGTACTTTCGCATTCTTGGAAAATTACAAGTAATCAAAAGAAACGTCGTCACATACGTAGAGTGATTACTATTATAATAATTATCGTAAAAGTCGTTAATAATGTCGCTTCTTCGAATGAAACTAAATCTTGCCATATATCTCACGATGACTCATCTTGGTGCGTTTTAGTCTCGTGTGCAGAAACGAAATTACTGACGATGCTCTTCTCTTATAGATAATCACTGGTAGCGTATGTCGCTATTATATGTGAAACCTCTCTAGCTATTAGGGCAGAAAATTCGCGCGATATAACAGAGAAGACATAATAGAAGAGAGAAAATTAACCATTTAAAATAATCGGACAACTACAATCATTATCCGATAAGCACTAGACTTCATATAGAGAAAAAGTAAAATTGAGCCATTAAGATTTTCGCTACCTATATGTATACAAATCAAGCTATTTAAAATGCGTGTGCAAATTATTATTAATTATAAATGAGTAAAATAAAAAAAAAATCATAAGAGGCTATTAGAATTATCAACAAAAACGTTATGATTCACACTGGAAGATTACATCGCTGTATGAGTCATTTGTTCCGGACTAGATTCTTATCTTCAACACAAAAAATATTATATGTAATAATAAACAAAACGTAAATAAAAAATACGTTCTGTAAAAAACAAGAGAAATTATATAGATAATAATACAATCTATTTTTATCAAAAAAAAAAGACAGCAGTTTGTATAAATTATTTCAAGATATAATCTTTAATAATTGCTTCATTAAAGGATTGAAATTAAAAATTGATAAATGAAAGATTAAAATCAAAATTATAAAAATATAACTCAATGTGTCCAAAAAAACTCGTCACTCATCACAAACACTAGTAAAGATATTTGTTACACTTATTATGTTTATGTTACATCGTGGGTCATGATTTACAGATTTAATTATTAAACATATTTTATATATGAATATAAATGATATATTTACTTTTTTTGAACCGCGCGTGGTTTATACGTGGTGGACATTCACGCGAAATAAAAGCAAATCAAGAATTCCGTAGCATATCACACACGCACACGACGCGAATCTTTGGAAAAGGGTGTAAAAATAAAATTAACAGAGCACGTGACGTACGAGTGACGTCTCGCGACGCACTGACTCGGTCTCGGTCGGGCGTCCCGACGCCGCTGCGATGGCGCCGGAAGTGACACCCTCGCGATTACGTACCGCGTACAAGAGCAACGCGCACCAGGATCGCATGTGCAAAAGTGGCCATGCAAGGAAATCGATCACGAGGGGGTCCCGGGTGAGTAACCTCATCGACGTCATGAGGCAAGAAGGGATCCGACAATGATATCATTGATGACCATTTGAATCCGTTATACGAGAATTATAAATTGCCACTAAACATTGCATGTAAAATCAAGATATAAATAAAAAAATTACTGCATAATGCAAGAAGTAAAGTAAAAAATTTTCATCAACAATTCGCAGCGTTTAAATTGCGAGAATTTTCTCTCGGTATTTTTGATAACATTTAAGTTAATTAAATCAGCATAAGAAATAATAAGTACAAGAAATTGAAGAAAATGATACGTGAATTCTTTCAGTAGTGATGTAACCATATTCGGATCCAGGTAAACATAATTACACTCGAAGACAGGTTGATCTCTCCAATTAAACGCAATTATATTCAGAGACGAATCGATCGCGGCAAAAAGTTCTCGAATATCGGGTATTAACGGCATCAACGCGAGAAATTTTAACGAGAAATTTAACTACTCGATAAATCTTGCGAACCCGATCATCAAGAGGTACTAGTCTCCCGTAACCTTTCCATGACCTTCACCTACGCAGCCACCTTCTTCAGGAATACCTGCGGGCAGGTTGACTTTCGCGTCCAAGAATCTTCATGTAGTGGCAGGTATCTCATTGGCGAGGGCCGGCACGCGGTTTTTGCGGAATCGTGACGATAAAGAAATGGCAAACGAAGCGAATAACGGCAAATCCGCGAAGACCCAATAAAATTCCTGCGACCGTATCGAGCCAAAAAAAAAAACCGGAGGCAAGTAACAACGTAGCTGCAATTAGCAGCAAATTAATATTGCTATTCGTACATAGCACTAATTAAATATCCATCGTAAGATATTATATTTTATACTGAAATGGACGTTATGTATATAACGTATATATTTATGTTGAAATTAATTTAATATTCCGATATATAGCGTTTCAAAATAAAATTCGAATCCCGGAAAAAATAAAATCCCTGAAAATTAATACGCCAAAGGCTAAAAGTCGAGAGAAATTCATATTGTCTATGTATGCTAGAAATAACGGAATAATGATATTTCCCAGCTTATATCTTTTATTATATTGTATTTTCATCTGTATATATTTTTTTCTTTCATATACCAACATTTTATGTATATTCATAATGTGAATAAATAATCCTAAAAAAAATTTATGTATGCATGCACTAAGAAACATTCACATAATTAATGAATCTTTAGTGTGTAAATATAAAAATATATTAAATAATATATAATATATATATAATAAATTAATAATAAATTAATGTATGAACTTTATTTTTAAATAATATTATTTTTATGAATCTTTTTTAGAAATTAAGCTTTATTAAGCTTTCTAATGTTAAAATTTAAATTAAATTTTCATATGCTTTTATGGAATAATATCAGTCTGTTTAAGTATAGAAAGTAGGTTGTCGAGATTAAGTTAAGCATCAAGTTAAACGTTATTAAACGCAAACTTCGCTCGTGCACCTCGACAAATGTCTCGAGTGAAGGATATAAGAATGGACTTGACGAAGTCGGCGCAGCGCGACGTATTCTGGAGCAATGTCCGTTCCGGGCTACGTATTCTCCTTAATTGAGCGTGCACTAAGCCCCCTTTCCTTCGTCGTCTTCTTCGGCCTGGGTGCCGGGAGATGGTTCCCCACATATAGTCACGCCTTAATTGAGCGTGCGCCCACTACGAGAGAGTCAGACAATTCTTTTCGCATCTTCCTCGCCATCCCTTCCTATCGTCCCGACATTAAACCGTGCTCACGTACGCGCGTAATAAATTGAAGTCATACACTTTCGAAAATGATATTCCTGGTGGCTTTAGGGCGAAAGAGCGACCGCGAAGAATCCGATTAACTCCACATTAATTCGGTGTGACTTTCATTTAAAATATCAATTTCGATTTTGTCGCATCACAAAAGCGCGAAAGGTTGAAGCGATCCTATTAGGTGTATCTCTACAATTATCTTGGGTTATGACGTCAGAAATGAGAAAAAATATATACGAATAATTCTTATATTTGACACCCACACCAATTATTTTTCATCAATAAAATCGATATCCCATATAATAAAATCAGGTTTATAAAACATAGTGAATATATTATGATGGAAAAAAATAGATTACTCAAAATAATATATCACACATCAATATTAATATTCCACTTAAAATAATATTAATTATTTTCTATATAAAAATAACAAAAAATTTGGAGAGATTCTATTAAATCGTTATTTAATATAAATATGCACAAATTTTATTTTAATTAAAGAAAAGTAACTAAATAATAGATTGTTATAAAGCTGAGACTTACTTTAGACAATTTGTAATTCGTGACAGAATTCAAGACAAAAATCTATCTCATTTATTATGCGCTGCATATATTAATATATGTATGTATTCTGATATCTATTTTATGATTTTTCAAATACAAATTACATAATATGTAAAATTAAAAACATGACTTTGTCCCGAAAAATTTTATCATAAATTATAAATCTTCTATAATTACTCACGATACGCTATCGTATGAAAAGATTTTTATGCAGTGTCAAGTTCAAGGTATTCTATAAAACATGTACTATTTTAGCACGAATCGATGCGCGACCTTAAGCTCTCGCGCTTATAATCATCGCAAAAAATTCATTTATCACGTTGCGACTTTTCAATCGTCACAAAATCAGTACAATCTGTTTAAAGTAGCGAGTCATGTTAAGAATTGTTGTATGTTCCCTTAATAGTCACATATGTAATTAAATAATTAAATAAGACTCTTCCATTGAAAAATGATTCAGATATCATTTTCGACATAATTCATACAGTTTACGATGATGACATGATATGAGTCTGTAATCAGCACATATCAGCACAAATATTGCCAGAGCAGACTCATACGCATCATGTAATCTCGAAGTAGACCTGTTTATCAGTGATTCATTGCCGCGGGTCTTCATCCTGAATCTTTTATAAGCCGCAAGGTCGAATTGAATCGGCTGGCTGAATAATTTTCTCTTTTTTTTAGTATTACTTGATATCCACAAAAAATGATTGACATAATTCGACATTTATGTGCAAACAAAGATTTATGTTAAATACTCGTATATATAATAGAAGAAATATGTACATATATGACAGTTATTAAATATATATAAATTATATATATATATATATTAATTATATATAAATTATTATATTATTAAATATATATAACTTTGAATATATATTTACTGTACATATATGTTCAGATTCATATTTAATTTTAACATTCATATTTTAATATTTTCAAACTTTCAAAGAGTTTCTACTAAATTAATGCAATAAACTAATTATCTACTTTATGATAATACTATGTGCTTTCTATAAAATTCTTACTCATTTTTAATATACAAAACTTAATACATTTCTATTTCTTATATTAAAAAATATATTGTTTCTTCACATTAAAAAATTGTTTTGATATTAAATATCTGTTAATCTATAACAAACATTCGCGTAAAATAATTAATCTTAACACACGTATTATTTAATTAAAATAAAATTACTTTATTCCTACAATATCATTTGTGATGCACCTTTCACCGAAAGCCAGAGAGAATTCATTGAACGATCGAGGTCAAGTTCGTGCCGATGTCCGACTGCGTGATGCGTCGTCACGATCAGAGAGCTAAATGTGCTTTAGATCCGCCGATCGCGTTTTGGCGTGAACGACATGGGGCGTTCAATCTCTCATCGAGAGGAGAAACGAATCTGGCAGAATTTCACCGACCCAAAAAACGACAGCTATTCTGACGTCGCGCGAATTCTTTCCTCCCGTGCAATACATTTTTTTTTTTTTTGCTTTCTAATGTTTTCACGATCGATGGCAAGCTCCTTAGAACGCGCGATGAATCGGAACAGATCGCTCGCGTTTCTTATTGTCTAACGCAAAATATAATGGATCTGAAACCGCTCGAAAAATAAAATGCCGCGTATTATCACAGGAATCATACGGAACTCGACTCGACGCGAAGCCGTTTGGAATAATTTGTGTACGGTCAATGCGTATCGCGGGGCTTGAATGTGTAACGGCTCCAAATTTACTACCGTTGTCCGTTGTTCTGACAGACGTAATTGTAATGTCTCCAAGGCCACAATCATCCCTCAATTGTTAAGAAAATATTTTTGACATATCTCATTGACATATATAGGTATAATAGCATGTGTCAAATTTAAATCGTCATAAATACCCAAAATAATTATTAAAATATAATTGTTAGAAACATGAATGAAGAGAGAAAAACTTTTACACAATGTAAAAGTTTTACGCTATTCGTACCTTCCTAACGTATCCTTCGAGAAATCCTCAATCGAAGCGACCGCCGATGATGCCACGATGATCATGATAAGACTCGTATCCCATATCTCGTGAGAAAAAATTTTTACAGATTCTTAACGCGTATTTAAAAAATAAAATCACTACACTAATTCAACTCACTGCATGAAGCATTCACAATATATTTGCATTTGATGGTCCGCTCAAAAAAAAAAATTTTTTTCGCTCAAATTATTCGGTTTGAAAAATTACTCTATCTCGAAAGAGTCACCGAAGAACTCGCTCAGTCAACCGAGCGAGATTAAAGCACGAAAAAATGTCAATGAGGAAAGTCATCGATCATGAATCACCTCTTAAATGCTCTCGACCCTAGGTCAATTATGATCTAAGATCATCCGATGGATTTTCTGAAAACACGAACACCGAGCCGGTAGGAGACGCATTTGATTAACACGCGCCGCGAACGACCGGCGAGCGAGGAATCCGACGATGCACTCGGCGATGCACCGCATAATGCAAAAGCACGTAGTCACGTAGTCAGACCAGCAGCTAGACACGCGATGAATTGTTCCTTCTGAATTCAAATCGCACGACACGCCGCGCGTTTCGCGAGTTAACGATTATATCCACACGATCGTATAAATTATCTCAACTGTGTATCAATTAAATCAATTCCTTCGCTGCACCTGGTACACACGTGTCACTTTTATCCCGAGTGTATTATTACTCGAATATTATTCGCGCGCGATGCCACGAGCATCGGATGTAACGACGCGACAGATTGTTGACGTCGAAATGTATTCAGAGCGTCTCGTCGTCGGCCGGTTATGGTTTCGACGAGAAGCGGACGGCGAGTGCACGCGAAATCGCGAAGTGCCAGTCGGTCGGTGCTGCGCCACAATGTCGAGGCGAAGAGGAAGAAGGGTACGACTGAAGGTGCCTCGTGCCGGTTCCGAGGCACATTCACCTTGCCGGTGCCTCCACGCATTTGTGTGTACGCGTAAGCGGCTCTCTGTGCGTGTATATATACGCATAGATGCACATATCGAATCGTCGTGCATATCGCCGTACCCGATTTACTCTCTCACGCGAATGACCAACGAGTTTCTCCAGTTGCGAGATCCAGAAACCCTTGTTTCCACAAGATTGATCTTGATGATTTCCTTACGTCACGAAGACGTCGTCTCGTATTATTACAATGCGCTATAGGAGCCATCCCGATTAGAGGAACCGCTCGGCTATTAAAATCAAAAAAATCGATATCCAATCTTTATTTTTAACTACCTTAGAGAAAAAAAAATCATTCAACTTTAATTCATTCAGGTAGATATAAAAATAGGATAAGATTTTCTCGAAATTTAAATATTCAAAATATATTTAATGTTATTTAATATATACTGTGATAAAATTTTTGTAAAGATGAAAAAGATAAGTCTAGTTATACACTAGCACATCAAGGAAAATTACAGATAAGAAGTTAGAACTCAGTCTCATTTCATACGTCAATGAGCAATTAAATGAAGAAGCCCTTTGTTAAGAATTCAAGATCGGCAAGATTGCCATTGAAAGGAAGGAGACCCTTTGTTTTCGGTTACTTACGGAAGAGAGATTGTTGGAACAAATCGCTTACGTCAATGCTCGAAAAACGAAGGAAGGAACATGCACGAATCTTAGACGGCCCCCAATTACTTAAACCGATTACAATGCCGTTAATCGCGCTAATGAGAACGCTCTTTGACGGAACTTAACGCGTTTAGAATACATTGTACGCACACCGTGGTCACACTCTGAATAAGATGAAACGTGATATTTAAATATCGCAAGCCGCTCTGTTGAATGATTACGAGCGACAAGAAAATTCGCGTGAAAGGAATATCCTGCTGCAAAAACGTCTCGTCGTAAGTTTCAAGAAGTAAGACTCAAGATAGAGTAGAGTATACGCGAGTTTCTATTCTACATCTCAATTAAAATAACTGCTAAGATTAGATTATTCGATAAAAAATGTTTAGTAAACTGAATATAAAACGGACGACGTGCTTAAAGGCTTCACATAAAAAAAATCCGGTTTATAAATCTTGTACATTAATAAAAATAAAAATTTGACGTATAAATTTTCAACATGTATATAATTATTCCGGAATCATATAAAATTCTAAATTTTTTATTTATAAAATCACAATCGAAAATAATTGCACCTTACACTCTACGTTTTTATAAGTTGTTCTTTTTTTCTGTCTATGAATGAGAGAAATTATTTATAACACCCTATCCGCCTAATGGTTTATCAACCCATCAATTATCATCAACCGGAACTTCGAAAAAGAAAAGACGGCCGCAAAATGCGCTCCTAAGTATATTTATCTAATTAATTCATCTCATGTACTCATTGATATATCGACAAGTTCGACATGTTTTCAACTTTCTACCATAATAACGGACAAAAAAAAAAAAAGAAAAACCGAACCCAGGAGAAAATGGAAAATTTGCACACTTCGCGCTTTCAAATGCACGCGCATAAAGACTGTATATGCTTACACGATGCAGCTTCAATGCAAATAATTTGCATATGAAATATAAGACAATCGTTAATTAGCACCAACGCTGAATTAGAAACGAGAACTGATTCGAGCTAATTTAAAACAGCACGAGGACATCTTTCGCGATCAATGACAAATACAAATACGCAGATACGAAGGTTGAACTCATTTCTGTTAACACATTAGCATATTGCATATCTCAATATAAATATATTAATTAAACTATTGACAATTATTATAAAATTAATATATATTTTGGTATAATATGATAATTTTAAGTTATACAAAAATATATATACTGATCTTATAATAGCATATTATTCTATCAGCATAAATTTTAGAAGATCAATGCACTTCATTGTACATGCAAATATATAATTTAAGAATGAAATAAAAATAATATACAAACAGAACACGCGTGCATATGTATAAATATGTTCGATTCATGCATCTTCTAAGCAGTCTGTAATAGCGATAATGTTTCGCGTGCAAGAAGTACTGCCGTGAAAGCAATATTTTTTCGCTTCAAATGTGTTTCGCGTGTCAATACCGTTGCCTAAATTATCAGACAGCCTATACGGGTAGTAATCGCGACATGTGTTTGTGATTGCAACGTGTGTGTACGAGGTAAAAATAACGGTACGGGGTGATCTCTCATCACCGAAACTGGTTCCCGGAATATTCTGACGATGTTTCGATTCAGAGACGGTTCATATGGCGTTAAAACAACCGCGAGACACCACCAACGCTCGTGGAACGTCTCCGTTTTTTTTTTCTTTTTTTTTTAATGTAAATAGAACGGTGCGTCCCGTAATTCAGATCGACTTTTCCGCGACAGGTAACTTATTTCGAAGCCACATGGCAAGTACGTTCTCCTATTGGTCAAGAGATAGATTTGTATATATCTATCATCTCTTCGGCCAGATGAATGACAGGCGTGTGCTCGACGCGACGCGTGCTACTCACGTGTCAGAAACCAGTTTTGTGTCAAACGCGATGAATCCCGAAGAGGTTCTCGGGAAAGAAGCCTCTATCGTTATCGTAAATCTCATAATTACTTGTATTACTCGAGTGCCCTCCAACATGTCCGATTTCTGAGAAATTTTGGATTTAATTATAAATTCCATTTCGATAATAAAATTTAATTCCATTTTGTGAAGCAGCAGAAATCGCTGTTGATTTAACGATATTATGTGAAAATTGTAGCGCGTTGTTCCTTGTTAATATTTTAATGCCAAGCCAGCGAAAATCGTAATAAAAACATCCCATTTCGTCCACGTTAATCTTGATCACGTTACGCAGTCGGACCATAAGTAAAATCGATTTGAATCTCGAAACGGCGCCTGATTTACCGTTTTACTCGTCCGTTTGCACCGAGCGTTAAATGACAGAGAGAATAAAACTTTCGCGAGACACATCGCGCGGTTCTTCAAGATTTTTCTTCAAGTTTCATCGAAATACAATTAATATTAATTATGTTTAGCCATGCAGAATATCATTATTTGGCAATAGGTATGCATATAAAAATACTTCAGGTGTTCGCGTCTATGGTATTCGTATTTCCTCGCTTCAAAATTCAAAGCACGTTTCGTTCCGAAATTCCTTATATATTTCTTTAATCTCTTTTTTGAAATAAATATTATTTTTATTTATCAACTATACAATGTAATGATTTTTTTTGTATTAGATACCAAAAATAATAAATATTATAGGTAAACATTATAATTGGAAAAAAATATATAAAAAAAAAATTGTATATTTATCACATAAGTATATATTTACTCCAAAATTATGTGAAGAAAAATTGATTCCGTTACACAGAATATTAAAAATAACTTTTGTCGGAAATAGAAGTATATAAAAATATATAGTTATGCCACGATTTTTACAGTTATCTTTCAGAAAGCAAATAATTAAATAAAATGAAAGGATCAAGATAGAACTGACATGATGTTGGGAGGAGTCATAAATAAACGATGTATCGTGAGCGGCTGACAGCGACTGACAGCTCGCCTTGTGCAATATGTCAAATGCGCTATTAAGGGAATGTTATGAATGAACTAGTACAATGTCACTCACAGAAAACAAGGATGAAATGATATGTCGCGCGCATCCTCCGAAATGACAGAACGCTCCCGGGGAAGTGAGGTTAAGGGACCGTCCGTCGCAAGGGAAAACACGGCGCGAAGTGATCGCCGCGTGTCAAGCGATCGGAAGTTCACGCCGTATTCGACGACTCGTTCAGATCGATTAGGTCCTCCTAATTTTCTCGTAACCGTTTTCCAGCGGCGCGGCAAACTTCAGACATTTCTTGCGCGATTCTCGACCGATCGGATTCGCGCGAGCGACGACGAAACGCGCGTGTAATTTCGCTCAATTGACGCGGCGCCGGACCGCAATTGGCTGCAATTCATGATAAAAATAAACGCATTGCCCCCGGTTGACAGCAATCGCACACAGCGGGGTGGCACGAACGCGGGCTAGGAGCTTACCTTCTCGGGCAAGACGTTAACTCGATGCCATCGTCACGAGCGCGAAAAACTCATATCTGCCGCCGACAGGCGTGCGATGCGCCTCGCGCGTCTTGTCAATTATGTAACTATTGTTGCACAGCGCGTAAATAAAAGCTACTTACCGCTGATCGAGGCGAAAAACGTCAGGATCGCGCGCACACACACACACACGTCACGTCACGCTACGTTCTGCCGAGACTGCTTATGGCAAACCGCCGTGTGATGGCGCCCGCGTCATCGTCGCCATCTTGGATCAATCGTCGCGGGATAAATGCGCGCGAATTCTCGTTTCTCTGTACGAAATGTGTAGTAATAGAAGATGCGGTACATAAGATGCGGTATGTAAAACGATCTATTCATATTAAACTTGTTCGAATGTTTGAATTTGTAATGTCGTGCTAAATTAAACGATCAAGAATGATTAATATTTATTATATTTTGTCGCATCCGCGCCAAAATATTTAATTTCTCAAATATGTAATCTCTTATACAAAGTTTATCATAATCGACACTAACAAAATCGTAAAAATAAGACGGAAATAAAAATCAACGCGCAATGATGTTCATCATGTTCAACATATAGTAGATAATAGCGTTCAAAATGTAAAAAGTTTCTTTATCGTGATCAATCATCAGTCAAACACTTTTGTGATGTCTAGACAATTGCAGTTTAAATCTGAATTGTTTTAACTTTTACTTTATCATTTAATAAGTCTAAATACACATTGCTTTTTTAACACTATCTAATTCTGATCAGTTTTTAATTGGAAAAGTTTCATAAAATAGAACTACTTATTTG
This sequence comes from Cataglyphis hispanica, assembly GCF_021464435.1. NCBI lineage: Eukaryota > Metazoa > Arthropoda > Insecta > Hymenoptera > Formicidae > Cataglyphis > Cataglyphis hispanica. The sequence goes on along the minus strand of NC_065969.1, from coordinate 3,203,646 downwards.
ATTCTTTGCCATTTATAATTCTTATAAGTTTATTATAATTTGTATATATAAATGTAATCTTTTATTCTATTCTATATAGAACATAAAAACTGATACACGTGATACATGCATCTTGTAACATGATTATATGTCAGATAAATCATTGGCAAAATATAAAATATAGCGAGATCGTATATGAATAAATAGTACATAATTGGAACGTATTGATGAAACAGCATTCTTCATTTAATTCTGTAAGCTTAAGAATATAAGTAATAATAACTGGTTCGCAACATCATTCACAAATAAAATTCACATATGTGATAATGCAGTGCAGCTATTAATGCAATGGTGCTATTATCTGCACATTTAATGTATCCAATAAGATACATTATATGCGTACATAGTAAAAAGGATAATGTAATAATACGTACTCATGATACGCACAATATGAAAACAAAAAAAACAAAAATGAAACGCAAAATATAGCATATGGTCACTTATTGATTATTTCATTGAGATGGAGACATAAAGAATATATATAACTTCTAATAATTAGCTTATAATTATATGTATATTCATATTCATATATATATATATATATATATATATATATATATATATATATATATATATATACATAAATATATATAATTATTATTTTTAATAATATATATATAATTATATATATAATTATTATTTAATTATATATATTATTACATATAATTATAACTATATGTATAATTATATATATATAATATTAATATATAATACATAAATAACTATATATGTATATACATGTCTTACTATGTATATACGTATATCATCTTTTTCATTCATTTTTAATGTCTATTAATGATACTTGTGATAATTTAGTATACTTTCTTAAATACACACACTTTCGTCATATATATATATATATATATATATATATATATATATATATATATATATAACTTACTTGTATATTACTTATTGATATACTAGAGTCAATCATTTATTATATAAATAGTACGGGAGTTATATGTTATTTTACGTCTTTCTAAATATTAAGATACGTATTACGAGTATTTTTTTTCCTCTATCTATAACATCCTGCATGACGTAAAATTCTTTCCCTTTTAATCATATGTGGAAGTTTGATAAGCAAGTTATCGAGCTTTTTTTGCTATCGGGAGTTAATTACTAAATTTACTTATAAAAACGTGCGACTTATCCATTACTTTACAAGATACGTCTCTCCTCACATCTCCTTATCATCGCGAATCCATTTTCATACTTGGCTATTAAACTGTGTCAATTCCATTAAAAATCATAAGGTAGCACTGGAAGCTTAAAACGTGTGTGCGTTGCGGCAGATACCGCAACCTAGAGCAAATTCTTCTCCGGTCGGCGGATGCTTCACATGCAATGGGCATTCGTCACCTTCTAATTGCTTAGCTTTGGAACCTTGAAAGAAAAACATAGATATGACATTATCGTCTTTGGAAGACAATTATCATCTTGAAACTATCTTGATGAAAAAAAGCACGTACCAGCGGGACATACAGGCAACTCGCTCTTCGGGATGGTGGTAACACGCTGGAAGTCGTCGTGACAGGGTTTGCAGAAATGCGTGGTTCCGAAGCAGAAGAAGACTGCCACCGAGCAGCAGTATCGACATTTATACTCGAGAAAGTCCGCTCCGTGCTTCGGACACATCTGTGCTCTTGCCACGTCGCTACAGCCACCGCACACTAGTTCCGCGGGGTCGAAAGATTCCCCGCCTAGCTGTGCGTCGCATCGCGCCTCACCACCATAATAAGCCTTCTGACATTTGTAACATACGTAATACGCATACCGTTCCATCGCGTAGGCAGCGGAGTCTTGATAACGACTACCGGGTGCAAATGCTCCTTCGGCCCTGCGAAAAATAATTTGTTGTATATATTTATAACATAGAATATTTTTCTTGCGATATCAAGTGCATATTTGAAAAGAAATATTACTTGTGCAGGCCTTCGTATTCCAAGCGCATTAAAGCCTTTCTTCGTACATCCTCATAGAGTTCTTTCACGCTTGCCAATTGCTCGGATAATGTTGGATGATCCATCGGTACTTTGCAGATCGGGCAGAGAGAGAAACCGAAAGTGATCCGCGGTCCTACCCAGCGCTTCATCAGGACGTGTCGGCAACAATGTAGATGGAACACATGGCCGCACTGCAACTGAATTGCCGGCGCGCAGGACAGGGCTTCGGTGAAGCAAATCATGCACATGTCATCGGCGTCCTGTTTTAAATCCGTCCCCGATAAGCAACGATGCAAGCAAGGTAAACAAGTTTTCTCGTTTCTAACACCCCCACAAATATGACCGCAAGAGTGAACCTTGTTACAAGCGTTTTTGGCATGTTCCTGACAATCGTGATCGGCACAGATGTTGCCTATGGCTAGCAAACCCGTATTTCCCGTGGTGCCGCAAAATCGGCAAATACCAGTAGTAGCACCGACCGGTTTTCTCGGCGAACCGTCGCGAAATTCTATTAATGCCTTCAATGTTCTGCTATCCGCTAGAGCCAAGATCCAGAAGAGTTTCGTTCTTCCGCAACCTTCGTGAAGGTCCACTCGTATCGCTTCCTCTTCTTCTTTGCACACTTGTCTGAGGTGCGTCCTGGTCCTTCTATGAAGATGTAGAATTTTGTCGCATTCCGCGCATAAATTACCGCAAACATTACATTGAATAATGGCTGTGGTCTCGTCGTCATCGTGATTACTACACATTGGCTACAAAAATGAGAAAAATAAAATTAATTAAAATTGTACTGTATATTATATATATAGTAAACAAGAAATGCAATAATAATCTTACTCTCGGCGGCAATGGTTGCCCTTCAGAACCGCTCCATTGACCAGACGATAATCTTTCAACGTGATCCGAATCCAAAACGCACAAAGACGCGAGTGCTAACCATAGCGTCGGGGATCGAAGGCATTCTGTAGGATCGCGACTCTTTTCGTCCAATCTGGTTAAATTTAAGATATTCTCGGCTATAGCCGCTTTCGTTATAGATGCCCATTCCTCCGATAACTTACCCTGTAATATGAATATCGATTTAGATATCGATTTAAATATATTAAAATCAACTTATATAACATACTCACCGATGCCATGTCCTTCAAAAGTTGGATTATTACTTCTGCTAGTTTACGCGTCATGCAACCTCTCAACCACCATCTTGTTCCAACATAACTTTTCGGATGAATGCTAGTAGCTAATGAAGTACTTTGAAGTGCCTTGCCATTTTCTTTCCCTTTCACTTTAACTTGTACATTCAAAGCTTTCGCGATACAGCTTAAAAATACGTCGAGAATTCCGGCAGAATGTTCGTTGAAGTCCGAAACATGAGTAAAACCGCTGTTCGCCGCAGATACGATACTAAAGTCGGTAGGCGGCAATCGTTCGACGTTTGTAACACTCGCTAGTGTTTCGGGTTTAATTTCGGGCAATATTCGTCTTAGAAGAGATGTTACCTGGAAAAATGCAATCGTGGTGAAAATGATTTCCAATTCCACGTATAATTTTTCAAGTGCTAATGAAAAGAGAATGTACCTGACGCTGTACTCTTGCTGATCCAGTATGCAACAAACTTAGTAGATCTTTTAGTAAACCAGTCTGATGTGATAAGTAATATTGTCCTACAGAACTTCCACTTAAAGCAAGAACCATAGAAAGCATTTCAAAGCAATAGGTATCGGCCGCTTTTGGCAAATCGCTGTTGTCACTCAACAGACTATTAACAGGCGTCGGTGAACACAGAAGCATCTCCCATTCTTCTCTCAAACGTATAGTTTCTTTTCTAATCGCTTGCACGATATGAGTACATACTTGTTTTTGTAAGTGCGTCAAATTACTTCTGCTAAATAATATTCCAACCATATGTTCTCGGAGATCATTACTATCCTCCAAATCTTCGTTAACGCCTTCTGTTGATTCTGTCTCTTGTTGCTTCTCTCCTTGTATAAGTTTCCCAAATACCTGTAATACAACATGATACATTGTGAGAATACAATATTTTAAACGAAAAAATAAATCATAAGAAATCAAACTTACTTGAGATGTAATTAAACGGAATACTTTCAAAGTTTCTGCCTCGCAATTTCTTTGCTGAATAGTCTGTGCGCTTAGTTGTTTTCCTATTCTTAAAGAGCCTCCTTCGATCTCACCAAGCACTCTAATTTGACGAACTCTCAAAGAATTATCTGGACCCTTTAATTCCATACCTATTACTATATGGCGTTGATCTATACATAGTTACAATATGAGAAAGATTAAACGTCTTTAAAGCATACCTTGTTTTAAAATAATAATAATTACAACATTTTTATATTACCAGTGATTGGACAATTAATCCATCCAGCTGATCTACTTTCAATCTCAACAGAAATTAACTTTGTCATCTCATCTGCATTAACACCGGATAGGAAAGTTATGCTTGACACTTTGTGCTTTTGAATAAAAATGTTTAATTAGAAAAATATTATTAGGTATACAAGTAAACCTAATTTTTATGAAAAGAACTTACTGTTAAATCGCGGCAGTTATCGATATGTACATACAACATTCTAGGCATGGTATGAGCACCACAAATTATAGTAATCACTTTAGTTTTGTTACGATCTTCATCTCCAGATTCCCAAAATGTTTCCGTTGAATTGTCTGTTAGACTACCAATCATGGCTTGGCGACTGGAGGCTTTGATCTCGATGCTAGATGTTAAATCCTTTAAAGCTTCCACACAACTGCTTATCTGTTGCGAAACTGTTGAGTGGTGACTCTCATGCATACTCATTGTCACATCCTCTTCTTCTTCGGAACGTGAAAGAATTTTGCTAATATTACTAAATACGTGACTTCTATGCAGAAACATGTGATCTGCTGGCGTAAATCGGATTCCCCAGCACCGAATCGCAGCTTGTTGTAATGGAGATCCTGTAAATAATATTTAATAATTACAATATATCTATTTTAAAAATGTCCATTTAGATTTGCTGTGAATATTTACCAAGTGGTGGTAATAGCATTAAATCCGCAATAGTTTGCAATAAAGTATGAAACACAGTGGGTAATGGATTGACAGCTTCTCCAGCTATCATTAAATCACATAAAGGATGCTCACTGACGCCTATCGTATCCTGAAAATTAAAACAATAATCATATCATATTCATGTCAACATTAACAAATAAATTCTTGTTAAAAATATCGCTTACATGATCTTCTTTCTTTTCTGTTTTGTTATCGTCATCAGTAGCATCTGTATTATCAGAAGGAACGATCGGCGTAAGAGACGAGACGAACCACCATAGTAAGTCGTGCAAACAAATTGGTTGTGTTACGCTTCTTAAAAGCCAATTTAACGCCTGCATCGCGTAAACTCGACAGGCGCCGCGACGCAATGCTTGCTTCATCGCAAGCTGCAGATGTTGCAAGTTGTGTTGTTGAAGAACGAACAACATCACAGGTCTCATGAGAATCTCAATTCGATCGTTACTTGCTACTTCGGTTTGGCTAGTGGACACTATTGCGGATTGATCCATTGATGGCACTAATTTCTGAAGTGCAGCAGACGGATAACACAAAAGCGAAGAACCTGCTTCTGAAAAATAATAAAAAATTTATTGTTATATTAATAAAATATTTATTAATATTTATTTATGAAAAAAAAAATTAGCGATTATTTATAATAAAAAATAACAAATTTTTTTTATATGCATAGAAATGTATAGAAATGCGCGTACCATTACTCATTTCGCTACTACTATTATTTCGTTTTCTCATCATAACAACTCTGCCATCGTTACTGTTTCTAGCCCAAGGTGCGCCAGTAGACATAGATACCGATCTATGGAACATGCTACGATTCTTGCCGCTTTCATTATCACTGTCACTCATTGGATACTCTGACAATGGCTGAAAATTAGACGATATAATTGAAGCAATGTTAAGTATTAAAAATAAAAAAAAATAAAAAAAATAATTTCTTACTCTGCCATTTGTGATATTAAACGTGCCACTGCTTCCTTCATAATTATTTTGTTGTCCATTTTCACGTCTCAGAGTTTCTTCGTAATATCTTTCGTCGTGACTTTGTGAGTGATGAACACCTAAAGCTTGCAAACACTGGAATGGTCCGGTTGGCGGAAATGGTCCGGCGGCCTCTGGAGGACTATAATTCTCCGCCACAGACGATAAAGTCTGCGAAGGTCGTCTCTGCTGTTTTGGGATATTAAAGCCAGAAGCGCTAGCCAAATCCAACAAAAACATCGCATTGTTTTTCATAATAATATGAGTTTCATTTGCACTGGGACTGTTAATCGGAGAGAGAATTTTGCTTGTGCCGTTTTTTCTCTTGGAAATTCCGCTTACAAATTTCTTTGCAAATTTGCTCTTTCTGGCCTTCAAATACTTATCTCTACATGTGTCACAGATTAAATACCATGAACTACCACCAACACCGCCATCTCCGCAATTGCCTGCCCACCCCACGCAGTAATTTCCACCACTGTTGTATCCTTTTCCGCCCGCGTGCCAGCCACAACCTGGATGCATTGTCTTCATATGATAAGTGACTGGATGTGGAAACATCAGGCCACAAAGTTCGCAGATAGTCTCGCGCTCGATTCCCGTCAAAACCTCAGATGCATTCGCTCTACCAATAGGCTTCCATTCCTTCTTTTTCCGACTACTTTTCTTTTCGCGTTCCTTCACTTTATCTTCTCTGGGACGTTTCTCTGGTATCGGCCGTTTCGCCAGCTTCATTGTTTGTATTTGCGATATAGGACTAGGCAGGATCGATTGTTGTTCGATAGCCTGTAAACAATTGGTGCTGAGTTCTTCCCATAGAAAAACCAGGCTCTTCAATGCGGGTGGCAGTACCGCAACTGTGTGAAATTCGGGCAAGGAACTGAGCTTGCCCGAGTTTGCCTGAACCTCTTCTTTGAACGTATTCTCCTGTTTTTTCCTGCTCCTATTGGCATTAGCGTTCGCAGCTGAACGCGTGAGTGTCTCCAACGTACTAGGTTGGATGTGCAAATAATTGCCGGCATTCGTCACTTCCACGGAATGTCTCTGCCGTGCCTTTTGTTCTTGTTGCTGCTTGTCACTGGATTGTACAACGGTATGTCTGGTTACAACCAGTGCACCTTGTTTCGGTAAACTTGGATGGAACTTGAGGAAACTCGCACAAGCCATAGCATCGTGCACAATCCCTTCATGCCACAAAAACGCCGCAAAAACAGCTCTTAAACATTCTGCTACAGAAGGACTAATCGCTTCTTTAACCTTGTCTTTACTTAAATTTAAAGCACGATTAGGATTTGGACTCTGCTGTGCGTTGGCAGGCGACATGGCACGTTTTGCTCTAGTTTTCACAGCCTTCATGTGATCTCTCCTGCTCATTTTAGGCGAGTGTCGTTCGTCTTTTACTCCGGACGAGCCGATACTGAAATGACCTTTCATAGCTGTAGTAGCATTTTCGGGGCTTGTTTGTGTTTGCGCTTGAGACATTTTGCGCGGACTTTCCTGAGAATCCTATAATAAATAATATGATTTATATAGTTCCTTGTATAATTTTATAAACGATATCATATAATAAAGATTTTTTCATGTATCTTACTGAATAAAGTAAGACAATTAAAATGCAAAAAAGTTGCTTACAGCACACTCTTTTTTAGGAGTATCGGGTGGACTCGCTATGCTGCCCTCAGATCTCATGTGTAAAGAACTGCAACTTGGACTCGGTGATAGATCACGCGTATTGGCAGTAGTACTGATGCCACTCGGTGACTGAGATGGATCTCTAGTCAAGCTGCTAACCAAGGCACTTGTGTCACTCTGTGTCGAACCGCGCCGTTGCGACGTTATGCTGTCGATCATCCCTCCTGACATTTTAAAAAGAAATAATAATATAATAATGGCCGCGAGTTGTGTGTCCGTTATTCATAAAATACATTCGAATATTCAATCCTGATGGCAAGAGAATATCATTTTCTCACCTTATTGGCAAACGCATGGATAGTGATAGAGCAAGACACTTATAACATTCGCTTATACAATTCATACAAAAAGGTTAAATCATGCAGTTTAACTTCGTGCGACCGTGTTAAAAATTAAAAGTTTCTAAAGAATATATATACACTTCTTTCGTTTTTGTATTAAAGTGTAGAATATAAATTACAACAGAATAAATCTGATGACTGAATGTTCGATTTTGATATGATGTATATCAAGATTAGGATGTAATTATATTAGCGTGTATTAATGGTCTTACCTAATAGGGAGAGGCCGACACTGCGGGGGGAGCCGCAGAGTACAGGGCTGCTACTCATACTCTCTCCCCCTCCTATCGCGCTTCTCCCACCTAATAATTTTGATTAATTGTAGCAAATTTATTAAGTACGTCTTAGTAGTTATGCTCTTGATTTTCTGAATCGCATAAAGAGTTCACTTTATGCATATGATGTAAACAGTCATGCATCAACTAAAGAATGAAACTATATCGCGTGCCATTCCGATTGCTATTTCGCATGCATAATATAATATCGTAATATTCACTGATCAATATGTGAAATGGGATTCTACTGTGCCATCAATTTATATATCCTATATGCATATATGTATATAATAAATGGTGTGATAATATATTAAAACAGATCTTCAATGATACAAAGATTCTGTGCACTATTCGATATTTTACAACTTTAGTAATTCAATAGGATAGGAGCGAGTACCTGGTGCATTAGCAGCAGGAGGGAAGAGGCAATTGCCAGAAACGGCTGGCTGTCGACTGGACCCAGCTAAGATCAACATGACTAATTTGTTATAACTAATTCACAAACAATATATATATATATATATATATATATATATATATATATATATATTTAATTAATAGTTAATATAATTGTCTAATATTCTTTTCTATCACATCTATTTATGTTCTTTATCATAATATCACTATATTGAATGTCATTTTCATATTCTAATACGCGATAAAAAAAGGAAATAGAGTAAATACAAAATATTTTACATTGCTGCCTTATAAGTATCAGCGTCTGTTCTCACAACTTCTGAAATAATTTCATTTTCAAAGCAATTGCCAAATAGTGCCAAATTACACAAAAGTACACATGGATGTACAATATAAAAAAATGAGTCATGAAATAAATTTGTTCGATAGAGAAATGAAAGAGAGATAGAGAGTTTATATTTTAATAAAGTGTCGCATATATACCAGGTATTGGAACCGGGCTAGAAGACGGGCTGTGAAATCTGGGCGATCCACCTTGGGGATTCTTCGGCGAGGAACTTCGTGATGTTCGCCGCGGTGTCTCCGGTGGTGTCGCTCCATTGCCATTTGCACGGCTTTCCCCCATTGCTTTTACCAACTCTTTCACAGATACGCCCACAAATTCGGAAAAATCTCTGAAAAATATTAATCATATGTGCAACGTAGAAATTCCAATACTTTGAAAAAATTTACTATTTTTAAATATTGGTTATGAAATTTGTTATGCAAAGAAGAAATAAGTAGCATAAATATTAAGATAAATCGTTTTTTTATGTTTACAAAAGGACTCGATAGTTTCAAAGTTTACGCAAAGAAAAAATTTATTCAGAGAAAAAGATTAAATAATTACGTAAATAATTTTTAAATTGACGGATAAAAAATGGTATATATATTTAAAAGTATTAAAAATTTATCAGAAAAATATATTATGCACGAAAATAAATACCTGCCCGGGGAACTTCTTTTCTCTCCATGACATTTATCATCACCTCGTAGCCATTTCTGAAGAACACTAAATTTTCCACCACCACCTTCTCTTTCCCGCTCTTTAGCTACTCTTTCTTTCGAATGAGGTTTCGAAAACTTTGGAGTACCATCAATCTTTTCCGGTATGAAGCGTTCGCTTCCTAAACATATATTTAACAAATATTTATATGCAATATTATTCATTTAAATTTATTTTTACAATTATGCACCTGGCGAATCATGTTGATTATATGAGCCAAAAACAAAAGGATTTGTATTACAACCCTCAATAGATTCAGCCGTATCCGCCGTGTAATTTTGTGCGGTAAAATTGAAGCCCTCGTGGCTAACAGAAGGTACCGAAAAATCAAAACCTTTATTACTTGGTGAAATGGCCGGGTCTGGTATTGGCTTTTTTTCGATCGGATCGTTTTCTAAATCCTGTTCAAGTTTCATATAAATTACGTCAGTTTGTTTGTTGATCGCGAGCGACCATGCTTCTACGCTCCGATTCTTATCGAAGCAATATTTCACCACCGAATCGTCATCGATACGCACCCATGTTCCTTCATGATTCACGCACTGTAACAGGTGAATCATGAAGCGTCATATTTCACGTGTAAGCGAATACTTATTAATGCATAATCAACTTACGTATTCTTGAACAGTCACTGTATTTCCAAGCGCTAACATTCCAATTGGCGCGCCCTTCAAGCTTGGTTTACTTCTAATATTGTGTCCAGAAGCGCCACATTTCACGACTATCATGCTTCTTCCGGCGTCAAAGGTTACTGTCTTTCTTTTGCTACAAAAAAAAGCAATTATATTAAAATTAATAAAAATGCATAAGAAACGAAAGAAAGATTCGTTTACATACTCATCACCAGTATCAGGCCGCTTTCGCAAAATGGTTTCCTTAATGACTTGATCTAGAATGGACTTTGGTTCCTCTACTGGTAGAAGCAAAGTTTTCCCTAAATGCTGATTGTACTGCAAACACCAGGCTTCGAGATGACTACTTTTACAGTATTCTTTGATTGTCTCCGCGTTTAAACGTAACCAAACGCCGTCATCATTATGAATCTAATCAAGTAGAAAAGCAGAGTTTTAGTTTCATTTATATATCTTTTTTTGTTTTTGAAATACATAAAAATAATTTAAACTAAAATCGTATAAAAATAAAAATACAATGATATTTTTGCCAACGTTTTTTTTTTTGATATCTTCATATTTGGCGAAAATCTATGTCATTTTCATTTATTCCTTATATTTAGTTTTAAAAATATGAATTCGATTAGAGCGTCGATAACTTTTTATGTATTACCTCATCGACGAAAGCTATAGTGCCATTAACCGGAACAAATCCGATTTGTTCGCTTTGCAGCGACGGATGAGCCCGTATTCTTAAACCAGCACTATTCTTTGCTACAAATTTTCTGAGTCTGCTCGGCTGAAGCTGAGGCTTTTTGACAATGTTCTGAGTGGGCGGTTGCATACCTTGAGGAGGTTCCTTTACTTCAACTTTATAATTCTAAAGAAGACAAAAGTACTTTAAGCTTTATTTCCGACTAGTAAAACAACAGTACAATGGGATTAAAATTGAGAATCCAATTTAATTCTGAATGATATCTTTGAAAGATAAACAGTCAACGTACATCCTCCATGTTATAACCGTCCACCGTGATCATCAGCGAGTACCAACCGACCGAGGATGGTGTCCACGTAGCACTGTAACTGCCATCACCGTTGGGTCTTACTAGCATACTCTCGCTCGATCTCTTGACGGTGGGAGACATGAATCTCAGTTCCTCGAACGAGTAATTTTGATAGGCTTTCATGATGGTGATGGCATAGAAGCACATTTTGTTGTTGATGGTCACTTCGTACGGGACGTCCAAGGATGGTTGTGGATGACCTCCAAAGGTTAATGGATCCGGTTGAGAAACACGGCGAATTTTCCTGCTCTGATCGGATTCCGTGATGTCTGTCTTGTCGATTGGTACCGCCTTGACTTCGATCTGTAAAGACGACATTTTGACATTAAGAGATCCCGATCGAGAGTATAATCTGGGAAGCAGAGAAATATACCTTTAATCCGGATACGTGCACGACTTCGCCGTATTGATCTCTCGTGAGCACGGTGACGATCGCCGGCCATCCGCATCTCATTTCTTCCCGCGAATATAATGCCTCACATTGAGAGGGATCGACGAAACTATCCGGTTGCAACCATCGCGCGAGTCTGCCACCACTGGTGCCGGCTGAGCAGGAGACGAAATCGCGCAGGAAGAGACGCTCGTTTGAGTGACAACTGATAAAACAAGCATTTCAAATTTAATTAGTTAGAAAAGTGTTTTTTATGACAGCGCTATAAGTATAATCTCTCCTTAAGTATACTCTTAAATAATCACGAGCGCGCATACACGTATTTAGTGTTATAAGTATTAAGTATATGGAAAAAAAATTAATTTCATATTTAAGGAAAATTTTGGAAAAAAAATTCCATCTTTTTCTGCGTTAATTTATTTTTTAAATCATTATATTTATTTTCTATAATTGCACTTAATCTTTAATTCATATTCACATCGAAAACTCTTCTTATTCATATCATGGTTCGAAATTTGTCGCGAGATATGCAAGCAAAAATTAAAGTTTCTCGTTCGGCATGCAAAAGTTGAGGAAAATCTCGAAAAATTATTTATTTATTAATAAATATCCAAAGTGCAGGGAAACTTCGCATCGAACTAATTATATATTCTGATTAATATAGTACGATATAAAATTACGCGCGAGGAATAAGAAATGGAGATTTTTCTGCGTTAATTTATTTTTTGAATCATTATATTTACTTGTGCTTGCAACTGCGCTTAATCTTTAACTCATATTCATATTGAAAATTCTTCTATTCATATCGTCGTACAGTATTTGCCGCAAGATATGCAAGCCAAAGTTACGTTTTTCGACTGGCATGCAAAAATCTCGAAAGATCTTTTATTAATGAATATCTAAAGCGCAAAGAAACTTCGCATAGAACTAATCGTATATTCTGATTAATATAGCACGATATAAAATTGCGAGCGAGGAGTATGGAAATGGAGGATTTTCCGTTAAAACTTTTAATCCTTCGTTAGTCACATCAGGGAGAGCCGTAACGCGCTGAGAATACAAGATCATTGTACGACGAGATATACCGGGATATAAACGTCGCGAAAGTTCGCGGAGAGCGCACTTTTATCACGAGATCGAGCTAAGTCTATTACCGGTGCAGGTAGAGCGAGCACAGTTCATTAAAGCGAGTTTGAGAGCCGCGATGCCCCTAATTGGTTAGTGCGCGGTTCTCGGCTGGGTAGATCGCGAATAGAGGACGATGCTCCTCTACCAGTCAGACAATCGTCGCTCTTCTCCCGTTCGGAATCTCGTCGGACTCATACCTAATAAGGCACAATCACATCGCGGTTCTTCTCCTCGAAGCTCGTCAACGTGATCCGCGTTCTCGCTACCTCTGTACTATTGTATTTAAGTGAGCGAACTGTATTTGACATTTAAACGCATTTGTGTGAGAGAAACGGATGTTATAAAGTTTCTGAAATTTAGGTCACATAGTAACTCTATTCTAGATGATATAAAACATGTTCTGTGCATGAGCTAAGCTATTTAAAATTTTTTAATTTCACGATATTTCAATTTTTCCATTTCATATATAAATTTTTAATATCTTTAATCATTTTTCATTTATGGTTTTCTCACGAGTATAGAATCAACTCCGTGTTTTTAATATCGTGAAAACCGGTATTCTGGGAAAATCATGCGTGAGAGATCTTGATGGAATTCGTGTATCGATCGATTGCAGTATTTCCGCATGAAATGTAATCAAAATTGATATTTTCTTCGATGACTCTACGATCAATAAATTCATAATACATAAACTCAGTTTAAGAGTTTAATTAACATACAATATATAAATATAATGTATAAAAAGTACTTATTAATCTCTTTTTCAGATTTGTATTTTTTTATCGAAAAAATTTGAATGTTTCACGAATAATTATCAATAATTCTTCTAAAAGAATTTATATAAGCAACAAAGTTTTAGTCTTTTATACGCAAACTATTAAATAGAATATCTCTTAAATTACACTTGGTGTCGTTTCAATCATTAATTTAATTTTGAGAGATATTTTCCAACATCGTTTTGTTCGTTAATTTAATTTTGAGAGAAACCACTTTAACGGATTCTAGATTAGAAGGAATTAGATTCCGGTGATACCTCGACTCAGAATGAGAGAGTTATGTTATAGCCTCGATCCAGGTCTGCGGTATCTCGCGCGTATCAAACCATGTAACAAATGTAATTTTCGCGAGTCAGATATAAGCGCCGAGGAGCAGCGCGCTCTCGCCATCGATCATAGTCACGACGAAAAAGATGAACGAGCGGCATGCTAAAGATAATAGACAGTGGTGCATAATACGGGAGAGAAAGAGAGAAAGAAAGAGGGGAGGGATCGGGAGCGTGCAGCTTTAAAGATCAGTATCCACGTGACGTACAGCTGGTACGTGACCATTTCGGAAATGGGCACTTCGCGGCACCTTTCAGTTTGAGAAACGCGTTATGAATGAATGGAATGACGTTTCATGCGTGTGGGAGAGGGGAAGAGGGAGGTGATGCGGTGCGGAGTCAAGAGGGGGTGGAGCGCAAGCAATTTCTCATGGGAAATTAAATGGGCAGGTTTCCGCTCATAAAGCGAAGAGCTTATACAACGGTATGGCGAGCTTTAGGGAAACGCTATCTGCTATTATGAAAAGCGACGTAGCCGACGTCTTTCAGGCCACTGTCTCGTTTTTATGGCACACTGCGCTTCCCTCGTCGCGTATTTCCGGTTCCGGCACAATATGTCGGAGACGGTACTTTTTGTCAAATGCCTCGCATATCTTTCTTTATTGTCGACAAGAAAACGTAATCGCGAAAATTACCAGCGCTTGTGCGTTACAGAAAAATCCGTAAAGATATATCGAACTCGCCCAAAGAAATCTATGCAGTATTTGTGCTTGGTAATGGATCTTTCTTCATTTTATTTATGGAAAACTTACATGTAAAAATCTAAACAATTTTCAAAAAGGTTCTAAAAAATACAAAATTTAATTTCTATTAATTTGAACACAAAGAAAAAATTTTTTTCGATGTTTTGAAACTATTTTTAGCAATTATATTTTATTCAATTATTCGTGATGCAAATAAATTTCGTTTTGATCATCTTATTAATTCTGATTCACGAAATGAAATTATTTTGATGATTAAAGCTTTATAAAGAGATTGAAGCACTAATAATGTATTGATAAAAAAATATAAATTTTGATATCTCTTTCTCAGCCTGTAAACATTGACACCTAAAATCTTTCCAATAATTTCTTTCCAATAATTGATATTAATTCTATTAGTTATAATTCTATCAATTAAAATTTTATCGTCATAGGCAATATGTTTCTTTATTGTACAAAGTTTCCTTGTTGAAGATAAGTTTGACAAAATTTTAAGAATTCTGTTTTTCTGTTCAGTGCCAATGTTTATGTTTACGTGCGTAGACTTTGAAAAAAAGCATACGTTTACACGAAATCTCCAGTAAATAATTAGTATGCACGCATTAATTATCTTATCTGCTAATGCTTAAAACCAGAAGCAGTTAATACTTCAATAATTTCGTTAACGATTGCAGTGCGATGCAAAATTCGATCAATATTTTTTACGATCAATCGAATTGTTATAAAAAAATTACCTTTATCAACAGTTTCACTTTCTATAGGAGCGACACACCGATTAAAACCTATTGAGTAGGATTACAAGCCCTGAACACGATTTACGCAATTAGCATCCGTGATGAACACCGGTCACCTCGGTACGGATCGAGGGCTCTCCGGACAGTAAGTTGGTCAAGGTCGTCCTGGCAGGTGTGCATCGACCATGGCTCGACGAAAATCGACGAGCGCGCTCGCTCTCGCAGAAGTCGATCCCCTTGGTGAGAGCAGCGCGCCGATCGGGCCCTCGAAGAAGATCACGAATGCTCGTCTCCCGTTCCTTCAAACCTGACTACGACGACGAGTCATGGCCGGCGTTTATCTCTCAAAAGACCGAAGAGAGAGAAGGTGCGGCGAGAAATGGAAAGAGAAAGAGAGTGGCAAGGCGAGTCAAGCTGAATAGATCTAGGTGGGGAGCGGACACCGATCGTGCATGCTACCAACCACAGTTTAAAAGCAACCTCCGTCACGATCGCATCAGCTGGTCTCTAGTCGCCTTGCTTCTTCCTCTACTCCTTCGTCCTCTCCGGCAACGAACGCGCGCGTATCGAGAACCAAAATTAATCGATCGTTAATTTCTCTCTCCACACACCGTGGAATGTTGTAAAAGATCGAGGGATCCCGATAAAGGGAGGAGATGTACCTTCTTCTTTGTCCGGACGCGAAACGCAGGATTGATCAGTGGAAGAAGTCGCGAGAGAAATACAGTGTGTTCCGATCGATCGATCTACACGATCGATTGGCAAATCAATAATAATGGCACGGGTCTTTGCCTCACGCGAGTGTATCATCGTTCTACGAGGAAGCAAGTGATCGGATCGTTATGAGAGAGGTGGAAATCGTGCGAGGAAATCGACAGGTGATGATCTAACGATCGCCTCGATCGAAGATCGTCAAGCGATGAGCGCCAAGCGCAGAGTGTTGAACGCCCTTGATGGGCTTATTATTAAGTGTGATCGTGGGATCGTATGTTCGGTGTTCCTTCTGTGGTATCTCGCGTTCCTGCCATGCATCTTCGAAGCCACCAAACCGGGAATATGCGCCATGAACGGCTGCAACTGCACCGTCAAGGCGCACCGCTGGATTAACGTCAAGTGCGTCTTCTCCAAAGAACAGGTGAATGCAATAACCGCTGTTGCGGTGATAATTTTGCGATCTGCGCCAAAAATAACGAAGCCGCGGGAAAGAGCGTATCAAATCAAAATTATTTCTCTCTTTTTATTATTATTAAAAATTTCAAAAATGAGTTTTAAAAATTTTAACCAAGTGTAAATTTGCAGAAAGTAAATTCTATATCTTGCCAATAAATATATTGCTGATTAATTTAAAAAAATTATTATCAAATAATACAATCTGACAGTTTGGGAAAATAAATAATATCGATTCTTTTTCATTCACCTCAAGTTAAAAATTAATATTGTTGATGCAATTCTTTCGTTCTCAGGAAATAATCAGCAATAAATAACGAGTAGGTTTAAAATTATTGAAGTCGCATTTTTACGCGCTTTTGATTAACAAATGCAAATTTTCACGGATTACGTGAAATCGTTTTCGCATCCGCCGCTTCACGATGGTGAAAGTTTACCGGAGTTTCGGATTCGCCTTCCACATGAGATTAGCATATAAATCATTGGCCCGGTAAATACGGTCGGAATCGCGTGCACACGCACATTCGATGCCTGCAAGTGCACGCAAGTGCATGCGTTGATAAACGTGGACACTGGAATTAGCCTGCGAGAGAGATCTAATTTTTAAATAACCACGAGATTAAAATTATAAATAGTTTTTCCAATACACGCAAAATTCATAATTGCTAAACGAACGATGATTTTGATTGATAAAAACATAACACATTTATATGGTGGCAGTGCTATTAATATAAATTTTTTAAAGAGCCACTTTTTAAAGGCAGCATATTTTTATATTGTAATGATAATATTGCGTTAATAATAAAAATATAAAAAAAATTGACAATTCAATAGAAGTATCATTGAGTGAAGGTGAGACGCCTGTTACTAAAACATCCGTCCCTGAACAGGCACGAAACAGGCTGTAACTTGCACCATGCCACGTTTCTGTACGGTATAACATGCAACAGCCGCAGCTTCACTTGCCGCCGCTTTCGTTGTCAGCTGCACTCAAGCTGAATATCCATCCGCGAGCGATGCAAAGGCGATGATGCGCTTCGCGCAAAGTTTTCGAGAAACTCTGAGGGGTAGAAAACGCGATAAAACTATCACGTACAACCACCAGTCGCGATAACTTGTTCAAATAATGTGGTATAAGGAGAGATATAGAGTAAGATCTCTCTGATAGATTTGAGATTTTCAAACAGATATGGGAGTTGGAACATCGAAAAGCCGAATGTTACAGGAATCTCTACGTCACACAATTTTGTTTGATTCAGCTCCGATTATAAATTTAATCTCGACATATTTCATTGTAACATAAATCTATGAATACGATAATATATCCTTCAATTTATGGAATAGAAAATCGGTTTTACTACACAAGATTATTAATACAACAATATTTTAATATTTTATGACACCATTGCTTTTTTTTAAATAAAATTAAAATAGAATAAAAATGTTGTCTATTAAAATAAAAATATTTTGCTAAAGAAACTGCTTGATTCATCATTTGAAAATAATGAATTTGAATCAATTAAATAATTCATTCCAGTTTTTGTATAATAAGAATTTTTAAGTTATGCATTCTTTTGGATTAATTAATCCATAATTCTTCTTCTAGCGAGGTTACATTTCTGTTACGCTTCTTGACCGCAAACTGGAGTAAGTCTATTCCCTATCTATGCTACGATCAACCGCTCGCATAGAAACGCAACGGAAACCAGTTTTAAGCGGCACTCACAGCACTGCCTTCTCTTTTATAGTAGCCCGACATGCAGTCTAAGGCCATTAGATCGTTTCATTACTTTGTTGCCATTCACTATTTCAATCCCCAGACTGCTCCATATAATCGGGATAATTTTAATGCAACATATAAAAAAATATTTAAAAAAGTATTAGAGAAAACATCCAATAAAATATATTTCGGATTATAACGCGAATTATTCATTGTCGAAAGTGTAATAAATATTTTTACATATCTCATAATCATATAAAAAAAATTTGAAATTCCTTGATAATTTAATGCAAATATTTAAATTTATCGGAAATATTCAAATTCATGTAAAATATGATATTTAATTCGTGTATTTAAATAAATATGATATTTACTTCGTGTATTTTAACGTATCCTCAAATAACTTCTAAATCATTGAGAGCGATTCGTGTCCGTCCGATAAACGCCTGCCGCATTAAGCGTAGGCGTGACGCACAGTACAACATGTACCCAGTGTCCGTAACAATTGACAGACAGCAAAGTGACTGGTGTGTCGATGAATAAAGTCGATAGTCGACAACCATTCGTTTCACCCCCGGAGAATAAAATAACGAATATGCCGAAAGTAATATATGTACATATAAAAATACATAGTCCGTTTTCAAAGATAATAATACGATGGAAAAGCGAGTGCGTTGACCAAGCGAGTGACAGTGACGGTGTTTTGTATGTGCTTAACAGTGACAGCACAGAAACAACAATTGGTAGCGTTAAGCCACTATTATACCTCTGGGCGGCAAATACTTGGTAATCAAATCAGATTCAGTCACATCGTCACTTATCATTCCAACACCATTAATTCTATTTATCATACAGCCAGCATCGCTGTACGGTGTAACTGATTGGGCTACTCCTTGGTTGGCTCATGCAAGTTCACTCGTATCGAAACAAGGACACTCTAATTTTATCGGCGGAAATGGCAAATCAAGCGGCGATCAAATACTGAAATCACGGCGAGTACCGAAGAGTGCAGAAATATCGCGGTATCTCTCTTATAGGGAAATAATGCGATTTCCTCTCGCAATCAACGATTCCGCAATAATAAAAAGAATGAAGTGATGAAGTTAAATAAAATAATAAATAGATTACGCGCGAACAAAATATCATTGTTCATTTTTAATCAATTTTATTGTGCTTTATTATTACCACGTTATTTTAAAACAAAATCATATTTATTTAAAAAAAAAAAAATGCGAAAATATTTTATGTACACACGTGTGTCATATATTTACAATTTTAGCTTTATTTATTTTTTTACGTCTATTTATATTTCGTTTATTGATACTTTATCAATTCCAATTCTTTGTATATTTTATGAAATCGTTAAATGTTGCATCGTTAAATCCTATTATAATTTTTAAAAATTATTCCTCGCACGTGTAAACATCCTCTCGAAATTTAGATATCTCAAAAGATTTACAACAATAGTCACAACTCGCTCGACACTTGGAATAGAATAGATTGTTCCCGATATCTCCCTCGAAGATATATCCCTATCTCATGCATTCGGTCAAACCTAGGTCGACTTCCGCCGCATGCAATTTCCGACCGGAGGGTTCACTACGAGCGAAGTAGAGATGCATTGTCCGAGTCAGCTGCTTCACGAATATTTTCTAGACCGTTCGTTTGACACTTGGAAACTATTTCAGTATCGCTCCGTTTAAGTTTGACTATAATGTAATCGTTTCCTTTACCACGACCTTCCAGTTCTAATTTTAGGCTCGAATATTTTAAGGAAGAATTTCTCTCCTCTTCCCTTTCATTCAGTGACTTTAAAAAGAAATGAAGAGTCGAGTAAATTAAAGATAGCGAGTACGATGCTCTTAATTAAAACAATTCGTTTCATTAGCGAACTATATACGCGGTTAATTTTCGCATGCGCCTTCAAGTGCATTATGTAACGCTGCTGTTACACGCGAGATTTAATTCGAGCGCTTCGCGGCATCCACCGTCGCTATTCGCGATGGTCGTCGATTCGAAATTACACGTGGAAACAACAATTAACGTTTGGCGCGCCACGTGCTAGTCGTTTGCACACCAAAACAATTTCGCGCGACGCCAGTTTAGGCGCGCGATTTAACGCTCACGGACCTGTTAATAAGCGGCGCGGCTTTTCCCGCCGCTAACTCCATTACAAACCGATTGCGATTATGGGCAAAGTAGAAGGGTGGAGGAGGTGGGAGGGAACGGCGAATCCGTTAATGCAAATCGGCAAAAACAGTAACGCGTGGTTGCATGCCCTCGCTTGTAATTTCCCTGTCTCCATCTTCATATCTCTCTCTCTCTCTCTCTCTCTTTCTCTCGTTTCCCACAATAATCATCTCGAGTGGCGCGAATAAAATCTAACAATCGGAACTGGAAAATAACACGTCGCGTAAAATCGCACGAGAACGATAGCAGCAGTTAGAACGGAAACGATGCCACCATATACACGCATGTGTCCGCGATACGTTCGACGACCCCAGCTGGTAGAAATATAACATTGTTATCCGAGCGCAATTATATCTCGTTACACTCGTGAAAACAAAACGGCGAATCTCTCCCCAACTATTTATTCGAGGGCGCGTTAAATTTTACGAGGAAGATAGAAACACGCGCATTGTCCTTCATGACAACGTCGCACCCTCCCCCTACCCTTTCATCCCTATCGTCCGTTTCAGCTGACGATGAATTAATAAATTATGAATTACGTAGCCCACGTGGTTTTCTAGGAAAGAAGATCGGGCGGGCATCGCGATGGGAATTTCGTGCGTACAAAACCACATTGCATGCCGGGATCCGCCCAGCCCAATCCTCTCGCCTCGGCTCAATTTATTCACAATAGGCCCTTTCAACGAATTACACTCCGGTCGGTCGGGGGCGTCAACGCGATAGAGTCTTGCGACGATGATGCGGGCTGGACCGCGTGGAGAAGTGTCCGGGATAATCTTACGTAAATCGAATCCACGAGAATTTTCTCCGACTCTCGATTTCGAAGAGTAACTTTTAAAATACATTTTTAAACCTGTACGGTATCTATTTAGCTCTAACAATCTCATGTAGAGATTATCTATTTTCTTTCCTAGAACCTTTCTTACCGAATCGTCGATTATTAATTTGTATATTTATCGACCGTAAGATTAAAATTGAAATTCTCCGATTTAATGCGAAGCATTTCTCGCCAATGAAAATTCAACGACCATTACTCACGCTGTCACATGTTATCTCTCTACAATTCCGATCTACCTTTGTGTTTCCCAACGCAATATTTCACAATTAAAATCCGCGAACACGTCGACTCGAAAACAATTCTCTAGCCGCATCGACGAAGAGGGAAAAGAGATCCTTTATCGCGCTCGTGAATCTCTCTCTCTCTCAGAGAGTCGCGCTCTCTCGCCGACCACTACCAGCCCCGATAACTTCGATAACCCAATAAACGGCTCGAAGAGAAAGGGAAGAGAGATCCGGCGTTATCTCGATCGCGAAACGCGCTATTATCACTCTCGAGCAACCCTACGGGATGATAAATTATTTTAGAACGTTCCATCTCCCCCGCACATACATACGATACACCACAAGTGCATCCGAGAGCCGATTGCGGTTTGCCGGCTTTGTCTAGAGAATTTGCTCCGGGGGCGTAGATATAGTCCGACATCCTGCTCGCTTATTCGCAACGATAACTCTCTTTCTTGCTTTCTCCAATGTCTCTCCTGTGCCACAGAGTTCTCTTCAGTTATCGCGATTAGCCACACGTGCGAAGTGCCTCGCCTATCTGCGCGAACATGTCTCCGTGTATATTAAGGATATACATGTATGTGTGAACGGGATGGAGAGACCAACAATCGTATAAATATAAGAGCATTTACGCTCGCCTGATCCAAATCATTCAAGTCTTCCACATTGCAATCCGTGAAACCGTAGTGGTTCTATAATCTGGAGCTCTCTCGTGCGCTCGCAACTGATCGGGTTAATGTTAGAAATGTCTTTCCGGTCTTACTAATTTAATTTAGAATGACGGTGTTCTAATAGAAAATTTAATGCTTGAAACAACATTAATATCGATTAATATTTCTTCACTATTCGAAGTATAAAGCAATATTTTAAAGAAAAAAAAGTTCATAAAAATATACCCCCCCAAAGAAACAGCAGATTTTGTATATATAAATAAAAAAAAAAAATTTTTTAATTTAATGTACATAACATCCTATTAATATATAAAATATAATATAAATCTTAATGTAAAATATAATATAAAAATATAACATAAAATTTAATGTAAATAACATCCTGTTAATTATACACAATGGATCGATGGAATTTTTACTTAGACTAATGA
Organism: Cataglyphis hispanica; assembly: GCF_021464435.1. Taxonomy (NCBI): domain Eukaryota; kingdom Metazoa; phylum Arthropoda; class Insecta; order Hymenoptera; family Formicidae; genus Cataglyphis; species Cataglyphis hispanica. The sequence goes on along the minus strand of NC_065969.1, from coordinate 3,180,865 downwards.
CTTATATAATGATATAAATGTTTTATATAACATGATTCTGTATACGCTAATTGATACAAAAGACAAAAAAAAACAGGACAGTGTTTATCTTTAGATTAATAAAACCCCTCCTAGATATAAAATAAAAAAAAAGACAAAAATATAGAAGATATCGATTATAGAAGATTAAAGCGACAGAAAAAAAATATATCTAAAACGTACGCGGCTAGCTCGTCGCACTTAGCAGATCGCAGGTCATCTATATATATAGTACCCGTGCGCTGCGGCAATTAACCGAATTATCCCTTGACGCGACCCCCAGTTCGAGGGCGCCCCCTCCCCGGTGGCATAATGGCGCTCGCATGTCGGGCTCGCAAAGGCAGGCGTATTCTACTACCGGGGCCGCGTTATGCGAGGGCGAGTAGAGTAATTTCATCCCGTGTATGCGATGCGAAGAGGATCGTGTGCGCGAGGAAAGAGAGAGAGAGAGGCCGAGTGTCAGCGGATGGCAGCGGGTGCATCGCCATTCCGCGAATTAACTTCCGGCATTCCCCGTGACGATCGCCATAACGCCGCTTCGAGCCTCGCGAATTCCACGGAGGGGACACCGCAGGGGAACACGGAGATATCCGCATGACGACCTGGAGCGGAGATACGCCCGGGCTTCGCGAACAAAACGCCCACGTTTGTCGCGGAATATTAGTATCGCGCGATAACGCCGATCTGAAAGGCAGATATTAACTGAGGTCGCGCAGAATATCATGCGTATCTTGTCCATGTCGAATTGCATCTAATGGTCAAATTACGAATTTAAGTAACAGAACGTATATGTTCAGGAGAAAATAATTTTATTCTTTCTTCCATTATTTCCTCTCAAGTGTTACGAATTTCTATTTTTTTTTTTTTTTTTTTATATAAATCAAGTAATTTCTCGATAATTTAAATTAAATTTAAGTTTGATTGAAAATTAAAAATGTTTAAAATCCTATCTCACAACTTCCATTATTTTCTCTCGGTGACAATATATGTCTTTTTCCAGATTTAATATTTAAATCTTATGAGAGGGAGATGACATATTAACGAGGCGGGTAATTAAATCAGAATTGTTTAATGGTCGCCATTAGAGAATGCGCGGGATACATGTAATTATAATTTCATTATATCAGCGAATAGTATTAAATATTCAGTCTCATATTGCGCGGAATTATCGGAAGTATATCAATGCCCGTAATGCTATCAGTCAGATAATATAACATCAGATAATATTCCAAATGTACTTTTCAATCTTTTCTCTTATTTTCAATTACGTATTCCGTGATTTTATATTGATTATATATTTAAAAAAAAAAACACAGACAATCGTTAATTCTGATGAGCCAACTAAAAAGGCGATATAACAGCGATTCTTCTCGGCTTTTTAAATTGAAGGCAAGATTCGTCACGGCCGATTAATTTCGAAGAGGAGAGCAGACAGCGCCCGAGGAACCTCTCTCACTCTCTCACTCTCTCTCTCTTTCATGCCAGAGTTTAGAATAACTCGATTGTCTTCCTCTCGTTCACCTCGAACTAGACAGTGAATCGGGTTATTTTTACACGTCGGAGACGCCCGGGCCTCTGTTTCCCCGACTACGTCAATTAGGGGCTGGAAGGCAAAACTTTGTCAGTTTCCGAAAACGGAAACTCGAAACTTTCCGTAGACTCACGTAGACTCGAGACTTCCACTTATCCGGTTCATTCATCTCGCTCGTGACGATCATTTCTCGCCGATATATGGAGTCGCATGTCTGGATGACGTGAATTGTCGCGACGAATTGAATGCGGGAGGAGACGCGTCATTCGCGTTTCGATTAGCGTCTTCTACGAGCGTTTAATACGCCGACTGATGATATACGACCTCTCCCCCGTCAATTTCTCAGCCGATTTCAATTCAGATGGCGAATCTTTGAGGCGCGTGACTTGGCTGCCGTAAATTCTCAACCTGCGAACGATGAGCGCGCGGAATCGACATGCGTGACGCGTATTTCCAACGTCGTTTAATTATTTATCCACGCGATGGATGTTTCTCGTCGCATAATTTGGGAGTCGGTCAATAATAACGGGGGACTTCGAAGAAAGAAAGCTACGCGAAGAAATTTAATAGGAAGACGCTCGCTTATTCGCCCGCGCGAATAATTCATCTTGCGTAACTTCTCGTTTTCCGCGTTTTATTTTCATTCATCCGTCATCGGTGTCAGCTGTAATGCGTTCGCGCATAATTATATCTCTCACTATCTTCTTTTATAATTTTTGTAACAAGATCGAATCCTAACATCGGAAATACTATTAATTGCACCGTGGAAGGATTTACAATTTATTTTTATTTTTATTTTCATTGATGAAAAAACAATCGTGTTTAATATTCTTGGAATCTTTATAAAATTCTTCAAAAATTGCGATATTAAACTACGTTAATATGATTAAAATGGGAATAAGATAATGATGAATATTTATTTGTCGAAATTACATTATGTATCGCAAAATATTTTACAGAAGCACCCTTTCAAGATCGTTCTTTCCCGTGTTTGCGTTGGCAAGAGCAGCGCGTGTGCGCGAAAATATTTTAACGTCAGCGTAAACCTTGGCAAGTTCTATTAGCCCATTATAATAAACAGAGTTTCTACGTGGTCGTTCCATTCGTCGTGAGCATGGCGCTAGGCCAAAACTATCAGTTTCATTCTCACAATGAGAGAGAATTCGCGAATTCCACGGTTACTACGATCCAGTCGTGTTGGCGTAATCCGGTTAAAGTGGCCTCTGTTCTCTTTATTTCCGGCTCGATGCATCGCAAGACCAAACCCACCGCTCGCGTATAAGTTGAAATAATGTTTCCTCGCCACGATGCCGACGATGCGATGTGACCCTTGCGATTCATCGATATTCCGGACAGTCAGCTTTCTTAAGATTCCCTTCGCTAACGGTATATCTACGTACTCAACCTCCCGCCGCTTGCGATCGACGTTGCAGCGGCTTCGCGCCAGAAATGCTCTTTCGACATTATGCATCCGTTAACATATGTTTAAATGACAGATAACGGAAAATAATTAATTATCACGCATTCTTTATCGAACCGCAAAGTAGAATATACGAATAATTTTATTCCAAATACAATAGTATTATACGATTAAAAAATAAATTTGTTATATATGAATTAATCAAGAATGGAAAAATTTTTAATTTAACTTTTAATTTCTTGTTCATTCGGCGACAAATGTGATTAAATAATTTTCGTGTATTTTAAACGGATAATACACTAAAAATATCATTGGCTAAATGTGTTGTGAAAGTATCGGGGAAACTTGAAAGGTCTCCGAAGTTTTGCTCTCTCATAAAAATCTTTCTCATATAGAATCGAAACAAGAGCAAACATATGGAATCGAACTAAACCGAAACGATAACGGAAAAGGTTCGATACGCTCCGTTGCGGAACGAAGCAAAACGAAATGCGGAGCGTTAAAAAAAAATCCGCTCTAAAGTTTCAGGGCGGACCGGAACAAATTGTAGGTATGTAACCGTTCTCAAATAACTATACAGCTGTACGGCGGAAAATTTCGCAAGTTTAAATGTTTTCATATAGGTTTCTTTATCTGTAACAGCCTTCCATCGTGAGAAAGTGTCTTTCTAAGAATCAGTTAAAGTGAAAAATGGAAATATTTTGCAAAGCTTTCGACAAAAATTTAAAATTTAAAACTCGATCGAAAATATCTCAAAGCGTCAATTAATTAATATATAACATTCTCTTCACATTTAAATGGCTACTACATCCAATATACCTTGATAAGTGAAAAAATTAAATTAAATCGACTCCAGGAATACATCGCAGATACATTATAGAAAATTTTACGATGGCTGCGGGCCAGATCTTGGTAGCGCGAAATTAATTCGCACCAGCGGTTTCACGTCGTTTGTACGTGAGAGATCTCGTGAAAGAGAGACAGAGAACGAGAGATATGTTCTTTGTGCCCAAGGACCGCGGCGCAGAAATAACCGATGTTATCCCAGCCCTTGAGTCACATCGTGCGACTTTTAAGAGCAGTCTTAGTCATCGAGGAGCATAGAAAAAGGAGCGACGCATTTTCCGACTTGCGTCGCACTGCGTTCGCACTCCTCCCTGACCGCGTTTCTCTTTATCCCGAGGAACCGACGACAGTAACAGCTGACTTTCGATGCACGCGAAGTGATGTCATCGATGTGATACATAAAGCAGATCCGATACAATGCGTGCCCCTACAAAGGGGTTGTGTCGTTTTGACACACATACGCTTATTTTACTCGCGTGATTTCGCGGTTTCTCCCATGCCTCTATTTCTCTCATTGTCAGTCTCTCTCTCTGTTTATCTATCTATCTCTATTTGACTAATTAATTCTTTCCACGCAAAATTTTCCGCATTAAATTACAAGGAAGTCGCGCATATTTTTAATTAAGGATGAAACGAACTACATTCGCTGCGCGCTGCTAATACTGTTTTACTTTATCCGGCGTTATCAACTAGAGAAGTGCATATCTCATCATACGGAGTTAACGCACAGGAAATCCGCATGTGTTGCAGCAAAGGATAGATATCAGAAAATAATACCATGTCGCAAAAGCTTAGAATAAAGTAAAACATGAGCCATATTAAGATAAAATTAATAAATCCTGTAAAAAATTTAATAGAATCAAATAAATTAGAAACTAAAAAAATGAATAATCTTCTACTATAAACTGAGATTTCTGAATAAATTTCGTGCCTATATTTTTTCGCAACAAAATATCTGAATATATACGACGATAAAGAATAATTTATTCTTCCAAATTTACTTCTATCTTGCGTAATAAATTTTTGAACTTTATCTAAATGCACGTGTTACGGACATCCTGTCATGAAACTGAGTCCGATACTATCGAAGATTCTAACTGCTCGGTACGACTCGTCGTATTGAAATTACAATCTACTGTAATCCAACAAGATCGTCTAACATAACTACTATACTATACGTTTGTAATCGTGATATCTCTCCTAATCGATATCTGACATTGTCTCTCCCTTTCTTTCTTTCTCTCCGCTCAACATTTACATTAATCTAGAATACACGACGATATCGATACGAGATAATATTTTTTTTTTCTTCCTTTTCTGACGAGCAAGCCTTCAAGTGTAAATTTACCTGTTGAAATCAAACCGCGACTTATGCTAGATCGATTGCGAGGTGACGACAAAACAAGCAAGAAAAAACCGGAGCCTCGCGTTACCATAGCGTAACCAAGAGACGGGATGCGAAAGTCGAACCGTTGTACACATTACTCGTCGCCGCGACGAACAGTGACTCATCGTAGTTCTAATGAATGCTTGAAACGATTTTCCGGTGCTTTGAAGGAACCAGCATGGCTCGGATGCCGCATTATGCGGTCCGCGTTTATTGAGCTTTTTCGTGTGTAGACCGAAAAGTCGAACGTAAAAATAAACCAGGATACACGGAAAAATAATTTCGCACGAAAAGTAAACATCCGTACTTGGAAGAAATCCAAACGGGAAGAGAGTAATAATTCTATCCAATTTCAAGTATTCGGTAATTTATGAAGAGATTTGAAGATTGAAAAAGAATATAAAAAAATTATTCAAAGTGATTAGAAGCTTTGTAGAATATCATATTTATTCGCTCACGACACGTGACATCCACAACTTTTTACAATTTTATTTGCGATGACAGAGACAGAAAGAGAAAAAAAAGGACGACGAAGATTTTAAAGAAATATAATTAAAATATGGTATATTTTTTAATAGTGAATATTAAAAAAGGCGAACACAAATAAGAATCGGGAATACAGAAAAATGAATTATGCATAATAACATGTATAAAATAATTTATAGTCGTATCTCTCTTTTTGTTACGAAATGTATCGAGTTATCGCACAGTTAAGATCGCTCAACACACGTCTTTGGGGTACTAAACACACGTCTATAAATAGTTGTATTGTAATATCTCAGTGACGAAAAAATATCTCGTAGATAACGGATTTAGTCATCGGGTGGGTCAAAGGTGCCGCGCCAGGGAACCGGATGCGCATATACCACGAAAAATAAAGACGTAATCTTAAAATAGATAGAAACGAATAAATAATTTTCAATAAACTACGAAGGGGGTAAAGCTCCCTCTTTGACTGTCTCCGATATTTATTTGTAAATAGTTAAAATTTTATAAAATTTTCCACAATAATCGAATTTTTCAAATTCATATTTTGCGAACGATGATGAAATTCCAAGAATCTCGGATCATCTTTTGCATAAATTGGCTGCTGAATATTTTCTTGTTTTACATTTTTTATTGATTTTTAACAGAACCATTTCGCAGTTAAAAGTATTGAGAGATTAGGATATTTTTTCTTAGTTTATTGTAGGTGATCCGTATTTTTAATAATACAACGTGAAAAAAAAATATTAAAACTGAATGAAACCATTAAAGAAGTCCGAGTGACACATATGATTGGCTCAGCGCCTCAGGGAATATACGAACTTGTGCTGAGATAAGCTTATAACTGTCAGGAAGTCAATATATACACACACACACACACATATATATATATATATATATATATATATATATATATATATAAAAATTTATTTTATTATAAATATAACGGTTACATATACAGATAATTGGATGAAATAAATAAAATTGCAAAATAGTAATTTACTTTCATTAAAAAATAAGTAAATTACTACTTTGCAATTTTATTTATTTCATCCAATTATCTGTATATGTAACCGTTATATTTACAATAAAATAAATTTTTAATTAAATTATAACACACATTTAAAAAAATAAACTTTCTTTCTTCAACAATTTGTGAAATTATCTATATTATAGAATAATCAATGTTTCAAAAATATTATTTTTCTGTCCTCGTCTAAAATATGGTAAATTATTATAAAACGAGAAAATGCATATGCGTTTATTATGATTTCAAATGACCTTAGTGAGTCGCGTTGCTATAGTATCCGCTCATTACGCAAGCAAGACGCAAATCTTAGAAAAGTAAACGAGGCGCACATGGCCTTGGCGGTGTGAGATGTCGATCGCTCGCGTCACCGTCTTCTTTAATTACACCTGCTAATGTCTATTCGCGAGACGCAAACGACAGGAACGCTCTCGATAGCATCACGTTTTATCTCTTGTTCCAATTTTTTTTTTTCTAGAATGTGGACCTGCTGGAAGGAACGATCCCGCCGGAAGCGACGGAACTCGAGGTGTCGCATTGCCGGGAATTGAGGATACAGACGGGCGCGTTCGGCGGGGGCGCGCCTCTAAAACGCGTCCACGTTTCCGGGATCTACAGCGTGGTCGCCAAGAGGCAGGCTTTTCAGAATCTCAGCGCGCCCAACACGCATCTCGAGGTGTCCGAATGCAACAGCGTGTTCCTGGAGAGTCACGCCTTCCGGAACACGCGCGGAACGCTTAGCGTCTCGATATCGCGATGCAAACACGTGGAGATAAAGCCGAACGCCTTCTCGTGGCTGTTGTGGATCATGGTGAAGGAAGTGCCGTCTTTGGAACTCTCCAGCAATGCCTTCAAATTCGAAGCGCCTCAACACGGACGACACGGACCAGCGACCAAGGTTGGATATCTTAATGCATTGTTACTCGTTATTAATCAATGATAACATGATGACAATACCGATATCGATATTTATATCTTTTATTTGTCACGGTTATTGCCCCATTAATAGAACTGGCTTCGATAAAGATAAATAATAGACGTAATTTCTATTTCTTTATAAGCTTTTGAATAAAAACATTGTCTCATCTGAAATTTTGAAGCAATTTAATTGATATTTTTAATATAATTAGATGTTAATTAATTTAGTATCTTCAATAACTGAATTTCTTTTGAATGCATGTAACTGTATTTAATATCTATATTTATTTTTTCTCTGCTAATATATGTATAATTAAAAAGAAATTATATTAAAGGAATATCGTTCATAAATTAGTTAATAATATTCGATATTACATTATCAAATTAACGAAATTTATTTCACAGAAATAAGTAATATCGTATATTTAATAATAAAATCGTGCTAATTTTACAAAAAATAGTGCGATTATTGTAGAAAAAGAAATTTGTGGAGATAAAAAGATCGTAAATATTTTTCTACAATGTTTCTCTGATGTATCAATTTAATATATTTACGCGCTGTAATAATATATTAATTTAATACATCATATGATATTCGCATCCCAATTATATTATATTACTCATCTCTGATATCAAATAACGCATCGAAACGAATATTTTCGATAATATTATTTGTAATATTCTCTGTTTCGAATGTCAGTAAACAAAGGCAATTCATACTTATTTGCACTAATTATTGTTCGATTAAATATCGGATACGGTAGATAATCTTTAAGTCAAGTAATAAAAACTTGTAAATTTAATAACAATTTTTTGAGATTGTGGTCTTTGCAATACAGATAATGTTCCAAAATGTGAGGATCGCGGAATTACCCAAGGCAGTATTTCCTTCGGCCGTCGCGGAAATACGAATGGACGACATCTCGACGAAGATTATACGCAAGGACGCTTTCTGTGCCATGACCATCTTCAGCGTCATCATCAGCAACGCGTCGATCCACGAGATTCAATCCGGCGCCTTCAGCGACCGAGCCCTCATCCACAGCCTCGAGTTCGTCGATGTGCAACTTAAGAATATCAATACGGCGGCCTTTAGAGCCGGTCACGACAATCTGACCATTCAATATTCAAGGTTCGAGATATTAAATTCACTTCATAAAGATCTTTACCGCGGAAATTCAAGTCGCAAGATTAAAAACCGCGACCGATATCTTTTCGATAATTTCTTAACTTTTTTTATTTTTTTGTCTTCGATTTTAGAATTCTTTAATTATTTAATATTTTATTTTAATGCATGCTTTAATTTTTGTTGGTCTATTAGATTATCCGAGGTGGATACTGGTGCCATCAACACGTCAGCGGCGACTGTCACTTTCAGCAACAACGAGTTTCAACATCTGCGCCCGGGTGCGATTGTCCTCCATCAGTGGAACTATATAGCGATCGATCACAATCTCTTCGTCGATCTCGAGAGCGAGGCTATTAAAGCGGAAATAGGCGCCACTTCCGGGACCAATTTCGAATTCTCCTTCACCGGTAATCACATACAAAAGGCGCGAGCGGGTGCGCTCAAGTTCATGGCAATTTCGCAAAACGTGAACGCGGCGCGCGTCGGCAATAATTATTTCAAGGAGAAGTGTAGCTGCAATCTCGAAGAGTGGGTAAATGAAATGATGGGACGCGACAACTTCGCTCTAATGATGATGATTACGGAGTCGAGCTATTGCGTAGTCGATCAGTTCCTGGACAAATGCCTCAATTTGTCCGAGGGTTACATGACCATGCGCAATTTTACGCAGCTCATCTGCACGAAGCGGCATCATATCGACTGCGAGAAACCGTCGCCGAAACCGAAGCCGAGTATTAGTCCGCCCAGCGTAGGCCCTCACATTTACCCGAGGCAGAAAGGATACTTTGACATGGATATGAGCGAGTCAGAGCAAGTCGAGCGCGAGAAGAGAATTATCGTCATCGTCTGTATAGTCGCGGTCTTCATCGTTGTCGTGGCAATTCTGACCTCGGGAATCCTCTACGTGCGTCGTCGCGGGGTCTGTCCCAAACTGACATCCAGCCCGCTAACAAATCTAACGAGCTGGTTTTCATCCAGCAACGGCATGACCGCCGCGACGTCCGCCAGGTCGATCTCGCGGTTAAGCGTGCACGAATACGTCGGTCTCCAACCGGAAACCAGGATCCTTCAGATGGAGCCTCAGACGAGTGTTCAAGAGGACGATGATGACGAGAACGGCGATGTTTATCCGTACACGGAGAACAAGGCCACGCAGACGTTACCGGAAGAGCTAACAGAGGAATATCTGAGAGATCTTCGAGAGCGATTGAGCGATCCCGACAATTACAGCCAGGCGAGAGACATGATCGAGCATCTGTACGACCTCATCAAGGTCGAGGAGAGTTGCAACAACAATAACGATCAGCAACCGGCGGCCGATCGGGAGGAGAACGCCTACGATGTGATTCAGCCAAGAGTCAAGAGATCTCGCGGAGCAACGAGACCGTCTGTCAACATCGGCACCAAAGCGCCGTCCTTGGAGAAGTTACTTCCAAGCGGGATACGAGTCAGACCACCCATTACGGAGTACGCTCAACCACGCGATCAACGGACCAGCGATCAGAATCATCTATACGCCGAGTTGCCGGGCGACGAGACTGTTCCCAGCACCAGTCGACTGTCGCAACCAATCTTAGAGAGCCTGATGGGCCGGGAACCGCAACCGCTACCTCCGGACGTGGTTAACGATCATCTCGTCAGCAACGATGGTCCACCAAAGAACTTAGGCTACGGCGTTGACGATCGCGGACCATCGCGGAATCTGGAACTGGATTCTACCCGCAGGGATCAACCTGCCAGGCCGATGAGCTTCCTCAAGGTGCTCGGCGAGAGTATCCTGGGCACGACCAACAAGATGAACAACAAGAGGCCAAACTCGCTGTTGTGCGAGTATGCCGAGCCTTCAGATGCGACTGCTCATCTGTATTCGGAACTACCGGAACCCCAGCAAACATCCGCGTCCACCAGCAAGATGGCCAACAGGCCCCTGCCCACCAAGCCTGATCAAGATTCCGTCATCGCGAACGCGGCCAAAGCGTAGCGGCGTCCATTATCTGTGATATAAGTGTTACGTGTTGTCGCGACAACGAAGACTATAAAGTATCCTTTCTCTTTTCTCGCCTCGTCTGTATAAAAGAAAGTGTTCGCGCATACGCGTGATTGCGTAAGAGAGTTTGCACCGGACGAGTCACGTGGAGCCTCTCTTGACTCGGATAATGTGTGTGCCTGTGTCACAATAGCGGGAGGAAATACGTCGGAAATTAGTGCAATTCATTCGTATACAAGGCTCGACCGAGGCAGACGCGCGCGTGTCGGGTGACAAAGTGTTCTTACTTTCAAACTGTGCGTGCATGAATGAGCCCTTGTTTAGAACAATCGTGCGCACAGCAACCAATTGTATCATTCGAATGCTTCCGTGAAAGCGGAGAACGTTCGAATATCGACCAAAGTGCCACGCTTAAGGAAAAATACCGGGGCAAATCGTGCCAAAATTATTAATGCATTTCACGTATACGGTTGTACATGCCGACACTCGTAACGCAATAATAGTTCAATGGACCTATCTATTATTACGCATTCAATTAATGAAACGTCAAAAAGTATCGCGAGAGAAATCCAAGGATCTATTTATCCGTGAGAAAGATGGATGTAACATAAATTTATATATATTTGCTTCAGGTATTATTAAATAAGTATTTTACACATCTGATGTTTGAGAGAAGTTAATCAATCCCCATTTTAATACATTTGAATTATTTTTAGTAATGTAAAATTTAATGAACCAAATATATATATTTAAAATTTGCTTTTTAATATTTTTTAAATTTTATTTCGATTAAATAATTAAAAGAAATTTTCAAACAATTAATTTTTTAAATAATTTAATACGAAATTTATGACGCGAACATATATAATTATATTCTTAAATTATATTTTATATTAGTTATATTTTTATTTTTATGTTAATCTATTTATATAATATCGATTTCATATCGATTCAAACAATATAAAGGCTTCGAATATTTCTCTTCATTTCCGCAATCAATTCGCTTGAATGGGTAATAAAACACCGCGTAGAGGTCCAACAATCAGATCTCCCTCCGGCTGCTCTCGAACACAAATATCTCTCGCTTCAGATAACTCCCCCTCCCCCTGTATCCGATGCGAGAAAGAGAGAGCGTATTGCAATTCACAAAGTACTTAGTCGTAAGTTCACCGAGCTCGCATCGATTACTCCTCTATCTAAATCTCTCGTATTCAAAAGCGCCCGTCGTTGTCTTATCTCAAAGAATTTTACGATTCGAGGTAGTTCCCTCTCTCGTTCGCTCCATGAGAACGCTTTCAGGGTTCAGGGGTCGTCACGGCTACTCTCGTGTCCTTTTTCTTTTTTTCCAAACTAGATACAGTGGTGCTCCTTTCGGGGAAACCGCGTCAATCTGAAACCAGCGTGGTCGCCGCGAGCCAACGCGATTTATCTCGGAGGGTCCCATGAAAGCCGAAAGATATTCTTGATTCCTCTCGGGGGGCGCGCAGTCAGTCGGTGTATATCCACGGCGAGACCAAACTATTTCATGAAGAATGTAAGAGGAGCAAATAGAGCCGGCTATAGCAGGCGGGGCGGCCTGCGACGCAGCTGTTGACGTCTAAACGGTCGCTCTTCTACGGACGGTAAAACCCAGAGAAAACTCCGGTCGGCGACGACCGAGCAACAAAGGACCGTCCGATAGTAGAAATGATGGGGAAAATCCGCGAAGAGAGAATCGCGAACGGAATATATCTTTTTGCGACGACAATCAATTTTCCTAATTTCGCTCGCCGCTCTCTCGATGCTTGTATTCTTTCATTCATATTCTCCGACGTCTCTCTCAATCGAGGTGCAAAGTTATTAGAGTATTCGCGCTCTACGTCTCTTAGTAATTCGCAGTCGATTTTTCTCCCGACGCGAATTTAATCTAAGAGTTAATTATTGCGCTATTTAACGTTGAAAATTAAAGCGCCCGGACAAATTCAATGTCATAAGCGTAAAATGAATGATGGGGCTTACTTTCTTACTTTTCAATTAATTTGAAATTAAATGTTACCGCGGCAAAAATTTCATTTGACAGAAATATTGCTGAGTAATTTAACATTAAAAATTAAAAAATATATGTACTGTGTATGAGATAAAGATTATAATATTTTTATCCGATAAGAAATTAAATTATATTTTTTTTTTTAGAATAGATGCTATTCATCGGTTTTTTTTTCTTTTTTTTTTTTCAAATATACTTTATACTGTATGTACATACGTATTTACATTCATATATGACAGTTGCTCCGCGAACGACAAATCATTCGAAATTATTAATTAAACTATCTTCGTATATTCTAAATTATTTCTCATAACTATAATAATACATAGCATATCCAATTCTGAGAATCTCTACCTTTCCATTCAGATAAAGAGCACTAAAAGCTCGCTCAATATTTGTACACGGTTATTGTGTCTTCGACTATCTCACGTAGATAAAATGAGAAAATGTTCAAATGTTCCATATGTCAGAAAGTCGTGAGTTCTCGCATTGAGAAAGATTATACATAAAGAAATAGATTAAAAGTAGTCGATCGAGAAAAATTTTGAACGTTTTTGACGAACGATATAAAATACGTAAGAAAATAATATTTAACGACACGTGATACGCGAATATTTGCGAGTAATTGAATATTATCTTATCTGGGCGAAAATATACAGGCCGAGCGGAAGCTTTTATGCGACTTCTTCTTTACGAAAGTCGCGATTTTTCGCGCGTTTTATCATGCGGTACTTCGTCGACAGGTTAAAGAGCGATACCAAGGCATGTGCGCTATACGGTGCGCCGATTCCACGGGATTGTTTATGGCCGACCATTTTTTAGATAAGAGTGTCATTTTTCTCGAGACCGGCTGCTCGTCGTGGAAAGTCAAGAGAGATGGCCGAACGAGTTTTCAACTGGATGCAATTTGTTGCTTTCCCTTCCATCTTCGATCCACGCTCCCAGCACAGACAATGTTCTCTGACACACGAATTTATGGATACTTAAACATTATTTAATTTACGGCCGTGTATATATATATATATATATATATATATATATATATATATATATATGTAATATATAAAATAGTTATATTCGTTCTAGAGAAAATATACGAACGTGCCAATGTATATATCCAGAAATATATATAAGAATTTCTCTCTTTTTCTGCGAGAGAGAAAATATATATAATATCGCAAAATTTATATCTCTCCATAAATTTCACTTAAGAATATCTCTCACGTTCTATTTTCTTTAACTAAAATCGATCTATAGTAAAACCTTTTTTTTTAAACATATAAATATATATAATGAGTATAAAATAAGAAACATTTCGTATTTTTGCGTCAAAATAAATTATAGCGTTTCGAGATCCTAATTTCGCCAAAATCGGATCTCGATTTCACGGATAGCGGATAGATCGTTCCGAAACGTCAAAGATTCGCGAAGCAGAATAGGTGTCCCGAGACGGAAGTGAGGATGAGATCACAGCGGCTGTGATCCAGCGTGTTCTCGCACGGTAGAATATAATCCGCCAAGCCGTCCGAGCAGCAGCCAGGCAGCTCTATCAGGTTTCATCAGCGAGCCAATCATTTCATCACTCGGATGACCGTACTAGCATCCGATTCCGTCGTGTGCTCTAACCCGTTTCTCTGGCCCCTGACCTAATCCCTTGTCGAGAGATAGCGGGAAAATCGATCGAGAATCGCCGGCGGGCATCTCGCTCCGGCACGACCGGGTTATCGAAGTACCGAAATCACGGTAGGGACGATCTGGGGCAGCAGCTTACCCTAAGCCGGAGCTTAGATCGTAAATGGATTTTCCATTTCGCGACTCGCTGCGCCTGGAGTCGGTGAAAACAGCTCTCACGGTAACAAACTATTGTAATTAGCGCAAAACTCCCGTCACGCATTAGAAGGTACGGGGTACCGACCGACATATGCGACAGAAAAAGCAATTCTAACTCGTATCTGTCAGTTCATGTAAAATTTGTCAATAACATTAATTTTGACATAACGTAATTTTTTTTTATCCTCAATTCATTTTGATATTCATCGATTTAATATTAATTAATAGGCAGTGTATCTGCGTATCACAACGTGACTGCGATTGTTTAATTCAACGTAAACAGATATCGAAAAATTGTTCATCTCGATAGAAAGCGAATAAATATGGACTGAACGGTTGTATACATTAGCTCGTGTACATGTCGCTTAAAAGCGATGTGTTTATTTAGATATTACAACGCGTTACAACGGGGATAAATTTCCGCGAACGCTCAGGTGAAATAATATTATCCCCCTTCGAGCAATCGAGAAACGTGTTCCGCGTATCCAGGTTTCTACTTCGTCGTGACGACATACCGGGTGGCATGGCCCTTAATATACGCCGCCTGCGTCTTACGATCCGGTGTGTCACCTGTCGCAACGATATTGCATCCGGGGATCTAATGGACCTTTAAACCGAACGTCTCTCTCTATATAAGCTAAACCGGTGTCATCGACCTCTCCTCGAGAGCAACACATTGTCCGAACAAGATGTGCGCAGAAAATGAGATGTCTTCTTTCAGAAACAAAAAATTACTAAAAAAAAATCTGAGAAACTGGCTATCTCTGTTGCAATTTTGCGAAAATTAATAATTCTAAATGAAAATGGAAAATTTCTCTTCCACTATTGTATATCTTCGCACTTTAAGCACAAAATTATAAATGATGATAACAAGTCTCTACTTAATTTAAAAGCAGTTTTCATTTATTTTTAATAAAAATACATTTAAAAAATTTTTGTCTCAACATTTCTATATAAAAGAGATTTATATTACAGATTCATTTGTAATATCTAGAGACTAAATTGTGTAAAAATAAAATTTGTATAATTCTTATTTCTCTTAAAAAAGAGAATTTCGAATCACGAGATGACTTTTCCTAGCAATCCCCGTTAAATCACGTCAATGGAGATTCGGCGTCACACAAAAGATCCCTCTCTCGCCCTTTCGGATATTCATGAAACGTCGAATAAATCCTTAAATATTTTAAGGATTTGGCGGAAAACCGCGGACGCATACTTATCATTCTAAGAAGCTTTTTCCAGGCGTTTCCGCGACGAGCCTCTGGATGCGCAGGGTGCATCCGTGAAAGCCATCGAGCGTTTGCCAGTCACGTGTCGAATCTCGAGACCTCTCGCACACGCGCGAGAAAAACAAAAACAGAGGAGACAAGAAACAGGATGTCGCGGTAGACGCGGCGAATGCATATATCCCGCCGCCTGCTCCCGCCCGCGCGAAAACTCTGTGCCGCCGTGATAATTATAAATATAAACCAAGAAAGTGCATTCCGTTCGAGGCGTTTCGTGCTCCAGAAATAATGCGATCCGCTGGCCCTGTGTAAATTCGCGTTGAAATATTGCTTAAGAAACGAAAATGTACTGCGCGTGCAATAATGCTGCATTTGCGGCTGCAGAGGCAATAATACAAATAAAAGCGCGAAAAAGGTATCATTTTCTCCTACAAAATTTAAAATCAATATCTTCAAAATTTTTTGGCGGATTTTAATAAAAATATAAAGATGTCTATCTATCCAATCTGAATTATATGATTTCGAAATTACTATAATTATATGGAAAAGTGCCTTTTTTATTTATTTTGTTAATTAATTAGAAATATCAAAATTTTAAAGATAAGCAAAAATACTTTCAATCTATTAAAAATAAAGACAATCGAGTTTTTATCGTTTTTATCTATACTAATTTTTTCCTAATATGTAGATAAAAGGGGAGTTGAGATAAGGGCACTTTTTTATCTTGCAATTTGCTCCAGCGATTGTGCCTTGCAGACGGCATATCGAACGAGCGATTCGTAGCCTCGCGTTCTCTTCCCCATTGAAATCTAAATATACCTCGTGATATTAATAGCGTATGGTGCGGCAGAAGAACCGTTTCATACGTCCATGATGCGATCCTCAATGCAGAAAAGAGCGCATTCTGCCCGAGGTTGTGTGCAAACTGGACGACAATGCGGTCCTGCAGGATTCTGTAGAGGCGGCAATGTATGCGTCAAGCGCAACGATTGCATCCGTAATTGAAGGATTTAATCCAAAAAGGGTGTTAATGTTGATAATTCCAGAAAGAGATCTAAATATTTTAAACTTCGCATTCTTTTTATGAAAAAAAAAAAAAAAAAATACAGAATACATATAGTAGATGGCATGAAAAAAATAACATATATTGAAAAGATAATTTTTTGAAAATTAAACGCCGGAATATATAATTGAATAAATTTAACTCGAATAAATTTAATTCGAGATCATTACTTTCATGCGACTCGTGAACTCAAGCCATTCATAAAGAAAATGACTCGATATACATGCCATTCACTTATGCGATAGTCTGTAGCGTCATTAACTGATTGTCCCGTGCGTGTTTGTACGTCAATGCGTGTGCGAAATAATACCAGCAAACGCTGGGTAGAGGTCAATAACACGTCTCTTTTCGCGATATCGATATAACGCGTGAGCTATGGACGCCTATATTTCGCACCGATTGATCGCCCGGTCATCCAGAAGAGTTATCGATCGCTCGATTCAGTCTAGAAGAGTTATCGTACCACTCGATTTCCACTAGAAACGTTCCGCCGCGATTATTCATTTCCTACTTATTTGATATCGTCGATTACGTCTCGCGAAAAAAATGCGTCAATGATTAGTGGCTTTCCTCAATGAGGGGAAAAAAAGGGGAGGAAATTCCGAGGGGAGGGGGAAAGGAGAAGGGGAATAATTTCTTATAATAATAACGTGCGCGCCCGATCAAATTGTAGGAGGAGCGCGATGAGATCATCGGGGCGGAAGTGATGTTTGAATGGACTTGAGAACTTAATTCGTCTCGCTCTCGGCATTCTTTATCTCTCTCTCCTTTTCGTCGTCGCCGTCGCCGCCGCCCTCGTCGATCATAATGCCCCGTCGCGACGTGAGAACTCATTACGGGCGGACAAAGTGGCAATTTCGTCGGATTAAACGCCACGAGAAGCGCCTCCCCTCCCCTCCCACCACATTCCCCCGCTCGCGGAAGGACGCGATTAAAAGTAAAATGCATTACGATCAACAACAACGATTATCAAACATTTTGAGAGGACGACGTGACGTTAAACTTAATCTTTGAACAAACACGAAAACTTTTGTATCTCGATTAATCTCGGATAATATAGGAAAGCTTTAATGCTCGCGAGGAAAATATTTTATCCGCCTAGAATTTCTTTGATTTTAAATTTTTCGTTTTATTCTATTTAAATACATAATTGAATATTAAAATAAACTAGCTGTCGCGGTGGAACTTTGTCGTAAAATAAAATTTCTGTGTACAGGAAAAGCGGTATCATATTAAAGCGGTTGCAACACAAAAAAAAAAAATCTATAAGCTGAGAAAGCATATTTTGAGAATAACGCTTCAAAGATATTATTTTATGTCCTATAAAACGGAACACTCTTGACAAAGGAATTTCATGTATTAAGCTTTCGCCTTTTATGCGTGTATTAAACTTTCCTTCACTAATCTTCAATAAGAAGAGTGCTGTTGTGTCATAAAGAGATACCGTCTTACATCTACTTTAATATATCAATTTTAAAATGTCAATTTTTTATTGCAGTTAAATGATCTTTAAAAATTAGATTAGACAGACTATTTTTTCCAATAAAATTATGCCTTCTTCTATTTACTAAAATTTTAACTAAATAATTTAAGAGCAATTTTATTAAAAATTGTTTTCGTTTCTTTTCTTTTATAGTGCCAAGACGATTTATATTTAACCGACTATTCTGCTCTGCATAGATTGAAGCTATCGAGACGAAATTTCGTGAGTGCGAGCATTGACAGATGTAGGACTAATAAAACGTCTCGATTGTGTGGCGACCGCGCCTCGGAACTGACGTCACGAGAATGACTCGGAGATGCATCATTGACGTACCAGTCGAGCTCTCTCTTGGTGAGAAAAAAAAATTTCACTCTAGGAGAGGTTGATACTTTACGGCCTAGATGGCTGCACGCTGCAGAACGAGCTTCTACGAAGCCGGCAATGCATCAAGTCGACGGGGTATATGCACGCCGGGCATCCCGGGGTCAAAGGGCCACTAGGTCATCCGATAAACTCGGGCGGCGGGTCTTCATAAAGAATTCGCGCGCGACCGCTGAAGAATTTAAGTCAACTGCGGAAGTCACGGCGACGTAGATGCATCATAAATGTACTTTGTCAAATGTATCACGTCTCTAATATTTCATTAGTTTCATCGCTACGCGAAAAAGCTGCCACGTATGTTTCCCGATTAATTAACGGGAAAGAGTTAATTGGTTAACTGTTGCGGAAAATGCAGATACTGATTAATCAGTAATTAACAAACGGTAATATAATCGCGAAATTAATTTCCTTGCTCGCAAAATTTTAAAGTTAAGAAATATATATTGTATATTTCGGTATAATATGATATCTCTATATAATAATATTGGAGAGTGAGAGAGAGAGAAAGAGTAATATTTCTTTGTAAGACATTTCCACGATTGAACAAAAAAAATCTAGGATACTCGCTATGAACAAAATTACAGTAACGTACATATTAAATATTACATATTTAATTTAAACAGTACACTTGTCCCATCGTACAAATCATCTGGATTAATATCGAAATTGAAGTTTTACTGTTAAAATGCCTCCTCTCCCTCCCTCTCTCTCTCTCTCTCTCTCTCTCTCTCTCTCTCTCTGTTTCTCTTTGCATTTTAACGTGGCCCAAGGCGGACAGATTTTGATGTCATTTCCCTCTCTGTGTTAAAAAAAAGCGTATAATAAAATCGAAATGAAATTTTTGATGCACGGATATTCTGGATATAGATCGAACACAGGAAACAATTCTACATTCAGTTACATGTACGGAAAATTGGATGAGACGCAATTTTCTGCCTATCGTATCAAATCTGTTTCCCAAGTTTTCAGCACGCGCCAATATTAACGATATAGGAATTCTGATTTAATGAAATGTAGAGAAGAGCATAGTTTGTGTGTAATGTCAAGGTTTATAACTCAGAATCCTTTGAAAGCATTCATGCGGCTATCGTTAATTTATTTAGTTTTTTCTTGTTTTTTTTTTTTGTTTGTAATACAAAGAGAAATCATGAAGCGTCAAACTGGAAAACACGGGGCTTATAACTCGTATCGAGATTGCTTGCGTGAATCTTTTATCAAAATAAAAATATGAAAATTAAAAATAAATATTATATTAGTTACAAAGAATCAAATAACACATACATCGCAATAACGCATAACGCAACTATAAATCATTTTACTTATTGAATCTTTTCAGATATTGATTTTATTTTGAATATTTTTAATAAAAACAATTGTTGAAATGAACAATTTAGTTTCTATTAATAACTACTGAAATAAACAATTTAGTTTCAGTAAACAAATAGTTTCTGTTAAATTATTGTTGACTGTTTATTAATTATATATGAAATTTAATACCTTTTGCACTTATGTTAATATTAATATTATGTATAATATTGATCTTATTTCACAATAAATATGAAAATAATATGTAAAGCTTTTATCAAAATAATTTCATCCTCTTCGATTATTTTGAATGTTTCAAAATCTCGAAGGAGAAAAATTTGGACACATTTCGAAAAAGAGTACAAATAAAGAGAATAATAAATTGCACACTCTGGCACTAACAGCAAATACCATATCAAAGTAATCACAATAGAATGAAAATGAAAGCCGTGCAAACGGTCAAATATCAAAAAATATTTGCTTCGTAAAACAAATTGGATTTAATATTAAAACTGAAATTAAAAGCGGTCACTATTCCTGGTATTTTTGTGAATCTCTTTATAATTTACTCTATCACTATTTGATAAAAAGATTTCAAAAATATTCTTAAAAGAAGAAAGTATAATTCATTATTTTTATTAATTTCCTTTGTGGAGTATCCACATTTCCATCTTGAAATATTATTCTTGAAATATCAAAAAAGATGGGGACATTATATATAATTGTTTCACTGCAGAAAAGAGAAAGATATATATGTATATAAATGAATCGTTTAGTAATTTATAATGAATAAATTAACAAAGATAAAACCAACTTTGAATTGTCCATCACAATCAAAAATTATTTCGGAAGATAAACTGAAACACAAAAGAAAGAAAGAGAACTTTTTTTTTTATTTTGTACAAGAACAAAATTTCCAATTTCCGATAACGAAATAACAACGCGAATCGGGAAAGATGTGATAGGTTCGACATTACATGACGTGGTTGCATCGTTGTTACTTGTCGTTTCCGCGCAAAATACACGTGAAATCGAAACAATGAGATGTCCAAATGACAATTCAGAATGACGGACGGTGAATCGTCTTCTGGTCTAAAATTTTGCAAGCGTGTATGCACGTCCGAGAATCACGCGATTCATTATTCACACGGTTTTAACCCCCGCGTTTCGCCGGCGTTCCTAATGAAAGATAAACACAATCAATCCCACCGTGACCGAAAGAGGGAATATTATATCGGGTGGCCGTGTAATTTCGTAGCCGCGAGCGACTCCCGGTTCGCGCGCGCGCACCCCAAGCGCTGCTGTTTTCGTTTCATTATATCATGCTTCACCCGGGTTATCATCATACTAATTATCCGTTCAAAGGGACACGGCTCCCCTCCTCCTCCTCCTCCTCCATCCCCCTTGAATCCGCGTAATTGGCCAAGAATCTTTTATCAGGCTGTCTCAATTTTTCCGACGAGATCAAAAGCGACGACACAACCGTAAGCGTACAATTGCGCGCACAAAGAATTCCAATTAGCGACACAAAGTTTCGAGGTGAGAATCGCATTTCGTTCATCTTTTTATACGTTACATAACAATCATCGATTGATCGACGCCGTTAATAGATTCTTTGTGCAATTTTGGACATGTATCATTGTAACAGCTGGGCGAAAGACACGTGTAGATAGGATGTGATGCGACGAACGATGTTATCTCTAAACATACGGACGTATTTAATAACGAGAATAACGCGAACCGTGTGTTTATCGTCGCGGAGCGGATCATTTATTACGAATGCGAAATACAATGGAGTTTTGCAGAAGTACGCCGGAAACGAGGCGTGGTAGAAATTTAATGCCGGCGAGCGGGTTTACATTCGGACTACGTGCCTTCAACTGACATTGAATTCTGTAAATTCATTCTGCAACGCCGGATGTGTGTATTTGAATATAATATTAATCTTCAAAACGCGCGTAAAACGCGTCCCGTCGATTCATTTCCGCGCCCGCGCCAATATACGTGTATCTGTATGTTATATCTGTGACACAGTCAAAAAAACAACATTAGTGATACGCATTTCGTTTATATTACAGCGTAAGCCGTCGGACCAAAAAATCATTCATTATTAACGTCATAATATTAAACCGGTATAACGTAATATAGCGTCATAAATAATATAACGTGGCGGCAAAGTAAAATTCCAAAATCACCGCTCGCGCGGAAAATATCGCCGCATAATATCCATTCAATCATAGAATTAATGTGCGCAGCAACTACAGGTGTGATCATTACTTACGCACAGAGCTTGTACATCGTTACACGGATAATAACGTTTAGCGATCGCGCGTGTACATTTTTTCGAATAAAAATTTGCCCTCGCTCTCTCTCTCTCTCTCTCTCTCTCTCTCTTTTTATTTCAGGCATTAATTATCACGTCAATTTCGTCCGTCCGTTCGTTCGGGCAAATTTTTTTTTTTTATTAAAGTACCATCGCGTGTGTCTATGGCAGATGAAAAAAAAAAAAAAAATATGAAGAGAGAAATACAACAAAGGGGTGACGAGGGGACACACACGGTATCACCGCCAACTAATAACTACCTGTCGCTATCGAGCCAAATTCGAATGGCCTCTCTCGTATTAGTTAAAAGAATAATGTCAACAGCAACGAGAGAACAGTGATAACGTCAATGACGATTGTTTCGTCGTCGAATGCAATTCGCTTAAGCGAAATTCACGCAAACGCCCGACCAAAAACGCGACTCACAGAAGCGTGCGTTTCCTGGAGGGGTCGAGGGGGGAGGGAGGGGGGGGGAAGAGAAATAAATACTCGATGGAAATGGTGATCTCGTTATTTCGGAGAGTATGAAAAGCTGAATACCGTGTATCGGTATTCTGTAAACGCCGTTGCCTGTATCGGTACTTTTCAACGGTTGAATTTCGCAGCTGGATTATTAATGACAATAACGATCTATTTCTCCCTTTCGCTCTCTCTCTCTCTCTCTCTCTCTCTCTCTCTCTGCTATTCAATGGCTTCTTTTCGCCAGAGTTATTTATGCACCATATCAATGTACGAATCACTATTAAAAATGAATAAACCAATTACACCGCTCAACGTAGCCTCCTCTTCCGTAAAACCAATATAAAACAGCAAGGTATAATAAAGGTATAATAAAGAGTGTACGTAATTGGACGATAAAGTTCGCGAACATATTTGTTTTCTTCTAATTTAATAGTAATCCCTTATTTTTTTTTTCCCACTATATATTCCATACACGTTTCCTTTTAAGCTGTCGATGAAAGATTTTATAAATATTTTGCTCTTTATTTGATTCTTTTTAATTCTATGAACTGTTTTATTTACAAAATATCATATTTAAATTTAAATTGTTTTAAAACAATAATTTCAGAAATATTAATGAGATTTTTTCTTATTCAGATAAATATTCATTAAAAAATAATAATAGCCATTTTAATAATTATTTTTATGTATAGTGTATTCATTACAGTAAATTATGTGACGTGTCATCAAACAAATTTGCGTAAAAAAAAAAAAAAAAAATTGTTCGTAAAAATATAAAATTTATGCTTCTTTCTTCACAATTCGCTAACATCTTGCTCGCTCTTATTCCTTTTTCTCTATTTCGCCGACTCGTTTCGAAGTTCGCTTCCGTAAGAGTCAGCTTCTCCTCGCGAGAGGCGCGAGGAGAAAAACTATATTAATTACCGCTCTAATTACTCGCGTCGAGAGCCGCGGATGTTTTACGGGGCTTTCGCGAGACGGGGGCGTTTAAATCGAATAAACTCCAACATGCTCGGGGTCAATAATTTTCCAGGTAGGGTATATTAGCCGTTGGGTAGAGCAAACGCGAATTCAAGCTCTCGCATTCTCCTCCTCCTCCTCCTCCTTCTCCCCCTCCCGCCATTCTACGTGTTACACTGCGACGCTCTCGCGCCTGATAAATCGGTATCCGCGAAAGTTACCGATTAATTTTCTAATTAGTCTCGTGGTACGTTGCGCTGCCGATCGATACCGCCGTTTGTTTGCGGCGTTTAATTACAAATAGCCGCTCGAAAACGTGCGCGCGCGCGCGCACGCGGATATTCGTTGTAACGCGGATACCATTGTTGCATGCGGGCGGCTTCTTAAGTTGAATTACCGGGCGTTGTTTAACGAGCGCCATTCGTACGCTCGGGATCTTGTTAAAATTAACGAACGTTCTTTGGCGTAGCCGTGGCTTTGAAAACGAACGGCGACCGATGGCGCGCCGAATGTTTCCTCTTTCTTTCATTCTCGATTCTTTCCCCTTTGTTTCTCCTTCCTCCTTCGACAATCCTGCCAGTTACGAGTTTAAAGGAATAAAAATACGACGGGATCGCGGTGGAGCGCGCGGGAGAGGTTTATCGACGATAGAATCCCATTGTTTTAAGGGGCTAATTTTGTTTCGGCTTTAACAAAGTCAGCTTAACGGGAAATTTCCTTTTTCCTTGCAAATGACTGTCCTTCCAGCGTCTTGTTGTGAGCTGAATAAATACGTTGGGTAATTTTAAAAGCGCGGAAATGCATTGACATCTCTCAAAAATGTGATTAATTTGAGATTATCTATATAAGAATCTAGCTTCCATTCAATTATTTTACAAATTAAATAATAATAAAATAGATAATTGTCTCTACTTATCTCCGCAATAATTATTTATATACGGATTACTTAATAAAACATTTTGTTTTCGAAATCGTTCAAAGATCTTTTTTGCTCCAAAATAAAACCTTCTTTTTTTCCGATTATGTAATGATAATATCTTGATTAAGTTGTTCGTGAACCGTTGAAGCATGCGAAATTATTGTTCTCGCAAAAGTTCTGTAACAAGGCTTCGAAACTCACGAAAATTACAGGTCAGTCGGCGTAATCTTTACGTATGTATCTATCACCGTAAGGGTGTATTTCTGAAAGCAATGAATTAATTACCAGATCGTTTTTAATTATTATGTAGCTCGAGCCGACTTGTACAACGTTAAAATTAATTCGCCCCGATCCACCTAAGTCTTAACCGCGCCCGCTTTGCAAATTGCAATCTTCCGAGCGGGATAAACATGCCGGGAGGTACGCTTCTTGCTAGGAGGCTTAATCGTCTGACTTATTTATGTAGGGTAATTAATTGGCCCAACGTAAATTCAACCTTGATCGCCTTGCGTGTGGATTATAAGTGTGTGTTGGGCGTGTTTTTTGTTCACGCGTAAATATTCGTGCACAAGTTAAAGAAAAATCTTTAAAAAAAGACACCCTTTTTTCATAGAATTATTAATACGCATAATTATTAATATAATTTTTGAAAAATAATTATGACCTCCTCGCGCGCGCTTAGCCAAAAAATGGAAATAATTGTCGTAAGAAATAATTGAACAAAACGCGAAATGACGGACACTTACCCCGCCACCTCATTTAAATGCAAACGCTCGCATTATATGTATTACGACGACATAATGATATCACGAAGGTCGAGAGGATTAAAACTAACCCTCCCGGCATTAAGCTCGGCTATACGTGAACGCAATTTTGATCTCGATTCGCCGGTCCGAGTCGACATATATATATATATATATATATATATATATATATATATATATATATATATAGAGAGAGAGAGAGAGAGAGAGAGAGAGAGAGACATAGAAGTTACGTAACTCACTTGACACGATTATTCTTCAAAGAGCCTCCATGATGTGAAATAACCCTTAATGGATTCGAGATGTCGACGAGGACGATAAGCTGCACTTTCAGCAGAACGAAATTCAAAGAGAAATCACGATCGCAGCCTCTCAGACATTCCGCGTATACTCGTGTCACACAACAACTGGCGATTGATATCCCACATACGTCGGGCATAAATAAAAAAAACAAAAAAAAATATCAAGACGTGGTAGGCTAAGTCTCGCTAAGTATATCTTTCGTTTCTTTGTTTACTGTCAGTTTGTTTATTTATCATATAGTACATGTGTGCCTCTCTCATTGTACACAAAAAGAATAAATGAAATATTTTCAACTTTGTAATATACGAAATTATCTTATTCGTGAAATTATTTTATTGGAGAAATTTTTGAAATATGCTTTACATTTGTTTTCATAAATATTCATTTATATGTCAAAATTTATTCCGTATATAACGCGCACACGCTTGGAGAGTCGTAAATAAACAAAATAATTCACAGTGGAGTGAAAAGTCCGACACTTTAGCGACATCAATTTGTAGTCATTATGTGACATACGCGTTATATATACGCTTGCAAAACATGGAGTTAACAGATTTTACGCCGCGCCACTCGCGTTGTGTATCTGACAAATGGTTTCGCGTGTGATAAGGACTCTTTCGCGCGCGTTGAATAATTTATCTCGCCGGTTGACCGAATAATTGCAGGTCGCCCGAATGTGCGTAGCAAAGTTTCTATCGAATCGGTAATCGGTGTGTATTTGCGTTCTATCATTTGCCCAGTAATTACGATATCAGTTGATATATATATATACACACACGTGCACTCAAATAACGAATTATTAATCGAATGCATATGCGATGCACGCGCTCATTTTCTCTCTCTCTCTCTCTCTCTCCCTCTTTCCGCATGGATTATCTATTAATCATCATTTTATTATAATGCCAAGCCGCAATCGCGCAATAAATAGCATTACGCGTGCGCATACGTTAGTTATCAGAAATTGCATAATAAGCCGCTTTTAGTTGATTATACGACGAACCACGCGAGTCTTTAACGCGCCTTACCATACTGCATAGATTATTCCTTACTGCTGCCCGTAGCTATTTTCCCAAGTACACGCTAATCAGAAGCGATCATCATAGGAACGAGAGACATTTGCACGACTCCGTCGTGAGACGACTCGAAGTTAAGTGCCATTCGACCATACCCGACGCTTTATCTCGTTCGCTAACTCGAAAGGTTAACAGCCACCAGGATACGTAGAAACGTTTCGTCGCTTCCCGAAATGTCTTCGCTACCCTAAAGTACCCCCGCGGACGATAATGACGAGGACGATCACTACACGGACGGTCCTACAAAGTTGGCAGATAACGCGAGCGGCGCGCGATAAATCGCAAACGTAGCTCCTGGATGTGATTTTTTGCAAACTACCTCGTCGCGTTCACCGTTATGTCTTCACATCTTTTGAAGTCGGGAGCTGTTGACGACAATTTAAAGCAAAAAGCTTTGCCCATTAGAAGCGATGAAACATGCACACGCGTTTGCCTCTCATTGAAACGACCAAGAGACTTCAAACGCTGCGAGCAAGCTCAGTTAAATGTGATCTCTATGTATGTGTGTGTGTGCTACTATTTTATGTAAGCCAACGCTTTTTCATCGTAATAGTTCTGTCGGAAATAATATCAACTTTGAGAAATTAAATCACGATAAATAACAATCCCGACGCAAAGTTTAGCCTTGGCGTTCTTTTCGCAAGCTCGGTAAATGCGCGTAAAGTTCGTCGCGTCAAGGAGACGCAGCAGCGCGAGGTAGATTGCACGTTCGCTCATTAAAATTTACCTGCGTAAAAAGGCACAGCTGGCTTCAAAGGCGGAAGCGGGCGTTTGAAGACGAGCATACCGCGACGAAAGAGTAAACGCTTACTTCTCGGGATCAGAAAAAATATTTTTTGTTTATTACTTATTTATTTTATTTGAATGAAATGCCACTTTTTAGCGTGTCTATGATGTAAAAGATTAAATATTCACACGATTATTGATACAATCGATAGTATCGAGAATTTGTACAATATAGAGAGCCCAATTAATTGTGTAATTAATTTGTACCATTATAAAATATATTTGCTGATTAAAAAAAATCTAAAGAGATATAAGATGTATTCTTCTTGTTACATAAGTTTTCAACAAAAATATTTCCTTCGCCAAGATGGCGAGATCGCATTACCGAAAATTACAGCGACTATTGCCTTTGGCAGGATGTAATTCTCATAGCTTGCGAAAATTACGCGCTACTTTATCTCAGCGGTGTATACTCTGTCAATCTTCATTTCGTCTCTCGTTTCCTGGGTAGGATACTGTCGATAGAAGCTGCGCCGCGAATTTGGCGAAAGCCAAGACGCGTTCTTAGATGTTCTCCCGGAAGTTTCGATACGAAACTTCTCGCTGCGTCCCTCCTCGTCGAAGCGCCAAACTTGTCGCGCAGACATTCACCGAGTCTTTCCCCGGCGAGACGAACTCGTGCGTAGTTAAGTGCCAATCAGTATTACTCGCGGAACACACAACGCGGGTGTATTTTAGACCGTCGCCGCCGACAACGACGTTTCTTCGATCAGAACTTCACCGCCGTCAAATATTTCCAAAGATTAATAGCCGGCACTTTCCTCGCAAAATTAAACAGTCGTCTGATGAAACTGAAGACTGCCTTGTTTTTATCGGAAAACCTTTGATTGATAGATTTCTTTAGAATCTGAAATTAATTTTTTTCTCCGAATAAGTTTTCTCTGAAATTTCATATAAAGCCTCATAAAAACATTAAAAATTAAATAATTATAAAAAATTTTAAAAATCTATTAAATAAAAAAATTTGAAGTTTAAGATATTTGACGTAAGAGTTACGAACTTATTATAATAATGAGTTTGTTAATAATAAAAATTATTATTAATAATAAAATTCGTATTAAATGCAATAAAGATGTGCAATAAAGATAACTATAAAATTATATAAAGTTGTATAGTAGATAAGCAAATTTTGTTTATTAATGAAATAAATGTTGATAAGAAAAAATCGTAAGAGGAAAAGAATTCGTTTAAAAAATGGAACGTTCTGCATAACGTCAAGATCAAATAAACTAACATCACGAGAGTGAGCTGATTTCACAAACTAGTCTCCACGAGTAACAGACCGCAAATCAGATCGCGGGACATATCTCACAGGAAGTATGTCCTGCAATGAACCCCGAAGTTCGAGGCAACGTCTGTCGGCAACGTCGCGACAACGGCGAGACAATTCGCGGTTTCCGCCAGATTCTGCACGCCGCGAAATCCGAAAGTTATGTAGCGAGAAGGACAATAACGATCCCGAGATTTGCTTTGAAAACCGCCAGTATATAGAGAGAGAGAGAGAGCTCGGTCATTTTCCAGCGCACTTTTCCACCGGCCGAAACCGCTGCGGCGCAATATCTCTCGGTGGACGCGCGTGACCCGACACGTGGTTAATCTCTTCAGCGTTCTGATTTATGCAAACACATGTTTACACGTCGCGCCGTTGGCCGCACATAATTCTGATTGTGTATCGCGCGCGCCTAATTAAACGTGCGGTCTTTACTGTACGGAGGCCCGTCGCATAAAGTGTATCTCTATCGTGACACGTGCGAGCACGAGCGAGAGAGACGTTGCAACGTGACGGCCACTTAGAAATTCGGTTTATCAGTCGTTAAAAAGTGATATATCG
Source organism: Cataglyphis hispanica (assembly GCF_021464435.1). Lineage (NCBI taxonomy): Eukaryota > Metazoa > Arthropoda > Insecta > Hymenoptera > Formicidae > Cataglyphis > Cataglyphis hispanica. The sequence goes on along the minus strand of NC_065969.1, from coordinate 3,151,381 downwards.
TAGACGAGTTGGTCTTTTTTTCGGATCAATTATTAAGTAGATAGGAGTTGAGTTTCCTCGCGTGACCTTCCCTTCAACCAGATTCGGTTTCCCCATATTCGTCTCGATTAAATTATATCCACATTTTTTTTATCGCTTGTTAAATTTTGGAAACTATTCGATATTTTAAACTTCGACGAAAAAAATTGATTAAATAAAATTGTAAATATAAATATAAATAAAATTTAAACGACTATCATGTTTTATTCGGCGAATTTGAGACTCAACAGGAAACCGCATCAGGGAAATGGCGAGATCAAACTACTCGGGGATTATTTTGACAGTATTCTATTAACGTTCAATTACAAAGCGGCAATTGAAGGCGAGCAACAGTTAACCCGCTTTCGAAGGACTCTTACGTGTTCTCCCCGGGGGCGTATACGAATGTTACCAAAAAGTGGCTCTTTGTGTCACGTCGGATTCGATGCACCGGGAGTCGTGCAGGGAAGTTGCCGAGAGGAAACGGAGCGAGACGAAGGCAAAAGACAGCTAGAGGACGAGAGAAAGAGAGAGAGAGAGAGAGAGAGACAGCGAAAGACAAGCGCAGACTCCGAGAAAATCCGGAAGGAGAGAACTTCATCGTAACAACTATCGCTCTAAATCTTGGCTACCTCTTGCGACGGCTCTTCCCGCTCACCCACCCACGAAGAGTTTCATTATAAAAGCCAAGTTGGCCGCTTTCGGCCCGCGGCGGAATGGAAGCTCCACCGTGGACCGCCACAACCATCTTGGTGAATTTCTTACACGGCCGCATCGCACACCTATTCGAATCGAGCCCCACAGTCACGGGAGGAAGAGGAGAGGAAGAGCTCTAAACCCTTCCAGCTAAGTTTCCGAACATTTTAATCGAGTTCGGAGAGAGCGAGCGAGCCTGACTATATACCCGCAAGTATTTAGCCGCGAAAGGAAATCGTTTAATATCATCGACTTGAGCCATCGAGATCCGACGTAATCGCCCAAGTTTAGAAGCTTAATGGTAATGTAACGCCCCTGAATGTAGAGGATTCGATGCTCGCGGATATGCATAGGAAAACAAATGTGGGGGGCGTTAAATTCCTAGTTAGATCATTAATCATAAATAATATAAGTTGTTCGTTGCTTCAAACATATCAGTGAATATACTTTAGCCTCTTTTGATTCTTCCTAGCACACAATTCGACAAAAAGGTACCCAAGCAGAAGAATAAACGTTTTTTATAATTTTCTTCTTTGCACCCGAGATTTTTGTTTCAGAGACGTCAAAATTCTCTGAGAAGATTGAGAAAGTTATATAAAAAAGAGATACTTTAACATAATTTATCACGCTACAACTATGGTCTCTAATGTGCTAGGAAAGTTTTATTCAAGATTACGTATATTGTTAGAACTTTACTCTCAAAAGGAATTTATGCGAAGATTAAAGTTAATAAGATTTTCATGATCTCACACCGCAGAAATATTGTAATTATTTATTCTACAGTTGTTACACGTTGAATGATATTGTAAATTTATTCGTAAATTTTAATCGAGATGTTCACCCAATAATTTCTTTACAGATAAATTTTTGTAATATAACAGAGAGTATTTTGAAGACCTCAATTACGTATAAAATATTATGGGAGAGAATAATATATTATTTTCTGCCTCGGATTGTAAAAAGAAAACTATTTTTTGTTAAAAATATATTAATGTCAATTTTTTTTTATTATAATGTACGAACAGTTATAAATTAAAGCTATTACATATTTATTGAAGCGATTATTTGAAATGCTTTTATCTTTATAATAACTTTTAATAGTGCATTTTTCAGCAATAAATGACATAAAAGAATTTAAAAACCATCAAACTTAAGCTGATAAAAATAGTATCTAGTTAAAAAGTTAAATATTATTCAACAATATTCCTTAACTAGCTTATGAATATATAAAGGAATACCTTTCCTGTTATTTTTATTCAATATCGAAAACGTAGATCAAACAAATGTAAGAAAAGAAAATGCTTGTTTTTTCAATCGCGAGTCTCTTTTCAAGACCCAATTCCATACGATAGGAGAAATCAGTCTTCCGTCGATATCCGCGTCGCTCGCATTTGCCGGGTTGAATATACGCTCTAAATCCCCAAGTCGTAGCATCGATTCCTGTTCCCGTGGTTAACGAACACCCGTAGCCATGACGTTGACGGAGCGGAAAAGGACGAAGGATCGTTCTGGGAGCGAGGGGGCGACGCCGGAACGAAGGAGGGAGCGCCAGATAAGACACCAGATTTTGGAGTCAACGTAAACACGCGTTCTGCATTCCGAGCTTGACACAGCCGCGTTCACCTTCGAATTCACAGTCGACCGAACAGTAGTTGTAAGTCAGATCGTCAACTATGAGATGAATTCGAAGTATTTCTCGCGACGCTGTCGCACACAGGCCGAGCGGCGAAAAATATCGCGAGATCTTCGTATTTTAAGACACGACGAGCACGTTTGTCTTTCTTCTTAAATATATCTCGTAAATCTCCTCAGTGGATTAATAATTGCAGAATAGCGCAAATAAATATGAAACGTTCTGCAAAACATCGCGGATAATTCGAGCGCAAACATCCACGCGCGATTAAACAAATTATTAACAGCGTATTAATTTCACCGGATCATTCCAACCCCGGGAGACCCGCGTGAGATGCCTGACATTACTTTTTATCTGAAATTTACCTCTCGCAAGCTCACAAATAATATTATTAAAATCCATTTTAGCAGAACTTTCACAACGGTTGCATTCGAAATTGCCGATTATTGGGGCGTGGAGAAAAAAAATGTAAAAAAAAAAGAAAAAAAAAAAAATAACCGAGTGGTATCTCTCGCAAACTCTCGAAGCGCGAGATGCATCGATGTGCGCGGTTCAATTTTCCTTTTTATGTTTCTGCAACATCACACAGTGGCGACCATTAAAATAATTAAAACTGGACGCGCACCGGGATTTGCGTAACGCTTTTACATGCGGCATCGCTTTATTCGGCGCTTTATCCTCGTGTCTCATCACCTCGCTTACAAGAGTAAAAGCGATAAAACGGAGACGCGATCATCGAGGCTTCTATCGTTGCATGTCGAAGCTTTGCAGAAACAGGGGAGAAGCTATGCAGGCTCTGATAAATCGATCCGATACAACCGACGCTTTTGACCCGAGGCCAACTTTGGTTTCAGAATTATCTGCAAAGTTATTCCAGTTAAGCATTCCGGTTAACTCGGACAAACTTCTAAAAGCATCTCGCATTTCTGGCAAGGCAACGGCAAATAAAGTAAACGAGGGCACGAGACGTTAATCCATTACAAAGAAACTTCTCTTGGATACCGGTCGTTTGCTCACACGAGAAGAGAAAAAGGAAGAAAGGAAAGGATACTCGCTTGGTTTTTCTCCCCCGAGCAAATTCGCACCGATAGAAAATCCCAGCTTTTAACCCGTACAACTATGGCTCAGTCATAATGTGTTTATTTATAATATGATAACAAAAATTTAATTGTCTAATTTAACAGAAAATATGACAATTAAATTTATAGAAAAAGTTATTTTATTTTTTGTCCCTGTTATTTCGAAAAATCCAACTCATGTCCCATAAAAACTGTTATTCGAGAAATAATCGAAGACGATAAAAAAAAATCCTTTTTTTTTATTAAATTAGAAAACTAAGTTATTTATTTTTATTTTTTTATTTATTTATTTATTTATATTTATTTTTATCGTCTTTTATAAGATTTTAAATTTAAATTTTATTTTTCATCGGCATATATATATATATATATATATATATATATATATATATATATAAAGATCGAAGATATCAAGTTAGATCTCTCTTTTTTTCTCTTTCGTATTAAACATGAGTATAATACATATATATATCCAAAAAGTTGATCGCCATCTCTTACGTGATATGAGTGCATTATGTACAAACCATCTTTTTTAACACACGCAAGCGACTATTAAAGGAGAGAACGTGCGAAAAGAGCAGCCTGCCATTAAGGAAGAAATATCTCTCGCGCGAAACGGCCGCGTGATATCGCAGGGCAAAAATTCCCATGAGGAGGATCCGCGCAACCACGCCTTGATTCGTGTTGCGTCATGAGAGGGATGTTATTCTTTTGCGAGATTGATCACAGGCTGCGTCCGCACAACGCAAACGAAGACGAAACGACGAAACGAAACGAGCAAGTTTTCCGCATCCACTTTGTCACCCCCTCCCTCCCCCCTTCCATCGGTCTTTTCTTATAGATCTTTCCGTCCTCACAGAAATCTCTGCGTCAAATAAGCCTGTGTAAATATAAAGCAAAGATACCAAAATTGACATAAATCTCCTAAATCTTTATTTCTCAGCAATCAAATGTTTTACTTTATCAAAGATATAACTTTACTCATTGAAAACTCGTCGTATGTATATTAGGTGTTTGTTTAGATGCTGAGTCGCTTCGTATCGAAAGCTTTTGAAGTTTTAAAGACTTCTTCCTATAACTTTCTTTGATAGATTACAAAGTAGCGATAATATCAAAGGAAATCGACTTTTTGATAATACATCACAGATATTATTTTGCATAAATGTTTCTAAATCTGTTCTATCTTCGTTTTTATTTTTCTTACCACAATTTTTATCAAATTTTATACAGTTTTCAATAGATATCATCAATTCGATTTCTCATCCATTTTTTAAAATGATTTTTAAATTATCTAGAAAATATGCGGTAAAAATTTTCCAGACAAGAGTGCAAAAATAAAAAAATCAGTTTTGATACTTTGTTTTCATCCAGATAACCGTCGACTTAATTTTTCTTTCTTCGCGTGAAAAGTGGCGGTCGCGCACGAATTGCATCCGTAATTTTATCAACTGATACGATGACACTCGCGATCCTCGCGCAGTATGACGAGATGCACGATGTTTAAGACGAGCCTCAAAAAGCTACAAAGAGCCTCAGTTTACTGCGCGTCGTAAGTCTTGCCGCTTTATCGTCCGCGTGAGCGCGTAAATTTGCGATAACACGGTGCATAACTCTGTCGCGTACTGTCAACCAACAAAAGGCGCATTTATGGCGGTTTCGCGGAAAGGAGCTGCCACGCGAACGTATATGAGCGTAAACGCGGATGTCTGGAGATATTTCATCGCGCCATCTCCCCCTCCTTCGTCATAAAATTCATTCATACGATTCCTCTTCCTGTGCCTTATCGGCTAATCCGTCTGACCAATTGATTCTCATTAGTCCTTGATTTCATTACCTTCGGTGAGGAATAATCTCATGTAGCAACAATCGGTCTCTTCTTCCGATATGCTGCCTCTCGGTCACACGAAATATAGACCTTCTCTCTCTCACTCTCTCTTTTTCTCTCGTTATCGCGCGTTACATTTTTTTTTAAACGTTTTAATTAAATTGCGCAAAACTTGTTTATCTTTCACGTGAAAAATATTTTTACTGTGTTATAAACTTGCGGTAAATACTAAAAGTTCACGGTTAAATTAAATATTAAAAGTTGTAAAAGCGCACATTCAATTTTTCGATTATGTATTTAATATAAAAATAAACTTGATATTTGTTTCGTAATAAAAAGTGAAATAAAATGTGGATTTTATCTATCTTGATGTAATAGAAAACAAAATAAATAGTTTCTACTTTCATCTTTTAAATGAAATAATTTTTTTTTTTTTTTCTTTTCGTAAAATATATTACTTTTAGAAAATTTGATATATTCTAACAAGAATTAAGAATTTCCAGATCTCTAGGTAACGAAAAACAGAGATATATTTCAAAGAAAATGCTGGCAAGTTTAGAATTAAGACGACGAGACTTATGTAAGGACATAAGTATGGCTGTGCTTGACAGAAAGGATGACTCTTCTCGCAAGAACTTAACTGAGGATTATCTTTATCCTCGGGATAAAGCGTATTTGACAAAACTTTCCTTGCTTTCTCTGAGATGTAAATAGAGTCTCATCGATAAAATCAATTATTTGTAATTAATTTATGGCTCGTAGGAAAAAGAAAGAGACGCGTTATTGTCTTGGTATCTGCCGTGCTCTCTCGCGGCGGCTTCTTTTATTAAATTAAATATACTCCTAACGAAATCGGTATCAATCGCGCCCATTACGCTGGAAACTCCTCGACGCAAAGTAACTTCCACGAGATTACTTCGTCTACTTTGTCGTCGTCGTCGTCGTCGTCGTCGTCTATCGGAAACTGCCGAGAGATTTTCTCCCACGTCGGAGGACGTGACCCGATCTCCTCTTTGAATTTTTTTCCTCCTCCTCGCCGGATGGAAGAAAGAGTCTCTACTCCATCGCGAGAGAAGAGAAGTCCCCTAGTTACGCGAGAATACTCCCAAGACTTTAATGAATTCCGATGGGAGGACCAAACGGCGGCGGGGAAAAGGTCGAGTGGAGAAGAAGGGGGTAAGAAGAAGGATAAAAATGGTAATTACGATATAAAGGGGTCCCCGGGATAAGAATACCCGAGGTAGGAACGAATGATATAAGAAGCAAGAAAGAGAGACAGAACAAAGTTGAGAGAGGAAGGAAGCGACAGGTTGAACAGGAGGACAAGGGATGGAAATAAGAGAGATGGCTCTAGAACCGCAAAGTTATGAGCTATTCGTAGACATCTAGAAAGAGGTCGAGCAAAAGAAATGCTAGAGAAAAAAATTAAGAATGAACGAGAGTGAAGAAAACGTGCGAGAGAAAGAGAGAGAGAGAGAGAGAGCGAAAAGGACGTCGCGTGTCATGAAGTTTAAAACACTCTCGTCCGCCAGTAATTTGATTGTTTATTATTAAAGATCACCCGCATATATATTAGAATCGCGTAGTAAATTTTCATCTTTCACGTATCCACCTTTCGGAATCGTCCTCGATCACGTCCACGGCTCTGACTTCGTCCAGAACGTTAAATTTTCTGTTACCGTTCTTCGATTGCTACAACGCGCGCGCCCACGACTCGCTGAATATTAACCCACGTGAACACCCGGTGCAAGAACAATACTCGGTATATATATTCTACGCGACGTTAATATCGATGCGATTTCGAACGAAATTCTCGTGTCTAGAATACAAAAAACACGATACGAGTAAGAACCGTGCAAAATTCCTAATAGATGCACTTCGATCATGAACATTAAATTAGGCTAGATTTTTTGGCAAATAATTAATGAAATTATCAAAGAAAGAAAACGAGAGAAAGAGAGATTAATTGGTTCCATTTCTTACAAAAATATTGTAAAACAAATATAAAATAAATAAAAAATTCTTAATTTCTCTAATAATCATATCAAAGTAAAATTATAATTATATCAATGATTACCGTCATTTTGTTTGCAAAAACAAAAAATTAAATTTTCAACGACATCGCAAATAGAGGACAATTCACTTCCGAGTGCTATTTGAAGGAAGAGAAATCTCCTCGGGATATTAAATAATGCTAACTTTCCAAAATCAAATTCCGACTACTCTCTTCCTAAATCCATGTCTAAAAAAAGAACAAGGACGGGAGACGAGAGGAGACGGATCTACCCTTTAAGGCTATTACCGGAGATCATCCCCGGTTATCAGGAGTACAGGCCGGGGAATACCTGTAGTCGAGTAGCAGGATAAACAAAGTGGGTTGCGCTCGAAAGTTAATCTAATCCCACGTAATAAGGCTGTAAACGAAGAGACGATGGGGGAGGTCGGGGGTGGGAAGGTAACGGGGGGAGAGAAGGGGGTAAAGGGAGAGTCAAGTGGCTCTGAAAGGAGACGGTACGAGACGCGACGGGGAGAACGAGAAGAAGCGAAACGAGATGAAAGGGGACGAGCGAGTAAAAGACGTCGTTGGGAGGCAGATACGCGTCGGGGTGAAGAATGATTAAGATGCATCGGTTTATAATGATACGGCGACGCCGTAAGAACGGGCCGCGAAACTTAATTACCGCTTAATGAAACTCTCGAACGAAATGAAATCCTTATCGGTTCTCACGATGTGCCTGGCAAGAACGTTCGCATCGCGGGATAGATTCTTGCGCGTCGCGACTCAAGATCCAAATAGAAGATGCTTTCACGGAATATATAAAGATGTTTCGGATTGTATCGCGGCTTTGAGCCAATTAAAAATTAAAAAGAAAAAAAAAATGTTATACGAGTGAAATATTGGATTTTAGATTTTCTAGATTTTATTGTCATTATTATGTAATTAAGTTCGCTTTAGACAATCTGCAATTAATTATTTTTATTTTAATAATTAGATATTTTCTCTTGCATCATTAATCCATTCATCTCATTATTTTATGTATGAAAATATTAATATGAAAATATATAATAAGAAACTATTCAAAGCTACAGCCTGACCTAGTTGCATAAAGTATCCTACATACATATATAATGTTAGTAAGTAAAGATAACAACCCAACCCTCTTTCTTTCACTTTTTCTTTACAGCGTAGATGAAGTATTGAATTCGCTTTCATTAAAATTATTAAAAAGCAGCTAAAGTTAAAATTGAATTTCATATTACATAATTTGCGAGATAAAATAGTTTTGCAACTTCGAGATACGAAAATTGATTTATATCAATACTGTATCGTATAAAATAATTCGAAAATGATCGTCCGACTCTAATCTGCATTCCATCTAATGCAATGTACAATGCATGCTGATAAATAAAACTCTGAAAACTAAACCGCCTCAAACATCGCAACGAATATCATTGGACATGGCAGCGCTTTACACAAAGCAGCTGATTGCGAATTATTCCAAAGTGCTGCAACGAGTAATCGCCTACTTATGCCGGCAGGCGAGGATTAGCATCTCGGACGTGTTTATCGTAGGATTATCGACTTTATTGCTCGCGTCTTTGTAAACGCGAGTGCAACGGCAGAATGGCTTCTCCTCTTTGGTAGAAAATGCCCTTTCTCGCTTTTCCGGTGGGCCTTGTCTTTCAACCGCTCTATCGATACGATTCTCCTTTTTCTTTTCCCTCCTCTCTGCCTTCCAGAGAAGATCATTCCTGCATTTTGACTACGTCCTTTTATTACGTCCTATTTCCAATCGAAGCGAGAAAACACTAGGAAGCGGCATTGCCGCAACTTTCCTTGGAAGGAGAGAGGAAAACTTCTACTTCCCATTCTACTCTATAAATATTCGCGCGCATTATATTTTATTGCAGCAAATATGTGACCGAATAAACGTGAATGAAAGGAATATGTAGACACATTTGCACGAAGAACGAATAAAAGATATGATGAAAATATTTCATATCTATTGTATATTATATAATATAATTATGCTGAATTGTGTATTAGTGATATATATCGATGTCGGATTCATATCTTAGCTCGAAACTATTTTTCGAAGATCTCATTGAGACATTGAAAGCAGATGTCTTGATATTATTATTCCACAAAGAAAAATAAACACAACTTTATGTTGTTATCTTTGATCGACGATTACAAAAATATTCAATAAATCGATGTTTTTTTAATTCTCTAAATTATATATCAGTTTTTATTTTCTTTCTAAACTCATCTCTTTGTTTTTTTTCTATCATTATAATCTTGATGATATAATTTTTCTTTTTTATTTTCTTTGTCATGAAAAATAAAAAAATAATATTAAATAACTTATGTCTTATTACAATTACAAAATATGATCAATCTTTCAAGCAATTTAATATTTAATAATATATAAAATAAATCTGTAGTGCAGACGCGAAAATTCACTATATATAGTGAAGGAATTTTCGCTTTAAAATGGGCTATAATACTAAAATTACTTTCAGCTTTCGTCGTCGGATTTGCGTGTGTTTGAATATGAGGTACACCGCGATTCACGCGACCATCGCGTAATATTTAAGAACATAATCGGATCAACACAGCCATTAACGCGCGATCGCGGGCGCATTGTCATGGAATTTGTTTCTACGGCAATCGTCTACGAATCTCAGGTAGTTCACGGCATTAACGCGGCAACCGCAATTGGGGACGGGATATTGGAGCAGAAGTAAACTATTGTTCGCGTTATTCAATTGCGAAAGGAAAAGCGACAGGGCAGACGAACGAGTAAAGAGCAGGCCGGTCTTGGAGAGAAGTGCAGCCTCCAACACAAAGAGAGGAAAGTTTAAATCTCTTGAGGGAATCCCCGACTGCACTAATTATATAACAACACGGGAGTGGAAAGATCGACAACGAGCGCGGATAAAGCTTTTCTGACTGTAATAATATAATGTACTACGAAAGGATAACAGCTGACGTACAATCTGATTGATTTGCCCTCGATAAGAATACAACGAGAATATAAGCCATATTTATTTTTAGAATTTTCAGTCGTAATATTGGCATTTAAAAAATAAAAGTATTAGATCGCTGAATATAAAATGTCGATTTTACAATTTAATAATTCTTACATCAATTTCGAGAAAATAATATATATGTAATTACAAAAGAAAAAAGACTTAATAATTTTACTTTAACAAGTTTTTCAAAATAAGAAAGCATTTTCTCGTGGTCTTATTTCGCTTAAATAAATAAATTATATTGAAAAAAGAAATAAAAAATATAATTATATAGAAAATTTAATCATCATATAAATATAATATTAATTTTATATATTGTTGCGTATATATTAAAAATTTTATATTTTAAATGACACAGAAATGTTTTCCTAAAAAATGTATACTTATTATTTTTATTAATTTAATTATTTGGTCTTAAAATCATATTTTACGAATATTTTCTTCGTTTCTACAAGTTTACTGTAATTTTAATAAACACTTCGTACATAACAAAAAATGCTTTTATAAAATTATACTATATTTATTTTATAAAAGCGTTCTATAAAACTAAAATTTTAGGCATTCAACATTTCGTATGCAACGGCCTAATAATTCTATGCCATTCTAATGATCATCTTATGGTAATTCCACAATATTCCCAATAGTATTCATTCTCTCTAGATCGAATAATCACCCATGGTCCTCGTAATGAAAAAATCAAATGACCTCGTTATAGTTACATTTTCGCATATATCGTGGATAGTTCGTACGCCATAGTCGTTAAATCAGATTGACTAGCAAATCGATGACAACGGCGAAGGGAATACATCGGTGTTAATTAAGTGGACACTTGTTGATTGGCGTGGCACGAAATCCAATAACGGTCTTCGAAAGGCCGGGCATTTGAGAGAATCCCGCCTGGAAACGACGAAATTTACGTTGCGCGTTCAAATACTAATCGTGTGTCTCTCTCTCTTTCTCTCGGTACAGAGAATTTTCTCTCTGAATTTTCGATAAAAATAGGAGAAAAAGAATGCGCGGAGATATCAGATCTTTCGGTGTATCTAGAATATAATCTAATGTAGAGGCGAAGCACACATTAATTCCATTCTATCTCTCTTCTCGTCAAATACCAAATAGAAGACGAGCACACACACACACACACAATGACGTTTAAGTGTTGCATTGTACCAGTCTCGAGTAATCTCAACAATCCGCTGTAAAGCACAGCGATTGGATTTAATGAAGATGATTGAACGCGACCGATCTGCATTCGAGAGCGAATGGCGATCTCACGGCGGAAAGGCAGTAGCCCGCATCCGGCGAATGAATAATGCCAATGACGGCTCGACTCGTGGAATTTTAGGCATTCTAATCGGGAAATTCCCGATATACTTTGGCAGCGCGCGAGCGGAATGCGGAGATATATCGATCCGGCACTACTAATCGGACATCGAGGGGTAGGAGGGAGGGAGGGAGGGAGGGGAAGCATCATGCATTGAGAATGCGCGTGTGATCCGACACGTTGCATAAAAGAGAAGCGATTGCGCTTTTCGTGATAATTACGGAAAGGCAACTGTATATATAAATCGCCGAGCGACGAAAATAAATCTCGGTTCTCTCAAATTGCCCGACTCGATGAATAAAAAGTTCTCCCGTTTCTTCGTCGGAAATATTATCCGATATACGAGAAATCACTCTACGATTCTTATATAAAGAAAACATCGAATATCGATGTGAAATCTCATACATTATTAAACATTGAACCTAACATGAGCCAATTTCTTTCTTAGCTGCAAAATTTTCGTATAAAATAAGAGAAATTTTTAATATAAATGGATATAAATTTATCGATTGCAATTAATATATATAATGTGCAATAATAGATATATATTTTAAATATATATATATATATATATATATATATATATATATATGCATTAGATATTCTCATATATCTATACATATGTATAAAATAATTTGTTTCATTTATTTTGATACAACTATATAGTCTAATAATATTAATTATTTCTGTTATACGTTACGTTCTAAATTATACATCTTTACGAGAATATTTAAACAAGGATAATAGAAGGATCATTCGAAAGAATTACGTCTATGCATTTCAAAGTCAGTCGTGAAACAAAGCGTCTCGTCTCGTCTCGAGTAACGGATCTCCGGGTTCGTTAGCTCAAATGCGAGATGTCCCGCGGTAGTCCCATACTGTGAGCCAATCCGACATTTTCCGAGCAAATTAGCACTTACCGTGTGTAGCAACGGCTAACGAGTAGACGGAATCTCTGTCACACTCCGGCCACGATCTTCCGGACAAAGCGCAAGGGGGCTGTTTATTCCTATGCATTATGGAAAATGCAACGCATATACATCTGACGCTGGCCGATGCTAGCATATTAATCGAGGTGATTAACCCGCGAATTAAAATATCACCTATGTATTCATTCATAGATCGTCGTGATATTTAAAATGACAATTGTATTATTAAGTTACGATGTATTATTAAGTTGTCAATTTATCGCTCATATTGTGTCATTTTTAAGATCGATCGATTTCTCAAATGTTATATTATTATTCAATGGGTTAGATAAATTTGATTCGGATATTTAATCACGTATTAATTGTTACATTTCATAAAACCACGCTTGCAGCTATCGCAGATAAAAAAACGATCGCATTATCTTAACAACGTCGTAAACACATCGTTGCAGTGAGCGCTCGGTATAAACGAGTATATGTAGTGCAGAATGTGAGAGACTGAGAAAGAGAGAGGTTGTAGTAACAGATGCGGGGAATCGTCGCTACACGTGGCAAGACGAAAAACAATTAGAGGAAATTGCGAATATAAATATCCAAGCGCGCAACCAAGCCGCAACCGGAGCCATTGCGGAGATCGTTCTGCCATGGCGTAATTACACATGTACGTTATTGAGCTATTCTCTTTTTTGTCCCGCCAACGCAATAATCACGCGAATAAACAGACCGGGGCCGTTATTACCAGCGCGCGGCCACTATAACGTCATCGGTGCGTCAAAGCGGAATAATAATTAGAGATATTCGAAGCGAGCGCGATCGCCTATATTCCTTTTTTTTTTTTTCAAAAATATAGAATTTTAAAACCGTCGAGATGAAACTGCCTCGATCACACGCATCGTTGGCGAACAAATCGACACGCATGTTCGATATTCGGTTCACAAACCGATATCGCAATCGAGAAGATCAAATTCGACTCGAATAAGACCGGAAATATCACCATGAAGATCACCATAATTCTATCTCTTTTTCTTTCTCTTTCTCTCTCTCTCCTTCGTGAGCACTCGGGAGTGGTGCCGAGGCCCGTCATTTCCGGCGGGTTAACTAGGATAACGATGTGTAATCACGGCTGTCGAGACCGGGTACTCCCGCCGATTATAAACACAGCGATGCTCGCGGGACGTATAAATAACGCAAATAACACCCTGTGGTCTCGGCTACCCTCCCTACTCTCCCCCCTTTTTCCCTTCTTCATCCCTTAGAAATCTCGCTCCCTCTTTCGCACATACAGCCAAGATATTCCGGTCCGACAAGCCCGCATATTCGAGTTACCTCTCTTCGACTATTTCAAATACTTGAACGGAATAATCGGCGAATAGCGATAAGTTTACGCCAACTATTTCGATGAGCGTGTAAATGTTCCTTCGTAAACGATCGAATTAACGTGTATAAATTACGACAAATCATCGTCAAACGAGAGATAATTTCGTCGTGAACGAGCAACGCAATTGTATTCGTAAATAGTTCGAAATGGCACGATTTCTGGCAGCCTTGGGACCATTTGATTAAAAGTCGCAAGCAGGAATCGTGTTGCAGTCGAGCGTTTTATTATTACCATTACTGTTAATACTGTTATTATCATTATCAGACGAAATAATGCAGATGCATCGTGGGACGCAGAGCAGTAATTTCCTAATATAAAATTAATAGACGTCATAAAATCGTTCGAAATAATGATCTATTTATTTCGCAGACAAAGAATTATTTAAAAATACCACGCAGTAAATTTATCATCGAGAGAGAGAAAATCATTATATAATATAAATTGCAGAATTTTATTTACCTAATAATAGACAAGTGCAATATTATGATATTAAAATCTCGGAGTTTTTATTTTTCATCTCTTCTTTAAGTTTTCATCTCTTTTAAGAGTAAAAAATTTTAATATCTTTCGAGATATTTTATCTCCTACATGCAAATTATTATTCTGATCTTTCGTCGGCAATTAAATGTAATCGACAGAGAAATCCAAAAGAGAACACGATTAAGGACGGTTCCACGAGCATATCGGCAAACTCTCTAATTTATAAGAGCAACGTGCAGTTGGGATAATAAATTGCACGATGGGCGCGACCGCGTAAATATTAGTCGGACAATCCGCATCGCGCTCGCGGTAATTTACATTTTCCAGTAATCACGATCCTGGCATAGTATGGATATGATTTTCAACGGTATTAGCATACATCTGGTACACCTGCAACCTGCCGATATTAATTGACACGTCGCGTTCCTCGCAAAGAACAGCGCTGCTGCATTCATATTACCCGATAATACATTATCAATATTATAATAAAAGCGATTCTGTGCGCTAAATCGTTTAATATGGGCTACAATCCTATCTCTGAAAAAGAGCCTCCAGATACAATCGCGCGATAAATATTTTAGAACAATTTTGATATTAACAAAGATAAAATATAAAATTTGAAATTTGAAATTTAAATTCCAATTATAAGATAATAAAAAAATAATATATGTAAAAGAGAAAAAAAAACCATTTTTATATGGAAGCAGAAATATTTACGGAAATTGTTGAACCAGATCATCTCATATGCAAAATATACAGGGTGTTTTCAAATTATTTTTTTTTTTTTAACTGTAACAAGTTCTTTAATTACAGTTCCCTTTAATCAGCAAAAATATCGATCAAAGGGTCATCTTTATCTGCGATTAATTTTTAAATTTAACACTTTCTTTCCTAAAACTTAATTTTTGTAAAGATTCTTATATATATATTAATAATTGATCGTTAATTATTCAATTTTAAATTCTCCAATGTTTTCGTTGAGGAAAAGCTGATTCTGGTTAAAGTAAATGGAAAAGTAAAGTAAATGGAAAAAACATCGGGGATTTTAAATTACTCCGAAAATGCGTACAGCAACTTTATGAGAATGATGCATTTTTTAAATATGATATTTCTCGGCGCGAAGGCGTCATTTTGCGGAAATGACGATGAAAAATAAGTAAAACTGAAGTAAAAGAAGATTATAAAAGAGCGTAAGGGAAGAGAGAAATGCTTCGTACGAAAGATTGAGAACAATTGTAGAAAATTTTTCCATGTTACTCGGCGGAGAAACTGCGATCTAAAACTCGTAAAAAAACACTACGAACGTTAATGGATAATTTCGTCACTTCGGATGTTTTATCGAAACCTAATATTAATTCCGCGGCATGCGCGCGCTTTGCATATGCCAAACAATTACGGAAGCATACAAAGGTGCGCAATATGTAAATTAATGCACGCAGCCGCGAAGACAACAAACTAGCATGAAAGCACGAATTTATGGACCGTACTTGGAAGGTTGTCGCGAGAGACGGAAAAATACAGCCACTGCACGATAAACAGCGGAAGGGCGTAACTTTTCTTTACCGCGTCTCTAGATTTCTCCACCGAAGAATGCTCTTCCCGTTTCCTTAGTTGCCGCGTTTATATTCCCAAGCTGTCTCTCAGGAAGAGAGAGACGCGCTGTGCGAAAGCGATAATTAATTTTGCAGAAAGTAATTAACGATGTTTTATGCATCGCCCAAGCCGGCGCAAAATTTTTGCCGGCGCGTTTATTTTTCTCCTCGACCGCCACACGCATATTATAGCTTTTTAGCTTCCGCATATAGCGTTTCCGCCATACAGGTCGTTCTATAACGCAATATCCAACGCCGCAAACATGAATTTTCCCCGAACGGTTGAAAGCCGCGAAATTCATTCAAACTCGATTCGCGCACCAAATTCGAAATAATGACGTTCACATTGATGCACTCAAACTACTTTCCCCAAGATCAATACAATGAGCGCCGAATCGATTCCGATGTTAAAATAAACCGCAAATAGCAGGTGACAAATCCCGGGCGCGATATATTTTTCAAGATTGCAAAAACTCACCGTGAAGGGGAAAACGCAAGCTCAAGACGAATCGTCGTTTATATCTCTTACCTGAAACAGACAAAAAGAAGACCTTTTTAAAAGAAGAGCTCAGTGTGCATTCAACAAACACACATACACACACATACTTTAAGGAACATATCGGTTTCACTACGAGTTTTCGCACGAGTTTCCGCAACGAGTCGCGCGCCCCAAAAGTTGTCTACCAGCGACCGAGTTTAATCGTATTTCCATTAGATTGTTCTTTTTTCATTGCGCAGTGTCTCTGCCCCTCCTCTCCGCACCTCCATCAGCCGGCAAAAGTTCGTTCGGCCTTAATCGTCGCCGAAACTCGTTGCGACAACTGCGGACGCTTAAACCCGTTGTTCCCAAATAGCCGCGCGCAATTTCTTCTTTCTCGTTTCTTATAATCCGATAGCCACTGGAATGTCTCTAAACGTTGCCGGGAAAGCATCTCGCGAAATTACTCGCACGAGTGGCATACCAAACAACTGTGGAAGAAAAAAAAAAAAAAAGAAAGAAACCTCTGCGCGCGACGAGAGAGGAAGGTGCAAATATTCTCAAACTATTTTAATTGCATTGTGAAGGAGTAAAATTACTCGACTACGCACGCGTTCGAGGAACGGGACGGTCTCCTCGATTCGATCTCGCACTTTGCTCGAATCAGAATTCGCGCTCTCATAAATATTTGCAACGACGATAAGAGTCCGCGATTCGATTGGAATATTCGATGCAGCCGCGAACTCGATATTTCACGAGTATTTATCTTTTTCTCGTTTTTTTTAATCAGGACACAACTGTTCCGTTATGGTAAAGCCCTCGTAAATCCCGGCGCCCATCGACATGGGAGATTAACGCGGGAAAGTGACTTTTTTTTTTATATTCGCCCTCCAAACACATGGATGCTTACAATTTACAATGCAATCCGCATATTGTTTTAAGTGATATTCGGTCAGCCAATTCACAAAATGTCGTAATCCCCAAAATGGTACACATTTTCCAAACAATAACATTATATTCGTCGTCGAAAAAATCTTAGCCGTACTGTAAAATCGAAAGCGGGGGTGATTGTTGCGACCGTACTAACGATCTAACACGCGCGTACGCGAAATTACAATCAGCATACAAAATTGAATCTACGCCTGAACAATCAAGCGCGATGTTTTCAATTCGTAAACGAGAAAATGTGTTTTGCTCATGGAACGCTCGCTCCCTCTCTTCCCTCCCCCCTCTCTCTCTCTCTCTCTCTCTCTTTTAATGCAATCGCTTCGTTAAATATTCTTGTTACTACGACTATATACCGGGTGATATAAAGTTTCTCTGGAATCAGTTACATTCTATACTAGACAGTGACAAATCAACAAATCTCTCGGACTTAATCACATTGAAATATTAATTATGTGCCATATAAATTAAGCTTGTAATATGTACAAAAATGCACAAGTTTTGCTAAGGTCAATACTTCGTGTTAGATTTCTACTTAATGAAAATTAATAATACAATATTTTAAAAGACAATTACAACAATATAATATTTCAAACAAAAGATAATTACAATATATTTTAGATTTTCTATAAATCTAAAAATAAACGGTTTGCGTAATATTCCGCAGGATATTGACGCAATGTGTTTGTAATTTACGTCAAGTCCTTTAAAGCCAAAGCTTGAAACGACGAATCGAACAACTCGGTGGAACAAATCGCTTTTCGCGCAATGCGAGAATGATAAAAGAGCCGCCGCGGTTCCGGGACAAGAAAGGAAATATACGCTGGTTTTAACGGCAACGAGGTAAAAGGAGATTCGGAAAGAGCCGTAAAGGGTGGAGAAATCCTATCAGAAAAAGCTCCGCTCTTCCCCAACCGTATGCGGTCTCGCGTTTGCCCTTTTTTCTTACTAATGAAACCATTAAACACGTCGTCTTAGTGTGCCTCGGCTCTCGGACCGATCTCATTTTCGTTTGGTCGGCCTGCAGAACTCGCGTTCCACGAACCGCTCCTGTCTCTAATTCATTCCCTTTATCTTTTCTTTTCATCCCTATGTTCCACCGCGTTTGCGTCTCGCGAAAGGAATAAAGACGAATTCCTCGCGAAAGTTCGTCGAGCCCAATTCTTCGTAAACCAAAAAAAAAAAAAGACTAGTCTGGAATTAATTGAGAGCCACTTGCGAAATTAACGCGATATATATTTACTTATTTTATCATTTAATCATGAATGCATTTTATCATTAATTCGCGCGGATTACAACTGTAATAAAATGTATTGATGTAATCGCAATATAAAAGATTAGCCAGGCACTCCAAATATTTTTTGCATGTACATTAATTTCATATATTTCGTAAACAGCATCAGTAATACAAAATTGATGCTTGCATATTCGCACCAATATTTCGAAAAATTTCACAATGAAAGCGCATGTGGATGAGACACTCAACCTTACACAAAAATAAAATGTTTTTTTTTCTGTAGAAGACATCGGCTATAGCAAAGTATACAATATATACGCGAACGCGAAAAAATCCGGTGCAAATGAATGGGAACTGCCGAGTGGAGTCTCTCGCTAAGGACTGGCACGAATAAGGCATAAGCCCTTTCTCGTGTCGCCGCGTGCAAAGTGAAAAAAGAACGTGAGCAAAGTACCGTTTGCTACACATACACACGCATATATATATGTACATGTATATATATGTACTTACATGAACGACGTCACGAGAGCGAGTGAGAGGCAGAGAGTGAAGCGAGGGAGCGTCGAGGGGGCGAAAGGACATAAAGGTGTTGAAAGGAGAAATATTTTCCACGTCGATTTTTCCGCTCTAGCTGGAGCAATAGTACCATATGATAGCAGAGATCACCCGGCGGATGCACTCGACAGAGAAGATCGTTCTCATGGCGGTCACGCACACCTTTCTGTCTTTCGTGGGCACCGGCATACGCGACCGGCATCACGTACCGATGAAAAAAGTTTGGCCGCCCGACACGGAAATATTCCGAGGTAAATGCGCCATATGAAAGTCTGTCGTATCCAGCAATAAATATTTTTGGAGATAAAATCCATCTCCGGCGAGATGGATATAGAGCAACTACATCTCGCTATCAAAATTTTAAAAATATACGCTCTTTTAAAGAGTACGCAATGTAAGATAGTCCAAAAAAAAAAAATTGAGAAATATGTGTATAAAAGTACACGATAAAACTGGACAAAAGATTTTAAAATAACATAGATTTATGCAGGTCAATCCTGGACAGGCGAATCAAATATTTTACCTTGTTTCGATATTTATCTCAATTTTCTGCAAATAAAGCTTTTTATCGTCCATCTCTCATATCAAGTTTGAAATGTTCATTTTATTGCATCTTCTAATTGTCAAAACTGACAGATTGACATTTTGACAGATCTACTTTAACTTTCTAAAGTCCTATATTTTCCTATATCGTGTTTCTGAATTTTTTTACTTTTTTAAATCACGTCTCATATTCAAAAAATAGAGGTCATATATTACGGTACTTTATATTATAACTTTCCGCACAATGAAAATTTCCCAAAAACTATTCGTGACACCTAACAATAAACTACGATATTTATCACCGCCGCAAGGAATTTGGGAGCTTCAAAACTCCGAATCCTTAAATCCGTGAAAGTTATAGTCATAGAACCGACATTGCAAATTTTTTAACAGACAAAAGCTCTATAACAACAAATTAATTCTATAAAATTACAAAGCAACATCCATGCAACCGTAATTTTCATTTAATTCAAAATTGTTTTAATTGAAGCGCGTTAATTAATGACCAAATTAAGTTTTCTAAGTTTTCATGTTAATATATAAATCAAGTTTTCTTCGCGATGAGATATTATGTGTATCGAAACACGATTCACTTGTCTCAGTTAGGAGAAAGGGATTATCGCAATACCCATTTGATAGACGGTAGACGTTCGCTGTTTGTGATAAGCAGTCGCTGATGAGGCGGATACCATTTTGGTGATGCATAGGGCTTAACGCACGCAGCCAGATGGATAGACAGTGGATCTACGGATCTGCCGAGCTGTGCTAATCAGGGCTTTATTGGCTATAGCCAATTAACGGCTGCAATTGGCACGCGAACAAAGCCGGGCGCGCGTTCCAATAGACCGACCGGGGGCTTTCTGCAACGCGCGGGGTGGTCTAACCCCCTGGGAGAGGAGGAAGGGGAAGGTGGAAGGTTAGGGGAACGAGCCGAGGGAGATGGAAGGGAATGAGAAGCCGCCTGTGTCTCGAGTATCGTCCAAATTCCGGCGTTAAACGATTCCATTATCCTGTCAGATCTGACCGTGGATTAACGCGGATCGTTGCCGAGCATAGAAATCATAGTACCGGTGATTTCCGGTCGGTGTTCCCCGCCGAAATCCGGGAAATTCCGTTGTTGAATATCCGTTGTTGAACGATACCGCGACCGAACGTGTTTGATAATCGCGAAAGCAAATTCTGAGATAGATAATTTTGAAAATTGCAAAGTTAATTATTTGTTATTCCTCGAAAAGGAGGACGCGACGATTACAGAGAAGCGAGAATTCAGCGAAGAACGAGACACACTCGCTCGACGAAGATCAAGTACGCTGCAACGACCGCTTTACCCTGGATGCACGACGTCAATTTTTCTCCGTTTTCGCGAAAACTTTCACCTCGAAACAAGGGGCGCGTAAGTTTCCCGAGAGATGCCGGGATATTTTTCTTCTGTCTCACGCGCGAGAGGAAACGTAGTGTGTACGAGAGGAGGAGATATAAAGTAGACGTATGAAATTTTCCCCAGAAGAAGTGACGACGCCCCGGGCCATTGTTGTCAGAGGAAAAGGGGTCCATTGATGTATTCTTTTTAGACTTTAGAAATTATAAGATCATTTACAACAGAGAGAACCGATATAGAAAATTATGAAACCTAAATGCTTTGTCGATTATATACTTGAAAATAAAGCTTACATTAAATATTTTAATTTTAATCGTAAAACAAAATAAGATATAATGTCGAAAAATTTGCGATGCAAAATTAATTGTCACGATGTCGCGAAAAGAAAATTAAATAATAAAGAATATGCATACTTTTGTATATTTTATGATCCCGTTTATATTTTACAACTTTTTTTGTATTATATTTATATTACATATATATATATGATGACGCTGATACCAATTAAAAATATGTAAATCTCAGTCGCTCCTTTTTTCATAATAAACATTTAAAAATATTTAAAAATGTATCATAAAATCTAAATTTAATTTTCTAATAATACTTGACACAAATTTTCTGCTCGTGAAAAAGAAGCAATATTACTTCTCAAGGTTCTAGAAATGCTTCTCACAAATTGCCTCAATTGCCGTACGTGTAGGTGGCTGCATCTTTCGATTTTCGCAATCGCTAATCGTTTTAGGATGTGAGAAGGCAGACAAGGAGGATTACGCCAAGGTACGTAACTGCACACTGAAGTTAGAGTGACTAGAAAAGTACACGAAACGAGGTCGAGTCCCGGCACAGAACAGTCGGACGAAAAGGAGTGTTGGTCAAACTAACTCCTCCTCAGACGAAACCGCCATATCCGCCCGTTGGCGTCAAGCCTTTGGCCAACGGTAAACAATGAAACCCGTAGTGTCCGGCTTCCCTGGCGGAGTCGGGAAGAAGAGAGGACAAGACTTCCGACGAACCTCTCCGGAAAATAAATTTACGGCTAAGCTCAACGCCCTAACACACCCTGTATTCGCGAAGGAACGGCAGAGAGACCGTGAAAAGAGGAAAGAACGCAGCCGCAATTGCCGTTTGTCATCTCTAGGGAGGATATAAGGCGCAAGACTTTTCTGACACGCGGATTATCACCCGCGCTCGACAGATAATCCCGCACGAAAAAGCGTATATTTCCTTAAATATTAAGAGATTAGATAAAAAATTCGAGCGAAGAATCTAAATAAATAATTTATGACATTTTATTTTACAAAAAAAATCTTCTCATATACACATTATAAGAATATTTCATAAAGCACTCTCTCTCTCTTTCGGAGGTCGATACATTTTTTGTCATAATTATTCATGTAATAATATTTATTATCATTACATTATATATGGCCTATAATAAAAAGAGAGAAATTATGATTTCATGATGTTAGAACACGTTGACCGTGTAACTTGGATTTCGTTTTCCCCATTCAACTTGGTACATCGGCGCTCAAATATGTATCCCGGTGGTCGATAAACCATCCCTCTCGTCGGCAAAGCATTCTTTCCCCTTTGTGGTGCCTCTAATGACGGTCCTTATCACCCTCATAAACAGGGATTTACCTTCACATATTTCTACCGCTCAGCCTTCACCCTTGCTATTCGTGTTCGTTCGCTATATTCGTTCTTCAAGAGTGCCGAGGGTTCGACATTTATTCGTCGAACCTTCTTTACTCCGTTCCAATCCCGGCTTTTCTTTCCAACAAAGATCGTAGAACATATATACATGGACTCGACGAGAAACGAGTCTGATTTGGCTATTCGATTTAAATATATCATTATTATGTAATGCAAAGTTCTTGAAAGCTCTCTCCGATAAAACTGTTGTTTAATAATACAATTGTCTTGCTTCAGCTACATCTTTTTTTCTAATTTATTCGCAATTTATTGCGCAATCAATAATTATTATAATTTTTAGCTCTGCAACAGATTAATATAATCTAAGAATTTTTAAAAATAAAAGATCAATACTCAATATTGTTAAGCGATCAAGTTCCATCAGATAATGAAGCTGTAACGAAGAAGATTGTTTAGATCGTTGAAAGCGAAAAAGGAAGATACCTGTCGATACACATTCGGCTACAAGTAGAGAAAGAAAATACTCTTTCCCGGCGATTGGCAAGTAGTACGTGCTCGACGCTCGCAAGTATTCTTTCGAGCAAGGGTCATCCCTTCGGGACGAGAAGGCGAACCGTTACCGCGGAAAACTTTCAACTCTTTTCAGTGAACATTACTGTTGCTTGCTTTTTACAAGTTCCCAAAAAGCTTTCTCCTCACTTAATATCTGGTTATAAATGACGGATTAACGTATTTTCTTCATTAATAATGATACAAAAAAAACTGTTTCGATTAATCAAAGAAGCTTATATTTATAACAAACTACTATTGTAAATATATCGCTATTGCGACAAAAAAAAAATAAATTAATAAATAAAAAAATAAAAAAAATTGAATTCACTGACACATGATAAATTCTCAGCCTTTTACATTAAAGAAAAGATCTCAATTTCCTGTTTAGTTCGTCGCTAAAGCGACGCTGCACTTCTCATAATACAAGCTACCTAAAAGACAATACAAGAATCGCCGTGACCGCTAATGGCCTGCCGATTAATTAAACACGACTTGGCGACCCTCCAAATATCTTCCCTGCTCGACAACATGATACGGGCTGATCATCGATAATTCCCGTTTTTGCCAGCTTCATTACGACAAATATCGACGGACTTGTATGCCAGCACAGATATAATTATAATTTCTTATTATAAAACAAATCTATTTGAAACGATATATTCTTCCTTTTTTCTCCCGACAACTTCATCTTTAAATTATTTCTGTTCAAAACAGGTCACGTGCAAGAAAAGTGTTACTATGAGAGAAGCTGCTCCTACATATTACATTTTCCAATCAATATATAAGTAACATATCAGTCGTAAAGAGAATTACATGTGTTCTCCTATCTTTTCTTGTTTATCATTCCTTGCATTTGAAAGCAACTGTAATTGTATAAAAAAAAAAAAAAAATTACTTTTATTATTACTCCTATTATTTTACGTTATACATAAATTCCCTGTTTTATTTACATTTTTAAATATCCTATCAAGAAAGACGAATGCGATTTCATCTAGTCAAACGCGCGTGCATAATAATAACCGTTTCACCTACGTGTGTACGTATCTCATGCGAGCTACGGGGCGGATAGTCACGACCGTCGTAATCCATATTTAACGAAGTTAAATGTCTCCCAAAGCCCGCTGTAAGGACACCCTGCGGCCCTTTGGATTCCGCCCGGTTCAGATCCGCCTCTGTGGACTCGTAAGACGTAACGTAACCCAGTCGCGGCGCACGCTCATATATACACCCCGTGCATCGTACACGAGGAACGCTGAATGCGATATACGACGTAACGCGCCGTAGCCCTAAATCAAGAGAGGCTCCGTAGAAGCCTGGGGCGAGACGGACAGTCGGAATAATTATTTGGCGAATTTGCATGCTGATTTTGAGGTCACGTTTGCCTCCACGGTGGTACGGCAGCCGATTCAATCCCTCTCTCTCCTCCCCCCTCCCTCCCTCTCTCGCTTCTGTTCTCCGACATGTAACCACCATCCCTTCGCGGATGATGCTCATGAACTATCGGTACTATTGGCAATGGCGTCCAATACGCGTACAAATCTATGACCTGTCTCTGCCAATTTGGCAGAAATATGTCAATTTTCAGCCTATCTCTGTGTCACGTGACTATACTATACGCGCTTTGATGATGCATCATCGATGATTGAATTCTTCAATCAGATTTATAAAGTGCATTCAAATCCAGGAACGAATCCTCTATTATTTATAACAAGTTAATGTAATATTTCGATATAATATTAGAAAGAATGAAACAATAATTTACAGAAAAAATTATATTATATTTTAAAATATTAATATATTATAAAAAATTATGATATAATATTTATATAAAATATATTGTACTATTTTTATGATACATTCTTGTTATATGATTTCGAAAGAGATACAACATGATTTTAATATACTATTATAATAATTTTTTATAAAAATATCTCTTTTAAGAAATTATATATATGAACGTAACGCTAAATATATTATATGTATGTAATTAGTTTTATATATAAATAAAAAAATCAAAAAATTATTAAAAAATTGAAAGTACACAAAAAATGGGAACAATTTTAAATTTTGCCTGCGTGTATTTCCTGTTAGTATTCTAGAGTAAACAAAGAGTAATCTTTCTATATGACGTCTTACATGGGGAAAGCGTGTAATAATAGTCCTGCTGTTCTTGCGTTAAAATGCTTCTCTGATTTAACTAGTCTGGATAGGACACGGTATCCATCTATTTTGCATGAGCTCGCAAACCACTCAGTGAACACTGTCAATGTTTATGCAAATCTCAAATATGTGCACGGTACGAAATACCTCTTGGCCTGTGCCAATTTTCTCTATATCTGTTCCGACGTTCACACATTATGTCGTTACACGCAAGTCTGTATTTCAATGCAGCAAATTTTCGCAAAACTTACGCAACGGAAAAATCGTTAAATATTGAGTATAATTGCAATTCTAAATCACATCTATATAAATAAAAAATTATATACAAGATTTTTATTTAATAGGACATTTTTACGAAATTTTTTTTATAGAGTTTTTTATTAAAACGTGAAAAATCTTAAATAAAAATTATTTTCGCGTGTTTTCTTGGATTTTTCGCTGATGTTCGATTTAAGAGAGGCGTAATCAATTATCCAAAATAATTGTCGCAAACAAGTCATTATAAACTGTAGAAAAATTTATTCACATGCATGATGATTTTATGAAAATCATGTGTGAAGTTATTTTTACTTGCCCTATTCCAGTCCTATAAATGTCGATACGTGAGAAGAGGGACATCTAGATAGGTATGGCACGCCGCTTTGGGCTCGTCAGCGTCAGTTCTGATATGCTAACATTCTGAATTCGATCATCAATCGGCACATCACGTGCGCGTATGAGGAAATTGGCACGCCTCGTCGTTCGTGAAATCTCGCTACGGAATTATGGATCTTCGTAGAGATGCCAGTGTATATGCTCCAGTTTTATCGAATATACGCACCGGTCATCTCGACGAGAGAGTTTGACGGTGTAAAAGCAATCACCAGAGAGATACGTAGCGGATATATCCCGTAATTTCTGGCCGCGGCGTCATTTCGTCCCGGCAATTAGATCCGGCTATAACAAATGGGAACGATCGCTGCTATCCGATGCCTTCTCTCTCTCTCTTTCTCTCATGTCCGATTCGTACCCGAATACCCATCGGGACCTCGAGGAGATGGGGGAGGACACGAAGGTAATACACGCCGACCGCTTTGAAAATCCAATTCGAGCGCGATCTATCCGCGTGTCGACCCCACCTCGTGCAGCTTCGATAATTGACCGGAAATCGAGGAGCGAAATTAATCAAAATGCTCTCCGCATTTTATGCAGAATGGGAGCTGCATTTCGGGAAAATATCGCCGCGAGATCCATAGACCGAAACAAACGAAAGCAAACAAGAAAATTTGCGTTGTCTTAAATGTGCTCGTAATAATAAAAAGCACTCGACTCGGGGAGCGCATATTAATTCCAGGCGCGAGATTCGCGTTAAGAATATTTATGTAAGTATTATACTCCCGCGCAGTTAACAGATTCTCCAAATCATAATTCTCGTAATTTCACGATGGAAAATACAGTTGCTAATAAATATTAAAAATTAATATTCATAGCACGAAATATCACGAATACATTCCTTGCGATACGAGGGAGAAAACAATATAAATTGAAGACAGTTATTATAAAGTATATCTCTCTCCGCCTGGAATTATATTTATTTATCCCCTATATTTCGTCTACTAAATTGAACTTTATTTCATGCTGGACGACACAATAAATTGTTTATTCAAGACTTTGATGACTTATCGTTCTGCCATTATTATTACTATAGTATTGCACAATTATTTCAAACAACGGCGCTAACTTTGAGTGTTTAACCGGTGGAATACCATATTCAAATTGGACGAGCGCCGTATACAGTTAAATAGCTAGCCTGGTAACTGTAAACCACCTGGAATTGATTCCTTAACCGAATCGCGGCTGGAATTTGCTGGAGATCTAACCCCGATGTAACTTCCAAGCGTGTAAATTTGCAAATAATTTAACTATTAAACGTACTCAGTACCGTCAGTTCCGCGATTATTCTCTATAAATCTGTGTACAATGTCATATTACAATAAATTATGTACACTTAATTTATATTTCATATTTTTTTTTTTAATTTTTGCACCCCAAGAATAAATACATCTTACACTCGTTACATCGTAATACGCGAATCTCTTTCTTTCGAACGTGCTTGAAAAATTCGCTGCGGGAAAGACGCACGATGGCATCTGCCAGGGAGATATCTTTGGCGTGAGACGCTATCACGTTTAATATAACGTAGCTGCAATCACGGAGGATGAGCGAGGAAAAAAGAAAAGGAGCGCGCGATAGTTGATGACTTTATGATAGTTTCGAAGTCTCGAGGCTCCGTACGGACAACGGGCTCTCTCTTTTCCATCTCCCTCCCCGCCCCGCCCCCTCACCGTCGGAAAACGGGATTATCTTGACGTAAAGTTCGCGTCCGCCTTGGCTTCTTCCCTGCCGCATTCGTAAAAGAACTTCCCGAGACATTAAAGATACTCGAGTCCGCACGAACGCGCGCGCTCGAGAAAGATGGAGCGGCGATTTATCATCCCCTTCGGCCCCTTTCCAAGAATGTCGCGGACCGGAAAGAGGAAAACGTATTTTCTACACCTTCGGATTTCTCTTTCGATATTTCTATCCTCATCCATTCAACGCCGATTTTGTTTGCTCTCCGTTAATCGACAGATCGTACAATTCAAGTTGTACTGCATATGATATGCTATAACATTACATCTGCATTTATTTCTCTAGCTCCCCATATAAAATAATTCTACAAGATTTTTTTGATAAAATAAAAAAAAATACTATACCGGACATTAATTATATTATGCATTATAAATTAAAACCAAGACGATTATTTTGTCGAAGCAAATTTTATATTTCTTCCTTCTGTTACCGATTTTAAGAATCATATGTTCTTTCATATAAAATAAAATTAAAAATATTGTTATCTCTAAAATAGGAAAAAAAAAAAACATTACCATTTAATAGATTAACTAATAAAAATAGATAACTATTAATTTTTAATGCACCTACATTATATGCACCTTGCGCCATTTGATAGACAAGTACATGAAAGCTTTATCGCGAGGGAGATGTCACGTTACAAACAATTAAAATATTACATGGTGCACACGACTCTCATGTGATCCGACAAGCAAACATAATGCTTTATTGATGGAAAACGACATGTCGGGTTTGCCGGGTAACCGATTAAACGCAATACCGTAATTGCAATGTCGAATCGGATACGAGTGTGTTTAACGCGCGATAAATATACAGACATCTACTACACGTCGTCGTCCAAAAAAAAAAAAAAAAACCCAAAAAAAACTTTTCCCAATGTTCTACGTAATGCATGACAGATCCAATTATGGACTGTGACGCGAGGCGAAACAATGCGTAATTATCACTTCGTTCGAACGAGCTGACTGAGCTGGAAATCGCATTATTCTCGCTTGTTCGATCGACAGAGACGTGTCGTCGACTATTATAAAGACGTTATAATATTTAACGAGTGCGCATATTCATCTCTAGAGGAGCGGCAGAAGGGGAATAGATATTAATAAAACATGGAGAAACATTAATGCAATTATGGGAAATTAATTCACTTCGCTTATCCGAAGCATTCTCAACTTTTCGCGTTTCAACGTCAAGCTTGTCGATGGGAATTAAATTTCGCGACAATTTATCAAGCTTCTAGCAAAGTAAAACAAAGTTGTCTACAAGTGGCGCGAATTCGCAAAAAACATGTGCATGTTTTTTGCGGATATATAGATACAATACTGGCATTTTAAGGAGCTCCATTATGTGAGCACAAATCATTGTTCGCCGCATTGTTTCTCGTCAACGCGTCAACGCTTCTACGACGAGGCGGGAGAAAACCAGAGGCAGACTCTGAGCCGCGGCAAAAGTTGTCGTAGGATATGGGGAGTCGGCAGACAGGCTTTGGGGTTTTCGATGATGGATGGCTCGTGATCATAAATTAAGCTTCTACCCCGAAAAGCCGACGCGACTCACGACACGTACATGCCGAGCAACACTAGCGTTCTTGTCACCAAGTTTCACCATCGCCTGGCACGTAAAAGACGAAACGTACGTTAATCAAGAAGTACACTTACTACTTATACGGATACCACTTTCGAGATTAGTTTCATTCAACACAAATGTCATAAAGAAACAACAAACATCTTTCTTTAAGTGTCCGAAATAATTAAACTTTATATTATTTTAAAATAATATCCAAAGAACTTTTTCTATTAATTAAATAACTGTAATATTAAATAATTGCGATAATTGTGAGTCTTCTACGTCAGTGATGAACAGATTTTAAATGTAAATATTATTTTTTTTAAATAATTAGAAAAATAACAAAATAGCACACATTTATTTCAAAAACGAAATCTAACAATTTAATAAAACAAATAAAAACGAATTTAAGAAATCAGAAAAAAAATAAAAATTGAATGAGTACAAACATTTTACTATTCATATAATAAAAAAAATAATTATTTCAATTGATTATTTAAAGTCATTAATGAAAGAAATATGTTTCAAATATTTCATAGAATTTCAATTAACATACACTTATAAATTATTATTTCCCATTAACCATTCATAGTATGGTGGAAAACAACTTACGTAAATATTTCAATATTTTACCTCAAATATTATTTCATGTTCCCATTTCTGTGTTTGCATTATATAAAATATAGTTGCATTATAAATGTGTTTAACCACTTGCAAATTCAACAGCTCTTTTATTTCATTTTCTATAGTTTATCTCCATTTATTGCAATCGTATGTTATCCCAAATATATGTATGTAGACAGAAATATTATTGCACTTTATTAATAAGAATTGCAAACCGTGATATGTCATAATTAAGAATAAAAGCCAAGTTAAGAGCCAACGGGGTATGATCCTGCCCGGTAAAATGTTAGTCAAGTGTCGCGAAAGGTAACTTGGGTCGAGCAAAGTGAGATAAGTAAGTGTGTTTCGTGATACTTGCCAAAAACACACACACAGCCCGGTGTGTAAATATACATATACATGTACCCGTGCGTACACAAGCGCGTGTAACTGCAGGATGTTAATGAACGTACCGCGTGCACGCGCCAGACGACATCAACCGCGACGCGTCTCTAATGTCGGCCGTCGGGTTTCTTGTCTCTGCAGAGGTCTACAGAGTTGCCCCCATTGTTTCGTGTCCGTAGCACGACAACGACGCGCCATATGTGACAACTTGCGCGCCTTCCTTCCACGTTGCATGCAAACGCAAATACCGCGACGGCGACGACGTAAAGTTACACCCATGTCGGGAATACGTCACACATGTGAAATTAATCGAGGAGTAAAATTAGACAGCGCAGCTAGTAGCTTATAATCAATAGGTCAATAACCGTTTCGCTTGCATATTTCGGGATCATTCATAGTAAAATATAGAACGGATGCATTGACTAATATAAATGTTGATATATTTGTTAAATATAATATTAAAAATTAAAAATATTAAAAATTTCATTATTTGTTTCTCAATGTATAATTTGAAATTTACTAATTATTCTAAATGTTATTAATTTTATATCAAAAGTAAAATATTTAATACCTGGACAAAAGAGAAATATTATTTAATAAATAAATGTTTTAATTTACAATTGTATAATTAATAACAAATGTTATCTTTTAAAGAAGATATATTATTTTATAGATCACAGAAATATAATCAATGATAATGCACTAGGAATGTCTAGGCATCTTCATAAGATTTTAATAAACTATGCAAAATTTTATGGCGATTTAAGATTGATTTTTTCTGTAAAAAGGGTATTATAGTACAAGACATATATAGCAATATTTTTATACGCTAAAACTTCTTGGAGCTGCGGTTTCGCTCGTTACGAGCGAATCAATTATTAAAGTCTCGCGGGACGTATGTGACAACTGGGAGTGTACATTGCATACACTGCATGTGAAAGGATGACGCAAATATGAGCATAAAGCGACGCTAGAGTAGGAACCGAGCTCGAATAACAAAGATTCGTGTTACGCGAAATTAGACACGGATCAACGATCAAAGTACTCGAGCTTTATTAGAGATGATTAATACGTTAGGTGCATTATTCTATTCCCCGAGCACATACGAGAATTGAAAATTGCTGTCAACCTGTCTCTATTACAAACTTGATACTATGTAGCCTTATAATATCGACAATCGGTGAAATATCGACAAATATCTCGTTTCAACCTAAAAGCTAACAATTAAAATCGTGATAAATTAAAATCATGATAAATGCATATGAGGCCTATATTGACACGTTATATTTAACATATTATCTTATTATCCTATTGACGATATTTAATAGTTCGGACACAAATATTGGCATATATGATAATTTATAATTATATATTACCTATTGTTCTAATTTTACATAAATACATACAGACGTATCATGCTTCCCGCATCACGTATATATTGTATATTTATTTTAATCTTGCGCAAATGTAGAATTTTTTTTTTTTCGCATAGAGTTAAACATCGTTTACTGCTTGGTGTTTCCGATAAAATATTCTCCGCATTTTTAAATAATAAAATATTAATATGTCAAATTGATATATTGATAAATAAAGGAGTGATCATCGTAAAATAAGATTCATCTCTGCGTAAGGTCGCACGAAGAAGGACGCGATGAAGAAAGCTATTCAATTAAAAAGCATCAAGAACTGCACAGTTATAAAGTATGCTCGGATCTCCCCCCCCCTCCCCCCCCCGACGAACTACAACCGGATAGTCTCGCCGCAAGAGTAGCAGCCTGGTTAGGTCGTTAACACCAACCCTGTACCAACATTCTCCGAGACCGCCCCTTTAGATCCTGACACAATGCAGGCTACCTTGGCAGCGCAATCGTTTTATTAGAAACGCCGCGTCAGCTTCCGCGGTAACGGAGACACCTCGGCAATAACGCCGACAGCTCGTTACAACGTTGATAAAGCGCCGTGTTCGGCTAAACCGCAACGGGGCGGATGCTTTAACGGTAAGGACAACGCGATACCACGACGGTGACAACGACGACGACGACGACAACGTACAGAAAAAATGATCTCCGTTTGATTGATACGCAAAATCGCACGACGCAACTTTTTTCCAGGATATGAGAGCATCCTGTCGCAATTGGAACAAACGCGAAAATAAGTGCGAAAGTACGTAGCAAGACATAGAGAGCGATGACAATCGTCGCTTCGTATTCTGCGAGAGAATAAAATGCTATTCTAAAAATTCATCAAAGCAATTCTTTTGTCTCGACGGATATATCTCTCTCAGTACAAATTTTAAAATTCTATTAAGCGATTCAAAATTAGCTATATAACAAGATTATTTTTTTTTTTTATTTTGGTTTCGACATTTTATCCGAAATATTTTTTGGCATATCGTCTTACATTCGTATATATTTTTATTTTTGTTTAAAAATTTAAATTTTTGTTTAAATAAAGATCTACGTTCTATAAGAAAAATCAGAAAAAATTTCATTCCAAAATGTCATTTTTAATATTAAGGTCTTATATTTATGATTTAAATTTGACGAATTTTTAAGAGACTTGAACAACCCTAACATATATATATCCTGAATTTAATAAAAGGAAAATTTTACGAAAATTTATACAAGTTTTAGACAAAGATTTCAGAATTTTCACCAAAGTATCTTACTAAATTTTAGGAACAAAAGTAGTACGACAAGTTAGATTAAAATATATAACTGGGCTGGTAAAACTAATGAAAGAACCGGTTCTTGCAGGTCTCTTTTGCCCCACTTTCCAGTCGTATAATTGTCAGAATTATTCACCGTCAAGACAAAATTAAAATATCAAATTGCGGAAGGTTCATTCATATAGCCTTCAAATGAGACATAAAATGATGCATTTTCAAATCACTGTTGAGTAAAAATAATAAGTTTGTCAAGATGCATTGCAGAATCAATTATAATGAATCCATTTCCGCGTTATTAAATGTGCAACTTCCTCTCGAAATTTATCAAATCGTGCTCAGTTTTTTTCATGTTATCAATCGGAAATGACTGCTCGCACCGTGTGCCGATTGAAAACGCAATCTCGCTCTCTTGACGACAAAACGATCAAAGAACAAACGAATATTAACCAGGACAAGTCGATCTCGAATTTTACGAGCGATAGTTGAAATTGCGTTTTTCATCACAATCCATGAAATACGTAAGCTTGATGAATATAATCTAAACAATAATGATTGACGTAAATCGTGATTATAATATCATAAATGCTTTTCCTATACAAACCGTGACGCAATATTTTACAAAAATTAAAAATTTTAATTTATACATTTATTTTGTGATCCATACACAAAAAGAATTTTTTTAGTATTTAATAATTTAATGATAAAAAATATCATAATGATAAAAAAATAGTTTATAATAGTTATTTAATTTAAAGAAAATATATATATATCTCAAAAACTTCGGAACGTGCAACAAGCACGAATTCTTGACAAATTTCAATCTCTGTTAAAGGTCTCATATTTTTTGCGAAACTTACAGTCGAAAATCTCGTCTCGCGCAGTTAGCTGTCCTTCAACGTCGAACAAGAGAGAGAGAGAGAGAGAGAGAGAAGAGATTTACGTTTTAACGGCCTAAAAATCATCGTCCGACCATCGAACGACGACACGTCACGAATGGCCACACTCGTACTCGGGATGTCGAAATGAAACGGGTCGAAAGGTCTACGCGGCGGCCACGGGGAAATTTTTCGGGGCAAAAACAAAAATCAGGTTTCACCCCGGCACGATGCGCTCTGCCGATCGTTGCCGTTACGGAAGGCACAAACTCGATTTACAGCGCGACACGCGACACGCACCGGCGATAACCACCACGGTTAACGACGTTTCCATATTGGCGCGTCGAGCATCGAGTAATTTGATTGCATTGGAACAGGATGTTGGCACGATGAGAGAGAGAGAGATAAAAGGGTAGGAAGGCGAAGGGGATGTGAGGCAAGGCGAAAGAGAGGAGAGAGCAGGTGGTGGTCTGGTTCGGCGAGAGATAAATAGATACACGCGCGTGCGTCACCGTACGTGTATCTGCGAGGGGGAGAGGGAACAGAGAAAGAGGGATGGTGAATGTCCCCGAAAATATCATTGTCCTCTCCGATAACAATCATATGTACGTGATAGAATTTTCTACATCGTCTCGTAAATTAACTTAAATTATGGTGTTGCCCATTTTTGCGCGACACTAAATGGCAGGATGTAGCTTAATATAATTGCTTTTCTATATATATTTTGTGTACACATACAGACACGACTCCGGTAAACGATACGCAGTAGCATCTGTCTGACATAATGACATAAACAAACTGACAGTAAACAAAAAAACGAAAGATATACTTAGTGAGACGTCTACCGTGTCTCTTGATATCGTGTCATTTTTACCGATAAATAAATGCTAGAGATTTCTGTTTACATGATTGAAATGTTAGTTATCTCGCGGTAACATTGTCGGCAATGCAAGAGTGTTTGTCGCTTATCGATTTAAAAGATAAATTATTCAAAGATCTTAAATATTATTTATTTATGCTATTTGCTGATTAATAATACAATAAATATTATTAATAATTTAACAGTAAATTATCATATATTATTGCTATCTATAATATCTTTCCCTCTCTCTCTCACTCTCTCTCTCTCTCTCTTTCTCTATCTATCTATCTATCTATCTATCTACAATATAAATATCAATTAACATACATGAATTTTAACAGCCGGAAAAGGAAAGTTTATCCCCTTGTTTTTATTACAACAATGAATCTCGACATTTTATATTATTGACACATAAAAAATTGAAAGCAGGATATATCGAGTATTTGCTGCTACGTACGCGACAAAAATATTACAAACAACATCGCATTAAAAATGCCATATAAAATAAACAAAAATTTAAATTAAAAAAAAAAAAAAAAAACGTGATTGAAATGAAACTCAAAAGCACATATAATTGCGTTACAAATTGCCAAAGCATTTGCGATTCTAGATTTTTATTCTTTATCCGCTTTTACCCGCCGATTGTCTTAACCTTTGCTACGTTGAGATTGACTCGTAGTCAGCCCGTCTCTCTGAGATTTATTCGCAGACTGTTTGGCAGCCACCCGACCGGAACAGCTGACTCGAGATTAAGGCGAGTTGTCAATAGCGACCGAGAATGTCGGCAATCTCGGTTCATCGGAATTCTGACTGGAACGACGAACGATTCTTAGACGACTAATCTTCGATAAAGGAACGCGGACTGTCGCAGAAAGTCGTCGGCAGCGAGCAAGTTGTTAAATCGCATTTCTCGTTGATTTACATTCGCGATAATCTGCGTGTCTTTTGACTTTTTTCTTTCAATTCGCGTCGTATCGATCATAAGAAAAAGAACCGCGTTATTTTCGTTTTTCTAAATTTTTCTTACACAAATACATAAGACAAGATCAAAGTCCCTTAACGATAACCGATGACATTTCAACAAAAGGGAACAAGAGTTGAATTAAAGGCAAGCAAAAGAAAATTATTTGTTCTTTTATAAATAAATTATATAATTTTTTGGGGACGATATTAAAATATTGAAGAATATCGCGCAAATTTATTAAATGCGCGGATTTTTTATTTTGTTTGTCCTATAAAAGTTCCTCGTAGTTTGTCGACCTTGTTCACGATATCCCTTGATTTTCACTCTTTCCATTTCCCTCGTCTTGATTTTTACAATTTTTCACATTTTGATCGCCGATGTCACATCGCTATCACAGTTATCAGTCATTTCAGTACATTCGCGCTGCTCAAACGAGTTATTACCGAGTCAAGTTGCGAAGTAACGATCGGAATATATCTCTGAGATAAGGTTTAAACGATAATTACCTAACTCTAATTTAATCTCTCGTGCATATCGAAGAATTAATTAGTTACCACGGATGATTCAACATGCTTTTACTTGGTCGGTGCACGCTCATCTGGACGCGACTTCATTAACGTATTACGTTATAACATTCAGCGATGCGTGCCTTTTAACATGATCCCGGAGTAATAATTTGAAATGCGCGCAATATTCACTGGACTATTCAATTGCCAGAGAAAGAGAGAACAAGAGAGAGAGAGAGAGAGAGAGAGAGAGAGAGATCGATTACATCAACCATCAATTAAAAGAAACATGAATAATTATGTACCGCGTGGAACGTAATTCCGGTCTCTCCGACTTCCTTAAGGTCTCAAGTTACTTGCGCGCGCTGAGCATTTTCTTCTCTCCAGCGGTTGGATTTCAACTACTCGAAATGCAGTAGCGTAACCGTATTTAAAGACTTAAAAGAGGAAGTAACGTTCAAGGAGTCAGTTTTCTCCGCAGTGTCAATTTCAATGCGATCCTTCTTTTTCCCTTTTGTCTCTTTCTTTTTCCTCTACCCCGTGTTACAAACCCTACACATCGCCTCGCATAGCTTTTCCTATCTTAGATCTATATAGATCGATGTTCGGATCGAAATTATCCTCCTTAATCGTCGCGATAATATTACTGCGTTCGAATTCGAAATTCATGGCACACGCAATTATAAAGAAAGTTTCATGTTGGCCTGATAAATAATTGAAAAATTTTCATTGTCTAAAAATTCTACAAAGTTGTTGAATAATTTAATATTTTTAAAATCACATATAACTATTACAGAGGTCGGTAAAAAGCGTGGTAAACATCGTTACATACGCAGCTGGTCCGGTTACACGATCAAATATTTAAACTTGAACTATTCCCTCCATCATGTTGGTCAGATAACGATGTAGCCTGACAAAAATATGATTCTAATATATACAAATTTTCGTATAAAACTGTTTTATGTAATATAATAAAAAATAGTTTAAATATTGTAAAAAAAGATATATAAAAAATTTATATATGTATAATGTAATTTGAGAGATTTCTTTTATCATTAAAAATATTTTATAATATTTTTGCCTCTCGATGAATAATCTTATCGATAGTAACATCAATATAATAACGCGTAATTATAATGCCTTCTAATTAGAATTTGCACAAAATTCAATGAAATCATTTCTCATTCATGAACGTTTCGGGGATGGAAGGGGAAGGAGACAAAAAATTCTCCAACAAATGTCTGTGAGAGAAATGTTTTATATCACGATAGAAACCATGCCCGGCATATAGATTTAAATTCGAATAGACGGCCTGCCAGCCACAATATCTGCTTCATCTCAGGCGGAATAAACGCGCCGAGCGCGCAGCGAGATAACCACCGATATTTCCCGTCGTAGGCTATCGCAGAGGCGACTTAATAGAAGGATAGTGAAGCACACACGTGCCCTCTTAATGGAATATTACATAAAACC
The DNA here is from genome assembly GCF_021464435.1 of Cataglyphis hispanica. Classification (NCBI taxonomy): domain Eukaryota; kingdom Metazoa; phylum Arthropoda; class Insecta; order Hymenoptera; family Formicidae; genus Cataglyphis; species Cataglyphis hispanica. The sequence goes on along the minus strand of NC_065969.1, from coordinate 3,113,576 downwards.
ACTGTGGCATTAACCCACAAAACCGTCGAACAATGAAGGGGCCCTGACACTTCCAATAATTAGGATGATTATATAAGCTTTTCTCATCCTCTTTCGTGTAACAATCTAAGAACTCGAATCACACTTTTTCGACTTTTAATACACCGTTCCCGAAAAATTGCAAAGTTATGGCCTCGCGATCGATAAATGAGCCATCTGCACCGGCGAAATAATTAGATGTATTTACTATAAGTGGCACTCTTTGGCGGTCCATTTCCGCACAAGTTAATGATCCGTGGAAACGTCCTCTCTCCCCCTCTCTCTCTCTCTCTCTCTCCAACCTGCCGCCACCCATGCTCCTGTCTCCTGGTGAAATATCGTCGATCCAATTTAACGATAATTAATTGCACTTCAGTCGAGAGGACGCGATCAAGAGCGATCGTCCGGTCGCCCGATGCACTCAATTTAATTCGATTACGCGACGTAAGAGGAAAATCCGTCTTATCGCGGAAAATCCGCAGAAAAATCGCGACCGTCCGATTAAAGACGACAGAATCTTCCTTTCTTTTCGGTTTTCTTCTTTTTTTTTTCATAAACGCGTTCATACTTCGCATCGTTCGCTCACGTAATCGTTGGCAAAGATTTAATTAGTAATCGACCGTACGAGGCGTGCGAGCGTTTTGAAAGCGAGTTTAAAGTGTGGCACCGCGCACACACAAGCTGGGATATAAATTTCCTCTTTTAACGTTCATCGTTGTCGTCCAACGTTCCAATTACACCGCGAAATTACGGCTTAATCTGAATACGACGCGCAGAGGATTCATTCTCCCTTGTCTCTCTCTCTCTCTCTCTCTCTCTCTCTCTCTCTCTCTCTCTCTGTCTTTTCTCCGAACGTGATCATTCGACACCTTTGTTTCACGCTCCGGCGAAGTTCGATCGATCGATCGATCGGTCGGTCGCTCGTCTCGAACTTGAGAGGATGGCGCAGAGGAGTTCGCGAAACCGATTTTCCGAGTCCGCGCGCGACGAAGAAAGATCCTTGCCGTCGTTGCGTTAATTAATCCCGTCGTAAGGATGTAAAATGCGTATCAGCAATGTTAATTAATACTCTCGCCGAGACGAGAAACGAAACCCTGCAAAAGTTTGATAAGCCGGACAGCGTCAGCTCTAGAGTCTGGACATTTAAAAACGTAATGGAATTTGTGAAGTTAGAATAATGATATTTTCTTCGATCACGTCTGACATCCTTATACGTATACATATGTATCCTTTTCAATCGAGCTTGCAACAGCGCATCACGTCAAACGCTAATTAATTAAATAATTTGAACTCAAAGTTTCGCATGAATTTTAATCAATGCGCTTATTCAATATCGAATTAAACATTTCAGCGAATTTAACGCGATGCTCGTGGATAGTAACACGATCTTATTCTCTAATTAATTCGGTCTGGTTTTCGCAAAAATTTGATAGCTGCGTAAAGATTTTTAAGTCATATTTAATTGTACGTAATATAAATAATATCAAGTTGATTAAACGTTTCCGTGTTAATTGGATCGATTATTATGCGTATAATGTTACTATAACTGTAGCTCTTTAAAGGGAGAGAGAGAGAGAGAGAGAGAGAGAGAGAGAGAGAAAGAGAAAGAGAGGATGGGAAAGAGCCAAAGAGTAAATATGGCACGGCGCATCGTATAGCAATCTGCATTTTCCGATTTCACCGGGACAAAAACGTTTGCTGACTGCATGGGGAAACGCTCCATCGATAACATGCTCGAAAAACAGAAAGTGCAATTTGAGCACGCGACTTTTCAGCAAGCCCTATGCGGCGAATAATCACGGGGATAGAAACGATAGCGCCCCTCCTCGCCCTCTCCGCACTTTAAATGATCGATCGGTTGGTCCGCGGAAACTCTCTTGTTAATCGTCCACTTCCGTTTTCCGTACTTTTCCTATCTCATCACGATGGAAACTCTCGTGAGATAGTTTCGAACCGCCGATTTCGATAGCACTACTTCTCTCTCCGCCTCCGTTTTTCTCCTCCCTTTTCTCGTTACCCTATCCGTCAGCTGACTGTTATTTCTTTCGCGGCAAGATAAATCACAGAAAGATAGATCAAAAGGTCTTCTCTCTCTCTCATTTATTATCAAATATTTATTGGACGTTATTTGTCGTATTAAATATTTATTGGACGTTAATCCCATTTTTGTCCCATTTTCGCATTCCACGGCTTACAGAATCAAATATTTGCTAATATTTCGACGGCACAATTTAACGAGAATAAAACAGGTTTATTGAATGTGCATTAAGTAATATGTATCATTGGAATTAAAATACGCTCAGTGTGCAGAGAAATTTTCAATCGAACATACCGGGATATTTATAACGGGTATAAGGTCTATATAATATTTATAATAATTCAAGTTTTTTTCCAATAGACATAAAAATGTAATTAATATCCAATTAAATCTTTTATCCAATTCCGTTAAATTAAATCTTTCAGAATTAGCGTATTTTATTATATCAAACTTGCAATATTCATTAATTCATTGTAAATAATTACGTCAATAAAAATGCATATTTAACATACAACGTTTGCAATGTAATTATTAAGGAATTATATATTTTATTAAAAATTATTTATCAATATCTTTTCCTCTCTTTATAAAATTATAAAAATTGCTATGTATGTGTGATTGCAAATTTTACGTTATTTATTTTCATTCTTAAAAGAACTCTTTGATACAAAATCGTTAATAAGAGGAAAATAATAGGTGCGTAATTAATTTTATTAACTAAAAATAGTGCTAAAATCACATGAAAAGATATAAAAATTGTCCAACGGAGAAATTTTATTCCACTTTAGATCCTCTTCAACATCTCATAGGTTTTCATTAATTTTTCTCTTACTATTGTAATTTTATATCAAGAACCCCTTTTTATCGGTCTTATTCATTCATTTTCATAAACGTTCTTTTTATGCTCCATGATGAGGGGGATAATAATATATCGCTATTCCCGTTCTCGGAAGGTCTCGAATGAAATCGCGAAGGCACGGTGACCGGAATTCAATGTAAAATTTTATAGCCAATATCATGATAAATCGCACGATTTTGATGATTTAAACGTGCGAAAAGAATGAAGAAAAAAACGAATTCGCGTGTACGGATCACACCCGGCGATCGTAAAATCTGAAAACACGAACCGCAGTGAGAGAGAAACGAGAATGGGGGATGGATGAATCAGGGGTGCAAGATACCGTCGATCGGGTGGTGAGTAACGCTCCGTGAAACGGAAGGATAGACTTCTTTCTCGTTTCATGACCGATTTTTATGAATGTCCTACGGTCGTGCTCGCTGCCGCCATCATAAAAGCGTGAACGGTTGTTTCCGCTTTCCGCTGGGGTAAGAATTTCAGATCTCAAAGTGACTCGAGTAAAGACTTCGGAAAACGTAAGAACTGAGAATGAAGTCAACGAGTAAGATAAACGGAAGCAAATAATATTCTATCGCAGATAAAAATTGGGCATTAATTTGGGATTTAATTTAAATGTCAGTACGATTGTTTACAAGTTTACAAATGAGTTCAATTGCGTTTATTTAAAAAAAAAAAAAAAAATCACCATTTAATAATAATTTAAAAAATAATTCTAAAATAATTTAATGAAAAATATTAAAGCATAATTAAAGATACATGAAAGAGAAAGAAATAAAATGAGTACAAATTTGTGAAAATGGTACTTTCAAATAATTTACTTTTCATGCAAGGCAAAAGGCACTGATTATTTCAATTAAAATATATAATGAAAAGAATATATTTAAAATATTTATTTCTAATTAAATAAAAAAAATCACAATTAATTGAATATTTCGAATAGAATTTAATTAACGCGTACAAAAATATAAATTATTATTTTATACATGTATTATTATATACGTATGATTTAGAAAAAATAGCTTACGTAAATATTTTTTTTATTTTCTATTTTAAATGCTATTTTCTATTTTAAATATTATTTTGTCTATCACTGAATATATACCGTGTAATAGAAACAAAAATACCATCAAATGCAATATTGTACATTTCCTTTATCAGTAAACTGTTATTTAATTAAAAATCGAAAGATATAATAAAGATACTCCAACGGATTTCGTGCATCACATACGAAAAACGGACGTGCATTTCGACATCAAATAGTCTCTAGAAAAAAGACAATAAAAAGGCAATGAAGGATAATTAAAGAAACTAACCCAAGTAGAGAGGAAACCCTGGACACTGGCCATCTCCAACTTAGGAAAGACCCTAAGAATGCTGAAATTCTTCCCGGATGGCGGAGTAAATTCGCTGGCGAGCGACTCGAATACTAAAGTTACGTCAAGACGCGATGGATCCGACGAGACATCTACACTGCATGCCAACGAATTTTACATTTCTCCAAGTAACAAGGGAGAGAGATCGAGAAAATAAGACTGTCGTGACTTTTATTTACGTAATGATAAAAAAAATATTGCGCTCATAGCATAAAGATAAGTTACTATAAGACATATAATTATCACAATTGCACTCTGGTATTAGCAAAGTTTGATATTTCATAAAATATTTCACCAAAGGATAATATTTTTATCAATTTAATTAACAAATTTTTGCAATCAAGTCTCTGCGAAAGAACTCTCTCTCTCTCTCTCTCTCTCTCTCTCTCTCTCTCTCTAAAAAAAAAAGATTCAAATTAGCTCAATAAGCATAAACAGATACGCTCTCATCTACGTAAACGCGGCGTGATTTTCACAGAGACCGTTTACATAAGACCGCCAAGCGATCCGTTAACGGCGAATAATGCAATCAAACAAAAAAAAAGAAAAAAAAAAAGTAATAATGTATGCAAATATTAGGAGGACGTACGCGTCGTTATTCATCAAAAGATTTCCATTGTACGGAAAATGGTAATAGACGGTGCAATCGCGAATGGCAAAAAGCGCTTGCTTTACCTCGCACATCTCGCTATCTCTGTGCCCGGTCCTCTGGAAGCTTACGCGCGTCTAGAATACTTCGTCGGATAGGTACGAGAGGATAGGTACGAGAGGTAGAAGAAAAAGAACGAGTGCTGGAAAGAAGACGGCGCGGACGGAGGAGAGGAGCGCGCGAGCGCATAAAACATTCAGAGGGCCGCGAGGTACCGGTGAATAATGCATAACCGAGGAAATGGACCGCTTAGGCGATTTAAATCTCATAAATGCATCGCCCGTTTGTTCCCAAGGACACGTACCGTTTTGTCAGGACATTCGCTTTCACGTCTCCCTCGTATCCGTGATTCTCCCGTCTCGATCCTTCCGTGAATCGAGTACGGGAAACGAGAGGTAAAGTCGCTCGCAAATCATTCACGCCGTAAAAGGCAAAGTTAGTTATACATACTATATTATGAAATTTAAAAAAAAAAAAATGAAAGCAGAGTTAAGAGACAAAGACGATAGAATTTTGCGCCGTTTTCTTAACGCTGATGCTTTTTAATCTCCACCGTATCTTGAGCGAAGTATCTACTATGTAAGCGATATTACCGCGAGTATCAAAGTTGAAACTTCTCGCAAGGAATGCACTCTGGAAAGAAGTCATGCGCAAACCTCCCCGCGGATGATACGATAAAGTATCTTCAAAGTGAAAACAAGAGAAAAAAGAGGAGTGAGCACCGCCAGAAGGGATTCCCTGCGAGTTTCTCGAGAGAAACCTTGTTTCACCTCGCGCTCTCCGATTATAATTATAACGAATCTTTGTAAAACGAAGATTTTTCGTGTTGTCACAGCCTCAAGAGAGACAGCTAGCCCGCAATTTTTCAAACAATATTGCCAAAGATCCTCAAAAGAATCACGTTCTTTTGTGCGCCCGTCTTCGATATTCACCGTAACAAGCTTTATTAAGAGGAACGCGAACCCCGTCGTTCGCGTAATTAATAACACGTAAAAGCGCGGCTAATTATGGCGACACGTTTTTCCTCTCTGCGCAGAGACTCGAGAAACTCGTTTACCGCCTTCCGGTTTTCAACGTCAAGTCACCGGCGAGATAAAACCCAACGTGGTCGTTTGAAGTTTGAAGAGTTATCTCGACCACTCCGTCTGATCTTCACATGACGGATTAATTTTTGATCGGTGATTTCAGCCGCGAATCATTGAGGCAAAGAGCGACGGTTATTCGGAAATTAGGTCAAAAGAGGAAACAAGCGAACAAACTCTCATTCGTACAGACACCGAAAGGAAAAGTCTTCGAGAAAATCCAGCGCTCCATAATTCGCTTTTGATGGATGCTGTTGCGAAACTCATTTCTACGGCGGTTCGAAAACCAACGGAGTACGTCACGCGAGAGAGGAAATTCCCAGGAACAAAGGAGGTCTTTTCATGCCTTAAAGAGCAGCGAGCAAAATGCTTTCTTCTCGCAATGAGATAAAGGAAAAACGGTAAGGAGGTAATCGCGAAATTTTAACACCGAAAAGTGATCTCGAACAATTATTGTTTTCCTTATTATTACAATTGTTATTATTTATTATATTGTCAATATTATATTAAAAATAATATTATATATAATTATTGAAAGAAATTTCTATATTTGACTAATACAAAAAAATAAAAAAAATGATAAATAATTAAATTCATTAAATAAAAAATGGATAGAGAGAGAGAGAGAGAGAGAAATGGAAGGTGATCGAGAAAAATAAAAAGAATAAAGAGTGAGAAGAAGACGAGTGAAAGACGGCAACTCTTATTCGTTCGAAAGATTCAGTAGCACGAGGAAAGCCGGATTGGTAACTCGGTTTCGGTAACTCACTCCCAGCACGATTCGAGTCGGAAAAGCTAGCTTCAAACTCTCGGCCGGATGTAACGTGGCTCGCGCTCCGCTGAACGTGCAACGAGGTCGACGTCGTTCGCGTGGAAACGAGTTTGCACCCGAGTGCTCGTTCGTGGAGGAAACGTTTGACCTGAAAGGGGTTGTTGCGCGATTCGGCGTCTTCTTTACACCATTGAAAAGGTGAGACAGAGAAAGGAGGAAGGGGGAAGAAGAGGGATCGAATATGGTTTATCCATTTCGTATCCGTTCAAAAATAAAAAAAAAAAAAAAAAAATTCGCACCAAATTCGCTCACAAACGAGACTGCTAAAGTTCGCGAGTTTATCAATATCGAGTTTGAAATGGGGTTCGACCCACTTGGACCGTTTTTCCCGCGGTTTTCTGCATATTATTGCTGTGTCGGCGATCGCAAACTCTCTTCCCTCAAAGGGTGAGCCGTAAAAATTACCGCGACTCGAAATGCGTAAATCGAGATGAGAAATAAATTGACCGCAATCCAAGACAATTTATTCAAGCAAAGAGAGATTCGATTGTTACGTTATATAAAAAGATAGAAGATCATACGTGATAGTGTCGTCCCATATTCGAAAAATAAATTAAATAAAACGTTCGGAAACATTTTTAAAGAGCTTTAAAGCACTTCCATGATTGGCATTGTATGTATCGTATAAAGCATTTCGTCCCAACAATTCCGAGATACCTTGTACAATTCATATATACGAGGATATGAATTCTACGCGATTGTTCTCAAGTGGACTCGAAAACAGTTCAAATTAAACAGAAACGGCAAAAATTGCGAAACAACAGCGGCAAGCATGAGAATTTGACGGCGGCGTTAAAAGCCTCTCGGATTTCGCGCACGGTGTCTCGCAGAAACTGTATAAATAGTTTCCTTATTCACAGCCGGCAAGTCACTTCGCACGATTCGTACGCGACATAACGATGAAACAACAATGGCTCACCGAGGTACAATCAAGAGGTCGGAGCTACAAAGAGCTTTTGTCAGGTTGCACCACTCGAACTCCCATCGGGAATGACCCTTTGTGTTGACCACTCTTAGTTCACTAACAAGACGACGAACATCGAGTGCGTTCAAGCAAAGTGTACATGAAAAATGCGTGAGCGATTTTCAACACATAAACCATACGATTTAAATTGAGTTAAAAAAATTATCGAATTAGTATTTATTTTATCAATAATTGATTAATATCCCTTTTGTATTTCTAATTATAATTATTATTACCTCTAATTATAATTTATTAGTTTTAATTGTGTATAATTGTTATTTCAAAGTTTTATAATAAGTTTTTAAAAATTATGCAAGTTTTTTTTGTTTTATATTTTTTATAAATGCGTTCATATCAAATATAATAATTAAAAAAAATTATTAATTTATTTAACAAATGAGAAAAATGAAATCATATAAATTATAAGAGGAACATACATATAAATATTATATCTAATTATTTCGTATAATCGACAGGCCTTTCCAATTCTCAAAATTAACCATATGTCTGCAGATTTCCAATATACAATTTCCGAATTTCCTTTAACTGAATTTATCGCATCGGTGTTTAAAGATGAAAAAAGTAGAACGGATCAAATGACGTTTCCCTTCGTGTACATATGTGTAATGAAGGTCCAAAGATTCAATCCGGCGTCCAACGTTTAAACGGTCGAATGTTTGCGGTCTGATTGGCGTTTGCCAGCCGATTGAATTTGCGGTCGGTTAATCGGAAGAGATTAAAAGTGGGCTCGGATCGAGGACCGAACGACGGCGGGCATATGTATGTATATCGAAAAGGTCGGATCGATTATGTTAAACGACTGCGGAGGGAATATCGCGCGCGATACGGTCGACGGGAGGATTTCGCAGCTGGACCAACTGCCAGCTACAATCTCGCGTTAAAATTTCATAAATCACGGCAGTGCGCGCGTCTATCGGCGGTGAACCTCAAAAGGCCCCATGGCTTGATGAAGAGGAGAGGCCAGTATGTACTCGGCCACTTGCCGCGGCCCATTGTTTGCGCCGAGCAAAATAAATTTTAAAAAATAAAAATTATTATATCGATGTTTTATATTTATATATGCATATGTATGTATATTTTTTTCAGTATAGCAAAGTTCTAAAATAACCGCCTTTTACTTTCAAAGCATCTGTCAAATTTCAGATTTCCCTCTAGTTTAAAATCGCGATCGAATACTCTCTCTTGGTACGTTAACGTATATAAATTTCGTTACATTTTATACGTAATACGATTAGTCGTGCAAAATAGCGCTGGCTTGTATCAACAGAACGGAGGCTAACGATGATTAACGATAAATTTCATAAGGGAATTAACGTAAATCAAGGCGTTTGATACACGGATGGCTTATTTAATCGGGCTTCGTCAAAGCGTTATTATTTTTATTGCGCACAGAGCCGTTCGCATGAATAATTTTCCAGGACAGTAATTGCAATTTTATATCTTTCGCTTCGTTTTAGCTTAATCGCTCATTCCAGAAATTACTTATATCGACGAAAATATATATATTTTACAAAATTGCACGCGGTTAGAAACGAAGCGTGTGGAATATGTTGTACATTGTCCGATATAGTGTGTCATCTGGTATCTTTTGTTCCCGACAATCCGTGCACATATTTCTCTGCAATTAGTTTAATTACATCTCGTCACGGTTGCTTTATTTGCATAATTCGGACAAATATCCGTCCCGCGGGGATTCGCGCGCGGTCAACGAACGAACGCCGCTTATTCATATCGCGTGTCGAATCTCATTTTCGTTATCGTGTCGTTTCGTTTCGCGAAAGTGAATCGATCTCTCTGCGGCTTGTGTGTGACCTTCGTCGATAACTCCGGATCAATAAACGTTTTATCCGACTTTTATACTACGATCATCATCTCTAGGCGCATTTTATGATCCTCGTGTAATGGAAGAGTGTATGGGAGAGTGGTTGGGACATTACGTTGGATGGATGACATTTTCGCGAAATGATGAATAAAACAATGATGCTCATAATTTTATTAAATATATAAAACAACTGAAATACCACTTTTATCTTCAAACATTTTTGCAGAAAATATATTCAAGAGAAATGTATAGTTAGAATAATTAATTTTATTAGAACATATATTGCGTGTGCGTGTATGATCGGAATTAGAATAATTAATTTTATTACAACATATATCGAACAAAAGATTACAAATATTGCACCATGGAATATCTATAATTGCATGTTTGTATATGCAACCGTTAATGCAATCTATTATAAAATGAACTAAATTATAGGGTACAAACGTAAAGCAAACGCACAGTGCAAATCCACGTCGCGCGTGAGCGTAAATCTTGTCTACGTATTAGCTCTGTGCCTGTGGCGTGCAAATATACATAAATATACATAAATATACATAAATTATGGTGCATTACGATTATTTCCATAATCCTCAAACAATAAGCTTGTTACTGTCATTCTGTTTATATTTTCTGCAAATTTGTTAACGTCCCTCGTGGCTGATGCTCAATGCATGAATACGTCGTTTTCTGCTTTTTTCACGTAATTCTCACAATTAATTGTTCTAATATTATTGCTAATTATATTCATTTCATTATGATTATTGCGCAACATGTGTGTGTCCACATATATATATATACATTCTAATTATTACATTATTAATCTATCACAACATACACGATAAATTTATTATTTGTTTTTTTTCTCGTGGCTCAAATGTCACATGCTCGCGAAATGAATTACTTATCTCTCTCGCCGAGAAATGAGAAAAATGTTCATCCACGTAGTCATTTTTCAAACAACGTGCAAATATTTATGGATAAATGGACAGTAATTTTATCGAGGAATCGTTCCGTTGTAAATGTCACGATTTATCCCGCGGGCATCGGATGGATTTTTACCTCTCTCAGATTTTTGCGCTGCCATCGACATTGTTCCGCGTATAATAAAGCTTTATTTACGAAAAAACGGAGACGATGCGCGTAAATCGTAAATGTTTCTTGTGCGACGACCCCAGCGATATATACATATATGACGTGATTATTATTTATTTCTCTCCGCGAATCGTGGGAGCGATTCATCCGCTTGCTCATTTGCGGTTTCCCCTCGTGCACGTGTTTCGCTTCGGTCTCGTATATCCACCGGTAAAAACATCCACCTCGATCCTCACCCGCAAGAGTGGCATGTTTTTTATCGCGTTTCCCCGCATCCGTGTTTCTTTTTCAAAGTCATAAAAATATGCCATCTGGCAAACGACTGATACTGATAAAAATCTCATATGTTAATCAAAATCTCACGTGAGAAATATTTTATCAATTTTACAAATCAAAAATGAATATTTCGAATATATATGTATTTCTTGTCAAAGACTTGAAATAAAATCATTAGAGATAATATTATCTTTTTCTATCCTGCGGTACAAACAGTTAAATATTTAAGTATTATTTTTACGAAATGTTTTAAATACTGCTTGTGCTCATTCTATTTATTTCTCTCTTATAGCTGACGTTCTTTAAATCCATTTTATTTATATGGTTTATATGGTATACTAAATATGGCATTTATATGGTATACTAAATGATATTAACTGTCTTATTTCTGTGTTTTATTAATAATGTTAACTGTTTTTGTAAATTTATATAATATAATGGTCTTTTTTAAAATAGAATAAATGCATATTTCTTTATGTAATTTTCTTACACTAATACGTAAAATAATATTTGAAATAGTTTCTCTATAAATATACATTCCCTGAAAATGTCCAATTATATTTCAAAAAATAAAAATTGACAGTTTTGAAAATTATATTACAATTGAATTAATAAATTTAATCACTGGATTTCAAATAAAAATATATTTTCTCTTATATTTATTACTCCTGTCGCCATGAAAAATATATTTTTAAATAATATTTTTTAATCAAACAAAACAGGTACCGTCGTCTCAATGATCGTTTTGAATAATTTACGTTTGAAATACGGGGTCACCATTGCATCGAAGAAGAATGCGCTTTTCATTTCGGTTGGCAAAAAAATGGTGAGAAAGCGGATCGAGTTAGCCAGTGAAAAAAGAGAGAACATTGCGTACACCGTGGGGCTGGACGAATACCCGCGAACATTTCTTTTCTCTCCGTAGCGTCATTTGCACCAAATTTCACGGAAGCGCTCGCAGGAGACTAGCTACATCGGAATTTTCCGTTTGCGTCGGGTAAATATTTAAGCTCGTATTCTCCGAACCGCGTTCCGACAGCTCTCCCTCGTCTTTCTCTATATATCCCCCACCTAACCCTCGTCGCTCGTTCTACATATCGCCTTCCTTATATTCGGCGCGCGAATCCTCCCGAAGCCTCTTTCGCGCTTCAAACGATCAAATATTACTCGGTTCTCCGAGTCATATCTTGATCAAATGTCACCGTGTGCACTGAAACGACGCGAAATCCATGTTGATCGCGTCAAAAATCCGTGACACAGGTTCGACAAAGCCACTATAATGGAAAGTTGCACAAAGTGCGGTAGCTACGAGAGTCTATGTTCGCGATTTGCGAAGCGAGAAATTTTTCTCTCGTGGCCGCAAGAAAGGATTTTGTTGTTCTTGAAATGTCGCGAAAAACGCTTCGATCCAAATAATCCGTGCTAAAAAATACACGAGGACCGATTTTTCTTATAATGAAATATCGACGTTGCTTGCTACGAGAAAAAAAAAAAAGTCACCAAACTTTCACGCCCCTTCGAATTATTTTAGTCGCGAAAACACGATACGCAAAAAACTTGTTTCACGACAAAACTGCGTGTGCGTGCGCGCACGTACGTGATTGTAAGTAAAAATGAAAAATAACGCGAGCGCTCACAGGTAACGCGTTGAAACATTACCCGCAACATCCGGCAACCACCGTGAAAGTTTAACGTTACGTTTTACGTATTTTACAACACGCCATCGGAGGGTTTTCGGATACATCTCGCGCGAGGCGACCACTACCACCTACACAGACAGCACAAATGCATCAACGTCCGTTCGAAATTGCTCGTCCCGGCCTTTCTTGCTCGAAATTGCGTTGATAGGAGCTCGACGAGACGCAAACGTGTTTCCCGTAATTTGCAGTTGCCGCGCGTTAAAAGAAAAGTTCACACGCGAAACGACAGACAGACGTGAAGCAGCCCGCTGCTCCGGACAATCAATCTCGTTAATTAGATCGGAAGATGGGAAACCGTCAAGTGTGAGAACGCGTTAGCATTTTTTTTCGAGACTCCTGCGACACACAAAAATGTGTATTTCTCGAAAATATATGTGACTTTAACTTTACGTTTACGCGATACGCGCTAACAAAAAGCTCGTTTGTTCCGCTTCATACACGTCGTTTCGTTTCGAAAACTTTCCGCCCGCATACTCGACAAAACATATTTTTTTTTTTGCGTTGCCCTAACTGTGTCACGAATCCATCCCACGCGAATGCGAGAGAATGACAGACCGAGAGAGGATGGCCAGGTGACGAATTTATCGATAAAATCCAAAACGCGAAAATGGAAAATGCATCGACGCTTTGGCAAAAACGAAACATATCAAAGTTTGTCTTTTGTAGTTTTCGGAATAAGTTATCTGCAATTCTTGACTTTTGATCTTCAACATTGCATCATCTGTAACATCTTCTATTTATCATTCTCATATCGTACTTATAATAAAATTCTGAAGAAACGTCAGATTTTTCATTGTCAAAAATAGAGACGCGTCAGTTTTGCTCAGAAACAAATTTCGCCCCAGCAGACAACTTCGTTTTTCTTCGCGTCCTTTCCTACCAAAAACAAGTCTTAGCGGGATGACAAAACAGAGCCCGCGGGGATGCTGGAACTCGCTCTTTGACTTGGCAATAAAAACAATGATAAGCCGAGGGGTGCGAAAAGCAGGGGTGAAAGCGTCTTCGCCAGCTGCGACTCGTCTCTATCCGACCACGGCGAAGGGAACGAAGCATTGTGCAATTAAATTATCGTCATCCCTTTCAACCGTCCCTCTACCTCTCTCAGACGATGCGGATGCTACGCTCGAAGGAACGCGACGAAATGTATTTATTGAATGATCGAAATAGCGCGTTTCACAATGTCAATAGCTGCGTTCAAACGAAAAGAATCGAGTCATCGCTTCCGTAATCAGAGCTACGCAAATGTATTTTAAATGCAACGAATATTCTAAAAAATTTTTAAAGTTAAACTTATATACTTTAAATTATTTTTAAATATTTATAAAAATTGTCAAATAATATTTTTAATATTTTTAGAAAAATAATTAATATAAGAATTATGATTTAATAAATATAAAAAGAATATACGTCAAAATAATAATTTTAAAATTGTTATCTCTGTATATATCAGATTTAAAATTTCAAATAAACCGGCGAATATATATTTTCAAAAATATACAATTAACCGATCGATCGCTTCCTTACGCAGAACGCTCGTATACGAAGGAGAAGGTTCGGGAAACCGCACGTGTTTTACGTTGGACGACCAATCGAGGATCTAGCTCGTATCGACGAACACCTTTCCTCGATCTTCTTCTACCGGTGGAGAAAACGATAGAGGCACCAAATACATTTCCCTTCCTCCTATCTTTCTCTATTTTTTGCAGCCGAGGGCCATTATATTGCCTTGTCCGCGCAACTCCACGTTCACCGTTCCCTTATCGATATAGGTACAGCTTTATCGATACCAATAAGGAGCTACGGCGGCGATCGGGCCGTAGTTCTAACCCGGCTATCGAGTGGTACATCTAACGTAACTTGGCGATGTGGAGAGAAACTGCTGCCCAAGCCCGAGGTGGATGGGTAGACAGAAACAAACTTGTAACTTCTCGACTCTCACCAACCCGATGTACTTCCGGAAACGTCGCCCGGGGACTTACAAAGAGGGAATGGGAAGATCTCACCGACCAAGTTGGCAGGTCGTACAAAGTATCATCTATACGCGAAAAGCCGATAGCTACGTACAATGTACTTAGTGAAGAGAAGCGTTTTCTCTCTATATATAATTAACGCGTTAATTCGAAATCTTACGCGCGATTCAGAAATCTCGTCGCCGACAATTGACACAGTGAATTCGCGATATCGTGTGTAAGGAGGCGATTCTGATATAACTTGATAGAATCCGGCACGGCTATCAGAATTTAATCAGAAATAAATGTTTGCGAACTAAGCCGCGTGACAGCAACAAGTGGCTAACACCGTATGACTAGAAACGTTGAAATGCATCTGCTTAAACCAGACATAAAATTGAATCTGACGTAATAAAAAAAAAGAAAAGAAAAAAAAACTTGTGTGGCAGCTTCGCGAGTTGAAATAAAATTATGAAGACGGAAGAGAGCGGGATACCTCCCTTGAGAGAGATACCCCGAAGGTAATACAAGACGAAAGAAGCGGCGAAAGAGAGTGTCGCCGAAAGGAGTCTCTTTCGAGAAAAAGATTGGACAAGGACGGCATGTCCCTTCGGACATGGCAGGAAAAATGTGTACGAAAGCGATCAAGGAGATTTCTAACAAGACTAGCCAGAAGGCAGGTCCGGTAAATATCATATCCGGGAGAAATGAGAGAAAGAGGAAAAGGTCGCTCGCGGAACGAGGTCAAGTACTTTCCGTCTCGTGTTCTCGAGTTGTCGATCTCGAAAGGGCGAGCACGCGGTGGTGATGACACGAGGATCGAAATCTTTGTCACGAGCTCCGAAGTTTCAAGTCTTCTCGCACGCGCGACTTCGGAACGAAAGGATATCGTAACTGACTGGTGCTGGGCCCCTAGGGGGCGAAGGAACCAAGGGGAGGAGGGGGATAGATAGGTCAGATATCTTAGCTTGACAAGTTGATGCATCCCTCCCACATCCCTTTCGTATCGAATTTCTTGAAAGCACCGACGAGCGTGCGGGCGAAGAAAGGAACTCTTATCGAGTTCGCCACCCGTCCAGAAAGAGGGGTGAAAAGGGGTGGGGGAGAGCAAGCCAAGATACCGGATCGACATACCCCGAGCTTTTGAAATTCTGCTCTTGAGACGATTTTATAGTGCATACGCGTACGAGGAGAAACAAGAGATTTCGATTCATCCCGAAGCGTGCGCCAAACTGTTACTGTTACTGCTACTGTACGCGATTCTTTCTTAAAATTCTTGCTCTCGTGGAAAGATTAAAGATACGAAGCTATCTTGTGAACGAAATTCTGTGCCGTGTCTCGAAAGATCGATCGAAAATTTAGAGGATATATTTTACTCTCGCCCCGTCTAATTTCTTTTAACCGCTTCACGCTATTAAATATATTTTGCATTTTTCTAAACAAATGTGTGATATCATATTTAATTTTTTCCCAAACTGAAAAAAAAGACGATTATTCCCCGGTTTTTTTTTATATTGAATGTAATAGTTGCAGTATTCGTTTGCGTGATTGGAAAAATTTTATTTTCCATTCAAAATATATTTTTCAAATATTTCTCAAACAAAATTTATGTTATAAAAGTTACGGTTAGTAAAATTTTCGTTAAATATTAAAAATACTCTAAAATAATTTATTTTTTTACTTTAACTTAAAATTTTTTTTAATTGCGATAAAATTAGATAGAGTATTTCTAATTCAAACTCGTAAGAACATAAAAAATAATTATTTTTTAAAAGGGTTTCTTGTGTATAAGTTGTATCTCGTATAGATTACTTTTCATAAAATTTCTTTACTACTAATAAATTAACTGTAAGTTATAAAGAAAATTGTTAAATCGTATTAGATAACATATTAATTATTAATAGATATATTATTTGAATAAAATATTATTTAAAATCGTACTGTATTCTATTACACAATATTCTCATAACAAATAGCTCGTATTGAAAGCGAAAATGATTACTTTGATTTTTATAAATGTCAGCTTCACTATTCGCGGATATATATGCTATCACACGTCTTTATTTTTTCAAATTTGCCGTAAAACTTAATTTTTTCCTCGCAACATCTCAATAAAGTGCTCCTTCGGGATTCAAAGTCGGATATCTTCGGGACATCCGACTACGGAGTAGGATCGATCCAGAAAGACGAAGAGCACGCGCGAAATAAGGTCGCGATGCTCGCGACCCGGGGTTCGAAAAGTCAGGACGAAGGAAAGCATCTCTACAGTTTCATCGAACGAATTGTATCGATATCGGACGTGCCGAGTCCCGCATTGGGCTGGATTCTTCGATCGCGCGTGGAAATTACATTCTCGGATGGAACGCGGGCGCGATCGGCAACGCGAGGAAGCATAAAAAGAGACCGAGCGGATAAAGCTGGCAAAACCTAAGGAAAGAAAAGATCACGAACGCGCCAACATCTCCCGCGTTCGTCGTGGCGATGCAACCGGAATTAAATTCTTCGAAAGAATGCTTTGCGTCGCACCTGCAAGTGTCCGACGCAATCCCTCATGTATCTTTCAAAAAAAAAAAACTGGACCGAGCTGGAGTTTGCTCCCGGAAAATAAATAAATGATCTTTCCCATGAGTTATTCGCTTTTGCGATTGATATATCTCTATCTCTAAAGTTTTATCAATTAAACATCGCACGAAATTAACAATTTCTTGTGCGTATTTATATACATATAAATAGTATATATATGCATGCCTGTATGTGTGTACTGTGAAATAATTATTTTTCTGCACAATTAATTTTTTATGGCACGTTTGTAAATTAAATATTTTGTTTGCAAAGTCTGATGATAAAATATTTTTGATAAAATTTTTAATATTACATTCGCTTGCTCGCGTCACACGTTCAAAGGGAGAAAACGATGCAACAACGGTATATGTTTACCCAAAGCTTGAAAAAAAAAAAAAATTATCATCATAACACGTTTATACAGTAAAGAGAGCAAGGTATGGAGAAAATTGACCAACCCGCCGGCAAAGAAAGGGAAAAGACCAACATTTTAATATGAAAAAACTACCCTTACCCTTCCCGAAATACGAACGTAACGTTTCGCGTAACTTTATATGACGGTATACGAGGATAATGTGCATGAGGTAAATGAGCATCATTTTTCAAACAGAATATTCTTGCTGGGTGGCAAAATAGCCATGCGCGAAAGATGTCACATTTATTAAAATATAATAGCATTCTCGATTCTCTCTTTACCGTATATTAAATACATTCAAAGGAACGGTGTTTCACTGTTATTCCAACATCCTCCGCAATATAAAAGTATCTTTCTTTTATTCACTCGATTGAGTCGGGGGGATACCCGCGTATATTTAAACCTTCAATATCAAAGTATATTTGCAATAAACGAAAGCATCGTGTAATGCCTATCGGAAAATTGTGCGGCAACGATACACGAAGTGCCTTTTACATAAGGGGAAAAGATCTTTTACTGCACACTCGGAATCGATCGGACGGAATCGCTTGCAAAAATATGCCAAAGCGTGTACACAGACGAGCCGTAAACACTTTTGCGTCGCTTCGAGTTCGGTCCAGATCGCCAGAGCTGAGCGAGCACTCACAGGGGTAAATTAAAATAGGACCCCCTCCCCTTCCCCCCAGGATTCACGTCAGAGAGAAACGGGAGGACGAACTGGAGTGAAATAATGCGAGGCCAGAGTGGGAAATGTGTGCTCCCGTGCAAATACAGCTCGAGAATGGCGTTTTTCTCGTTTTACGTACCCCTCTCGCCCTCTATATATAATGGCTAATCGACCCCCATTCCCCTGCATTTCATACTTTGCGTGCGCCAGTATATTTCGCGCAATTATACAATTTGCGAAACACGAACGCGAGTGTGAGTGATAAAGATACCGCGCCGCTGATTTGACATAATCCCCGAATTTCGCTAGTTCAACCGCGAAAAATTACGAATAAAACAGCTTCGCTGCAAAATTGTTCCAGTAAATAATGCACGTGATGAGATATAGATGAATCTTTTTGGATTTAATGTGACGATATTTTTTAAAGGGATATTTTACATATATTTATAGAAAAAGAGATCAGATAAAAAAATTATTATCTTGTTTGCTTCGAGCCATGCAAAGTTTGTTGAATCTTTTACACTCCCGAAAGATTTTTTTTACGAACGATAATTTTAAGAATCTTATCGTAATATTTATAACATCTATGTAGAATTAAATAAACATTTGAAATGATAAGCTTTTGATATGAAACATAAAAAATCTTGACCTATAATCGGAAATAGATTCTAGTTTGATAAATCCTTAATTTTTTCCAGATTTATCAAAATATTTCACTTTAAAAATTGAAAATTATAAACCTCATTATATATATAATTAATAATATATATATATATTATTTATATAATAATATAAATAATATATGTAATTAATATTCCCGTAATGTTTATGACAATTTGTTATTTACAATCACAGTAATCCACTCCTGCATATTTAATCCTGCTCAAATCATAGTCAGTAAAATGTACGCATACACGGGCCGAAAAAAAATGTAGTAAATACTTGTTATAATTTTCCTCTCTCTCTCTGTCTAAATCTGTTATTTCAAAATTATAAAATAAAACTTGATTAACTCACAATTACGATGCGCAACGGCGAAGTTGTAGTGCACATTAATCTGTAAAATAAAAATACATCTAAATTATATACATTTATGTATATGTACAAAGAGCATGTCTCTAAAATAATTAATTTAAAAAAACTACGCGCAATCAAATTTTTCACTCGTCCCTTTTAATCAAATATTTAATAAAATAAATTGCATATCTATCAAAAAATAAAAATCTTCTTTTTAGATATAAACTTTTGAAAAATATAATAAATTCAAATCTAATTTTCTCTTACACAAATAATGTAAATAAATTATAAATCCTACATACACTATATAAAAATACTATTTAACATAAATATTTTAAGTATTTTGTAATAAAAATTGTATATACTTTATATATATTATATTATATAATAATTTAAAAAGGATCAATTTCGCGGAGATAAACAGACAATTAATTTTACAAGTAAATAATAAATTATTTAGAAATTGCTTATCTGACAGTTACTTCGTCATCACCTGATATCTCCTCGGCTTTGCTCTTCCTCTCCATCTTTCGTTGCTTCTTCATGACACTCATACAATATTCACTCGCGAAAACACGATTAATTACGATCAGCAGAATCTAATCGAATAATTACGCGACATTTTTATCATGTTATAACGAAGAACAACGCGCAGTACGAACCGCTCGGCAGTCGAAGGTTATATGAGCAAATTTATGTACAATCATAAACATAGTGTATCTCGACCAAGTATATGTCTTTAAGAAGTAGGGGTAAAGGTCACAGGTAGAAAAGGATACACTATTTTGTGTTCCTTGCGTTCTGTCTCGCTCGCACGTAACATAGCGCTCTCTTTCGCTATTAAAACATCCTGCGCATGTTACTTTCATTTTATCTTGTCTACTTATTTATTTATATTAAAATAATGATATTAAAAGAATAAATTACCCTAAGAAAATGGCACGGAAATTTGACTGTGTGATTTTTAAATTTTGAACAAAAATAACTTTCGCTGTTCTCTCGTCATCAAATATAAAATCGTCGCGTCGCGTTCGATTAACGTTAATGAGCGTCGCGCAATCAATGTATTCTGCTGCTTAATTAATTCTATTTTCGCGAGTGAGTGTCGTGTGAGCGCTAAAAGTAGGAAAGGATAAAAAAGAGAAAAGAAAAAGGTCTAAAGAGGAACAGCAGAGCAATTGTAGAGAAAATAGCAATTTATAAATTATTTATTATGTTACTATATGAAATTAATTGCTTGTTTATTCGCAAGGTGGTAATCCATTTTTAATTATTATGTAATATAAATAAATAATCTATGTAAAATATTCCCGATTTTATTTAAAGATACTTAAAATATCAATAATAAAATAAAATTTTTTTTTCAAAAATTATGCAACATTTTCATTATTAGAATCTGCTTAAAAATAAATGAAAAATTCAATTGCATGCGTATAATTAGTTTTTTAAATATTAATTATTCTGCCTTGCGTACATATACATAATTTTAATGTATTTTTATTTTATGGATCAACATTATTACAATGTTGCTTTTACATGATAACGATATTACATTATTTTTTAATTTTATAATCCTGAAAGGTTTAAGAAAATTGTAACACAGACACACATACATGCATATTAACATTTTAATAACTATTTGCATTATCTATGAAATAAAAATTAAATCACCCTGATGAGAAATACAACAAAACAATACAATACAATAAAATTTTCGTATATAAAAATTTTTCATTAATATCCTGTATGATGTAGTAAAATATTATTAAAAAAAAAAAATCAACTACATACGTTCAATTTTATTATACGTACTAAAAGTCACGGACAAGAAGGAGCACACAGATAAGTTATCGTGCGGTGCCAATGGCACGCGCGTCTCTCCTACTACACGAAGAACTTCTCGAGGAATAATTCAATCTTCGCGAGTCTCGGAACGATCGAAAGTTTCGGAAAACGCGTTCTTAGAGATTTCAAACGCCGGTTATTGGCGGGAAGGAATCTACGACTTCAGCGATGAACCGTTCGTTGGTATACTATCGTCGATCCCTCTCTCGCCTCTATATCATAGCAATTTTACGCCCGACCGAACGAACCGTTTCAAAGCTCACTGAACTCGCTCGAAAACTTGGAATGATTTGTACAGCCAGCTAGCTCGGTCTCCTCACTCTTTGCGCAGATAGAAAAGATATCCCCTTCGCTTCCTAATTTAAATTTTGTAATAGAAAATGCGTCATAAAGCCACAGAAATAATACACATAAAATTAAAAACTTATTTTACAGATATTTACAAATTATATTTTATTTTTTATCTCTTAATATTTAAAATACTATTCACATCCCTTTACATCACAAGCGTCTTCCAAAATGTATATACATAATTAATAAAAGTGTGAGCTTACCTAGTGCACTTAAATCATTGTGTATATAAAAAAATCTCTACATAAAAACCACTTTATATATTCGCGTTGCTTTCTGGTAAGACTGCAAGGCAAGTAATAATGTTCGTCGCAGTAAAACAAGCTTCTTGAGCGGCGAATTAAATTCGCCTTAATACCCTGCGCCAAAAAAAAGCGTCCGCTCGTTAAAGGACGCCCTCACTACAAAATGCCCCTCGTACTAGGCGAGCTAAAGAAGAAAGCTAAGACCTAAGACCAGTATATAATCGCCGCGCAAGAGAGGAAACGTCGTCGGTGGCGCGATGCAATATTCTTTCATTGCCACGCCGCCGGTCTTTAATGCATTTAATGCACCGAGACTATGCACGATATATATATATATATACAGTCGCAGTGAAAGACACACGAGTAAAACGCTAAGGATCATCTTACCAAGTCTCGTAACATAAAGGATGCAACTTTTATGAAACTCCATGTAACAAAATATGAATTAAAATCACGACGAGTTTGTAACTCGGTCAACTTGTTCAACTAGATAAAATGCGTTAAAACAAGAGCAAGATAAGAATGACGTAAATTGATAAAAATTCCTAAAAGTTAACGTAAGCAGAGATGATTTAATATTTTATATAACAGATAAAAGAGATTAAAATATAAATTGATTATAATTTAAAAATAAAAATAACGCAGAAAGAAATTTCGATAATTAAAATCGCACGGAAATTTTAGGAGGAATTTAATGTTGATGAAAGTTAAAAATAGTTTTCGTACGACCTATTTATGTATTCTTTTAGATTGCATCCTGTGATTGCTTTGCTATTGTTTTGTTCGTTGAACGATACGAAAATCTGTGACAAAGACATGCTCAATTCGCAATTGCTCGTCATTTCACAATAGAAGCAAGCTATACGATTAAAACAACTATAAATGCAGTAACTCGAAAGTATCGTGTTTGATTTCCGATAACCGTGCCTATACACTCGTCTGGGTCCGTGAATAAACCATACCATGTTTCGTCACTCTGCTGAAAATTGAACCTGCGAGTTTTACTCGGTGAAAATTTTCGATGTAGTTTCTCTTCGCAAGTAGCAGAGCGACGAATGACGGTTCGTTCTTTTCGCTCTTTTTTTCTTTCAAACAATTCAACAAACTTGTGTTGTTGTTTCACGGTACAACAGATTAAACATGCCGATACATTTATATGTATTTAAATAAAAAATATTCTACTCAAACAGCCAAATAAAGCCAAATAAACGCTTGATATTTTCTTTATAAAGCAAATATCTCAAAATGAAAAATATCTCTTATTTTATATATATATATATCTTCTTTAGCTATCAATTAAATTTTATTTTTTCGCAATCTTTAAATATTATGTAAAATATATAATTTATAATAAATTAATACAAAAAAATCCCTAATAAGTAATTTTTACTATTCTAAACTAACTTAATTATATAATCATTATATTTCTTGCTCATATATTCTTTATTACTTTGTATGATCACAAAAATAAGTAGAGATGTATTCAGCTGTTGCATCTATCCTTGTGGCAACCTCATTTTATCGTCACCTTTTTCGCAAATTAAAGTTTGAAAGCTACGGAGATCATTTGTCGTATACGCACATGGTACGCAACGCGTGCAAATATTTCGTAGACGGCGTCGCCGTTGTCACGGTACAGTAGACACGGTCGAAACTTCAGCTTTCCTCGTTCGTAAACTTCGTAAACCGAGTTACTTTAACGGGCGCAAAGCCCCGCGGCCGGAAGTTCCGACTCCCTTCCGCTATCGTAATTTGGTTAGGTCCGCGCGCGCGTTGCTTCTTACCGCGATATAGACAGACCCGCGAAATTACGCTATCTTTCGCGAGAGCTTCTCTCCCGGAGCAATGGACGAACGGTCTCTAGGCAGTTGCAAAGGGCGCGGACAACTTTTCGCAGCGCGGAATTGCGAGTAAGGAAAAAGCTCCAACTATCGCGCGCCAAACTTTCATAATGTTAGATTTATATCGAATAAAAAAGTAATGAAACAAGGATAATAAAATAGCTGCTACATCCAGCTCAGAAATTATACGATCAACATTAGCAATGAATCGTATAACATGCTGTGAGATATGAAGACAGATAAGAATAATTAAATATATAAGAGAAAAAACGTGTAGAGAAAAAAAAAAAAAAACTAAAACTGACGTAGAGACTGGCTCCCTATTAGATTGACAGATCACAGCTTTAATAGTGCTGTGTGTGATCACAATTCTGATTCAAACTTTTTTTTTTTAACAAATAGACTTTTTTGAAAACAAATGACAAAAGTGAAATTTGAGAAATTAATTCCCGAAACCAATATATTTACTGAAAACTACAGAAATATGATTTCAAAAATAGAAAAAAATACCGCAATAATTAAATTATATATAAATCTATCAATTAAAAAAAAAAATATATTTTTTCATTTATAAAAATAATCATCCCATATGTATTTTTTATTATTTTTTAACTTTAAAATTTAATACGAGACATTTTTGTACAAAGCATTTAAAAAGCAACATATGGTATATCATTTTGAATTATCAGCAAAATAAAATTATACAGACCATATATAAATATACACATGTCAATTGACGGAATATCCTAATCTAATTTTCTTAACCGCATTTTGAGAGAGAAGCTATAAAAATAAAAAATGAAAATAAAAAAAGATGTAAAAAAAACATGCAGAACAATATCATCGTAATATCATCAAAACGAATCTAACAATTATTTAGATCGTGTAATTTTAATTTTCGTGTAAAAAATCTATAAGAGAAAAATTCTGGAACGGTAAAAATTCGATATTTAAACTCACTTATGATATAAATCAATCACAAATAGAACTATGAACTTTGGCTGAATAAAATGACTAAGAGATCCAAATTCACATGTATCTTTGATAAAATGCAATACTCTTGTTAAAAAAATGAGAATGTTGATTCAAGATGCCAATCTTGTTCTTCACGTATGTAATATTCATTGATAAATAATGAGCTAATATAAAAGTGACCGTTTGTTACGTTTCATCGGTTAATCTCGCCACGTAAAGGATTATTATGCGGGCGTTAATGTTTGTTGATTTCTACTTGACTTTACATACGTAGACGATAACAAAGCACGTATCATCTGCGGCAAAGTTGCAAACATGTTCTCACGGAGTAATAGGGTGAAACTACCAAATCAAGAAGTATTTGCCTGTCTACGGAGTGAGCGCAGCAAGTAACGCCTACTCGAGTAACCTCGGCGTTCTGGATAGTTTCGAAATTACTCTGACTGCGCTTCCGCATGGTACGTCCCGAGCAACGCGGAATAATTGCATCGCATTAAACTCGCTCCTTTTCAGCCGGGCGTTTCTCTCCCCGCCTACAGAGTAGAGAAACTCGGTGATAAAAACTCACCATGGGAGAGACACATGAAAAAGTGGACTGGTGAAAAAGTTGAGCTTTTTCAAAAAACTCTTCGCTTTGAAAAAAAAAAAAAAAAATATATTTATCCTGTTGAAATGTATATCGCAATATATTAAGTACGTAATTCTCTAAAAATGATACATGGATATGTTACGTGTGCGAATGAATAATAATAATGATAAATGTAACATATATATTCGCGTGAATAAATATACTTCATTTTTATCAGCGCACATTTTTTTCACGGATGATAATTATTACATATCTTGCAAATATTATACGTCTATAACGAATACAAACAAACATTAATGACGTTATTTTACTATATATTTTAATATCGCAAAAAATCTAATTACTACATTAATTATATATTTATAACTCTTAATGTTATATATAGTTGTTAATTAATACTGAGAATACTGTTCGAAAACAAAGAACCGATTAAAAGATACAATGCAACGAAATGATTTAAAGTCAATTATAATTACAAAAAATATTTACATTATTAAACAAGCGAGCCATTGAATCTATCGTTCGCGCGAATCGCAAAAATCTCGTTGAATTACTAAATCTCAGAGAGAAGCAGGAAGAAACTAACTCTTCACCTTCAGACGATTTTCATGAAACTACAAGCGAACGCTCAGATATCTTTCCTCGCGGTGGAAGATCAGGGAATCTATTTAACTTTTATGACACCATGGGAAGGGATCTTTATTGTTCCTCGATAGAGAACAGGCACGTTTCACCCAAAGGGAAAAATTCTCTCGAAAAGCCTTTCTGTTCTGTGGAATAAACGATGATCGGGACGAGGAGGACTCTCGAATAGAGTCCGGCGGTGGTCGATCTCGTCTGATGAAAATTCGTCGAGTTTCAAACTAACGTCGGTCACGCCGGAAGCGCGGAAACGAGATAGCGGTCGCGGATTCAATCTCGGTCCGCGACCGACGATTTAACTCTTCCGCTCGGCACTCGACTACAAAGTTCTTCCTCTCGGCGAAACGGATCTTTCAAGCGCCGCTGGACGGACAAAGTGTTTCGCCGTTGGCTGTTGACAGAAACGTTTGCGCGTTTTTTTCTCTCATACGACGACATACTTCTCCGCTACACGTCGATCGATGTGTCAAGCGGCAAAAAAAGGGCACGACGAGAGGTACCACCGCTACCGGTGAAGCGGTAAGATTGATAGAGGAATCGGTCGTTCGATCGATGAACCCTCTCTACCAGGTACGATAAGCACCGTCGCCTCCGGGGGATTAAATCCGCGACGTAATTGGATAGAAAAATGACCGGCCGCTTCAACGACGAGCCAAGATAGCGCGCTCTGATATTTATCACTGGAACGGATATCTTTGAAAATAGTTCCTCGTTATCGGTATATATTAGAGACTATATTGGACTCTTCCAATTGAGAGAGATTACACGATTCTTGAAATTTAGAATATATTTTATAAGTATTAAAAAAAAAAGAATATTCCATAAAAAAATATTATAAGGATATAACTATTATTTAAAAAAAAATAATTTCCAGTTATATGCGAACTAACATTAAACATTACAATTCGTGTTAAGATTCGAATGGTCGTTTCGAAAAAGGTACGATGTCCTTTTCTTTGAAAGGAAGCACTAATTTTAATGAACGATCCGTGCATGTATATATACGCCGTGAGAGGCGACCTAAAGGTATACAACACATCGCAGTACCAGGTGCATCTAAATGGGTCTAGCGAGGTCTAGAATCACTTCCAACGGTCACGTTTCGGTATTTACGAGCTCCCTTTTTCGCTGAGACAAACCACGGACACCCATCGACCCAATCGCAGCAGCCAGCCAACCCGGGATCGTTTCGAAACCACGTTAACCTACGTCTCCGAAACCGCATCCTCGTTTCGTCGACTGCGCGGACAAATCGACTGTACACTCGATTTACTATATACTATCAAAGTTATTAAACCGAGACGTTAATACAACAAATTTTATAAAACTATGCTAAAACAAATCTCTCTTTCAAAATATCATTCTTCAAAAAAAAAAAAAAAAATAAAAATATCTTATAATATATAATCAAATATTAGAATATATAAAATCCATAATTATTAGCAAAATTTGCACCAAAAAAAATGTTTTTTAAAAGTACTTAAAATTTTTATCCTAGATTATATTATAATCCCATCATTGTACTTTAATCCTCCACATTCTTTAAATCTTAAATAAGTATATTTATATTTATATTATAAATATAAATAATATTAATAATAAGTATATTTATATTATAAATATATTTATTATATATTATATTATAAATACGTATATTAATTTAATTCTTCACATTTAATTATTATATTATATTCTTTTTAAATTATATATAAATTTTGTGTCACATTAAAAAATGGTTCTTATATTAATATAGTCTATACGCTATTTAAAAATGACATCTTGCGCCAACAAAACATATTCCCTCAAGGCACTGAATAAAAATGCAGAGTTTTGTAATCTTTCTTGCAAGAGCATACACAATAGCTCCGCGTTCACTGTGACGAAACTGAATGCTGCGCACAGACTGCAACAGAACCGTCTAGCGAATTGTCTTTAATTTCTTCTCTCAATGTCAAAGCTGAATCTATAGGCCAGATCGTAAAGAAAGTGTCTGGGAAGCGACACTGGAGTGGAATGTCTGAACGGCGTAAACCTTATTCAGACAGGTCCCTGTAAGTCGTGGCAAAGTACAGCTTACAAGGAAAACTATATTGTTTCGCGTAACAAAGCCACTTGCCTCTTCTGCTGTACGCATCGGGATCACGGTTTAGACGTAACATCTTGGAAGAACCGGCACGAAAAGAGAAAATATGGCCGGGTACGTAATTCCCCTGTGTACAAATCCTTATTTATATACATAGCATAATCGGATTCCGAGAGAGGATTTTCCATCGTCAGAAGCATTCATAAAGATAACGAATGTTTCTTTTTGTAGTGTAATCTGTTGTTTTGCAAATGTGCTGAATTGATACGTCGTTTTGGGCGGAGCGCATGCAAACTGCACTAATTACCCGCGACTGCCTAGTCGCATTAGTATGAATAAGTAAGTGTCCCCTTCTCCGCGCGACCGTTAAGAAAAGGCTTTTAATTAAAGACTCTTTTTAGGATGAATTTAGATCGTCTAATTTCGCAAATTATCTCGTGAACTTTCCTTCCTTTCGATAAATTTTACTTTTCTGTCTGGTCGTTACACAAATAAAAAAGTTTTCTTTCATTGTAGTAAATCGTAATTATTTTATATTACATTTAAAAAATGCTTCTTTCATATTACATAATTCTCGCGCTTCTTCTTTTTTTCAGTTATTCTGTTAAAGAAATCCAAAATTATCATAATGCTCGAATTATAGATAAATCCAATATGTTTTTTTTAATAAAGTTTTTTTATCTTCAAGAATTTTCCAAGTACGATAAATTTTTGAATTAAATTATATAGATTTTATGCCAAATTGTATAACAAAATTATAATAATTACATAACAAATCATTATTCTAAAATCGATAATACTCTATAATTAACATTTCCTATGCATATTAAATTTATAATAAAAAATAATCTTTAAAATCATGTATAAAAAGATTAATGAACTACACTTTTAATTTAAGTCTTACTGTTTATATTATTATTAATTCGTCTAAGCTACGTAATATTTTGGCGAGAATTTTAATGCATGAATTACGACGCACGTTAAACTAAACTATTTATGTACGTATAAGAGAAAACCGAAAGTCACGAATCCATTGAAAAGCCGATGCGTCCGCTTGGGCAGATGGACGGGACCACTTATCGCGCTCGAACTGTTTAGATATGCGATGCACCGCATCGTTCTTGTAAATTTGCGAGCGTCTCGGAGAGATGCCGGGAAGCCGGTCGTGGAGCCCACCACGCTCGCGCGTCAAGAGGGAATACCGAGACTTCAGCGGACTTTGGATGCCTTAATATTACATTCCTGCTTTCCTTCTCGTGCCGTCGAGCTCCTACGACCGGTCCATAAGCAAGCACCTTATCCTAAAGCTCGACCCTGGCAACGGCTACGGCCACGGAAACACTGTTACGGAACGAGAGCCAGTTGGCCCCAGGAGAATCTCGGGAGAATCTCTCTTGTATATCAAGCGGAAGTAGCCGGACTCGTTTCGTATACTTTAGCTGTATCATGCGGGAAATAACGGCGGGACGCGCGCAAGAAGAGACGTCGTCTCGCCACAACTTAATTCCCTCCCCACTCGACCGCAAAAACATCCGTTCATTTACATTAAATCTAAAGAGATACGAATCTAAAGATGCTACTTCACAGTCGTTCGTAGATGCCCGGAAAGAGCCAAGTATATAAGATCTTGATCGTATCTTTATTCCGCACAACGATAGACGTTCATGCATAAAATTATATTATTATTTACTCTCTATTTCATATCCTCATTTACTTTTATTTGCACTAAAGTCAAAATGGATACTCTGATGTAAAACTACAGATACAGCTGTCTACAATCGATTCATGCAACTTTTATGCAATCCACCGTACCTTACAAGCACAAGAGCAGGCTTTATTCAACGAGAGCAAGATGACCGGACATTCTTTCGTGCAAATATCGTCCTCCTGGTCCTTCATCTTTTTAACAATTAATAACGCGCATGAACTTTCTTCCCTCCGAAGCTAAACGCGGGCAAAAAGGGGGAAAAAGAAACTGGGAATAAAGCGGAATGTAGGAATGTATATACGATGTAATAGGGTAACAGGTAATAAAGAGAGAGAGAGAGGAAGAAGAGAAGAGCCACGCTCAAGCTCGAGAGCTTCAAGACCCGTAGTATATATCATGGTAATGGTCCCGTTGGGGAAGAGAGGGTCGGGGAGAGAAGAGGACGACGGCGACCTCCCCCGTGCTAAAGTATCTGCAGAGGATCCCATCGGCCGTACTCACCGCGACCTGACGTAGAAATAATAGCCTTTCCGAATTAGACTACTCCGGGCCCCGCCCACACCCACGCTCAATGTATCCGACAACGAACGACTTCGAAATCCTACGTTAGCAGCCATCGACGCGGCCCGCCAGGATTCATGCTCCGGCACGTGAAATTTAGAAGGGACACCCTCCCCCCCCCCTCCTCCTCCTCCTCCCTGTCCGTAAGTAACGAGGGGATACGGGGAGAAATTATTTAGCGGTAATGCGGCCGGGAGAAGCTCGTTTCGTTGTCGTGATGAGGAAGAGGAAGAGGGGGAAGGGGTAGGACGGGCGATGAGCAAGAACCGCACTTATCGATTTCGCAACTCGTTATTTTGCCCGACGGCGCGACGGCGCTTTTATAGTTTTTCCGGGATAGACTTTATATATTGGATCGTGCGTCATCAATCGTTAACAAAAATTATAGCGGCAATCAGGGTAATAGCGAGATAAAGATTTTTCTCGTGATGGAGATTCAATATATATCACGATAATGTTTTCCAACGTGATTAGAAATACGATTACAGTAATAATAATTGTATGTATTCGTGCAATTGATATAATTAAATGGCACGAATATATTTGACTTGTTTTTTGTCTCTAAAGTATTTTTAATTATATTAGGTTTATCGTGGAAAGATATTTGTCACATTTATCGCGTATTTACAATTAATATCATATTACTCTAATTAATTTTGTCTCTCTGCCTGATATTTCTCGAATTAATATATATATATATATATATATATATATATATATATATATATATATATACATATTTAATGTTTAATTACCGTGTAATTCTCAAACAGACTGCTGTGGCTGGTGAAATAAAACTCTTTAATTCAATCAGCTGCGTAGACGAAACTATACAGAAAGGAGGGGTTAACGCTACGAGTGTTAACGCTTCGTTGGCTCGATAAGAGATAGTATTCCGAAATAACTGTGTAACAGAATTACCGAGTGGGTTGCATCTGTTACGAGAAAACAAATGTTTCCCGCGCGTTTTTAGCACGTTATAGAGGAAAAAAATGGAATGCGGTAAAAGCGGAAAAGCGAGCGATTGAACACGCCACGAAACGCAAACCGAGAGCTACCCTACTCTCGTGGGGAAAGACGCGAATCGCGATAAGCGATAAGTGTGTAAAACTTAAAACTGAGCCGCGCGAAAGCTGATTTTTCTTGTTTTAAGATGCGATGCGAGGGGGAAAAAAAAACGCGTTATGGGAAACCGTTCCCCCGGAAGTGAGCGCGTGTTGCTATCGCTGCTTACCTTATTGTTGCTACGCGATAACAGCATGTTCGCGATCGAACATCCGGAAAGTATCGTGCACTGATCTTGACGCGGATACCGCGCACTCGTTTCAAGAACAATAGCATTAGAGAAGGTATTTCGTGCAATGATCAGCGGTAGAATGCATCGACTAGAGATAAAAGATCTTAAAAAGACCATCGGAATTTTTCACCAATTTCTTCTTAAGTAGATTTTTCCTCGAGTTTTAAATATTCAGATGCTGAAGAACCGTGAAATCTTATTCCTCATTTAATTTCGCAAGCATAATTTAATTCAAATTTAATATAACGCTTAGCGATAAAGAGGGCATACTGTTGAAAGATCAACTCTCCATAGTTGATTGAACGCCATTATTGTAGGTTCTACGTAGCAGAAAGAATAAAATATACATTTCTCATGGCGCCGCGATTCCATTAAATAAAGTAACGGCAAACCGCGCAGAGTCAAAGGATGTCCTTTTAACGGTGCCTTATGTCGGTCAAGCGTTTGAGCAAACGTAGCTGTGAAAACGGATCGTCCGGGCCGATAGCCCGTGGAATTACCGTTAAAAAAATAGTTTTTTTTTTTTTTTTGTTTTCATTAATACGATCGATACGCTCCTCCGCTCATTTGTATTATTCAACATTTTGCCCGCGTTACGTCACGCGCGCACGTAATATCCCGACGTTCATCGCGGAAATTCGACGCGTCGTGGAATATCACGATTTACATCGCGATATATTCTCTAACGAGAATCCATCCAAGTCGATCGTACTGTGTGCGCGCGCGGCTTCGTATTAATTATATTCGCGGGGCCCGATTCCCTTAGGTCAAAGTCATCATCGGGAGAAATCTCATTGACCCGTGATGTCGCGTCGCGCCGTCCTCGTCTTCTCTCCCTCTCGCCCCTCCTGTCTCGGTCCCGCCGATGGGAATAGGGGAGAAAACAGGTTCCGAACAACGTTCCGGTACTATGCGCGATTTCGTATGCAAACGCAGAGATACAAGGCCGACCCTCTCCGCACACACAATGGCTTATGTCATATTCGCTTCCCGTCCCCCTTCCGTTCCCCTTCTGTCATTCTCGATCTCGCTCTCTCTTCCTCCTTCTCGCGCGCGCGCGTCTTCCTCGCACGCCCACTCTTTCATTTCTCTCCTGTTCTCTCTTTCCGCCACTCTGCAATACTGCATACGGTGTCCCGGGAGAAAAGGTCAATACTTCGGCAGGTGATCGGTCGCGAAAAAGTTTTCGCGCGAGCGAACATGTGTCAAAATCTCCGAGTTACAAAATGCGCTAAAGTTGAAATGAAAAAATCTCATATCAAAATCAAATGTAAAATTTTCAAAGATTTATTTTTTAAACTTCATAAATTATGTCACGTTTTTATATATTACTATACAAAATGCCGATATGCAAATCTTACAGATTATATTTTCAGTTTCCTTTGTTTTATTCTTAATGATCTGCAACGTCCGTATAATTTCAAATTTGAATCGCTGCAGCTGGCAAACCGTACCGAATCCAACACCTGTCAGTTTAAAATTTTTCTCCTAGCTTTCCTTCTAGGACACCCTGTACCATGCGCTCTCTCCTCAAACCCTCGTCGCTCCTGGGCTTCGGCGCGAGTCGCACCGCCGGCGCATTACTCCGCTCTATTTTTAGCGAGCTACGTCATTCGGGCAGCTTTGAGTAGCTCGCTCGAGAGTAACACGCTTGCTGTGATGTGACTGAATCCGCTGATTGAATCGAGCGCGGCGCCGTCGAGTGAAGCATCGAGTGGCGCCGGATTATTTAAGTCGATAGCGCGCATTTGCGATCAAAGCGTAATCGAAAATTGAAAAAATAAACGCGTCTCCGCGTTTGTATTATCCATCCATATCTCAAGTCGCGCAATGTCAAAATAATGACCTTCCTAAATTATACCACCGAGGCTATTCATGCGGGCAATTTTGTATCGATTACTCGCTAATTGCGATAAGAGCGGTTGCTCCGCGATAATTTTATACAAGAAGATCAATTCGACGGTATAAACGGTAATATCTCTTTAAAATTCAGTCTATCATGACAGCGCGAAATAAATTGATGAAAAGTACCGTAATATCCGTTCTCTCTCATTTATTCGACATGTCGTTCGCGATTTTAAATCAAGTATCCAAATATAATTTTAATGAATTCAAATCTCGATGAGGCACTGACATGCGCGATCTCTTCTCATATTTATAGCGTTAAAAATTAAATTTACACAGGAATCTTATCTCTATCGGTATCCATCTATCAAAAAATTCATCGTGGAAATATTGAGAATAAAAGATTACCTCAGGAATTTTATTGAAGTTTTGCTATTTTATACGCAAAATTCTGACCCGCCGAGGACTTTATACAAATCGAGAGAAATGGCTGTATTGTTTCGAACCAATGCACTTTTATTTTCACCCAATTGTTTTATCCGTTTATATTTCCATGAGTGATCACGGTACCATCAATATTACTATGCCCGTTTAGCATTCGACAGCTTGTTTGGATAGAGTTATGCTTTTAATCGACAAAAATGAAAGGAAGGAGGCGCGCATACAGATGTTAAATCGCGACTGGAAGCTTCACTTTTCCGGACTAGTCGCGGATTATTCGCGACAGAAATATGAAAAGCCTCGACAGAGGAACCCCCGACGACGTCGTAAAACTAATAAACGACATTCCCCGTCGACAAAGTTTATCGACTCGACGATCCATCGTTCGCGCTTGCCGAGCTTCAATCTTTCGGCCGATTTTCGATAACCTCGCGAAATATACACACACGGCTCCTGACCCAATTCGTGCACACATCGTAAAATCGATCGCGGTTAACGAGGTACCACCGAACGAAGGAGAGAAGAAAAAGAAACGAACGAGAAAACTTTATCGAACTGCCCGCGTATGTTATCGCGTATGATGTTATCGCCATCGAAGGGCGATAAGATCGAAAATTTCATTCGATCTTATCGAGGCTTTCCAAAACGATCTATTTTCCTCCTGCACTTTCCTCCCCTCTCTTTCTCTATCTCTGTCTTTCTGCCACAATGCCAGGATCGTAAATTATAATCGTGAAAATACGGCTTTTCGGGACATTAAACGGACGGTTTCGTGCTTTAAATAAAGCGGCGAACATCGGTTGATGGCGAGGGACCAAAACTATAGAGGGAGAGGGTTGGTTAATACGGCACAAAGGGGGCTGCGGACCGGACCGACCGCGGACCGAGCCTATAATTCCTGATCAGCATAAATCTCCTCCCTCACGTGCGTAACATACCTATGCGCTGTGTGTACATAGCTACTTCCTTCTGCACGGATCCACGGTCAAAGTTATCCCCCACATCGACGATCTCTCCCCTTCGCCTCCTCCTCCTCTCTCGCCCCCGTTGTCGCCCTCGCACGCACGATAAATACCCTCCCACAGGGGAGACTTTGACGCGGGGGCGCCGGATGCCACTTTGAAGCGGATATTCCGGCCAATGAGAGACGACAGGATCAAAAGTGGCTCCGAGATGGTACGAATTGCAAATTTCCTGCTTAACGTTGCGCTCTCAGAGAGGGTGGTTGAGCGACGGTGCATAATAAGGATTATAGACCGAGAGGTATTACGCTAGTATGTATCATGTGCGACATGGGGAACGATGCGATTACGTATTCGTCCCCGTTGTAACGCTCCCGCGAAAATCTCCATTGACGCAAAACGCGTTGGTTTCCGGATCGAAACAACCAGGGTTTATCAAAGCGCGCGCACATGGGGGTTAATTCAAGCCTTCAAATTTTCGGACAGATAAAATCCGGAAATTGTTTACAGATTTGAACAATTAATAAAATCCGATTTGCCTGATTTCTAAAAAAAATAAAAGATAATAAGATCACTTCATCTATATTTTCTGCCATTCTATCTAACTTTTCATCTAACGCACAAAATCTTTATTTTATCTCTTCTGTGATCCTATATAATTTCTCATCGCGTTTTATAACTTTCCATGGTTTCAGTTAAGTTCGAGTTAAGTTTTGTATTAATATCTATTTAATAGATTGGTTGGTTTAATAAGTTTGCCAAAGGAATGTCGGAAGAAACATTATATATAATGAAGTATCTTGAACGAAAATATGTCGGACGGAAATATTCATAAACTATAAAAACTTAATATCTTACAAAACCTTCTTACGAAAAAAAAAAAAAAAAATTTAATTCCATTGACTCTATTTTGTCATATATAAATATAATACTAATTAGTATAATAATACAACATCAATAAACTCGAAATTATTTCTTGCCTCATTTTCAACTATTATTGTGACAAAATTTAATAAAATTCTCACAGATTTCTTAATTTTTCATATATTCCGTATGTATGTGAATTTTCATTTTACTTTATCTACATTTTTTAATCTTTTCAGGGCACTTGGAACATATATCAAGCTCCGTATCAATACTGTAGATTCTCGAGTAATCCTACGCAGTCGTTGAATGAGGGTGCCGTTATTTAGTGGACGATAATCAAAGGAATCTCGATATGTCCCGGCTCTTGTGACACGGACCACTTTCCGACCACGGTTGCGGTCTATGCGATGCTATCGATGTGCACTTGCGTCAAACGAAACGAACGCTTTGAATTAAACGATCGCACCGCAAGAAGCTCTAGATAAGAGCCCACCGGCGTTGAAAACAACTTCCGGTTGCTTCCGGTCGTCTTGTTTCTCCTTGATATCTGACACGAGAGCATCAGTGACTAAATAAACGACGGTTAACAAATGTGCGTGTATAGTGATTCGAATATATTATTAAATATAATGAAAAATGTTCCCTTAATAAACAAAGGCATTATTTTCAAATTAAATTTAGAAAAGAGAAATGAATATTAAATTAAGGAAAAATAAATCATTCTTAAAAATAGTAAACAATCGGTTTAATTAAAATTATAGAACCTAATTTATTGATATTATTAATAATTTATTAATAGTTTATTAATAATTATATAATCAAATTACTAAAATAAATTTTCCATTATCTGAGTTTTGCAAAATTTTATTTAAATGTCATGCACATTTAAGGGTGAGAATATAAAACCAATTGCATTGAATAATTTTGATCTTTACTACAAAGATTCTATATACATTTTTCTATCGCAAAACTGTAAGGTTTGAGTGATGCGATTTTTCATCAAATCCCTCAAACCTTGCACAGAAAGAAATTAATTAAATTCGGAACACTGCGTGGCGTGTACTGGCCATTTAATCGGCCGTGATTCGCTCAATGCCGTAGTCTGCGACACGCGGCCGACGAAACACTCTCGACGTGCGTACATACCGGGCGTGAGCGTGCGTCGCATTTGTTTGCACCGCACAAACAGGTGCCGCATTTACCTGCGCGCACCCTATCGAGCACGAAACAAGCGTCAATCACGAGATCTGCATAATGCGACACGAAGGGTCGAAACGATCGATGGACCAAGAGAAGAAGAAGGGGCGCCAAGGAGAGGACCAAAGCGTTCTTTTAAGAAAACAAGTCTTATTAAAATCAATGCACGCTGATATTCGAGACGAATTACGTTGCATTTACCGAACAGTTCGGATAATGCGACGACGAAGAAGAAAAAGACAGACGACGTAAAAAAAGGTATGACTGGGGATATTCGCGGCAACTTCCCCCCCGGATAGTTTTCGCAGACTCGTTATGTTTCACCACGTTTCACTGCCGAATGTCGAATCGAATTTTTGTGGTGTACGTGAATTGAAATTACTTTCTGTGAACTTCTCCTATCGAAATCGCGCGAATCGACAATTTTTTTCTGACCGTCACCCTAATACGAGAAAAAGGGAGAAAAGAAAAGAGAGAGACATTTCGCGTACCCTTAGTGAACGAACACGCGATGGCGAATCCCATGCTCGATTCTCGTGTGTGAATGGTACTCGAGCACCTCGTTACAAAAATCACCGCTTCCTTGTTGCTCGCCGCGAGGGCCACACTTAGGTTGAAACGTGTGTATTAAACTGTGCGTTATCATCACCGGTTGTTCGTAGCTGCATTAATGAAATCCGATGAAAAGGCGAGATTAATGCGCATAAATATCTCGGCGTTGACGGCGTAAACGCAAACGGCCGTGCTGCGTTCCGAGAAGCGTACTCGCCTCGGTAATTACGTAAGAAATATGTACATAGATAACGCGGTCGTTAGATTTCCTACCGGCGAACGATGGCGAAGCGGGGCGCGCCGCGTATCATTTTCCTAGCTTTCTTCTGCCGAAGGGTTGAAAAGAATTCCGCGCCATTAAATAAACCGAGAAGAGTGACTTTAAATGAGATCGAACGTGAGTGTTCAGAATTAGGATAAACGAATTAGCAGATTAACGAGTAAAAAACGTGCCTTAGATAATTTATAAATAATAACACATATTAAGGTCTTTCGAACATAATTTAAGACTCATATCTGTTTAAATGCTGTTATATTGCATAAAAGATAGGTACTATTA
Source organism: Cataglyphis hispanica (assembly GCF_021464435.1). Taxonomy (NCBI): domain Eukaryota; kingdom Metazoa; phylum Arthropoda; class Insecta; order Hymenoptera; family Formicidae; genus Cataglyphis; species Cataglyphis hispanica. The sequence goes on along the minus strand of NC_065969.1, from coordinate 3,075,677 downwards.
AAGATATTATTTAATAATAAAAATAATATTTAAAAAAGCCCTGAATAAAGCCTATTAAATCTTCACTTCCAAAGAATGTCAAAATTATTAGTAATTTATCAGTTTTAATATCATTTTAATTTTTCGATTATATTAAATTTAAAAACATAATGAAAATATCAGCATTTTTTTTAATTTAAATTGCCACAAAATAAACATTCGGGAGACTGACATTTATATAAATTGTGTTTATTGAAATATGAATTTATTACACTCAGATTGTTGAATTTATGCGGAATATATAATAATCAGAGGATAATAAAAAAAAATATAAATTATAATCGCACAAAAAGAAATAAAAAAATAAATAGCAGACAGAATAAAGAAATAAATAAAGAGTACGCGAGCTTACTTTTACGATATTCGGCTTCGGTAATAAAGCTAACGCGTTTCTCGCGTGATCACACGTTTCTCACATATACGTACGCCATCGGCAATTATAGTCATTAGTCCAGAATCTGCGCTTATAAAGCGGGTACTAAATCATCGGTGAGCGGTAAGGAAATACCTCTTAGAATAATCTGAAATAGAATTTATTTATCGCCATGTCATTTGTACTATATGCTTGTACAAGTTGCAAATTAGCGGAATTACATTCTGCGAGATTGCAGCAAACATGAAAACTGCGAATGTATACAGAGCAAAAAGAAATATATGTGTATACAGAGTGTATTATAATATGAGGAAAGAAACAATATTGAAATTTATTCTAAAATAAAATTCACGGAACGTATTGTAAGATCCACTTGAAATGTGAAAGCATTAAACATTGTTCTATCCTTTTTGAAATTCGCAAATATGGAAAATGCTTGCAAATATTTAACCGCGATAATATTTATCGTAGAAAGAATAAATATGCAATTTCTGCTGTATTTTATTAGATCAGAAATATTCAACTCTTTTGGTTATAAGAAATTCTTATTACAATATAAAATTTAGCGCGACAACAACGCATTTATTTCCTTTAATCAATATTTTCAGAATACGCGGCTGTCACTAAATTGTATGGCTGTGATTAAGAATGCAACGTAATCGTAAATTCTCTTCGTATCCAAACGTATCTTCCGAGAATATATAAAAGTGTTATTGATACTTTGCATTCTTTACACATTTATTTTATGTTTATATTATTTTACATGTGCTTTTTATCTTTACTTCTACAATAAAAATAAAATCTGTATCAATGGTATGACATACGCAATCTCTCTGGAGGAAAAAAGACGGCCAATATATTCTTGATAGAAATAAATACGAGAGTAGCTGGGAACTTGAGAGAATAAATACAGAGCGTATTTACTTGCGGCGGGCGCTTTGAAAACGAGCCTGTACTTGGAAAATTACTAGCCGTCTAGCAATAATTAACTTACGATCCGTGGCGACTCTAGACAGACAAGTCAAACATTGCGCAAATCGCGCTACTTGGTATTCGCATCGTTAAACAATTACACAACGGCTCTGATGAGTCCGTCGCCGACTTCGTGTCAACAGGCAGCGCTTCGCAGAGACTTCCGTTTATCTTGAGGAATTTCGTTGAGCTTTCCGTTCGTGCATACGGGAAATTCTTTTGTTTTACGACATTCAAATCATATAGGAATAAAGTCGAAACATGCAGATATATGAAATAAATACGTATACATCTAATTACGCATACTTTTCATTCATTGTTTTCTCTTTCTCTTATCTTGTAAATCAGTTCTATGTCTCGAGGAATTACATCTCAAGATAATAATAAATGTCATATATTCGTTTAAATATGAATTACCTCGTTATGTTAGCGTTAAAAATATTTCATTAAAAATGTAGCTCATTCAATGTTGTAAGAGTAACAAAGTTTTCTCGCTAGTTAGATTAGCCATAAATCTCATGTATCTAAAACTAAAATCGTAGATTTTATAAATATTTAATAAAAAAAAGATTCTTAATATTAGACTAGTTCGCGGGAAAGTTTAACGCGCATTAATGATATTAAATTTCCGCTTGAATTAGCCAGCTTCTATAATATATGCGTAAATTTCTCTTTAATTAAGTCTGAGCCAGGGTAGCCAGAGATTTCAATCTTCGCATGAGTGTTTAAGTTTCACTCAATTCTACGAAATATATATATATATATACACGATGATAAAGTAGTACGTATTTTACACGCGCCCGTTTTCGTTTATAACGGCTGTATATGTGCGCCGTCTCGCGTGACAAGATAATTCGGAAAGTTGCCCCGGTAAACGAGGCGGCGACTGGGAACGGAGTTTAAACAAGGAGGGACAACGTAGAAGTGGATCATATCGGGAAAGATTAAGGGAAATAGAGGAAGAGAGAGAGAGAGGCGAGAGTGATAGAGAAAGGGAAAAGAAAGCGGGGGAGCGCGCGAGGAAAGGCAGGAAATTTGCATCTACAGGGTTCAGCCGGTATAATGGAATTAAAACGAGGTGGCAGAGCAATTAACTTCCGGACTAATCCCGCATCTTCCGTATATGTATGTACGTGTGCTCGAAAAAAAAAAAAAAAGACAGAACGCAATATCGATTTTCACTCACTCACATCATTTAAAAATTCTAAGATAACATCAATATGAATGAAGGATCTATAAATATCAAATAATGAGCCTTAATTATTGGAAATTTATGTGACATCTGCAATGATTTTAAAGTATAATCAAGGCCTCCTCGCTAACTGCGGGATACTGGACTTCACTAGAAAAACTTCTCAGAAACCTTCTCATATGAGATACATGTGTCACACCTATTATTATATAAAAAAATGCAACACTGATTTACATTTGCCTTCATAGTAAAAGAGAAATAAAAAAAACCTGATATTTTTACGAATAAAGAGAAATATTATCTCTAATATCGGTTGAATCAAATACGATAATATATACATATTATATATATTTCTGTTTGATCTCTTTGTCTGTTTCTGATGTGATTGTAGAAACGTACTATCGTTTTTATCCTTTAAATTCACTCTGTCTGCTTTAACCAAGGAGAGAGACGGTCTCTTGCCATTCTGTGGAGTTTGTGCCCCGACTTGTGTCACGAACAAACGAGCGATACATGTTGATGCCCATCGAAGGCTGTAGAATGGCAAGGAAACGGAGAGAAGACAGAGAGAGACGTAAATCGAGCGAGGGAGACTTGAGACAAGAGAGAGAGAGAGACAGACAAATAGAAGTGTTTATCTCTCTCCCTGTGTAATTACAATATACATTGTCAAGATCTTTGTACAGGTATCGGAAATCCGCGACAAGTCAACCACTCGCCGAGCATCATCTGAATACGATCGCGCGACTCCTTCCGGAGGAAACTTAACCCCCGTAACAACAGGGGGGATTAATCTCCTCGGGGTGGTTTTCACCGATACCACACGCCCGGGAGAAATCTCAAGACACTTCGTCGAAAACCCAAATTCGCGGCGAAGCGAAATCTCCAGGAACTCTAATAACGAATACGTCCATTGTATCTCGTGAGGGGAGGACGGCACAAAGAAGCGATATCGATATCTCGGTCACAAGTTCCCAATGCCGTGCCAATTACTTAAAGTTTTACCGGATTGTACTAGCGCGGAACGCGCGGAACCAATCTATTTCCAAACGAATTACCGAATCACTTTTCGAAAGTTTCGACGCGAGGAGTATCAAGTCGAGCGTGACGCCGGAGGAATAATTCCCGCGGAATTGAATTTTTGGATCTGTTCTCATCTTGTCGTACTTTACAAAATGAAATGACTTTTCCCGAGGATTTACATAATGATTTTTTTACGATATTCTATCTGAAATGAGTAAAAAAATCAACTCATTCTTTATCAACAAAGTAGATAATAATGGGATTAATCGATTTTAAACATCGGAAAATTATCTTTGTTTTTTCTTTTTCTTTTTTTAATATTAATCGAATTTTTAAACTTGATTCTCTCTCTTAAAAACGAACTCGTACAAAAAAATAGTATTCCATTCTCGATTTATCTTGTATATAGATATCGAATTATTTCTTTTTCTCTTAATCACTGGACTTCCCGTAAAGCTAATTTAAAAATCTGTCTCATTCTCTTCATTGTATACATAGTTGAACAATAACAGCGCATGTTTTTATGAAAGATTAATTCCCGTTTCACTAACGCAGCTTAGCTTTATTTTCTTCGTTTCTTTCTGACTTTAATTCCGGCAAAAGATACGAAATCAGTTGATTACAAATTAGAATTAACCGTAGTTGGGGAGATCGATATCACGTAAACGTATATCTGGAATCTACGATCTACCATAACAGAATAGACGTATTTGACGAAGGCTGCCGGTGAGATAACGATAAAATCGGGTTGCCGCAGATAGCGAGCACCTTTGGATCGGCAGAAGCGTCAGGAGCCACAGCAGCCGCCCCTTGTCGGCGTACAAGCATCAGAGATATTACTTGGTGCGAGCGTGAACGGAGGCGGATGAGGACGGGGATGCCAGGGCAGGCGGTGATCTATTATGAGGCTTGCGTGTAATCAGGCGAGCTTCAGGCGCCAACATAAACACGAACGCGTACACGGGCGTGCACGCGGATGGAGGATGGGAGGTGTGATCAGCGATTAATCTCGCTCCGTAAGGAATATCCGGGCGGGCTACTCATGACGGGGATAGCGTCGAATAAAGGAGACGTACCGGACGGCGTGAGTTTCCGTTATACGGACTTTGAAAAACGAACTTCACGATGGCTCACACTCGACTCATCTAAGGGGGGGAAAAAAAAAAAACAAACAAACAAGAGAAACGAAAGACGTCGAAGAGATAAATTTCGCGCAATAACCGTCAACGTTAAATGTATCCCTTGCCGTTCGCAGACGATACACACGTAATCGCGTGAGAAAAGTGGAGAAGACGTCGTCGCGTTTGTCAAATCTCGACCACCCGTTTCATTTTTCTCTCTTTTTCCTCCCTCGTCCGCGATATGTCGGGAGGAAAATTCCGTTTTGCACACACGGTAAAAGTCCTCCGTGGCGTTTGATCTCGCGTTACTTTCCCGATCCTTGCGCGAGTACCGAGTTTCTTTTATGCAAAAGGCTCAAAGAGAATAGCGTGTGTTTCTGCGCGTGCATAGTATAGGCTACGACGAGTGACTGGAATAATGCACGGTAAGAGAAAAAGGAGAGAGAGAGAGAGAGAGAGAAAGAGGAGATTCCCAACGCGACAGAGAGAGGATGAGAGGATGAAGAATGAAGGAAGCCCGCGGGTAAGAAGAGGAGATCGAGCGCAGAAAATAAGGGATGAAGAAAAGAAACGAGACTCTGTTCCTCGTGGGACGTTAACACCCGTTCGCCATCGGCACTCGAGTACTCCGCGCGAGTATCTTTGAGTACCTCCGGTACACATGTGTACACGCGAATGCATCAAGCGGGATGCGCATAGGAAAGAGGATGGGCGGGGGAGGGAGAGAGAGAGGAAGTGAAGCGCGCAATTCTGTCCATTCGGAGGCATTCGGGCGCGAGGTTTGTTCCGCATGCACTTTGCATCCGCGCGCGCGGTGCATAATTCGTACTGTCCGAGCAACCGGCACATACACCGATCCTTCCAGAGCTCGTCTTCCCTCCTCCCTAGATCGATAAATCTCATCGATCGCGCGCGTTCACGGCCTACACACACCCCCTTTGAATAGGTATTTGCGCCGCGCGTATACAAATTATGCACGCGCACACGCGTTCGCGGCGCGCAGATGATCCGTACTATTCGATTACGAGGCGCCGGATTCGTGATCGGAAAGATATATGTAATCTTGTGTAAATTTAGCTCCGTCAGATTAAGCAATGCTGCTGTTTTGATATCGAGATTTCTGAATTATTATGATGCATGCCATTTTTTGAATTGACCTAAATATTAGAGGAATCAAAATAAATTTTTTTTACGACAGATTTTTCCAAAAATGATTGAAAAAGAAGAGCTTTTTGCAAATTAAATTTTAAAAACCAAAGAAATGTAATAAAATTATTTATTTTTTTTTAGTTAATTTTACGTGGAGTTATTCTAATAATATTTTTATTTGAAAGTTTAGTGTTAAAAAGATATACATAAAGTTTCGAGAAATGATAGTTTCCCTCGACATTTTTATTACAGAAAAATTATATATAACTGAAGATTATCCAAGAAATGTATTAAAAACTCATTCAGCAATATGTTGCTTAAATACCACATTTCTTAGATTTCTATCGCAGACAAAATAAAAATGCTTTTCCCTTAGTAAAAATAAAAATACAAAAGTTATATACATCTCTTTTAAAATAAATATTGTACGGTCACGGCATAAAGAAGAAACATGTGTAACGAGTCCTTATATTTTATATTCCAAAATGGGAGAAAATCCTGCGCGATATTTCTTAGCAGGTGCGTCACGGAGGACAGGTGAAGGACTGACAAGCGAGTAAATATTGTCATGCAGACGAGGCAGCGCGCGCTCCTCTCATCGTCGAGAGGACGAGGATACCTCGTCGTAATAAAAGACGGTAGAATCCTCACAGTCGGTACGATATCGCCGATAAATCCTTTCTTTCACATGCAAGTAACGTAGACGTTCGAGGGCGCATTGTTGTCGGACGGTAATATTTATCGCCGCGAACGGCGACCATAAGTCTCGCGGGAAAACGGTTACAAGGATTTTTCGCGTCGCGGTATACTTTCAGCAGCATCAGATTCTATCAGGAATGTAATAGAAATGACCGTTATTCTGTGGAAAGTGGACATAACGCGCGATGATCCTCCATCGCGAAAAACCTGTCGGATATAATAAAATTGAGCCATCGCATACACGTGTAAAAAAAATCGATATTCTCTGTCAATATTATGTCGAATTTAAATATTATACTTTGTATCATATGCTTATTCCAAATACAACAAATCACACATCTACAATATGTAAATCCGTCGTATAAAACATTTTTATCTAACAATATTATTCAAATATATTTTGTACATATATGAATAATATTGGCGGTTAAAATTTTACTCTGAGATTACACATTTCTTGAAAGATATACAATTTATTCATAAAGAAATATTATTAATTTTAGATTACAAAACAAATCTTTGATTTGTAATTATTTTTCGAGAAAGAGTGTTATTATTATATCTTTTTTTTTACACAAGTTAATACTTTATCTACGCGATGCACTGTGTTGACATTAATATGAAAACATCAATAAAACACAGAACTGTAACGACTAAACTTTTTCCATCCACTCGCTCTGTTGGCTCGTAACAACCAAACAGCGTCGCGTTTTATGCAAACTCTGCACGTTAGAAATCATTATTTTAAATCTTCTCATGTTCGTTACGAACAGAAAACGGAGATCGCTTCGCTTCTCCTCGCGATAGGCAAATGATAGCCCGCGCCAAAATTATTGCTATCAATCCTAATGTATATTCACATCCGGATACTCGTGTACTCGCACTTCAATAAAGTATAAGCCGTAAAAGTGGCCGACCTTAATTGTAAAACGGAAGTCTCCTTATCGATCGACACCAACGGCGTAACTAACGATCGGCGAAACTCCCTCAGGGAGTTCCGATTTTTCCCGGTCGAATTTCCGTAGTTTCCAATTTTAACACCTCTCTTACTCGTCTCCGATTTTGAATCAACATCATGATTTCCATTTCGAGTTATTATCGGGATAATAAAACCGGATAGATTGTAATAATGAGTTGAACTTAAAAAACTGAGATCATAGGATTCATTTCATCGCTTCACAAAATTATATTTATATTAATATAAATTCTACATGTCAAAACCTGTAATATATTATGTAAAAATCTGCTTTATTGTAATAATGTTTTAGACACTTTTTTATTTTAGAAATATATAAATATTATTTGTAGAAAATATATTTCTTTTTCTATAATTTCTGAAATTTAAATTCTGAATTCATAATCTGCAGAATATATATATATTGTATCGGTTTTATCCATTCTTTTCCCGCAAGCCTGTAAAACAGCCCTTCGAAACTACAGCACTGACAAGACTGAACGTGGTGGCGCCTACGCTCGTAATTTTCACGACGGCGAAGAAATTACAGCGACGTGTGGAGGCGAGCTGGCGGGACTTTCAGAAAATCGAGTAAAAAAAGTAACGTTATTAGTAAACTCAATCATGACGCATGCGAGGTGGCCATCGAACTGTAAAACTCGCACCTGGCATCCTCGGATCGATTAATCGAAGAGTATTGACCGTAACATTGAAGGGGCAATCCGTGAATCCATCGCGACTAGGACAATAAATAACGGGGCGATGGTAGCGTCCATTTCTCTCTGTCGTCGAAAATACATATTCTCGTAAAAATTGAAGTAACGGCCGTGTGGCCGACACACGCGCCAACAATTGATTCATAACGAGTCTGCCAAACGAGAGCCCCCGTGATTGCCACGCCGATGCCGATTGCACCGCCGTCACGTCACGACGTAACGCAGTTTATTACGGGGTTGACCGTGTATTAATAAATTCCATTTACGAGCCAACAGAGTCTATAATTCTCCGTCCGCCGTGTCTTGAACGCGAAAATAAATAATAATGCTCGTGACGCGCGTTATTCGATGCGCGAAAATCGAACGAAGAATTATATTGCACGTAACGAAATCGCGAGTTTACGACGAGAATGTGAAGAAAAAAATATTTCGCGAAATCTTGCGCATCCTGTTGTTGAAATATTATCCGGATACACGTGCAGGGCAAGTTCGTTTCCCTTCTCAATTTATTAGCATCCCGCGATCGATTCTCGTTGGCAGCGCATGATTAAGTTTTCATCGAAATTCAAAGTCCCATGCCACTCGTAAATTCGAGCGAGCACGCACCAAAATTCGTATGTCATATAAACTCGCATATCGAGAATTGAGATAGCGCGTAAAAAAAAAAAAAATTCTTAAGCGAATCCGATTCAGCTCTAATGCTGATTAAATCGCCACTTTCACTATTCGCTTTTCAATAATTAATTATTAAAAGTGTATTTATACCAGCGATATTTTCCTCGCGAATATTCCTGTTGTGTACCGCTCGATAAATTTCAAACTGTCGATTTTGCGGTTCGAAAGATCGTTCGATAATCCGATTTCGTCGAAGGAAATGTAATCCAGCTGCAGCGAAACGAAATAGAGAGAGTTATCGACCAACTCACGTTTCCGCAAATCGACAACATAAATCGTCTCATATGTGCATATATACAAGATAATTTTATGAATCAAACCAGAATATTTTGAAGATCAAACAAAATAAAAATTGAAAAAAAAAGAGTTAATATCATATTGTCAACAAATTGCTTGCAATTTATATAAAAATTTCGAGTTTAATGGATTTAAAGAAAAGTTTGACGAGAAATTCAAACTAAAAGACGGAAAATTTAAGATTTCGAAAACTATAAAAACTTCCAAAATAAAATATGCGAGTGCTCAAAGAGATGCAAGCATCCAATAGAAATTATGAATCTAAGCCTCGGAAAATAAAAATTTAATAATTCTCGAACATTATATCATATAAAGAAAATATAACATCGTGTAGTCGTAAAAAAAGTAATCAAATTTTCGTGTAGCAATCTAACAAATGTGCAAAACTTCTCCTGAGAGCAACGCGTAAACTTCGTGAAGTTCACAGCATCGCAAAATGTGAACCCGCATTCGCAACACGATACATTCTTTTCAGCTATCGACACTTCGACTCCGTTATCGTATCGACATCGTCTATTACATAACTCCTGCGGGCGAAATCGCGGTCGAGGCTGCAAAGCCAGGAAGATTCGTAACAACGGAAATGCGCGAAAAAAAAATAACATGATGTGTATCGACGGGAAATGATGCGGCGGGGAAATAGAACGAGAGGGGGCTATTAACGCCGAAAAGATGCGTGATATCGAAAGGAAAAGCTTTTCTTTTACAGGGATTTTCGCCTGCCCTCGAATAATCGTCGATTCTCGTTGAGAATCCGCAAGTAAACTCACGTCGCATAAGAAAGTGTATCCATTCCAGGTCATTGTGGAATTTGAGGGGGACTGGAAGAAGGAGGATTATAGTTATGGGTTTTAAAAACGAAGAGTCTCTTTTCCTGCAGAGTACGCGCTATGCGAATCTTCTTTCTAGCAAAGTCGTAGGTAAAGACTTGATAAAATCGCAATAAAATGCTTTACAAAAATTCAAACGCAGAAAAGCTACGTGCGCTTTACAAAAATTGCTAATCTGATTCGCGCATCATAATATTAAATACAGAATATCGGTTTTATGTCAACGATTTTCTCAGATAATGTCTGACCTAATTCGAAATTGTAAAATATTTTCCTATTTTTTTGTTATCCACAAATATATTGAATTAATTTAAAAATATGGCAAATATTCTATTAAAAAACTGAAACATGTTTTTGTTAAAAAATTGCGTCATTATATAATATGATATAATATTCAATTGTATATATTATAGAACACATTTATTTTATAAATGCATTCCATTAAAGTTCAAAATTTCAAAATTTGATATGCAATAAAAATGCCAGTTTTAAAGTTAATATCATGACTTTCATTTTATTGTTGAAAGATAAATACGAATAAAACGAAAGGCATTCTTATCTTCAATTTTGATATTTTATCAATGATATTTATTTATTTAATGTACTGTAATGTAATATAGTCACAAACGATAATAAAATCGCCGTGATATTTACAAAGTAAAATAATATATATCATTGAGAAATAAAAAATATGCATCAATAAATTAGGACTGTCTCAATAATTAATAATATCTTGAGAATTGAATTATAACTATCTTATATATTATTTCCAAAGTACACGTACAGATAACATTTCTATTCGCAGAAGAATAGTTATTTACTCACTCCTCTGGCATTTTGGAGCCACCTGCATTGTAGCGAGTGCAAAATTTCCATACGCGAAACGAGAGACAAATTCACTTCCCATTGTTCACTCGGCGAACGAACGCATCGGGCGTCGTAACCCGGAAATGCAGCTTTACTCGCACCTGTCCCGGTAATACATTTCTTCGTACTCGCGCGAGGACGGCGCTTAAATTTCTGACTCTGGCAACCGCCATAGTATAACGGCGGTACTAATATATATATATATATGTATATACATGTACATATACATATTATATATATACGGCACGCATGCGAATTATTGTCACGTTGCGTGGCAAAGAGGAGACGACAAAAAAAAAGAAAAAAAGAACATAAAACTATATGCGCCGATGGAGCGCACCTTCTATCTGCGCGCATCGATAATCCGCGCATCGAGAGATTTAGCTTTGACGACACTGTGTATATTTTTTACTCCCCTTTTTTTTTGTACCTCTTTCGTTTATACAGTCGCGCGGCACGCGCGTGTAGGACATGCATCGGACAATCCTGTTCAAAGAGCTCCGCGATTCTCTCTCCGCCGTTCGTTAGCCGCTGGATAACTTTAATTAGACGAGACTCACACATCGAGGTATCGGCCAGTTGATGTAGCCGCGAGCTTCCCGACACGATACCCTTGCGTTTGTTTTTCAGTCGTTTGCTCTCGCAATATACACATCAGAAATGTATTATCTCAGAGAAAAAATCTAGAAATCATATATAAAAATCTATTTCGTGTCTTTAAAAAATCCTAAGTTTAATTTATTTCCACATTTATTCATATCTCAAAAGTTTTTGGAAAATAATTTAGGCAAGAGAATATTTAGCTAATCATAAATTAAGCGTATTTTTTTTTTTTTACTATTTCCATGAGTCTAAAATCCATCAATCGCTTCAAATAAAGTCATCGATGATTCCACGGTGCAAGCTACCGCCTATCATATTTCGACGTCCATTGGTTTGATTGATAGGAGGAGAACATACACATCTACGATATAGATGTGTATCAATATATATCAAGCTTCAAAGGATCGTATCCTCACACGTCGGCCTCTTTCAACGGCCAACACTCTGGTTTTTTTTAAATACTCACGCCCACCGTCATCCATACCGCAACGACACAACTTGCCACCCCATCGGGCAGCTCTCATCCCTCAAAACGTTTTGCGGCGAGATTCCCATCCCTCCTACCTCTTTTTTGTTCCCTCGAAACCGGCCGAAATGCACATGCACAGTCTATCGCCCGCTTTCATAGGGCTTCAACCGCATGCCGCGTCGGTGGAACATCAAACGTACCGCAAGAATAAAAAAAAAAAAGAAGTGGTGAGAAAGCGGCAGAACGGCCGTTGTTAAGGAACCGGGAGATTATAATCATCGCTAAAAGCGGAAAAAAACAATGGCGAGGACGAGAAGCGAGCGAAAGCGCGATCAACACGGGAAAATAGCGCAAGATACCAGAAAAGAGATATTCACTACAGTACGCACGAAGAAAATCGGTCGTTCGCCTCTCTCAATCGCGCGCTGTCAAGATAGGGTAGGAACGAAAACGTTTGCAAATTACGAGAGTCTTGCGCGACTTAAGGACTTTCCGAGTTTTAATTAGGTACTCCGTAAGAGAGACGTTCCCTTTCTCTCTCTTCTGTACACGTATTCTCGTTTCCGCTATCATTCTACTTCAATTTTACGAAAGATTTCCAGCTTTGACGAGAAAGGGTGTTTCACTGATGCGCTCTAAATCTTGATTATGTTTACAAACTAGGATTAATGATTTTAAAATTTCTCATAAATTATTTAGAAAGTGATCCATTTTTGTTTTGTGTGTTTTCCTTTTTCTCCTTTTATTGTCTCATATTATATTATCTTTTATATCTTGTTATATTATATCATCTCTCTCCATTATTATATTAAAAAATTAAATACAATTTTCAAGACATCTCATCGAAATTTAATTTGACTTTGTTAATTACCCGATGTTCGGTAATAAGTCAATATCTTATTAGATAATTTATGACAAATAAAATTATTTTTGACACATATGAAAACGCGAATACATTTCTCGTTTTTCTTTCGTTGGATCGTCTTTATGCTCACGTTTTGCTTATTAAAACACTAACGTAAATTATAAATTTCTCACCAGCTGTCTTCTATTTCCTTTGTAACGCGGCTTTTTCAGAAAAATAGTTTAAAATGTAAAAACATTTACGAGCACGCGTAGCTAGTCAAGATCTGCGCCGCTTACAATTCGTTAGATACTAATGTGCGAGCGTGTTGATAAGAATAAAAAATGAGAAACAAAACAGTAAATGGAGTCAAAAATACGGCTGTATGCAAATGAATGTCATTTACGTATTCAGGTTTCGAACAATAACTGAAGCTCGTTTTTTTCTTATTAATTCAACACGCAATATACGCGCAAAATAAAAGTTTTATAAATATTTAATGTCCACAAAGAAATAATTAACAATTAAGAAAATCATATATAATATATTTGCTGTTGTAAAAAAAAAAAAATATTAACGAGCGAGTGAATCATAAATTTTACAATTATATTTCATACAAAAATATTAATTAAACAAATTGTCAAAATGTTTCTTCTTCGTCTGATAACAGCCATTAGCGACTGCTAGTTTGACGTAATTTCTACGATCTGTAATTTCTTATCAAGAACATGTAAGTCACGATGGGAACGATTGGACGACAGTGACAGATGTCAGCGACTTAAAGCGAAAAGATTTCACCGGAAATGCATTAATGCAAGAAGTAAGGGACATATCGTTGTGCAACGATCCCTGAAACGAGCGACGTAAACAATTTTAGGGCGAAAAACTGATTATTTTCCATAAATGCGTCGACAAATTTACGGAGTACGAAGTTACGGCGGGGTTGTGGGGCGTGAATACAAATTTATGCGGTGCCGGTCGCGCGTGTAGCGCGATGGGGAAAAAAAAATAAAAAGCCTTTTTTTCCTTCGTTGCAAACCTGTTGTAAGGTTGACTCGAGACATGGGGGGAGAAATATGCCACTCGCGCGGGCGCGTGTCATGAGTCAAGAGGGTGGCCGCGTGCACGCACTGCGATGTATCCGCGGATAAATATTTATATATGCACTAACACACGTCAACGTCATACGCGTATATATACGTCTCTTTCATCGTCGTGAAAAAAAAAAAAGATTCACTTTTCGCGCTGCAGGATTTTGGCGACCGTTTCGACGCGCTCGCCAAAGATATTATTTATTTATTTTTTTTTTTTTTTTAAGCGATCCTCTATTCTCGATATAAATAATAAAACATCGAGCTTGCCGGATCATTCTAAGCTACAAAAAAATTGTTTGATTCGAAAAAAACAAGAGTTTTTCATCATAAATGCATAACAACGTCGCAACAGATATATATACAGTTACTCCCAGTTACTATGTTACATATTTGTGGAAAGAAACAATACAAAGCATAAACTCCATTGTAAAATATAAAAATAATATAGATAAAAATATGAAAATAGAATAGAAATGCAGGTTGTAACGAGAGAAAATTCATCCTTATTATATTTACTGATATATTTACTGTGTTATAAATATTATATCTGCGCGCGAGGAATTTTTAAAAAATCAAAAATAATTTTCTTTTTTAGAAATTATCTATAGTTTAATTGTTTTGTCGAAATCCATTGTAAATACCATGAATAATGATGATATTACCGTCTTGAACGCGAAAAATATATGTATGCTAAGTGTGTTTAGATATTATACGCTCACGCGCGAGTTTTATGTATAGAATATACCTTATTTATATACGACATCTTTATTTCTTTCGATTACTAACCAAATCACAAAACAGCGTCTAAAAAATGATAAAAAATATTAGTTTCCCCGCGTGTGCAAAGATATAGTTCAAGATAGCGCGAGAAAGAAACATAACTTGTGAAGGGAGTTGAATTTATCGTTAATATTTTTCGTAAATGCGCGCGAATATGCAAAATCTTGGATTTCCGTAAGAGAGAGAAAAAAAATGTCGTTCCTATATTTTTTCTTTCCTGAGAAGGATCACGGAAATCGTACCGAGAATCGTTGAAAAATATGGAGGCTGAAATTTATGCGATGCGCATGAAACAAATATACACGAGATAAAATTTCATTTCGTCTTCAAGATTGAGGCCTCTCGTTGCAAATAACTGGATATTACGCGTTTCGACATATCGTTAATTATTTCGAGATCAGTTACGTTTCAACTCCTAAAAAGTTCGCGAAGTGTCATCCATTTGCTCGCCATAGGATTTCATTCGTCGACGAGCGACAGATCTTCTAATTTATATCTCGCGCATGTAGCAAAGCTTCGACAGCAAAATTGCACCAGCTGCATACTAACGGAAATATCATAACATGAGTAACACACACACGCGCAAAGTCGAGTAATGAGTAGTACATCTCCGTTTATCTCTCTCTCTCTCTCTCTACCCCTTTCTCCTTCTCTTCATCTCTGTCGAAAACTAGGAAGAGTGTAGTCAGATACAACATTGCTCTCCCCCGGGGCATCGAGCACCATGGAAACTCGGCAAACAATTATAACTTCCGGTGGGAAACAGCGGTATATATCGCCGCCAAGAGCTGCCGGCGCACGTCGTTCCGAAACGCTACATTTATGGTCCCGTTGGTGTTATCGAGCCCCGGAATTTCTGCTTTCGGAATTTCTCCAGTTTCACCGTGCCCGGTTGCGGTCTCGGCAACCATCCACCTAGGCAACGATTACCTTTCTTAGCGCTGCGCATGATTCGATTTATCCCCCATGGCACATTCGCTTGAACGCGGATCTCTTTCTCATCTGGACCAAAGCCCGGGGCTCCCTATCTTTGACTCCGTATAGAAATATCGTTCACTTTAACCTTTCGTATTCTTAATGGGATTTCACATCAGCTGATTCGAAGCTATTTTCGATCAAACTATTGGCATGCGAATAATTAATATTTCCGCGCTCAGCCTCCGTGAAAACTAAAATAACAATAATGGACCGGACAGCGTTTGAGAGTTAATGAAGCAGAAGTTCATTCTTTCATCCGCGATTTATTCCCGATCAAAGTAATAATAATAATAATAATAAAGATTTTTATATAAATCTATATTTTTATAATTATTCGGATAAATTCCTGTTTAAAAAAAAAAAAAAAAATTTTATCATTTAGTTATTTATTGTCTGAGATAAAATTTCGCTCTCAATCTTGGTTTCGGATGAGTTCTTATCTCGTACATTCCACGTGCGTACACATACGTAACGATGTAAATGTTCACGCGTAATCCCTTTCGTCGTCGCGTCGCAAAGTTTTCCCATTTGGCGAGGGATGTGTGCACTACTTTTGTTTTCACTGCGCGGTAAAACAAATTCCCAGGTATATTCCGGAGTACTAAGCGAGCGAGCTCCATTTGACAAGGTGCATCCCGCGTTTTCTCATCTCCTTCTCGGAAGATACCAGAAAAGTTATCTCCTCGTCGAATTCACGAATGGTATATGGCAGGTTCATCTATTTTTTTTTATCAAGAAAAGCTCGTATAAAATACGAATGTTTGAAGTATTTCAGGGAAAAATCATTAACGTGAATATCAAAAAGCAGACTCATATCGATCTGACGAAAGCATTTCTTCGAAAATACAAATCTTGTAGGCAAAGGCATTTTCAATGATTCCACGACGCAAAGATACATTAATAAATATAAACAAAATAGATTTTCAATAATTAATAAATTCTCCGTATTTGAGATAGCAAAGTCATAACATCAATCTTCGAAAGTCAAAGAAAAAGATCGAGACAAACATTCATAATTGCTAAAAAAATAAGTAATATCCAATAACATATCCAATAGGAAGATTTCTATTCATGTTACAAAATTAAATTCGTTCACACGTGAGAAAAGTTATAGAAATAGTTTTAGACACGTGAAGACTTATACATCGCTGTAAGTAGGTCAAGCCTGTATGTCTACCGGCAATTAATCACCTGTTCGGATGAAGAAAAAAAAAAATTAACGCGGCTCGATCGCGTATAGTAACAGTATGCGTCGTACGAAAAATGACAGGTTGATAATCAATCGAGATTGCTATCGGTAAGCATGCGATATCAATTTAGAATATTTAATGTTCCTCGTTCACGCGCGTGCGCGAGAATGCATTTCCGGCAATCGTCGCGAGAAGGGGGTCACTTTTTCAACGTCATATCGAAATTGGAAAACCTATCGAGAGTGGCCACGGTGACGATTAATCTTGAACGACAGTCAGATCGTCGCGAACTTTTCGATATTTTACTCGTGCGATATGACGTCTGACTGTACTGGGAAAAGGTAAGAGAGAGAGAGAGAGAAGGAACAATGTCGATGGGTGAGGGAAATGGACGGAGAACGTGCGGGCGTCGCGACAAATCGATCATCGAAATATGTTTCTTATCGGCTGGTGGCCGTCAGGGTCTCCCCGCAAACTTGAAGGTGAAAAGTTGATCCGCGCGCGCGCGCGCGATCCCTCGCGTGAGATTTCAGGGCGAGGTTTCAGCGACGCAATGTAATGTCGCGACGTCGCGGCTTCGGGCCACGGAAAAGACGAAATCGGGTACAAGTGTAAGGCTGCGTGCACAATTAGCGAGCGATAAGCTCGCGATGACTTGCTAGCTATGAATGGCATAAGTTGAGCAAGCACGCTCGTCACGCTAAACGAAACTCGCAAACGCGTATAATTCAATGAATGTTATATACACGTTACATCAACGATGGGAACGCTAGTGTTACGTGAAACCGACACATCTAGTATTCATGATCTTCGATGAACATTGATCTTTCGTGCTGTAGTCGTTAATTATCGCGGTTCTATTGTTACGAACAAACACGGAATAACTATCCTGCATCGAATTGTAATTGAATTCATCCAAGTTGTACTGGTTCTAAAGCAAACTTTTCCACGGGGCAAATTCGATCATATTTCAATTATTATATATATTCATGACTTGAATTTTCAGAGCTTTATCATTCTTATCGCATTCATTGAGTTACTCGCGCTCCTGTCTGAATAATAATCATAAATATATTATTTCAAAATTCATAAATAAATTTACATGTCCATTTCCTTTCTCTTGAATTCAAAACTCAGTTTTTTTTTTTTTCCAATGTATATAATATAATAAAAAACGGGAAAAATATAAAAATAAATCTAAAAATTGAAATAAATACGATAGCCACATGAATCGTGGAATATTTTCGCGCTACGATATCAAACTGTCGCGATCTCGACACAGTACGTCTTTGAAATTATGGCATAAAATTGATGATGAAAAATTGTCGCTATCGAGATACGAAACGCGAATCGTCGTACTATTACTCACGAAAATGAATGACGTGTCGCGTGTGCTCTGCCTATATTTTCCTTTGTAAAGCTCTTGCTTTACAAGATTTTCGAAGCGGATCGGTGCCGGATAGAAATGCAATGTCCCGAAAATCCACGTCAAAATATCGCGATGTAACAGTAGCAATAACGTTCGTTGAATATCGTCATTTTAGAGCGTTGTAATGTCAGCCGTGACATCTTGTCAGAAAAGCAAATGGTGAAATCAGTTTTTAGACGCGAGCAACTAAAAAAAAAAAAAGAGAGAGAAAACATTCCACAACGTTGTTGATATTTTTCTTGCTAAAGCTTTGTGCTCCGATTTGTATAACAACAAACAAACGATCGTTTTCCCGACACAAAATAATAATTCAGAGAGAAAGCAATTTGTAAACTTGTAAACATACGCAATACAAATTTTGTATTTACAATGTCGTTAAATTTTCATCGAGTGTCTTGGATCCTATAATTTTTCAAGATGTTCCGAATGTAAAAGGAGAAATCAACATTAAAATATGAAACAGCTGTACGCTTTTATCAAAAGCAATTTATCATAGATTGTCAACCTGGATAATTCAAAGCAGTTATTAGCTTTTCAAACTCCGTTTCAGACTTTATTTAAATATCTTTTTTTTTCGATCTGATAACAAATATAAAAATATAAACTATGACAATATATGTGAATAAAACTTACATTTTTCTATAAAACACGAATGATCGAGATATAAAAAGCAATTTTTCGATAAAAGAAATATTTAAATAAAAAAAAGATTTATTACAAAATAAAATATTTCTCGTATAACGGGGAATCATTCGCTAATAGATTAAAATATTGCCACAATTTTTTTTCTGTGATGGCTGATAGTAAAAATAAATTCTTTACCATTAAGAAAGGAAGATGCAATCGTAGCAGCAAAAACGCCGAGACTTAACGGCCTTATCAGTCGCGTTTTATCGGTCGTGACTGATAAGAAGTTTGCATTATAAGATGTGTAAGACGGCGAAAGAGTCGAATAGGGTAGATACCTAGTGAGATAAGAAAAAAGACGGATGCAAGAAAAAAATGTGTTCATAATTTTTTTTTGACTAATTGATACATTGTTTCAGTGACATGCCGACTATGGTAAAAATGATAAATATCTATTAGTTTAGATATTCACGAGAGATAATTAGCAACTTAATGAAAAGGTTTTGCTAATCAAGAAAATATGAGTTTTCGACTCTTTCTTTTCGTCCAGGAAAAATAGCTCTAGAGTTTATTGCACATTCTTTTAAAAAATGTATTTATATGCTATTCGATAAAATAAGTATAAAATTATGAAAAGAAAATATAATAAATTATTCATTATAACATAAATAATCTCATTATAACAAAAGATACAACGCAAAAACAATTATTTGAAGAAAATTATCAACAATACGCGACAGAACGCAAATAATCATGACAGGATTGCTTGAACGAAGATGAGAAATTAACATATAACATGCGCGAAGCGGAATCTAAAGATTAAATACGCTAATTAAAAAGGCGTTAGGATTTTCGCAAAAGGACGGACGTACAAAGGGACGAGAACAAGAACGAGATGCGCCGCAACGCAGCGGAGATCGCACTGAGTGCCGGATCGAGGGAGGGAAGTTCGGTGGGGATGCGTTTTGCTCCAGGACAGGAGGGAGAGCAAGCGGGCGGCGTAGGAGAGGAGAAGGAGAAACAGAGAGAGAGAGAGAGAGAGAGAGAGAGAGAGGGAAGGTACACTCGTGTCGTGCGATAACCGTCGCCGAGGTGCAAACCAGCCGCGAATTCGAAAGGCGGCCAGTCGCTGTTGGCGCGTCGCCGACGACGCGTCGCTCGTTCACTCGGACACGGGATCAAGGTACACACATAAAAGCCGAACCCGCCGTGCATCTCATCGCAAACGTTCCTATTCGCGAGGTCAAATTTAACGAGAGTGTTTTTGTGCCGATACCGATAACGTGGTACCGCCGCGAGTGACGGATCTGATGATGGAAAAGAGATATAATAACTAAAGAAATATATATAATCAATACAAAAAATAGCGATACTTCAATTTTTAAAAAAAATCCGAATGAAGACATTCTCTCTTCTTAGGTTTCTTGATACGAACCTTCGAGCACTGGTGTACAATAATATTTATAATACACCAGTGATCTCGATCTTGTCATCAACGCTTGATGGATCAATCGTGCGACTCGTTTAACAATTCTCGAATATGCAAAATACATTCAACACATTCGATTCTTCTCGAACGAAGAATCGTCGTCGTGGCACACGAACGCGTCCCCTCAATCGTTGCATAACGCGGTCGACATCACGCGGCAGCTGCATCACGCATCGGAATGTTATACGCAGCTTCTTCGAGCTGCAGAGACTATACGGAGAATATAACGCGCTCGTTTGACGGATCGTAAAATAAAACGTAGCTCGGTCCGTGGCATTGAACCGTGAGATCGATCGGCCGCCCATCAGTCGACGACCACCAACGTCGTCGTCGTCGTCGCGAGACGATCAGAGGAGAAATTCCTTCATAGCGATAGTTGAATTTATTCCATGCGATCGCGCACCGGAGAGAGGCTCGTCGCGAGACCGTAATACTTGATTTCCCACGTGGCATGCTGCGGGCATGCTATCTCTTACAACCGGCTGTGGGGGTCGATTAATCGCTCGTTTCTCACCCACTGACTCTGTCCCTGCCCTCGAGGAAAGAATCGCCGCCGCGGAAGACACTCAATTGTCGCGTCAAGCGAATGAGACCTACGTCACGTCCGTCGTATAAAATGCGTGACAGATGCACCGATCGCTTATCAGAATTCCACGACGACGTGCGCGGAATAATACGCGGAATATATGTAAAGAATTTGTAAATTTCAGGATGCGCATATTTTTTTTCTTTTTTTTTTCTCTTGTATAAATTTCTTCCAAAAAATTCGGACGCGTTAAACTTGTCATGCGACGTGTAAAATATTGATTCGATCGTGCGAAAGTTTCTACAACAAGAGAGAGTGTGTGTGTGTGTGTGTGTGGCCGGCGATCGATTTCGGTATTTGAAACTAATTTCATTCACGAATCGCACCGCGAAATTCTGGAAAGAAGAAATTTGCATTCGCATTTCTCTGAGGGGTTTCCGCGACGTAACAATGTTGAAGTACTCCCGGCGCTGGGCTTGCCCTTCTCGCCTGCTGTTATCTCGAAATTGAAAACAATGCCGCGAGACTAAACATTCCGCTCGGCGTTGCTCTCTGCGTGTTGCATGCATAACGTTACTTGAGTTACGGGATGCAGGGCCGCAGCGGCGCGAGTTTATACACCGAACCCGGATTAAACCGAGACGTCGAAAGATATTGCGATCTCCGATGAAAAGAATCGGATCGAATCGCTAAGAAAATTGCTTACGTCGCGAATAATATGATTAAAAAAAAAAATTATTCATTTCCCCAATTATGTAATTATCAAATGATTTTTACTGCTTCCTCTCTGACACTTCCAACACTACATACTTAATTCCAATTCTTTTTTTCAATCGAAAATCGAACGTATCTCCGATACCCGTGACAGCTTTAATTCGAAAAATTTGACGGTAATTTTTCTCGGATATAAAATGACGATGGAAGATTATAATATGATAAATCGCTCGTTTTCAGCAGGGCACTTTTTAATAAATCGATCTTTAAAATATCGTTATGATTATGCCGGCGCGAAATCGATAATCGAACAGGAATTTATCTTCCAAGTTGACGAGCGTAAAGTCTTTTCATTACGCTCGTGGATTATTCGGCGGGTGGAGGAAGAAGGGGGGACGCGCGACGAGAAGGGACGAGGAAAAATGTGTCGTTTAGAAAAAGGCGGTCGAGCACGTTCTCTCTAATGTAGGTTATCGCCGTCGACTCGATGCCGATAGCAGGCGTGTGTCTCGCATTAAAAACGCGCTATCGATAACGGGCAAGAACGATATTACGATTTTTCATTCGCGTAACGAAAGGTACACCGCCATTCGTTATCGTAACAAACATGAAAATGAGCAGAGGAGGAGCGCGTGAGAAAGAGAGAGACTCGCCTCTCGTTCTATTCAAACCCACGTTCTATTCAAACAGAATCGTCGGATCGTTACTACGCCCCGTATCGCTTGACATACGTGATTTTATTTTCCAATTGACAGTTCGATCCTGGCGCGTTCGCCTCGTCATCGTAAATGTTTGGCCGGCGCGAACCGCGAGATCTACAGCTGCATTCGAAACAGGACGACGCGATCGGATTGCATGAATAACTAATCGATCATAAATAACTAGCCGAGAGGGGCATAATTCATATTTAAATAAAAATTACTTTTTATCGATTATTCGAAATTGATATAATAAACGAAACGCAAATATTTAAACCCGAATAACGCGAATAACAATCGTGCAAAACAATTATATAGAAATTTTATATATATATATATATATGCAATTGGTATATTGGTATTTCCCGATGCAATTATTCTATTTTTGATTACGGTTGAATAAAATCGCGCAATAAACATACTCGTCGCACGTCAGAATAAAAGAGCGGTGAAGTGGGATTCGGAGTGATTACGGAGTTTCGACGAAACTTGAAAATGCAGGCATGTTGTTGCGAGCTTCGAAATTGCGATTAAAATGCGGTCATACCATGTATATATGCGAAATACACTTCCACGTTCCTGTCGAATTAGCTAAACGCGATACCTGGTGGGGAGTTTATCAATAATCGATGTTACATAGACCGAGAGCGCTATATATTATTGCTTCCTCCTCCTCCCCCGCGTCTCCCCCTATAATACCGCATTAATTCGTCAGTCATGCACGCCTCTAATGATAGTCGACTTCATTCAAATCGCATTATTTTAATACATAAATGATTGGAACGGGTCGCGACTACCGACGAGACTCGGTTCGAATATTTTTTCGTTATAATCAGATAAATATTTTCCTATCGAATTATTAACTTTTAAGCTCGGCGAATTATACGATATATTAATTCTAAAATTTATAATATGAAAATATCCTCGACGCGAATATTACTCATACGCAAAATAATCTTGAATCGTGGCAGTGGAGCATTATTTTTTCGACATTTGCCTGATAGGTTGAAAATATAAAAACAAAACCCTCCTCGGATCTTTGTCAAATTATCGCCGGATTAGCTCTCGTCCCGCGGTTCGCAGTCTCGAAATCCGATCTTAATCCACGAGTATACGAAAAAGTTATTCCCCTCCATCCGTACCGTAAACTACCGAGGAGGTGAATCGGTGTGTTCCCATTCCTCCCTCCGATCCGGCCTCGTTTATCGTTATCGCCGTCTGCAAACTGCGAATGCTTCCCCGGGAGGGTGCGGACAATTCTTACAAGTCGCGGCGATAAAGCGGATGGAAAGATAAGACGTTGCCGAAGGAATAAAGGCGAAATGTATTGGAACAGGGGTGTTGGTTGAACGGTGAAATGCTCGCGAAAGCATCGCTCCATCTTTCCTCAAATTGCGTACAGCGGCGAGGAATCGCATACAATATTCTAACAGAGGCGCGAGAAGTCGAACAATTTCGCCGTCGTATATGTGTACATATACCTATATATCGTATATATATATATATATATGTGTCGTCGGTGAATCGACGATGGTATTACGAACGAGAGGAAGAGTCACGTAATCGGAAACGATTTACTCCTACACGTACCTCACCTCGCACTTTACTTATCGTCCCGTGTCGCGTGTCGAAGAGGCAAGGTAGACCGGATGAGTATCGCTATTTATCCATTTCAGACTGTATTTCTGCAACGATAAATACGTATGTCATTCTCCGCGATTGTCCGATCTTGAGTCTGACAGTCGAACGTACATGAATGTCCATTAATGAGGTGTGTAAATCAGACGGACCGAAACGTTTAATCGTCCGATCGCGTGAATCCATCGCCGAGAATAATTGGCGTTCGCGTCTCTCCTTTTGATTCCCTTATCGAACTAGCGTTTTCTCGTTTCCTCTTTTTTTTTTCAACATGTCGCGTTTCGTTTTATTTCTCCGCCCTGCTTCGCTTGTTCGTTATAATAGCAGCGAAACCGACGTCCCGAGTGTGACCCGAAACCGAAGATTAATTTATCTTCATCGATTGTTGCGTCGAGAAATAACGACTATTCGTAAATTGAAAATGATTTATAGATCGATACGAGCGACATACGAGTTTTCTCGGGCGAAATTATCTCTATTATTGAAAACGTACGACGATAACAAGCAAAGGGAGAATTCATTCCAAATGTGTCAAAGACTAGATATACAAAAACAAAGTATACAAATTTTTGTGAAAAATATAAAGAAAATATATAATTTTTCACATATACAAATATGTCAATATCTTACTTAAAATCTATTTTTTTAATATAATTTAGGATACACGCACGGAACTGTTCATAGATTAATAAGATAACATATATACATATAAAAACAAATATCGAGAAACTTAAAAATTATGTTTTAACGGTCAATAAAGAAGCAAATTAAAATTTTTATCATGCTTAGCGTTGAGATTCTTTAATTTCTCGTAATTATTCTAATTTTATTTAACGAGCAATTAGCTTAGTAAGAGCATCACGCGTTAATAATGAGGTATTTCTTTATTGCTACTAAAAGTAGAGCAAAAAGCCGGGAAGGAGAATGAAAAACGGAAGAAATTTCGAGCGCAGTCGTCGTTGGAGACTCGATCGTAAAGGGAAATTCTTCTCAAATCCTTTGAGTGAGACTGCCTTTCATTCACGCGCTCTTTTCACGTTTATCGATCCTGCCCGCTTCTATCATGTGCCATTTCACTTTTTTGTTAGTATCCGAATAGACCAAACTTTCTCAAAACCTCAACGAAAAACAAAGATATTAAAGAACATTTCGTTGGCCATCTATACAACAGCAGTTTCTTAAGTATATAAACAGTAGTTTGCTGATGGAAATGTCGCTTTATATCCAAGTCCACGAGATGAAATAATATTGTATCTGTTATCATTGCAATGCAAAGATTACATTAAGCAAACATTAATATTTGACGATAAACTCTGAACTTGATAATGTACCTTAAAATACAGAAAGTCTTCGACTCTATCTCACTATATATTGACTTGTCATTTCTTATTTAAGAACAAGTGTTGAAATATGTTTTTAAATTTTTATGATTTATAAATTATATAGTTTTGTATCTTTTTTAATTAATCTCATCGCGATTATCTTCTAATTTATTTTAATGTCTCTCGGAAAATAATGTCAATTTTAAATTTTTCATCTCACTTGTGTTATTCTTCTTTGAACATAAATTTGAATTCACTTCTTTAACTTGTCAAAGTTGGAGTTAAAGAACCAGCAAATAAGACTTCCTCTCGTTACGTTGCGAAACGATCGTGAATAACCGCGACAAGCGCGTTCGCGGAACACGAAAAGTTTATAGTAACGGCAGTTGACATATTTGTACGATAAACAGAACCACGTCATATCGTGCGAGAGCATTTTGATAACGCAAGAATGTAGGCACGATTAGTCACGCAACGATACATAGTGAGAGAGTAACTGAGTGGCAGATCGCGGATTATCATCATCGGATATTGCGACGCTGTCATTTGCAGTAATATCGTGTGACACTTTCAACGGTTCGTCGTTTCTGTATGATCGAGCGTGATAACATAGTACTTATCACCTTGAAAGAAATAAAGAAAAACATTACTTATCAATATCATCGAGTGACACGTCATATCTTTTCGGATAAATCGTGATCTAATTTCCGCAGTGTAAAAAGATAAATTTAACCGAAGGAATAAATCAAAAGAGTATTTTCTAACAATTTATAATATAATATAAAATTATAGAAATCATGCGAAAAGCGATTAATAAATAATAATTAAATAATAAATAATATTATTAAACATACAAGAAAAATGTCTTTTGCGAAAATATTAAAATCATCGTGGAATGTCATCGTATGAATATCGATATATTCGAAAAATTTGACGGAGGAAAAAGAAAATTCACGCTAGAAAGAGAATACGTGAGAACCGCAAGATTTCCTAATTTCTCTATCCTTACAGACGGACGATCATTTCCGAAGGACTAAGATCGAAGAGACGAAGAATTCTGGTGCCATGTTCAAAAACGTTGTACGCTGTCACCGACAAAATTGGATCGCATCGTCGTTCCAGGGAAGGAACGAAGAAGCGTCGAGACGAATGTCGTAGTAGAAGACGATTCTACGATTCGAATGAGCTTCGAGAAGATACCTTATGTCGGACGTCGTCGTCGAGAAGCATGAATTCAGCAAGAGACAGGGCGCAGATTATAACCGGGCATAGAATCACGTAATATTGCATGGCGTGTGTCACGTGTCGCGACAAGGTCGAGATAACTTTTCCTGGTGCAAGCGAGA
The DNA here is from genome assembly GCF_021464435.1 of Cataglyphis hispanica. NCBI lineage: Eukaryota > Metazoa > Arthropoda > Insecta > Hymenoptera > Formicidae > Cataglyphis > Cataglyphis hispanica. The sequence goes on along the minus strand of NC_065969.1, from coordinate 3,049,022 downwards.
GGATTAGTCGCAGACGGCGATTTAATCGTCACGCTAAGTTAACGTGACTACGTGTGGCTTCTTTCAATCGAAAGATACACCGACAAATTCAACAACGCGGATTTAAAGAGCAGCGGAGAGAAATGTCGAGACGACCTCGCGGTCGGCTCGACGCGGAATTATCGCCTGGCGCCAGCTTGGCATAAAACAGTCGGTGATAAAGGCGAGGAAGAAGAGGAAACCCTTTGAAAGCGTATGGCAGAAGGAGAGAGAAGCGAGGCCGAGAGGCGCAAAATGGGAGCGACGAGATATGTGTTGGGTAGCGCGATCTTAGGACTCTTTTGGAGCAGCTTACTCAAGGGTGTCCTGACCAACTCCACAAGCAGGTGCGACTATCCCCCTTGTTCCTGCGACCACTACGGCCGGTTGACCTGCGACTGCAAGGAGGAGGGAGAGGTAGGTTCGCCACAAGCCCGATATCCCCGATAAGCATTCGCGTTAGAATCGATTTTCGATTGAATCTCCTCGGCTCGCGATACCGCGAAGAGGACGGACGGAAAGATAGCGGGGGAAAAAAATCGCTCGCGCTATCAGCGGCATAGATCTAGGGCACGTATCTTCCGGCTCCGAGAGACAAGAAAGTATATTTTCTCCTCTCGTATGCCCGAGAAAGCTTATCGTATTTAACTCGAGGAATCAGATTCTCTCCGTTCAACACGAACGAAAAGATGTAACCCGATCCCGGATCCAAGCAATGACTTCTCTCGCGTACGTTTTTTTTTTTAATATATCATATTTATAATTATGGTAGAGAAGGAACATAACACCAGAGCTCTAAAAAAGTGATTATTATCTTTTATACGTACACGAATTTTTTAATTTAATATTCGTCTATTTTATTTTATACGCTAGCCTCATATTTTTATATATTTCTCTTTTTTACACGGGAAAAGAGAAAAACCGATGCTATTAATAAATTTGTGCAGAACATTTCTTCGCGGTTTTTATGTAAAGCCAGAATTTTATAGATATTTATTTTTCAGTAGAATCACTCGAGATCTCAGGGTCGGGTTTCTAAAATTGACTCGGTCCTTTTCGCCTCCGATTTCGTTTACGGAGACAATCCGTGATCGTCGTCTCCGATCTTTCTTACCGCCTTTCCACTTCAAATGACTACAACGATCCGGCGAATGACGATAGAAAAGGGCGTGCGCGCTTTTTCAACAACGAATTCGTGCGGAAACCGCGGCGGGATTAGCTATCGCTATCGCACGAAAAATCTCAGACAATGCGACACGGGGCTCTGTCTGGCAGACCTTTGTTCCGCAGGGGAACGTTATTCCATTTGCGAATTACCCGACGGAGAGATAAAGAGGCGGGTACCGCGGGTAGCTTGGCGAAATCGTAAAACCCGATCTCTCCGGCGGCCTAAAGAAAAGACAGGAAAGGCAAAGGAAAAAAGAAAACACAAGAGAAGAGGGAGAAAATGTTTCCTCGCGATCTCGATGTGACGTCTTTGGCGTATCGCCGGAGGCAACAAAGATCGAGATAAAGTAATAATCGCGCGCGTCCTGAGATTCCTTCGAGCGACTTCACCGCTCCTTCCATCGATATAACGGAGTAAGGATAGCATCGGAGTTGCCGAAAAAAAAAAAAGAGAGAGAAGAAAGAACGATCAGGACGAGCCTCTAATCTCCCGACTACGCGGGAGGTTCTCGTAAATCGCGAGGGTGCCAACCGCGACGGAGGGACGGGAACCCTCCATAAATTAGAGTGTGTTTACGCAAATCGGTAGGGTCCGGGGGTGGGTGCGAGAAGGGCAAGCAGGTAGGTAAAAAGGTGCGCGAGAAAGAATGGAGATCCGTCGATCCTCCCTGCTCCACCTCCTCGTAAATGTTTCGTTTTTATCCCCCCCCGGGGGCCACGCACCCCTTTCTCGAGCGGTGGAAAAAATGGGCGAGCGATCCCTCGGCGATCCGTGATCACGCGAGCCTCGGCTCGTACGTCCGTCCGTTTCTGCCGCGAGCGCGTTTCCCCCGCTTCCGGCCATCCGCGATATTAAAGGATAGACAAAGAGCGTCCGCCTACGTGCGCAGCTATAACAAGCACGAATGATTCATAATCGCAACACGATATCGCGATAAACGAGCGCCGCGGTTCCGGACTCCCGAGGATCGTGCGCGCGAGGACTTCGTGACGCGCCAAAACCGGAAGTCGTCGGTTTTCGTTAAATCGAATCGAATACCGGTCTACGACGTGGTAACGCGAGTACTATCGCTTTTTCCGCCACCGCTGCCCGCATTTATTGAATAAATTTGAAAATTCTTTCTCTTCCTCTCTCCCTCTCTCTTTCTTTATCCTTTCTCTCGCGGTGATGAGAGTTTGAAATTTCGACTTCGCGAAAGTTTCCGCTCTCCCCTTCCGACTTCCGTCTTTTTCCGTCGCGATAAAGAGTGCAATGCGCGCGGGAATACGATAAGAAAGTAATGAATGCGATTCGGAGAGAGGGAGATGCCCCCGTGAATTTACATCACGCTCTCAACGATTACAGGACAAGATAAAACAATCAGCCCTGTTACTACAATTAAAGCCTCTCTCTATCTCTCTCTCTCTCTCGCATTATTTGATTTAAAATTCCTGAGATTTTATCAATTTCACACGCGGGAATAATTCCGGTACCGGGGCTGTACGTACCGGATAACGAGTCTCGTATTCGTGGATGCGAGGAGGGTAGGAAATTTAATCGGGACGTCGTTCCGAGCTCGGACAAATATTTCGCGATGCAACGACGTCCCGCGTTTTAATTGCGCGAATCCCAAACGAGAAGAGGAAGATAATGTTACCGCGTGTCCTCGCGAGCGTCATTATTGTCCCCGATAAAGCGGATTCTTCTTGTTGCCCGCGACAATACCATAAACCTGATCCGTAAAATTTCTCTCTCGGTGACAGAACGACCACCGAGATAGCAGGAGCGAACTGGTTTTACGAAGTTATGTATCATGTATTGATATTACATGTACATACGTTCCTGATACGCATGACTGTTTTGACGACCTTGTACTCGCGCAGACACACGAGCAAAAAGTGGAATCACGCGTGGACTTTATTATCGAGCGGAAGATATAACGCGGATTACAGAAAGAAATGGCGTATAATTAATGATATAAATCGCTCGAAACCTCGGAATCCATCGCTCGGAATTGAATTTCTGTTGCCAGGTTAATTGGTCGAGAACGTGCAACCCATTCATCATCGATGATGTCACGTGTGTAAAGTGAACTCATAATTATAGTAAAACGGTGGATACACGAGAGGATATATGATGAAAACGGAATTATGTTAAGGAATAGTTTAACGTTCAATTAATATTTCAATGTGGTCAAAATTTATAGTCGCGAAAATTAATTTTTTTATATCATTTCTTTAAAATGCAAAATAGTTTGGGAATAATTTTCATTGAATAATAATGAGTAAATTATATAAAAATTAGAAAAGATTTTAAAGACATGTCACGATTGCAAGTAACAGTGTATATAATAAAAAGATATGTTTTATAAAAAAATATCAAGTTTGTCAAATTAATAATCGTGTAATATAGTTTTTGCGAAAATATTTTCACGAAGAATATGATTTAGAAAAACTTTAATACATCGTAGAAAAAATATACTCTAAATATTAATAGATTAGACGATGAAAAATAGAGATGCATATTTTATAAAATATCAAGTTTATTAATTTATGTATTATTGCTGATTCAAACACTTTGTAACAACGAGGGGAGGACCAGATGGATCTTTCGCCAACATGAGAGAGAGAGAGAGAGAGAGAGAGAATAGGGGGGAGGGAGTAGAAAGAAGAGGTACGAAGTCTTTGGTCTCAAACTGAATAATTGACGACGAGCGTAAATAATTGAGAGATCCTTTTAGTGAACGCGACTTTAAACTCACTCGCTTGGCCGTAATAAGCGGAATAAGACACGAAACGATGAAAGAAAGAGAGCCCAACCGGGGTCAGGGGTGTAAAAGTAACGGCCGTAAGGAGTACCGTTGGAAACGTTAGGGTGCCACTTACGGAAAGAGGCGCGCACGGTTATGAAAATACTCGGAAAATGGAAAAATGGTCCATGTGCACTCGTGCAGAGAAAATTGCCGCGGATAAAAATGCACGGTTTTAAGTAAATGGCAACAATCATTCTACGGAATAGAGTTGCGATCACTTTACTAATAATAAGCCAATAATAATAAGGCACGAGAGATGAAATTGATAATCATGTCTATTTAAAGATACTTCATTAAACATTTCTATGAATGATAAATCGAACCATTGTCATGTGTATATGTGTGGGTGCAAAATGCTAATTAAAACGTAATAACCGCTTATCGTCGATAAAATTTGTCGCGATTAATTAATATCAATGTAAAATAATTGATGGAAAGTAATCGATAGTTTTCTCATACCTGGAGTTATTAAGCGCGAATAGGGATACATAAGAATTTTCGGGCAATGTTTCGCGAAAGAAACTGACGCTGCCACGAGTAAAATTGTTACATATAAATTCTTTATGGATCGTAAAAGAGAGCTTTCGTTTCCATTTCCGCGGCACTATGCCACTTTCCGTTCGCTGCCTCGTTTCCGGTCTCGGGGTCGAGAGTTTCCTTTGTCTTTCTCTCTTTCTCTTTTTCTCGCGCGACAAGATTCGACACAATCGCGTGTTTTCCCGATAAACTTAATCCTATCCATTAAACCAATCTCATTTTCATCCGGGAAAATGTCTATGTAATATGGGATGGGACGCCTCGAACCTTTTCCCGTTCAATTAAGAAGTAAGGCACATTCGATTACTGCCATAATCGACGTTAGATCACTCGCAATCTCTCTCGAATTATCGCCCCCGATGAGATCGCGCAGATTACCTCGCAAATTTGCAGCAGGGAAAATGTCACACGGCGAACAACTACGGACAAAAAAAAACGGAGAACTAGTTCGAGAGGCGAACTCGCGTCCTCTCGAGTTTAATTCCCGGTGGGAATCGTTTCCCTGGTAATCGACGGGCGTACGAAAAAGAACGTGGAGTTAGACGTGACGCGTTGAAAATGTTCGAAGAGAGCACGAAAGAAAGAAATTCCATATCTATAGAGAAAAATTGCAGACAGCGAGAAAGAGAAAAAGAGAAAGAGACAGACAGAGAGCGAAAGCGTGACTAAGGCAGAAAGTATGAGCGGAATAGAAGTGCATTGTTTGAAAATTGAAAAAAAAAAAAAAAAACGTCATCTCCCTTCGTCTTCTTTCCGAATCTTGCAAGCTTTCCTCACATTTCTTACGAGCGCGCAAAATTCCCGTGAAGGAAAATTCACATGTCCATCGGAATCATGCAGAGTTACGATTCGATTCGATTTCTACCGCCCTATTCGTCTACTTATGAATTTTATGTGGTCGAACATTGGAAAGTCGAACGCATTTTTACGATCGATAAATTATTATCGCAAATAACTAATTATATTTCTCGATGCAAGCAAATTTTTCGTAAAATTCCAAGGACAATTTTTTTACAAAATTTCTGAGGCTAATATTTTTCTATTGTCTCCCTTAGATAACACAAGATCAAACAAAAGTGGACAAACATTTTTCCCAACAATACGTTGTACAAAGAACCGTAAAACTTGTATTAGTTTCAATACTATACTTTCAAAATAAATCTCCGCCGTCTATCACGTAAATTTTTCAGACGGAACGTGCGAGTGATAAAAGTAGTTTCGTTTCGGATAGACAGGTAACGTCGGTTAATAATCTCTGCTCGACATCGTGCGTTCAAAAGTAGTCGTGAACAATGGAACAAGAACAAAAGAGGGGGTTCTCGAACAGAGGAAGCAGGAAGGGACGAATGGGGCAAGACGTTAATGCGTAAGAAAGGCATAGTCTGAAAAAGAATAATATAAAGACCTTTCTCTCTTTTACATCTCTCTGCGTCGCGCCTTTTTATTTCTATTCTCCATTTTTATCATTCAACAGACAGTCTGTCTCGCATATCTTTCCGCGTTGTTTCATCGCAATCCAATGACATGGAGAGATTGTGTTTTTAATTTTATTTTTTTCTTACTTTTCCTAATGGAAAGGGACGGCTATTTAGTGAAAATTTATTTTAATATGACATAATAAAACGATTTAAAAGATAATGATGACGATTATATGAGTCTTAAAATCATAAATTCTTACGGAATCAACGAATGCTATCTCTCTCGGAATTCAACGCTTAAGCGGAATCGATTAGACGGAGAAGATAAATGATAATTAATAAAAGCAGCACGCTTGGCCTCAAGCGATATGGCATATCTCGGCCTCTTTGTAGCAATCAAAGCGACTCGCGAGATCGATCCCTTCCATATACATATGCTAGATGTCGACGAGTTTTATCTCGGGCACTCTAACGTCCCAATGAAAGTTGCAGCGAATAAATGAGGCAAACTCTAATAAATATATCGTACGGGTAACGTACCAATAATAATCACGGCTCGATGCGTTTTGAATTTAATAAAATCATCCGTAAATCACTTCCCCCTCACCACCACCCTTCCCCCGATTTTATATCCGCCGCACGGATATACAAAACAGTTTCCGATACACGAAGAGTTTCGATATCGTTTACGTGCGCAAGACGTGAGACGAGTTCATATGCGCGAGCAGATAATCCCATGCAATTATCTAATTCGTATGCAAGGATAAACACGTGTCGACATACGCCAGAGCGGAATATGCAACGAGACAGTTCGATTCGCGTAAACGATCGATAGAAAAGAAGATTGATTAAAGAAAGGGGATATCTCTCTGCGACGCGTCACTTCCTGACGAACGCGAAACAGATATGAGATATGTCATGAAATTAAGCCCTTTCTCCGTGATTATGATAACGACATTATTCGCGGCAATTAGGCAGACTGAGCGTACACATCGCGAATAATTAGGATAGTTAAACGTGTAATTACGGCTATTCGACCTCTATTAGAGCTTTCCCTGTCGGTACATTGCGTTGCACAAATTGCTATGATTTTTCCTTCTTGAGGAAAATACATTAAAAATTCATTCGCCAGCGAGAAAATCTTATCATCCCGCCTGAAAAGCCCTGATTTTAAATGTTTCTCGTCGGTAATTTTAGATCAAGAATTATTTGACATAGTCGATACGATCGTACTTATACATACATAATATATATAATGCATATTTATAGAACAATTTTAAGATAATTACTCTCTTCTCTCCTCTATAAATAAATATAAAAGATATATATATCGTGATATATCGAAATAAAAAATTTGTTTCAACTTGCAGGAATTGATCCTGACCACAGAAGGGGATAGGCGACTAAGTCCCCACACCAGTAGGATAGTGGTGAGCAATTGCTCGTCCGTGATACTCGCAAACTCAAGCCTAGCCTCGATGGCCGGGCTACGTTCGGTGGATCTGATTAACGTGGCGAATCTGACCTTGGTCAAACAGAGCTTCGAGCTGTCATCGCACAGCACGCACACGCGGATCTCCGTGCGGAACAGCAGCATCGACGTGATGCCAAGCTTCGTGTTCCGCGGCGACGTCGAAGCGATAACGTTCGAGAACGTGCGAATCGGCCAGCTGAGTGCCTTCTCGTTCGCCAATCTGATCCACACGGACACTCTGCGACTGGAGAACTGCCGCGTCGAGACGACGGAGGCGCAAGCCTTCAAAAAATTCGACGTCGGTTATCTCCATGTGATCGGCGGCAGTTTCGGCGATCAGTTGCCGAGTCGTACCATGAACGACATCGAGGTCTACCACAAGTTCATGCTTGACGGTGTGAAAATGGGCACTGTGAGAAGCAACGCCTTCATCGTGAGGAGCCCGCGAACAGTGGCGATACAGAACTGTGCGATAGAGAGCCTGGAGAGCGAGGCGTTCGACGTGACGGTGCGTGGCGCCGTTATCATCAAGAACAATACTTTCGGCAACATCGGCATGGGCGCTTTCCTGGGTATTCGCGCAGATCGCGAGATCAGACCGCCGCCATCCTCATCATCATCATCGTCGTCATCGTCGTCGTCGTCGGCGTCATCGTCGTCTTCGTCGTCATCGTTAGTCCACAACCTCATCTTCAAGAACAACAGCGTGAGCAACTTCGAGGAAGGCTCGCTCATGTTCGATCGTGCGAGTTTTCGGCCGGAGCTCGACAATCTACTCATCGCGCAAGCTTGTGACTGCCAAATGTTACCCGTGTGGAAGAATAATGTGCTCAATTATACGAGCGTTTACTCGCGATTCTACGTGAGACAAAACTCGCTTGTGCCGCCGCCATTGTCGCAGCCCCAGGAACCCATCAACGAGACTCCGGAGACCTTCCTATGTCTGGACGGCGGACTGGATGGCGTGCCAACGAGCTTCGTCGATTACGAGACGCGTCACTGCTCGCTCGGCGGCTCCATGCTCGTTCTCATTCTAATTATCGTAGGTGCCGTTCTCGCCCTGTTAGCGAGCGTGTGTCTCATCGTGTGGTGCTGCCGAAGACGCCGGCAGAACAACAGGAAGAAGTGGATTAGCGTGCCGACTAACGCACCCGACGTGGTTTCCAAGAAGAACGGTGTGATCGGCAAAGAAGCGGCAACGTCTGGCACGCCGGTCGACAGTAGGATAACCATGGTGGTGCCGGACGGAAGGCTGTACCGGGAAACAGAGTTCCACGTGATCGTCGAGAAGGCCGAGCCGCTTACGACCGAGTTGTAACGAGACGCCCCGGGCGGCTCAACAGCCAGGCCCGCGATCGTCGCTCCTGTTGAAGAGGAACTCGAGTGGGTGGAAACGTCAAGTCGCTTTCGAGTGTACAAGCTGTGAAAGACGCTGCGTACAGCAAACATACACAATACACAGAACAGTGATGTCCGGAAAAAAGTTAGATCGGTCTTCGAAGAATGTGAAAAGGATCCTTTTACGACGGAGGGAAATTCTACTCGAACTTAAATCGCGCATATAGATTGTGTAAATTGTTGCTACTTGGGGGAATAATAAAACGCAAAGTGAATGCCCATCCCCCTTCCCTCTTTCCTCATATCATGTTGTTCTTTTTTTTTAATTTAATTGATTATCTCTCCTCTAGTACAATACAGTTCGTAAGCTTCCATTCACATATCACGAGCGGTCACTGATTATCCGCGTCGCGCGTTCTTTTCATTCCTCAAACCGTCCTTTCTCTCGAAGGCGGTCACGTTCCTCCGCGACGATTAAAAAATTTTTCAGAACAAGTCACGCGGATTCGGGTGATCGGTTACCGCTGCTAGTTAAGTTTATCATTAAATAACTTTGCGAGAGAGAGAGAGAGAGAGAGAGAGAGAGAGAGAGAGAGAGTGGGCCAGTGTCATAGAAGACGAAGCGATTAGAAAGCAGATGAAAGAGAATAAAAAGAGTATAACTCGTGTAGAAAAAATCCTGAACTCGCTGTCTTGCGTAAGATACGCGATTGGACCGACCTTTCGCATTTCTCGTTGCTTTAAGTTCATCGATTGATAACGATAGCACGCGGTTATCGTAAAATTATTAGTGAGCGTTGGAGTGAAAATGACGGTATCAAAGGACCAAAAAATGGAATAACCGCTTGTTCGGATAGCTGTGCCATTCCTGGAGTGACGTTACACACGATTCGTGTTCACTCCACAGAAATCCTGATCTCTCGAAGGAGGAAGAAAGTGAACGGACGGAACTCTTCGCTAAGTTTTCATATCAAAATCGTTCCAATATTATCGTTTTATAGAGAAGATTGACAGTAATGTAACAAGTTAACGGACAAGAATAAACCGGCAGGATTGATTTATCAAGCTAAGAAATGTCCCATATCTTATACCAGTGGCGGATTTACAAGTTAATCATATCGCTTTTAAAACTATATGTATTTTTTTTCAACTTGTAAAAAATTTATATGTTATTTATAATAGACTTGCGTTAATTAAACTTATATTTTTTTAAACAAGATTTTTATCGCTTTGTTAAGGATAAATGTAAATACTCGTTATATATTTTTTTAACTAAACTTTTGTTGGGAAAATTTCCAAGGAAATTTAATATAAATGTTCGAAAATGTAGATCCGTCATTGTTTCGTACACTCTTTCGAGAAAAGCGAAATTTGATAGACGGTAAATTAGAGTAAGTTAATTTTTATCCGCATCGTGCTGTAAATTCTTCTGTCGTCTCGTTATCACATTGTTTTATTAATGTCGATGTGTATTTATTTTGAGCAAGCATTTGCTATAAAACTTGGCAATAAAAACTGTTGTTACTGTTATTATAATTTACACTTAATCTTAGGTACGTTTCTCTATAATCAAAGCATTAAGATCATTCCGCAAAATTTGCCGTATGTTAATAATGTAACATGGTAGAAAATTTTAATGAGATAGGCTATTTTATAAAATCAAACAAGAACTCATTTCGAATATATATATCCCGCCGTATTCTTCGACACGTTTAATCTAAGTGTAACGAAAACATTTTTAAAGAATCTGATTATGAACGAACATATTCCTAGATCATATGGACGAAAATAAATAAATCTCTTATCCCTTTTCCCTTTTCAATTAAAAGGAAGCATGTACATCGCGACATTGAACTAATATTTTGATAATCATAAAAAAACACTTCGCCAATTATTGAGAAAGAAGTAAAATAAAGCTTATCAAAGAAACTGTAATACATCGTACGACAAAGTTGATTTATTAAACAGAAGGCCCAAGCAACTCGAAGCACTTGAAGACGGAGATAAGCTACGTTTCTTTGCGCTCTTTCCGAGTGCATGAAAGAGCAGAATTGAGTCTCGGAAAACTTTTTGTGCCTCTTATGCTCGATACCTTGAATTACCGTCAAGGTAAATCTTATTAGCGTCCGCGTATCGAAAGATCGAAGTTTAATACGTTACAACACGTGCAAATCTTATGCGCAGGTATGTATGTATGTATACATACGCAATTATACCATTATAGTGAATAGAATCACACAGTTTGTATAATGTTATATACATAGTTATATAATTATCGCGAGACTGTGATATATAACGACAGCTGCCCGACTATATAATTTGTTTCGCATTGAACGATCAAAGACACAATAAAGAGAATATTAATAATAAATTGGCTAATCATATTAAGATTAATCAAGAAGATACACAAGTGCTAATATTCCTTTAACTGGTATGTATATATATATATATATATATATATATATATATATATATATATATTATTTAATATTTCGCGAAATTTAATTAAAATTAATTTATCGCATTTGTATTTTAAAGATAATAACGATTCAATTTAATGTAGTTATATAATTATAATAACTAAAATTCTAATTGACCGTAATCCAGAAATTACGCGTGAATATCATTATGCATTTATGCGAATATCACTAAACACACAATATACCACTGTGTATGTAATTAGATATCGCGTCAGATATTTATACAGTTTTGTGACCTATTTGCCATGGCCTTGTTCAAGATAACTTATAATGCCATGACGACGAAATAAAAGATCGTTCCAACACACAATTTTTTTCAAGATAGAAAAAAGAAACCGTATATATCAGAGCCTGATATGACTGATTCTAAATAAACAATATGAAATTTTCTATGTACAATATAACAAACAATAATAATATGAATAAACTATCTTCTCACATTAATAATTAGATTTGGAAAATACAGTTTCTTTTTTTAATTATAATGTATAATGTTGGGTACTTACCTGTACGGGAGCACACCGTCGAGAGCCTGCGAAACTGTGGGGGGCGACGCGAGTGCAAATCCTCGTCCGAGTAACGCCGAATGTACAGAGAAAATCCTCCTTGCCGTTTCCTGCATCGATTCCAAGTCCTCTTCTACTTCTTCCGCTAAAAGTTGTAATATCATTAATAGAGATCAATTTTTTATAAAAAATCATATTACTTTTTACACAATTAAAATAGAGTAACGAATCAAATTTTTTTCAAGAACGAGTCAATTAGAAACATGATAATATATCTTGTGTTATATTATTTTAAATAGCACATATTAACATTCCTTTAATATTTGTATTCATATTTATTGGCTTAATAATAGAAATTCAATCATATTATACTTACAGGATACTGAAGGCAACAATAAATTTTTCTTCATGAGACTTGCAGCACACGCTCCTCCAAGAAAAGATAACTCAATTTCCAAATTCTTCAGACCATGACCAGATGTTATCCAATCGTAACCAATAACTAAGCATTTGAAGCCGTATGTAATGGAGCTCTCATTTTTCATATAATCAGATGCAGTTTCCAAAGAAAATATCACTTCATTTCCTAAACATAGTATCAAATAATTTACTAATAATTTGCTATAATTATTTATTTGCTTCATGTACTTTTAGTTAATGCTAGATATAAATGTACCTGGTAATACAACAGCGTTTTGAGGCCATTGACTCTGAACATTGCTCAATTTATGCAATACTGGCCAGTATTGTGGACCATCTTCGCTCGTAATATTCAAAACTGTCCTGTAAAAACAAAAATTAAACATAAATATAAAAGATATGTACATATAAAAATATCCTTATACATTATAAAATATTGTATTTATCTACCCAGTGGAAGAATTGAAGATTATATTTGGTATATAAAGCTGTAAATAGTCCTCAGGTTGCGATGTTCCACACTCCGGTGTAAATTCGACAGTCAGCCATTTTACTGTTTCCGGAAAAGTGACTTTGTAATACGACACTGTCGCTGGTTTATAAGGATGTTCACTCTCTAGCCAAGTATAATGATGACTGGTGGTAACTGGAGGAGCAAAGTGTGATTGAGTTTCGCTATCTTGAGATATTTGAGAGGTTCCCATTGTAGACAGTAAATTTAAAGCTGCGATGTGTGGCAACATCTCTTGTATTAGAGTAAGAATTTGTACGCTACTCTGAAAGATGCAGAACAAAATTTATATTAGATACTTTTTTTATCAGTTGTTTTATCTCAGAATCATGAAATTTATATCAATGAAATTTTCAAAGTCACTTACTCTAGGATCTGATGTAGCCAAGGGACTAATATGTGCCATTACTAGTGGCAAGAGAGTCGTTACAAAAGTCGCGTTACCAAGGACTTCATTGGCTATTACTTCCTCTGCTCTTTCTCTCGCCAAAGAAAAAATTTCATTTGACCGTTGAATAATTGTTGCAGTCATAGCAAGAGTACATTTTCTTGCTTGCACTTCCGCCATAGCTTTATTCGTGTGCTGCCCATCGGAATCTTGTGGATTCGAATAATATAAAATATGCGGTATTTGACCTCTAGTTTGTGTTGTGCCTACAAGAACATAGCATATTACAATCCATATTTTGCATAATATATATCAGTTTCAAATATAAATACGTAGTGTTTTAAACTCACCGTTAAAGCTCAAGGAACAAGCTGTGAAGGTAAATGTTGTGCCATCTGCTCCTTTGACAACACTCAAACCACCATCACCATTACTAGTACGTCCTCCACGATTTCGTAATCTAATAGCATATTTGATATTCTCTTTTATAAGAACTGGTTTGTCAAATTTTAATTCTACTATGTCATTAACACAGTCATCTGGCCCAAAGGAGCCTCTTGTAAAATCTAAGCTGCTCCAACGCTGAGTATGCGATGGATCGTTACCAGTATTATTTTGCTGTAATAAAATAATAAATACACTATAGAATTCGAATGTATAGGAATAACAATAGAATATCTATATGTTATATATACTTACATCATCTAGCAATTCCAATTCGTAATCATATACTCCTGCACCTCCATAAATACCAACACCGGCTATAAGAATGCCTGGTCTATCAACAGAAAAACAGATAGCATCCGGAGAACCATTACCCGTATTCCATGATCTTGATTGATTTGTCCTCGTGAATCTCGACGGTGTGGTGTACATAAGCCTACCACAAGCCGCTTGCAGTTCGTCTTCGTTTCCACTCGATTGCGCGGCCAATTCGGCGATGACTCGCGCTAATAGATAACAGCAATGAAGAATCAATTCCGGCAGAGATTGAGTCTTTTCTCTACAAAGACTTTTCTTGACCGGTATTAATATCAGATCCAATAGTCTGTCGAGTACTTCGCGAAACGACCAATTCAAGATTTCCTTGCTAGCGCTTTCTACTTGGGACTTGTAGCTAATCTGCTCGACCAAAATCGGATATTGATGACTCTCCGTAGAATTCATCATAAGCAGACCAGCATTGTCAGATGGGCTGAGTTGCCGCTTTACACTGTCACTGCTGTCCATAATGTTGCTCAAAATAGGAAAAGTGCACCTAAGTCGTATCGTCGAATTGCACAACGAGGCTAGTACGGCAGAGAGAAGACGATCTTTCGTAGTTGTACCTTGTTCTTTGTCGATTTCCGATAACAATTCGCACAAACATGTCCATTTAAGATACGCAGTAGGATAAAATGCGTGATAACAAGCCACAAACGTCTTGTGACATTCGTCCAATATACTGCTTGTCATCTTATTTCCCAAAGTATTATTGGAATTCTTAGATCGCGTCTTTCCTTTACTCTTTAGAGCGATTGGCAAAGAATCAGACAAGATTTGACGCAGTAACGCCCGTACTTCGCCTATACATTCCGCTAAACGTACTGATTCGGGAGGGCTCTTCTTTACAATGTGATTAGGATAAATTTCATTGGTATACGTTCTGAGCAATCTTAGACTAGCTTTACTTATGTATACTAACCGCTCCATCTCGAGCAACGCGTGAGTCGATGATGCGATATGAACTGCATCGACCAGTGACGCCTTCAACGTGTTCCAGCTCCACTGAAGGAGAGATATCAAAGACTGAAAACATTCTTTCGTAACAGTTCTACTAAATTCCTTCTTCAAAACATAGACCGGCTCTATTTGATCTCTCTGTCTGTTCGATGTCTGATTTTCGGGTGTGACAACTCGATACAATAATTGCGGAATCTGACCGGCATTAACATCGGTACCGTTATTAGATCTTTTAGATGATTTAAAATAAAACATCACCTGATCTTCGGCCGTGACCACTCCTTGCCCACCAGAACCGCAATCGCTGGAAGGTCCACCAACTTTAGCCCACGCCACGTACCATCTGTTTGCTTGCAAACAAATCGGATCATCAAACAGAATCGAATATTTCTGTCTTGGGCCGCATTCATACGGAATCTCTTCTGTCTCCGCGAGAAGCTCTCCATCGTTCTCTTGATCTCCACCATCCATTCCGATATCAAAGAGCTTTATCTTCGCGGTATATTCACCTCGACCGCCAAATAAACCGTATCCTCCTAATATAATGTCCGTATCCGGCATAAATCTAATCGCTTCGATCGAATGAGCGGAATAACCCCATCCTCCCCCGTGACTTTCAAATCTGCTAACAGTGACGTAATCCTCGCGGCTGTAAACTTTGCCGTGTGTTGACTGATGACATTCGCTTTCTTCGACTATCGATAAGTTCTCATCCTGAGCCTGTGTCAATGTATCTAAACAAGCTAATAAGTGCATCGCTGCTTGAGAACGCGTTACAAAACAAGTTGAAATAACCGGAAGCGCCAAGCCTGGATTGAGTATGGATGCTTCCAAACTGGGTATCGTCCTAGCTTCCGTCGATATTATGTTATACAAACTTATTTCGTTATTCACCGAATTGAAAGTCCAAATAACGTTGTACAAGGGATCCAAACACGCCGCACAGTTATTAAAATCAACCTGATCCGCACCGTTATAACTGTTGCACGTACCATCGCGTTTACTTATCACCAAACTTTTGAAAGAATTCGCATGCTCGTTTTGATGAGGTATTAAAATAATACAATTCTTATTCGCCATAACGGTACTTCTCGTCAAACTAATAGAATTAATTTCATCTATCTTAACGTAAGTTTGATCACCAGCGGCGCCGATCCATGTTGCCCGTCTGCCCCATCGAGGACCGATATTCGGAACTACGTTTGGAAAACTGTGCCACGGTTGAGATCGATCAACGCGGCGATTTGCCTGAGAACTAATATTCGTAGATTCATTCTGATCATTCCACCAATTCATGCCAAGTTGTCCCTTTTGATATGCACCGAAAGTATAAATTTCGCCCTTGGACGTAAGTATAACGGTATGATTGCTCCCAGCAGCTACCTGGGTAGCAATAGTCGGCAATTTAACTTGAACCGGTCCCGCATGCGCCACCAAATCCCCGACGCCTAATTGACCGTATATATTACTACCAAATGTATATACTTCTCCGTTTTGCAAAAGTAAAACTGTATGATGTAAACCGCAAGATACTTGAATCACAGGGCTCTCGCTAGGAATGGGAACTCTGGCCGGTGATATACTGGCAATTCTCGCCGCGTCTCCCCGTTCCACATCGCTACCGCCGACGGCTTCCTCGGCCGCGAGATTACCGCTTAATCCCAATGCAACTTTTTCCAAAAATCCCTTTTGCGCAATACTGGGACCGGCGGTACGCTGATTATTCGAACTCTTGATTTTTACTCCATATTTGACGGTACTTGGTCCTGCTTTACTTCTTTGCCGTTGCTTTATTTCGCCTAATCGTCTCTGCAAGTATTCACGAAAATTGGAGCCCGATATACCGTTGCTGCAACTCTTTCTCGCACACGTGCGACAACATCCGCATTCCGCACATCCGCTGTCCCCTTCGCCACATCCGCATTCTTGACCGGGATTCCGATCGGGGCGTATACTACTCAAGCACGATATACTGTAGCCAGTACATTCTCTGCATATCGTGCAAACCATGCAAACGCGATGTCTCCACTGATGTTGCCCCGGTTGGCACATACCCTTCGTTTCTTCCCAATCCTCTGCAGGATCCACATTCTCTTCTTCCGCTATTATCAGTTCATCTTCCCCTGTACCCATCTCCATCGCAACCACTGACATTTCCTTATTCACGGTGTGCACTGTTGCGGAATCGCGACCACATTGTCCTTTATTATTTATACCAAAAGTATATAAATGTCCTTTATTAGTTAATGCAGCAGCATGAGCCTTTCCTAACGACACACGAACTATACACACGTCCCTTAAATCGGTAACTAATCCCGTCACTGGATCGCTATGTAGTGTATCTTTGCCAAACATTAATAGAGAGCCGTCTTTCGTAACTAAAGCGGTAGATCCGTTATTGCAAGCGGCGTCAACGATAAACTGGCCTTCCACTTTTGCCATTTTCTTTGGTTTTACCGGTTTTGGTTGCCTACGAGCTTTATCTAGAATAAAATAAATAAATTATTTTATTAGTTTTTATAATATTAAAACAAGTTATCTTTTTATACAACAATAAACTTACTACTATCTCCATCTTCTCCACGTCTAGCAGTGCCAATAAAGAATACAGAACCATCCTCCATGACCATTACGGCATGCTGACCATCATGGCCTGCTGCAAAATGGGCAATTCTTAGACTTTTAGGACCAAGAGTAAGCTCTAACCATCTATTAGGTCTTGTATTACTCTTCATGCCTAAACAAGTTCCTTTTCCGCTATATAATAACTGTAAAAAATGATAGATTAACATTGTACAAACTAGATATATAACATGTAATATTGAGCTATATTGAACAATAGCATTTTTTGAAACATTTCATCTCATGATACCTACTTTTCCAGACACTGTTTTTAGTAAACCAAATTCCTTTCCTGCTGTAACCATCGCAATTTCATCATCGCATCCCGGATTTAAAGTATGTATCGTTTGTTCTTCATCAAATGATGCATATCCAAATATATCTACACATTTCCTTGCCAATTTCAGTGGCAATTCAGAGGCAACTGTTACAGGATTACTCAGTGTATTTATTGTACGCACTACAAAACCTTCCTGTTAAAAGAAGATAAAAATAAATTAATTATATAAATATCTCAAACAATAATACAATACAACAATAATGTGTGTATATATATATAATCACAATAATTACATCTTTGCCTGCTGTTATCATTCCTAAATTTTCGCCATCAGAGAACATGACAGAAGATGACCAATCTTTTCCTTCCAGGACGGCAATTCCTGTTACTATAAGCGTTTCTGCATCAATAATTAATAATTCACTCTGTTTCTTTGGTGCGCATTTGAAATATAACGAATTCTGTAAATATAATTTTGTATAAGTAATATACATTATATTTATTATTATTAAACGCATTAAACGAATAACTAACATTAGCATAACCAAGCCATCCTGTTTCTGTTGGATAAAAATCTGCTTTATGTATATATATATGCCCCCATATTGTACCACCATGGCCACTTCCAATTTTCAACAAACCACGAGATGTATGCAAATATAAGTACTTTCCATCGCTCACAAAACTACGTTCATTCAATACCATATTGTTCATCTCATTTGGTAACTTAAGTGTAGAGGTATATATCTTGGAACACTTGGGAACTCCATATGTAATCCAATCTGGTCTCACAAGTTTGCCTAACAAAATAGCATGAACACTTCTCTGCAGAGATGTTAGCACACATGGCATCTGAAATACAAAATTAATTTTATAGTATACTACATTATATTATACAACAAAATAAATGTTATAACATTTGTACAAAATACCTGAATATTTTGTATCGCTAATGCTCTGGGAGACATAAGTAGAGCTGCTATTGCTGCTAGCAGGCGCCCAGTATCTCCTCTTACCACAACAAGGCTCAACAAACACGCGCAAGCAACAGCTGTCAAATGACTGCCATCGTTAGCTGCGGCCGATTCAGGACCATGAGATGTTGCAAGATCCAGTAATAAATCAAATAATGGATCTAAAAATAGATTATTAAAAAATATTTTAAATATTTTAAATTTGTCAATTTATCAAATTTCTCTTGATATTCAAAGATACAAACCAATAACGTCATCTGGTTCAGATTTGAGGCCTTCTGGTAGTTGTCCTTGTAAAACATCTAATAAAGCCGATAACGCCTTTGTACATAAGATTGGATCAATTGTTCTACTCTCGCGCATCAATGTAAAAACACTTCTTAAACCAATACCTACAATCTTTATCAAAAAAGATTTATATTACACATATCTTTATCAAAAGGATCTATATTGCAGCTATATATATGTTATTTACAATAAATATAAATTTGCTATAATTAAATATTGCAACATATAAGCTAATATAAACATTAAACAAGTGCAGAATTGATTTTTACCTTTGGTAAATTCTGTATAGTTGATATTCTATCTTCATCATCACTTTCTGTATCTATAGTGTCACTAAGATCTGGTGGTGGAGAATTACAGTTTGAGGTTCTATAAACTTCACTTGATAATTTTGAATGTTTTTCTAGAATAGCATTTCTCACACTAGCAAACACAGCAAATGCTGAAGCATTACAAGGTGTTTCTATCTCTGGTAGATTATTGTAATTTAATTCTCCATTTAAATCAATCTGAACACATATAAAGAATGTCAAAATCTATTTTACTATAGAAGAAAAACAAAATTGTGACTATTATAATTACTAATACCTTTTTCTTGTCCCTTTTACGAACAGTTTTATGTTTTTTACATTTTCTCCATTCTCCCTTGTTCCTAACAATAATATAATATCACATCACTATAATTTAATTCTCCATTTAAATTAATTTATATTTTTAAAACATACAAATGTATCAAAATATACTTAAATTATATATATAGTGCAATAATTACACAAAATTTTATTATAATTATATAATAAAATTATTTTATTATAAAATAATAATAATAATAATTGTACATATATGATACTATTTAAATACAAGATTTCTGTTTATTTTTTGTGAACAATTTATGAGAATAAATCATTCTGTATACATGACTAAAAATTTTAATATTATAAGCAAACAACAGCAGAAGGATTCGTAATCTCGGAAATGAAACATATTGAAATGTTTAAATTAAGAATAAATAAACAAGAAAAAAATAATCCCCAATAAACAAAAAATTTGAGGTTACGTTCTAAATCGATAAAACGCGTCTAAGACACGTTTAAATAATGCCATTTTGACAATAAAAAATTTTATTCAAACATAAATTAAATTATTTAATTCTTAAGAATTGTCAACCAGTGATTGACAATCGGAAAGCCGATTAGCGGTGAAGTCACCGCCGATCGCGTCGAGTAAACAAATCATAAAAGAGGTTATACACCAGACATTCGAGAATCGTACCTTTGCGTCTCGACGTTTTTAAAGAGATCGTAAAAACACTTTGCGTAGTTTTCAGGATCAGGCAACAGCCTCTCGTTCTCCCCGGACACCATGATTCGCGGGAAATCCTCGGCATATATGAGTCACCAAGTCATTTTCCAGATACTATTGATCGTTGACTATCCGTCTAGCCGTCTTCTTCCCATGTGATGACATTACGTATCCCGAAATTCTGGAAAAAAGATATTCCGGTGGACGCGCGCCGTCTTCACAAACGTGAATCGACAATCTCTCGCAATCGGCCGGCGTTTTACTCCCGTAATTATCTCTTAGCGTGATTCAAAAGTGAAACCCCTTTCGCTCCGTTTCGCGTGTGTTGACTGACGTACCGCGAGTATACTTTTGGCGCGACTTCGATTATCGAAGCGATAACGGCGACTCGGCGCGAACTTCGTAAATATAAAAGTGCATACGTCGTTGCACCTGACAGATGAATATTTCAACGTGGACACTAAATGTCAGCACGTTCTGCTGCGCACACATGTATATGTATACACATACGTCATACATATATTTAACGAAACCGAAACATTTTACGATAGTGTATATCGCTATAGGAAATCAAATTCTATATATATTATTCACGTCATAATATAAACATATACGTCATACATACGGAGCGTATATTATGTGCTCATGTCAGAGAAATGTTTATTAGAACTGTTATATGTCGCAAATGTAAATAAAAAAAATATTATGATACAAAACATATCAATTGGAAAATATTTTCATCAGAAATCTGTAGGGGAGTTTAAAGTTTATCTGATGTATACACAGTTCGCAAACAGTCAGGTTCTACGAATATCGATACATTACAAATATAAATGTCAGGAACGATTTTTTTCGTCTATTCGAAATAAGACAAGAAGAATTGGTAATCTTTTTCACAGCACACGCGCCCATTAATTTATTACGAGGTTCGATGAGGGAAATGATGAAAAGCATCTCTCGGTTTATATGAATTGTCAGTTTACGCGTGCGTCTCACACCGAATATAAAATGCGATACGGCACAATCTACACGCGATTGTCCAGGGAACAATTCGATAACGTGTCACGTCGAGATTAGGGGAGCCGTTCGTGTAACCCTTACAAAGTATGAGCAGAAAATACTTACTGCCGTGGAGCGCGAGACTGACAGAGTAATATCGAATAGGATAAAATATACGCATTCCGCATTTTGTGTTCTATATGGTGAAATTACTGTTGTGATAGATTATTGAAAATACATAACCTCAAAAGCAAAGAATTTCTATTCAATTCTCATTTCTAATTAAATACCGAAGAATTCTGTCATGTGAAAAAGTGATATATATAATTATTTCTTAAAGAAATAATGAAATATACGATTCATCTTTTTATAAAGATACAAATAAAATAAATTGAATATCTATATGTATACTGATACATGAAATGTATTTTATTTTTACATAAAATTTTTTTAATTTTCTATTAGATTAGCAAGGAGGAAGCACGCATGATTGAATAAATGTAGTTACAAACTAAAAGGCAAATTGTAATGAATAAGATTTAAAAAACGTACAACATTTTGCGTTTAGTTTGCATTTAGTCACGAAACTTTAATGTTAAAGTGACATGAAGCAGATAAAAGTATGCTTATAACAGAATATCATCTATACATGGTAAAAGGATATGACTTGTCATGATATCATCCTTTCGGTAAGTGACATTAATCTTGAATTGTATATTTTGCGAAACAATATTTGTTATTTTCAAATTGTATATTTTCAGCCTAGTCAAATGCAAGATTTGATAGTACACTTATATCACTGTTCTGTAAATGTAACTTAAACAATAGGTAATAACTCGGTAAAGTTATTATTGCAACAAACCTGTGGGAATGGGCAATTGTTTGTGTAAAAATTCTCCAGAGCTTGAGACATATGGCAGTAATAATCATGGACAAACTCAAAATACCATAATACCAGAACCAAACATAAGTTTGGTTTCATCTAGCGATTCAGCATCTACTTTTAAGTTTCCTACATCGGCAAACATTGACAAACTTGTATTAGAGACACTTGGAAGTCTTGATACTCTGGTAGATAAGTAAGTAAAAGATATTTCATAATACATGCAAATGTATTTGTTTTCTATCTTTTAATGTGGATTTATATGTACATATTTAGCGATCATGAACCACCACCAGCAATGTTAAAATTAAATGCTATTGCGGACAAGGAAGATGGTTGGATACAAGTAGTTAGCTCTATGGTCAATGTTATTCCAATGCACAATCCATTAGGACCTTCTGTTATAATATTACTATTAGACGATTGCCCTTTACCTTCAAAGGTTAAAATTTATTTGTTGTATTACAAAAATCAAAGCTTTCAAACGACAGTATTAAAAATTGTTTGTTTATATGATAGGACTCTGTGCTACGATTATCACACATGTTTCAACTATTTCAAAGACTTGGACAAATACAAATTACAGCAACACAGCAACGCAATATATGTGTCGTACTTGGTTGCATCGCAGAGAAACTTGCTGGTCCTAGTAGTATAGCAATATTATCTGATGCCACTTTAGATTACCTTGTTTCAAACTTGGTATGTTAAATTTTATATTTAATTGATTTCTCCAATAAAATATCTAAATATCTGTCAATTATTTTTAATATAATTTTACTTTTTCAGCGAGAAAATATTGAACCTTATGTGATGTTATATTCTTTAATAGCACTAGAAAAATTTGCACAAACAAGTAAGTAAAATAATTAAATGTTTCTATTTCTCACTTTAACCAACATGCAATTAATGTATTAACATTTATAATAAATCAACAGGTGAAAATAAGGTAACCATTAAGAAACGCCTTATGTCAGAAAAACAAAATCCATTATTAGAATTGGAGAAATGGGCCACAGAAACACATTATGTACGTCGTCAAGTTGGTTTCTGTGCACAGTGGTGTTTAGATAACTTATGTAAGTATAATTAGCTCAGACTCTCTTTTTCTAAATTTACTATGATTAACTTGTATTATTTTACAAATAATAATGTATTAATTTCATTTTTGTTAGTCTTGATGGAAGGTAGAAAATATTCTCACGACTTGGTCGATGTGACGGGTATTAATGCAATGTTAAATACAAAGGATGTAAGCGAGTACCTGAAAATATCACCCAATGGTTTGGAGGTAAATATTCGAAAATATTGTATCTTCCCGAAATTGAATGTTTATTAATGTTTTATTATAATCGTTTTAATCTAATGATAATCTATTGTCATTTCAGGCACGATGTGATGCCTATTCATTTGAAAGTGTACGATGCACATTTCAAGTAGATTCAGGCATATGGTATTATGAGACATTAATAATAACTACAGGAGTGATGCAAATCGGATGGGCTACAAAGGATAGCACATTTTTAAATCATGTAAATGATTTGTTTTCATATTTCAGAATATTTTTGATAATTTACACAATTGTTGAAAATAGTATTTTAGCCTCTATTATTAAATGTAACAATTTTTATTATTTTTATACGCGGGCACACAATATTATTTTTGATTTTTTAATATTAGGAGGGATATGGTATAGGAGATGATGAATTTTCTTTGGCCTACGATGGCTGTCGCAGACTGATTTGGTATAATGCACGAAGTGAAAAATTTCATGACAGACCATGTTGGAAATCTGGTGATATTTTAGGTTGCTTATTGGATTTAAATAAACTAGAGATAATATTTTCAATCAATGGTATACCTCTTAAACCATGCATTCAAGTATTTAAAACAGTAAGGTACATATCTATTTCTTTAATATCATCCAATTTTTCCAAAGATTCAAATAAAATTACTTATCAAAAATATATGGACATTTTTAGGTCTGGATTTTTTGCAGCAGCTAGTTTTATGTCATTCCAACAATGCCTATTTAACTTTGGAAATGCACCTTTTAAATATCCGCCTACAGATCGAGAATTTCAGAAATTTAACGATTATGCTACATTGAAACCAGAAGATAAAATCATACTTCCCAGACACATATATTTAGACCAATTGAGAAGACTTAGTGTTAGGGAAGATTCCTGTACATTATGTTTTGACCAGAGGGCATCAGTAAGGTTACTGCCATGTAACCATAGGTAATATATAATTGTATACTTAAATTTTTGAACTATATTCTATGATAATGTAATGCAATAATTGATTTTTATTTTTGCAGAGGATTTTGCCAAAGGTGTTCGAAACAGTTGATTGAGTGCCCAATGTGTAGAGCTACTATTGAAGAAGTAGTCTCAGATAACATATGACATCAATCATATCATATCAATATTTTCTTTCATTACTTCTCTTATATCATGCAATTTTCATGGCATTGTCTCGAAATAATAATTATACTAAACAATTTGTGCTACATATTGCATACAGTTATCACGTGTCATATAATATTTTTCTTGCAATACAATGCATTAATAAATAAAAAGGATTACAAATTAATTGTAGATGAAGGAATTCTATGATGATATATTACAAAAAAGATTTGAACAAGTTTTTATTCTAAAAGTCAAAAGACTCTAAGCATAAACAAATATTTTACTGAAACAAAACATTCTCTTTGAAACACTTTTCCATACTTCTCCATACTTTTTCTACTATATAGATTTATAGAAAAGTATTGTTTTAAATATGATTATCTTCAAGATATTAAAATAATGTATATAATTGAATATACATTATATAAATATGACTAATGAAGAGAGAAGCAAATAAATGAAAGAAAACAATTAGAAATGAATAAAAGAAGAGCATAAATCAGAGAGAACAGGAGAGCCAATCCTCCTAACTTTATTTAACAAAAGTTTTGCTTCTAGGCACTTTCAAATTATTTTTAATAATTTGAAAGCCTATATTTTAATAATGACTGAATTATTCAATTTTTTTTTAAAGAGATTATTTGTGTTCACTCTTTTTTTCTCTAATTTAATAATTTTTTCTATATCTTAGAATTATATGCAAAAAGTTCAGATTATTTGCAAACTATTTAAATTCCTATTTTATAAGTTATGCATAAATAAACATAACTATAGCGATGTAATGTAAATTTATCTTTAAAAAATTGTGAAATACTGATATAGTATATATTACGCTAAGATAACACATACATTCGCATACATACACATATATTATATTCTTGGGATGATATAAAAGAAAATTAATGTTTTATCATATACATGTATTTTTCAAACATTTTTTTATAAAGTCTTATTTTTGTTATCAATTACCTCTCCCATTATTTTAGCGTAATTCTTATGTCTAATAAAAAAACAATAAATTCTCAAACAAATAAACGATAAATTCACTCACCGGCCGTTGCACTGCTATAGTATTGCTATCGCGTTACCACCATTTGGCTATATTTTCCTAAAGATCAAATTAAAATGTAATAAATATATGTCAAAATGGATATTTTGATAAATATCCATTTTATTCTTTGTATACATTTGAAACATTAAAGTTGGATTTAAATGTATTTTTTTTTTAATGGAACATATATATATATGTAAATTTGATTCTCTCTAAATTAATTTATTTGATATTATTTTTACTATTTTCATTACTTGCTCCTATTTGCAAACAATATTTATCATCAATAAATCTTAATTCCTCAATAATTTTATTGATATTTTAAGTAAAAATAAAGACATTTTTGGAGCAACGGTTGTGCGGAGTCCATTTGATAAAATTGTCGCACTACTATGAAATTTATTATATTTAAGCATAATATGACTGTTATAGGATTATCTATATGCCCTAGACGCTTACTTGCAGACAATATTTAGTATTAGCAACTTAATTTTTCGATTTTATTAATATTTATTTCAATCGTGTTTGAAGCTACGGTCGCGCGGAGTTCACTTGATGAAACTGACAGAAATATCGGATCACTAACGCGATATACAGTATTTACGCAAAATACGACAATCGCCCGATATTTTTCTCGATATTTTCGACACTTACCCGCTCACTTGTAGATGATATTTATTCTTGACGATGTTATTAATAAGACTTGAAATTATGATCGCACCGAGTTCATTTGATGAAGTAGTCGCAATGTTTGCATTATGGTGATATATCGTATTTGTGCATAATATAACAGTCATCCGATATTTTCCACGATGTTCCCGAATCTACGCGCTTCTTTTACAATCGATATCTTCTCTCAATAATTTAACTTACCAATCGTTTCATGATGCTCGATCGCGGATCGATCCTCACCACAACCGTCTTGCCGTTAGTGCGCCAGAAAATATCTCAATATCTCAATATCTCAATATCCGGTTCCGTTAGGAAACCGATTCCGTAATTCCGAGTTTAAAATATGTAAAGCAAATATGGTTGCCATGACATCATTTGCGCGCTAATTTTTAAACGTAACACTAGTATGATATCATAATATAAAGCGCAAATATAAAAATAATATGTGTTTTATATTTGATATGCATTTGCATTGACATCGTGTTTATTTCTTATATACATATGCATTGATGTCACGCGATTATATTCAGTGTACAAATATACGTTAATGTCGTAGCAACGCGCTTCGTGACAGCCATATTTGAATTAGTACTCGGAACCTCGGAATCGAACCGTAGTTTTAAGGAAATGGGAAATCCAGTTTATAGTCGTTTCCGCTCTCGTCTACGATGCATGTCGCGCGCGATCGGCGTCGGGATGATTTTAATGCGGATATAATCGCGAATTATAATCGAACATCGGGAGTGTCAAAGTAATCGATCATTGTGATCGTCAAATTATTGTATATTACAGTGTGCGAGTGCGTGCAATATTAACGGTCAAGAATCGCTAGTCGCTCGTCGCATCGATTTTTCTGAAAATAACGGCCGTTTGCAAATAAATCATATCGGGAGTGCTGAGAAAACTATTGCACGATCGTCTATTTTGCGTAAATACAAGTATTTCGAGTCGATTATGCGAATATACGGTGATTCGGCGAAGTGAAAATCCGCGCCATCCGAGCTCGAAACGTTGTTGAACGGTGAAAATATTCGCGAGAAATTAAGCATCGCCTGCAAATAAATACATAGTGATAAAAATGCCTCGAGACAATTCTCGAATTATCGTCGGCATCATGCAAGAATACAGTGTATTTCTCGTCGATGATATGTATTTTTGCCGAGTGAAGTTGCAGCGATAGGCGCGACTCCAGTCCTAAGGAATAATTTAAACATTTCGCGATATCGATAATCTAAGAGTGCGCGCGAGAATCGAAAGACTCGTATCAATCGATCACGCAAAGTGACAGCTAGTTGATCGCGTGGCCGTGAGAGCGCGCCGCAGTTTGTTACAAGATGGCGGGTGAGTGAGTGACTGTGGACGAGACGAGGCTGCTCCGAAAACACGAGGGATTTTCCGCTAACCCGTGGTGTTTGTGGGTTTCAGATATATCCTACATCCAGACAGAGGATCTAGAGGATTCGGACGAGGGTGAGTACTCTGTTAGCGCGGACGCGCCTTTACTTTACGAAGGTATCGCCGTCGCACGCGCGCGACGACGACACCTCAGGCTCGCTCGGCATGGCATCCGTTCCTCGTTCGACGTACTCGGAGTAGCCCGGAAGTATTCCGGAGTCACGTGCGCGCGTATGGGAGCGCGCGATCGCGATGTTGCGTGGCAGGATGGGAATAGTCGGGTGTCTCGAAGCGCGCGATCTCACGCCATGGGCTTTCGAGGTTAGGTCGATACGTCGCGGCGCGCGCGACCGGTCGCGTCGCGAGAGAGACAAGTCGCGAGGATATTAAAGGCTTCGCGATGAGCATCGCTCCGGCAGGATGTCTACTCCGACACGCGTGCGATCGAGATGTGCGTGACGCGCGTTCTACGTCGAGATCACGGGGCGGTTCTTGCCGGGCGTGAGGGGGCGCTGACGGAACGCCACGCCGCACGCGGTGTTTATCTCGGTCGCGGCGCGAGAGAGACAGAGAGAGAGAAAAAAGAAAGTAAGACGAGCCGTGGTGACCGGTGACGAGAGGGAAATATTCGTTTCGTCGCGTTGCGGTGGCGAGGAACGTTATTCGAAACAGGATCGTGCCAAGCATTTTTCGAATAACTGCGCGACACTCGCGATGAGCCAACCATCTGCGATTCGCGTCGCGAATTTTGACGTTATCAGTGGCGCCGGATCGATAATGATCTTGAGAGATTTTGTGGCGCCAATTATACACTCGGCATTTATTAGATATTGATTAAAAATATTTCAATTCGAGATGTTTTTCGAGGAAATTGATATGTTTGAATGACACATAAGATATCGCGCTGTCATTCAGAATTTGAATCTAACTTTTTAAAATTAGTCTTAAAATATAATTTCGAAGAGTTGATTATTTAATACTATAATTATATTAGATATATTTATATATAAATTGTCATTTTTTTGTATTTAAGATTAAATGCAGGAATTTTTAAAATATAATAAATTTAGCAAAATTATAACTAATTATAGATATTTTAATTTTTCTTAAAAATATGATCGAGGAATTTTCATAGATAAATATTTTGAATGACTCCAGTAATTGCGACCGGCAGTTGCAAGGATGCAACAGACGTTTTATAATTGTCAGATGCAGTTAGACGGGATTATAATTAAACGGTTAAATGACACGATTATATTCTCGAGTATCGCTGATAATTGCGAGCGACAGTTGCGATGATGTCGTAGATTACAGATAAAAACGGGAATCGAGTATAATTGATATACGAGATACGTATGGATGCCATTATAACTAAAAACGCGTAATAATCGCGTCCACTGACGTCTAAAATACAGTGTATTCGAAACGTAGAAAATCCAAGTCACGAAGAGTGGCGGCATCTCGAAAGATTAAAGAAAACGTTCTCTATCGAGGTTACTGATCTCGGGTTCCTCTCCTATCGTCTATTTGCGAGTGCCATCTGTCGTAAGTAGGACCGTACCAGGTCGACGGAGAATTTTCCCGGAGAACGCGTGTATCCCGAGAATCTCCTCGAACTCGAGATACGAAAACACCCAAAACGCGCGAGATCGAATTTCGCTTCTTGCGGACAACGCGAATAATCCATCCCACGATTATACATGTAATGAACGACAATGACTCCAGTTTGTTCCACCGTCACTTATCTCTCGGGTTCTCCTTCTCGCGTCATCCTCGCGAGTATCTTCCCCGTCGTCGACCGAGCTGGTCCTCTAGCTGCCTTTATCTTACATTCCAGAGACCGTTTATCAGCTTCGCCCCGCTTATATTTCTAAGCGTGTCTAGATAGAGAGAAGTATATATTCGGATCAGTAACCTTTTCCTCGATGACCGAGCATGCCCAGATTTAGAGATCGGAAGGATGTTATTTTGTGGAACAAGCATCATCTTTGCGAGTCAATCGTGAATTATTTAATGCATGACTACTTGATTTGATTTCTGTATTTGTATAATACAATGTGATTATATAAATGGGCATATCGCATATTACCAAATATTCACATTTCAAGTAACATACTTTATACGTAAAACTAACAGTTGACATTTTAAATTCTGATCGATAGAAAGCTTCAAGTAATTGACGAAAAGAAAATTTTATTTAGCGAAAAACAGAATTATTATTAATAAGATCTCTTAATTAGTCATCGCTAATTTTGTCTCTGATTATATATTATTTAAATTCCAGTTTGGACGAAAATTTATGAAATTTTTCGATAGTACGACTTACGACAATGACTATGGCAGCTTATGGTAACTGCCAGTAATCGATCGCGATTATGCAAATTATTTGGTAACTGGCTGTGACAGCTACTACATTAGACTCCGGATTTCTCGGGCATCGATGACTTTTGTTTTTCATTTTTTTTTTAATGAAATTGTCGCGATCACTTTACAGCCTTTTTTAGCATTCACGTTTATCTCTTGTTTGTTTTGAAAAAATTTTTAAAAACGATATAAAAAAGGAGTAAATTTAGTTATCTCTAAAGATTCAGTTATTTCTACTTTTATAGATAATTCTTTACGCATCAATAATTTATTGAATTTTATTTAAGCAGAAAATTTCTTTAAAAAATAATAGGAAATAATTGTAAAAAAAAAAACATGTCAACGTAAAATAGATGTCAAATCGTGAATCAATATAAATCGGTTGCGATTCTTAAGACGACGACAGATCGTTACAATGCAAAATCTTGCATCATTTCGTTCGTTTCTACATGATTTTAATTTGCAAAGTATTCCTTAATATGATTCATGAAGTTTTTATACAAGCTCCTCTTTCAAAACGTCTCGTCGGATGGGATATCTTTTTCTTTCCACCGCGCAACGTCGACTTTATCCGACCGGACATGAGGATGGATAAGAGGGGCGACAGACACGGCGAAGGGGGAAGGAGAGGGGGAGAATATGGGGTATAGAACGAGTATAGGCGGATGTATAAAGAAACTTTAATTTCTTGGCATTGCGTGAAGTTCCTTGCCCTTTCAGCCTTTTCGGTTCGGTGGTCTGTTTTTGATAGGAAGACTACGACGTCGTCTAGACGCAGAGCGAGGTGGGGTTACCTCGGCTTTTATAATCGCAACACAAAACGCACCCCTTGACGTGCTCGAACGCAAAAATACCAGTTTTCTTCCCTCTTTCTTTTTTTACTCTCTCTTTCTCTCTTCTTTTCCCGCTCGCGCGCGTGTGTATGTCAGCCTTTTACTATTCTTTCGTTGTCGGCCGTCGCCCTTCCTGTACTCGCGCGTATGGGCGCGTTACATTAAAATGATTTATTCACCTTATTAAATTCGCATTCGAGACTAGCTAAATATGCGAAGTAGACATCCCGCCGTATCGCAAAACCGGACTCTTGCCACCCTTTCGAGACGACGAACTTCGCGACGCGTTTGTACACTTCTTTCTTCTCTCGCTTTTTATTTATCTTGCAATCTCGCGATGGATCGTTATCGTGGTCGACACCTGTTTTAATCCCTTCGGAAACTATTTTTTAAATGAAAATGCAAATCTATCGTTTTATTTGTTTAAAATTTATTTGTATGCCAGTTAAAGCTAACTAAAACCTGCGGCTTAACTAAATTTCTCTTTTCAAAAAAAACTATATAACTGAGGAAAACTTATAACAGTTAAATATTTTTGTTAATTTTAATCAATATTTTTATATATGAAAGCAGTTCTTTATTAAATTTATAATAAATCTCATTCTTTGCTTTACAAAAAACAATGTTAGATAATTAAAAAAAGTAGAAACATTTATAAATTTTGCAATTATTACGCAAGACGCAATTAAACTTTTTTTTTTTTTTTTATAAAGTAAACATAAAGTGACCCATGTTTCTGGCTAAATACGAATAATTTCGGATTAATAACTAGGGTAGGTCAATATGGTCGATTTGGTCCATCATTAGCGTCGCGATCGAATCGAGCCGAGCCAAGAGGTGGCGCCGCCTCTCGTCGAAACGGACGATCGAATGGCGGCCGATTATTACATGACATTCCTCGAATACCATTCCAATCTCTCCTTCATCTCCTCCCGCAGTCCAACCAGAGTCTTCCACCATCTCCTCTCCTCTCCGTTTCTCTTCCCCGCTTTATTCTCCCCTTCTTTCTCTCGAGGTTCACCCTTTTTACATCTTCTCGTTATAAAGGACGCGTAAGCCTTCTAACAGGCACAAGTGGCTTCGACATCGAAGTAGACGATGCAAATGATAAACACTTTCTTCCTTTCAAAAATTCTACATTAATCTTCGAGAATTCACTCAAGATGAATAATTTTTTTTTTTTGTTTTATATTATTTTATATTATTTTTTTTATATTATTTTATATTATTTTACACGTAAAAAGATATAATAGATGTTGGGAAGAAAGAATTTTTTTCATGTGTATAATCTTGTATTAAATCCATAAATTTTAGCGATTTATTATTAAGTTTATCTAGAAGAAGGCTTATTGTAGTTAATATATATATTTGTGTACCTTTTTACACCCAAATATTCGATTTTAAATGTCTAGATTCATAAAATTGTGATAAAAAAATGTGCATAGAGCATTCAGAAGTTAAACTCTAGTGTTTTTTTATATCGTGAAAACGTTCGTATGGCTCAAAATAATAGAAGAAAACGAACGTTATATATATATATATATATTTCTTTTTCAAAATTTGTTATTCTAAAATGTTCATGGGACTAATTTGAAAAATATCTAATATATCTTACTCTTTGATTTATGTGTGTCCGCGTTTTACGATGAAGCGAAATTGAGCATCGACCGCGCCCTTACGAGAGAGAAGCATGCGATACAAGAGATATTTTGGAAAAAAATATGAAAAGAGAATTAAATACGCACTTTGCCATATTAATCCAGTTTCAGGAAATTACACGTTACATTCTTATTTTTCATTATCACATTTATTGCTAAATGATTATCTGATATCGAATTAGAATTTCCTGAAATATAGTTTTCCTGAAATGTAGTTTCATATTCACCGTTAATATGAGATGAAAATCAGACAGACTTTGCGTTAATCGATCGTAATTCGCTTTAACGCAGGGAATACGGAAATACTTGGTATAGATTAAATCCCGATAATTCGTTATCGAATTAATTATATCGAATTGTATTTCGTGTCGATATTTCGCTCATATTCGCGTTTCGTCTAGTTCGGTTTTTCGCGCAATATTGGCGGCAGCTTCCCGAATTCGTTCTCTCGAGAGCAGCCCCGGGGGCCGACGACGAGCACTGTGAGAAATATCGATTCGCGGCCGTCTTCCATTCTGACTGTAATAGCGCGACGCGAACCTCCCGAAGAAGGACGCTGCCCGACACCCTGTTGCGAAGGGGGAGAGGGACGGAGAGAAAGGATAGAGGCCGTCGGTAGTGAAGATAGTACGATTTCTCGTAAAACCACGAGAGCGAACCCATTCATAAAGACGAAACCGTGACTAACGAGCAAGGAGAGAAACAGCTTCGGTTCTCATCCATCCCTTTCTGCCTTCCATCTCCACTCTTTTCTTTCCGTCTTTTCGCTCTTCTTTCTCGGTACAGAGTTATTTTGCCATTATTTTATACGCCAGTCATTCGAACGCGTGATATGTATTTTTTTCTATCTGTCAGTTGTATTGTTTTTATTTTCGCATTAGGCGTGAATAATAAAAAAAGAATTATAGAATTTTGTAGACAAGACGTAGGAATTTGTATTGAAAATTAATTTTTTAATTTTAGAATGAATTTTAATAGAATTTTTAATCGATAAAGTTAGATTTCCATGCTATAAATACGCGAAAATAATTTTTATATTAATTTTTTTATAATTTTTATGTTTATTATACGTGATAGAAGAAATGCTACATTTGATGTAAAATATAATTCTTGAACGAAAATGGAATTAAACATATATTTTTATTTCATAATTATATTAACAGAAATTATGAAAAGTAAATTAAATGATGCTCATTTAGATTCTCGATGAGTTAATCAGTGTAATTTTTTAGATGAAGAAAGTAGGAAAGCAATTCTAAGATATCCTGTTTTTACGAAATAAATTTAAAATATGCGTTCTGCATTTTTGCCGTTTGTTCGCGAACGGTTGGAGGCGCATCGGGGCGTATCTAGTACAGATAACATTTTGCTTCTTCTCGGATGCGAAGTATCCCGTTCTACTCTCTTCGAGCCGTTCCTCGTAAGAGAGGCCACGAGCAAGAAATGATCACAATCCGCGATTGGACGTACGAGAGCGATGACAAGTAACAACGAGCCAGGATCCTTTCTGGTAGAACGCTTCCGCATTCTGTCACATGAACCGATCTCCGGGAAGAATGCGACATCGCCGATGACAGTGCATCTTTCCTTCTGTCTGTTTCTAGAAGCGCCCGTTTAGGAATCATGCCGATGTCATTGTCTCGAACCGCTTGCGATATCGTATAATCGCACGCTTTACCGTGAAATTTTCTAGCACGAGGTCATAATTCTCTCTCTTCTTTTTTTTTCCTCTCTCTTTCTCGTGTTTTATCTATCTGTTATATTTTAAATAATAATCTTAACAAGGAAAATAAACTTAATATAAGAGAGAGAGATTGAGAAAAAATAATCGCAATTCGAATAAATAGATGAATTGACAAATATTTTTTAAAAATATTTTATTGTTGAAAGCTTTTGCATATATATTGTCACGCATTTATCTTGATTTTATGCAATGTCATATACATTTTAATGCCTTTAAACATTACAAATATTGATATTGATCACTCTTCCAAAAAAATTACAAAAAAGTGAATTTATTTTATATTATGTATATATTTAAAATAAACATATTAATAAAACTATTAATTTAGAAATAAATTAAAAATATATAGATACGCTATATAATTTTCATTCTTTTCAAAGTGCATCGACTTTGCTTCGGGAAACAAGGTAGAAATGACTTCAGCAGAGAAATTTCACGTTGTCAGCGTCTCCAAGTGACATTTTCATCGGTCATTATAAATTCATAGAATTCGAGATTTCGCGTAGATCTTTGCGGAGTACATCGAAACCACATATTACGTATACGATGTACTTTACCTGATCGACGGGAGCGGGATAGGTAAGCTTTGAAGGGGAAAGTTTTGATTGGGTTACGAGGACCGCTGACAGAGGGATCGATGGATATTCCGGAAACGGAAAAGCTCGATGTAAACGTGCCCTCCGCATTTTCCGATCCTACCGTTTCGTTGATCTTTCTCTCTCTTTTTTTTTCCCTTCCCTCTTTCGTACGGCCTTCACGCAACATTCGATGGAAATCCACCGGCGTTACGGTGGTCTTCTTCTCTCTTTTTCGGTCGGAGAAAGGAAAAAGAGAGAGAAAAAAAAAAAAAAAAAACAATTTCGCTAATTTTCCATCGCGTACAAGGGCACTGGGACAACCGCTCTGTGAAATCGACGTGCTTCCCCACCTTCGGGCATTCAGTCGCTCATTCGCGCTTCAAAGCGGACGCCGGATCAAAGGTGCGCCTCGACGTTTAAACGTTTACGGACTAAAACCGTCGAGCCGCGTAAACCCTCCCATGGAGTATACCAACAGCATTCCCTCGTGGATAATTTACGATCTGCGACTTTTCTTTTTCTGCTTGACACAGATTCAATCGAACGTACTCTGTAAATTTGATAATTTGTAATTTTTGTTTCACAAAATTACGGATGAGTTAATTAAATTAGATATTTTTTTTTTAACTTATTGCCATTTAATTGCAAAAATATATTCACGATATTACCAAAGAAAACCAACACAGAGACTTTGAGTTATATAGCTACCGATAAGCTTGTGTTCGAGGAGCGACCAATAATTCCATTAATCAAATCTCGAAGAAACGAAGAACAGACGGGGAACAAACGGTTCCCCTAATCTGAATAAGAGGCGAACGCCTCAGTCGTAGACGTATGTATGACCGGTGTGTTATCAAGTGTTCTCAGGGGGGAATGAGATAATGACGAAATATGTCGTAACATATCTTTACCTTCCGCGTATATCCTCTTTTTTCCTTTCTCACGGCGTGCAAGTATACGTAAAAACACATAGAAAATGCAATGTAAGATTATGTTTTTGATCTGATATGCTTTATCTGATATGAAAGATTAAAATTATTTTGATCCATAAAATTAGACGTCTATTGAAATAAGAAATTTTATATTTGTTTATATTATCGATATAAATATCGTAATGTTCATCGATAAGCAGTCGACACATTATATTTCTACATAAATTACGTAGATTATTATTTTATAATATTTTTCCGATAAATTTCTTCTGTAAAAATAATATTATATATATAATACTTAAAAAAATTCGAAGGAAGTTAAAATCATATTTAATCTTCTTCTTTAGCGGAAACATGAGCGGTTTCTTGCTTTGTTCTTGTCTGTTTTTCTGCTTTCGGGCTGGTCGGTCGATTAGGCAGCGCCGCGTAAACGCGCTAACCGGCCTTCCTGAATGGATGATTCTAACATTTTTCCCGTCTTTTTTTGGAACGTGGATGCCACCCGCACGCTGTGGACGTTCCACGTGTATGAATGCGTAGTGTAAATAAAATTCCAGACTGCACTCTGTGTTCAGAGTGTCGCCATGGAACGCGTTTTTCAGGTGCACGAACTTCCGTAATAGCGTTCCTCTTCGCTCTATCATATATTTCAGTAATGTACAGTGTCAGAATTGCTGCTTATCGACCAACATTTCGATGTTTTTTTTTCTCTTAATTTTCATATCTTTATGGTCGATGTCTAGGCCGTTTTCAAGCGCCAAAATTATTTATACAGTGCATAAGATTGTAATTTATACGTATATATTATTGGCACAAAGTTATTCTTTTCGTAGTATCAAATGTAAACAGATAAATCTTGAGATAAAACAAAATTCATTATAGAGATTTTATTATTATATGGTTTTTTGTTCAAATGAGTTATTGCTGTTCATTTGAGGTATTACTAACAAGCAGCATTGTTATTATGTGCGAATATATATTACATGATTTAAAATTTAAATTAATAAATTCTTTTTGCAATCTTTTATTGTGCTGGATTTTATATAGTAATTTATAATTATTCTACATATATGTATATCTTCCATATTGAAAAGTATTTGAATCAGACAAGACGATATAATGAAATTCGCGAATGATATACCTTGGGAAATGATATAATAATATGAAAATGAAATATTCAATATTTATTTTAATTTATCTATTCAAAAATAGCGCGGAAAGTTGAAAGTTTTATCATAATAATCGCGACAGGCATGATTTAACATGATTTAATAAATTTGAATCGTAAGTGAAATTTATACGTTGAACGGTTAGAATATTTGATAATCAACTGATTATTTATATATAATTGGTTACTTTTTCTTGGAATATATACGATTGACAACAACTGAGACGAGAATGAGGTCGAAGCTCAAAGTGGCATGAGGAACGGCCGCCCCGGAATCCGTCGGTTCCCGCGCAATTGTTGCGACAATTTAGCGCCGTTGTCTCCATCTTCTTCTTCGTTATCTCGCCAACAAGTTAATCTTTATAAATAGCCCGAGCACAGTTATATTTAATCCTGACCCTCGCGGTCGTGTGCAACATCCACACTGATACCTCTCGACTCCGTATCGTCAACGTCGATTCGAGACTTGATCATACATAAATAAAGAAAAGTGCATCTCCATTTACTTTTCTGATTTTCAAGAGAAACGCTTTGAAAGGATTAGAACAGGAGATACTCTAAATTTTTTATATTCATAACTCTTGAGAAAATTAAAGCAACAGATTCTAAACCTTTTATTTTCGCATTCATATTTTCATACGTTGAGTAAAATATCTCACATATTTTTTATTTGGCACTCAATGTCTTGTAATAATTTGAAATCAATACTTTTTTACCGAAAATTGAATTAAAAATGCATTTTTATATCCTTTTAAATATTTAAAATATCTTATATAAAATATATTAATATAAAATTCTTTAGGAAGTAAAAAATAAAATTCTTAAAGTAAAATTTGTTTAATATTAAAAGAATAAAGTTTTATTATTTGTTACATTATTTATTTATATTGCTAAAGATTTTTTTTTTTTGCAAAAATTTAATTATCTACAATTTAAAAATCTCTTTATATTTCAATATTTCTATTAGAAGAAATCAATTTCAAATCGACCAAAGAATCAGTGGAATTACAATTTGTTTTTTTTTTTTTTGTACAATAGATCTTTATTTTTAAAATTACACGAATTTTTTTTATACGTTGAAGCTTTTCTTTAAAAATTTCACAAGATGAATATTTATACTGATAACTTTCGGTGGATCACTCTCTACATTAAAGATTGTATATCTCGATTGGAAAACAAGATTACGATACCGTGGTGATATCTCAAAAATATTAATCTTTCTCACGATGAAAAAGGTACGCTGGGTTCGAAATATCTGTCGATCGTGTATTGTTGTTGAAACTGCGTTTCTATCGCGTTGCTTTCTCCCTCACGCTTCGAGAAGAGTCTCAGCACCGATATTTCTAGTGGTTCTTCGGTCAACCTAATTTCAGACACGACTGGTAATCGATCGTTTCTTAGGCACTACCCCCATTTTCTCGCAAATATATATATACATCCATCTTACGCGCCGCCGAATAAATGGCGTCCGACGCGACCGCGCGCCGATCGATCGTTCGGTCCTAATTTTTCGCCTTCTCACACGGGAGACAGGACCGCGGTATCGATTTTGCGTCGCGTTTCCCGGCTTATCAATGAGAGCACATTGTTTCTGACGAGTAACTCGAGCGATTCTCCAGGCAAGACCTCGAGTAAAATGGCTCATGCGAGAGTTAATCTTAGGGCTCGACCGGCAATAAAACTGGACTGCCCTTACATTCCTGGGTAATGCGCCGTCCGCTATTTTAAGCCCAGGGTTTAATAAACTTACATCGCTTAATTAGAGCAACATTTCTCCCAACTTGTCTTCTGCGTTTTCATCCGCCTTTTAACCGACCAATCAGCCGCTCGTCGCGTAATTCGCTAATTTCGACGTTACGATCGATTGTGACCAAAAAAGTCCCCATGTTTCCTAAAATCTACTTTAATTTCTTTTGTGAACATTTCTAACATATGGATATATTATAAATAATTACATACACAGTAATTGATATTTTAAACTCTACATATATTTGCATATAATTTATGAGAGAATAATAAATTAAAAGAGAGAGAGAATAAAATATAATATTTTAATTTTATCATGATATATAATTAATTCAAAATATTAATTATTGTATTTATTTATAGCGTTTCGCACGCATCATAATAGAATAATAATTTCACAAAATTTGGCTCAGACTTTGATCAGTCATCATAATTATAATTTACGATAAATATTTTTTGACGATTTAAAAATAGGAACTGAAATGTATACACTTGACATTTTGTTGTCTAATTTTAGA
This sequence comes from Cataglyphis hispanica, assembly GCF_021464435.1. Taxonomy (NCBI): domain Eukaryota; kingdom Metazoa; phylum Arthropoda; class Insecta; order Hymenoptera; family Formicidae; genus Cataglyphis; species Cataglyphis hispanica. The sequence goes on along the minus strand of NC_065969.1, from coordinate 3,009,830 downwards.
TTAAATGGAAAAAAAAAATAACACGGTTTTTCAAGGTAAAAATATTTTATACAAACGCGCCTTTACACGGATAATACGCAGCGAGTTGCATGAATTGCGATTTTTCTATCTTTTCCGCTCATTTCTTGAATACTAATACGTGCGAATCGAAGTCGTATCTTCCATTTCTATCTTTCAGTTTCCGCTTTTTTTCCATCCGGTTTATTATAAACATGACGTTACTTGTCCAAGTATCGTATTGCTCGTTGCCACGGGTATTTTTACGCAATAAATCGCAAATTTATTGCGAATCACGAGACGTCGTACTCTTAATTGACATATGTACAGGATTTCGATATAAATATTATATTTTATTTAAAACTTTATAACGTGCATATATAAATTTAAATATATATTTAAATTTCACGTATAATTATGACATAGTAAAATACTTGAATGATTTTTTTTTTTACAATTTTAACTTGAACTTTTTTTTAAATGTCGTAGGAATTTTTGGATGCCGGAATTGTACTTAATATTAAAAAAAAATATAGAAAAAGATTATATATCTTATTTCTTGAATTCGAGAAAAGGCTATTTTGTTTAACTATGATATATAAAATTCTTGGACTCTGATTTTATTTAGTATCCTATCTCTGAATACCCTATTTGACTTTTTCGTAAATATACTTAACCTAGGCTTTAATTGAAAAGTCCTCTCGGTCTTGATAAAAATGCTTGATAAATGTTGCGACAGAGAGCTTTAAATTTAAAGAGACCAGTTCTAAATTAGCATTCTCTTCGTAAGATCAAAGCGCGCTGCTAATAGTATTTCATTATACTGTTTCGTTACACACGTTCTACGCATCTCGGGGCTAGTTACACGCCGGCTACTTTTAGAACACTACATCCGTCGCGTTGTACACGTCTCTTCGACCCGTCTTTCGAATTTCCTCGTCCCCATTCCCGTTAACTCCATCTTACTGTCAAAAAAAAAAAAAAAAAAAACGCCACGGCGAGTATCTCGCTTAACTCACGGCACTACGTACGGTATTTCATTCTTGCCGTATACGTATACCGAGTACGTATATACTTTCTCTTTTGTCTTCGATCGTTCCCGTGGCTTCTCCTCCTCCCTCCCACATTATAGTCGTCACGTCTCTTTCCGCTCATGACTTACCACGCAAACTTACGTGCGTGTTGTGCCGCGAGCTGCGCAACGTGTACGCTCAGATTATACTATGATACTATCAATGAATGACTGACTGTCTGGTGTGTGTGTGACGTGGCCACGCACATTGACCATAATGACTTATCTCTCATTCCCTCCATTCGCTCTCTCTCTCTCTCTCTCTCTCTCTTTTTTTGTCTCTTTTTTTTATACTTTCCTAAATGTTTGTCGTTGTTACGCAAGCACGCGACAAACGTGTTTTTCTGATTCTTTCTCATACAAACGAGTTTTTCGATGTATCGTAAGAAGGTTGTTATTCGAAAAATTATTTCACATTTCTTTTCTTTTACAGTGTCATATGTTTTTTTAATTTATATATTTTTAATCATATTTTTTATCTTGCAACAAATATATTGACATTTAATATTTTTCCACCAAAAAAATATTAAATACGTCAATATGTTTTTGTGAAGATTTTTATAATCGATAAAAATTGAAAACATATATATATATATATATATATATATATATATATATATATATATATCATAATTTATATCACTTCATATGAGATTATTTTGTACACATTCATTAAAAGCTTATACATATAAGAATATTTATTGACACGTTTGATAATTAAAAAATTGAATCAAACCTCAATACAATTTACGACTCACGATCACAATTGTTACCATCTCAACATGTCGTTATTACATTTGCTACAGCCGCTATAGTTCATCGTCGTTACCATACGTGATAATATATCCGCGGTCAATCACCGTCACGAAAGCGAAATACGGCCGTTCGATAAGCGAGCTCCAATTGATGGGGTAACGCGATGAAAGGAGAAATAAAAGCGCGAGCGAAAAAAAAAAAAAGATAAGAAAAGAAGAGGATTGAGAAGGATATATGTATGTAATCGCGAGAGGGGAGTGTACTTTTCTTTCTCACTACTTTACATCCTCCGCCCCCGCGCTCTGCCTATCTCTTTTTCTCTTCTCCTTATTCAATTTCTGTCTCTCTCTTTCGCACGCTCCACTATCCGGCGAACATTAACGGCGTAGAGTGTACAACATTCTCCGCGTACGATGCTGCAATCAATGAATGACGGTATAAGCGGCACGGCACGCACAGTGACCGTGATGACTTTTCTTATCTAACGTACTCTTTCCCTTTCCCTCCCCGCCTTTCTTTTTTTCGCTTTTTCTGTCCGTCTTTCCATCCACGAGATTTCCGCTCTCGTACTACGCTTCTTTTCCGCTCGGTACACACGCGCACTCGTATTTTCGCGCTCCCTTAGCTCCTTCCTCTGTTCCTCCTCTCTTCCCTTCCTTCCTCTTCTCTTTCACCTCCTTCGTCGTCTCCTTGTATGCGTATGCTCTCCCCTACTTCCTTCGTCCGGTTTGCGTTTTTCGCGATGCGTATGCTGTCGAGTAGAGTACGAGAAGGAAGCCCCGACATAACGCGTAACGTGTTGCTCGCTTGTTTAATTCGAAGGGGATTTAAATTTTGCATGAAACCGAGATTTATTCTTGTAGAACGATATGTATAATGATGATACTTTGATATTATTAATTTTTTATTAGGCAATTAAGATTAATTGCTTTAAATCTGAGAAAAAAATATATATTATAGATTGATTTTAGATCATTTATAGTTTTACACACAGTTTTTAAAAATACGAACATATTTCTTTTTTAATCGATCTATAAATAGTATGATAATAATATTTAAGATATTCTTTGCGAAATAGACATGAATAGTATGATAAATATGATGCTATACAATATTGATAGCACAGAATCTTTTATTTCAAAAATAACATGTAATTTGCTTGAGAATGTTAAACGACATTGCTAAAAAGCAGAGAATCAAACATATATCATGCATATTGTACATTTTTTTTTGTATAATATATATATAAACTAATCTTTATTTTATTCGTAAATATTATTTTTAATTTTTATAAATTCACATTCTCTCTTTCTCTCTCTGTGGGATGTAATAGATCCTGTCTTTCTCTCTATCTTCCTTAGAATTGCACATAAGTCGCAAGCGATAGATGAAAAATCGATCGTTGGAGAAAATACTGAAATCGAATTTTTCGCGTGGTCCTCGAGACTTCACGTGCTTCGCTTTTCATCTGATTTCTGGTAAGGGCCGCGAGAAAATTCCTTGGCCGATTTCCTCAATTATTTTCCCTTATCCATCAACTCTCGAAATATCGCGCCAGGACGCTCATCCACGAGATCAGAGACACCGAAAATATACGTCGTCCGGAGTTGTACGTCGTCCTCATCTTCGTCGTCGTCGTCGTCGTCGTCGTCGGTCGCGGGTATCGATCGGTCGCGGGCGTCGGCGTCGGTATCGTTCGGTGGCGCCCCCGTCAGCTCCGAACAGCGGCGACGGCGCTTTGCGTCGCTACCATCCGCCCCTGGGGGGGCAGCGGGGGACCATGCGCAGGAGGCGGAGGGGGCGGGGTGCGGTGGGGGGCATCGACACGCAGAGAGCGATCGTGCCTTTGGTGGAGCCGGCAAGAACCCGGCGTGTACGTCGGGTCGCCACGTTAAAAGCGGATTTATTAGTTGGTAGGTTCGTGTTCTTTTGTTCCACAAAATGTCCGGTTTGTCATCCTCCTCATTCTTGTCGTCGTCATCGATGTCGTCGTCGTCGTCGTTCAGTCTCGGCACGACGAATCTTCGCCGAGAGAGAGAACAGAAGCGAGTCGTGGAAATCGGCAAAGTGCGCGTGAAAAGTGTGCGGTGGTCGTGGGACTCTCTCGTTTTTCTTTCACTCAGACGCCGGAGCGAAACGAGAAACGAGCAGCACGCGCGAATCGTGAACCTTGTCGTCGTCGAGTACACACTCGGCCTACCGGCGTGTCGCGGCTGGAATCCGCGAAGTGTTCGTGGAAATTCGGCCGACACGACACTCGTCGCCGTCGTCGTCATCGTCGTAATCGAAAGAGGATAAATGGAGAAGTTCAACATTAGACACGGCACCACGAGAAAATTCCTAAATAAATGAATGATAATGACGCGTAATATTTCGGATTAAATCGTGCGTGAATTAAATTATACCGGCCTGCAATCCGGTCGCATCGGAAAAAACGCAAAGTTTACGAGCGGCGTAAATTCATCGTCTTTGACATTGCCAGGGATGTATTCGAAAACGTTTCATCTCCGGATCGCAATGTCGTCATCTCAAGACTGCGCCCGGCACTCGTGGAGGAGAATTTTGGTTCAGCATGGCTGACGTCGCGACATCGTAGGGAGATTCTTGTGCGAATACTAGTGCGAACGATATAATTCGGGGGTAATTTCCTCGGAGATGATCTCTCGTTCTACGCTTTTTTTTTGTAAAATTCGCAAGGCACGGCGAGAGTGGAAACGAAATGTGTTTGGACGGCCCACGCATGGCCGTTTCGGCTAAATGATGTCGGAAAATGCCGGCTCCGAGATGCCCGCTCCAGCATCCGGTTCCTCCGATATTCTTTCCGCCACCGTTTCGTTTACCGATTAAAGCGGGAAAAGCGGCGAAAGTGAGTTTTTTAAAATAAATTCGATGTATCATCAACAAGTTCCCCTCGTTAAAGAACTGGGCCATCCCTCTGGGAGTAGATTTTAAATGTCATTGATCGCGCGACCTTCGATGAAATTTCTCATATCAATTGTCACATCACCGCTTCTCGCCATCGCTAAAGTGATCGAGTTCTGGCTATTCTTCAGCTTGAAATGAGAGTGATCTTCATCGTGCAATGCGTGCGCGGATCGATTCGCGGAAAATGTGATGTGTGCGTGATTCGAGAGTGCGCGCCCGAAATACGGCGTAGAATATGTTTCGTGGTGCTCGTGGCGCTCGCCGTTATGTGGATATACCTGAAGAAGCTCTTTCCACTTGCCCTCGACGTAAAACAGAGAAGATCATCCATTCCTAGTAAGACCTTTCGCTTTCACCTGGATATAGTTACGATAATTCGACGAACGAAACGCAATTTCTCGATCGAAAAGTCACGATTGATTACTCGTTTCGCGGAATAATGGTCTTTGTAATGACAGCCAAACAACTTTTATTATTTTACGATGCTAATCGATAATTCATCGAGCTTTCATTATCATAATTCTAAGAATTTCAGGAGCGAAATAGATTTTTACAGATATAATCTTGAAGGAAATTGATTCTCCTTATAATATTTTTATCTTTTTCCATAATAGAAAAATTTAATTATCAATCTAGATATATAGCAAATAAAGAATTATAGGATTATGTATTATAAGAACACAGCAAAAAAATATCTTGAATTTGATAATCCAATATAAAATATAAATTGCAGAAACAACCGTCATCCTTTTGTCATATGTCAAGACTTTCTCCTATTATTAATCATGTAACCCAATTAACTAGTTTCTTATTTTATTCTATTCTCGCACGAGTCGGTCTGAATGGCGAAAATAAGTTATATAATTAGCGTAGTGAGATAACTCGCGAGTAAAGTCGGGCATTACGAAAGAGGAACACGCGTCTCGAATCGTCGTCGACGTTCGCTTCGCAGTCCCGGAGGGTCCATAATGGTTTGTTATTGATCTATCTCCGCGCGCTTTCCTTACACTTTTCTTCTTCCTTTCGTCCTTCGTCTTGCTGCCTTCGTCCATGCCGACAACGTTGGGTGGTATATGAGGGGGGATCCGGGAGGACGCGGTGGGAGAGCACGGCAGTCCCACGCAGGAATTCCGCGTACCCCGCACGGATTCCCGAGACTCCAGGGGAGAAAAAAAAACTCCCTCTTTTCCCTCTGTCTTTTTTCTTTTTTTTTTTTTTATCGAGAATCTCGCCGAAAGTTTCTGCGAGAGAAAAAGAGAAGAGCCACTGTGAAATATTTCGTGGTCACAGAGCTCGATATAAAGAGAAGTGCTTTTTTTTATAATTGAACTTAATCCCTTTCATTTGACGCACATACACATAAGTGTTAAATAATATTTAAATATTTCCAGAGTTTTTATTATTTTTTTTTTTTTATTTATTGTAATTTATTTATAGCTTGCATTTAATAAAATATGTAGCAATTTCGAGAGAGAAGGATCTTCGATTGAAATAAAATCAATAAGCTCTTTTTTTTTGTATGCTTAGTATTATAAGAATATTATTCCTCCAGTTTTATGAGCCAAATGGATCTCAAGCTTCATCTGATCTCGAAGAAATAGAATAGTTGATTTCAGAAAATATTGCTCCATCATGTTCACTCTCATTTTCAATTGAACTGTCGAAACAAGTTCACGGAAGATAAATAATTTCTGCCGTGGTTATAAGATCACGATCGACAAGCAATGATTTTATAATTGATGTACACTATAATTACGGTTTAAATTTAGACACAATGATAAAATTTTTGATAACAAAGACAAGCTAAAAGAACATTAGAAAATATTTTTAGATATACATGTATATGCTAAATATATTATATTTTTTTTTTATATAGTGCCAATTGAATTTGTTAAGTACTTTCAACTTTAAGAATAATTAATAAAAAATTTTAGCAATGCATGTTATTTATTATTGAAGATTTAATTTTCTGTATATATGTATACATTTTTGAAATAGTTCTAATTTTTCTATTAACTAAATTTAGTTTTACATGTGATTATAAAATTTATAATTTGAGTTTTCCCATATTGTCAACTTTTTTGTTAAAATCGTCAGGTGTTTAAACAAAATTAATTTTATATAATTGTCTTCCCTTTTTTATGACGAATGGGTGTATATCGGATCTTTTCCAATCTATTCCTTTCGCCACACAATATTTTCCGAATAGAAGATTAAGCGTGTCTCTAGAAATGATATTAATATCGCATATATAGATGTTACCGTGAAATTCGATCAACCGGAATGGCGATGATTGACGTCACGACTCTACTGTCGGAATGCAATTAATATTGCATAAATGAGACCCCCTCCACCGCAAACTTGTAGCAATTAGCACGATTCTGATCGTACGATGGAATCGCCTGTAATTTGCACACATAATCGCGTAAAAAGTTTTACTCACCGCATGCGAAAAAGAAAAGTACATTTGAATGCGCACGTGCCGTCTAATATAATTGTGTCTACCGCTACGTATCTTGACATGCCTCGTAAAATACACGTTTATCTCCTATACACAGTTAATATAAGGACATTAGGCACCTTGCTGGTATAACCAACGAGCTACGACGCGACTCGCGTGAATAAGTCATGCAGCTCCACGATCTAAAAACCTTCTTTTCTAAATTGACATAAGTCAACGCACGAGCTCGTTGTCGATGACGACTTACAGTCGTCAGTATTCGCGAGTGTAGCTACAAAAGTGACTTCATTTTATCATTTGCCGATGCAGAAAGAGAGAAAGAGATAGAAAGTATAGGATCTACGTTGTCTGAATAATAAATGTCCTACCATCGTGCTATCGCATCGATACCTTCGTACATATATGAGCTTTTCAGCGGAAAGAACGCGATGCGAAGTACCTACTTCACTCTTCGCGCGAGAGAGGAGACTTTCGCTCGCCAACTGTCCGCTCTTCGTTTAACCTATGATTATCCTCGTACTTGGTATCCACCTGTCATTACGATACATTGTGGCGACACCCATTGAGTATCGTGCGTCGCTGCGGAAAAGAAATATTTGCCGCGCACTTCCTGATTATATGCCTTCACGGGTAATCACGAATCATGCGAGGAAGAAATGCCCACATCGTAATGTAATGCTAAGCTACTTCCTTCAACAATTTTTCCGGAAATATGCTCCCGAATACTCGATCAAGTAGAAATATCATATCATAACTCGTCGCAACTTTTGGTACACGCTTATTTTAAATTTCGATATAATTTAATAAAATCAGACTTGATTTTTTTTTTTTTTTACTTGAAGGCGATTTTACAGAAATTGTTTTTAAGTTAAAACTAAGATCATATCCGCAATTAAATAAGATTTTAATAATATATGAAAATAAACTTTTTATTTCGTGACGATAGTGGAAACATAATTGGAGTAAGGTGGATACGATTTTTTTCTATCGATTGTTATTTTGACTTGAATAGTTGGAAATTATATTTAGTTTTAATCTCTGTATTTAAATCATTTACCGAAAATTTGTGATATATATATACACACACACGAGAGTTTATTTTTTCATAGAAAAGTCTGAAAATTGTAAAAGCCGGATCATTGCTCGTGTCGCATGACATGACAAGATTGTAATTAAAATGGTAATCACCGGTTCGATAAAATGCCATCTCCATTACAAAGCGCTCAACTACGGAGAAAATATTAATCTACATCCTTGAGCTACATTTCTACGTTTTATAAAAATAATGAAGGTGCTCGGTGGATGACTTCCTTTCGTATGCGGGTTTCATCGTAATAATAACTGCAGAATAAGAGGGCAGTAATTACTTTTCGTGAAACTGTCACGTTTGTCGGACTCATTCTTCGTTTACCCCGTGCTTCGGTTATTACTAACAACGAATAGCAATGACTGCATTAATTCATCTTATGACAGTTCACAATATGCGATGCTTTGTACGAAATCAATTTTTATTAATTTTTTTTATTAATTTATATATTCACTGTAATCATAATAACATTATTTCTACGGTAATGCAAACACGATATTGTCAAGCATTTTTTTTTAGATTTTATGCGTGCATTTTTTTCTCGATAATTAAATTAAATTACATTTGTCGTTTCTTAAAAAATATAACGAATTAACTTAAAACATATAATGATTAATTATTTGAATTAATAATGAACTAAAGTATTTTTTTGTGATATAATCCATATTATTAGATTTATGTAATATGAATAACTATAAAACTGTATTAACGGTTCTTAAGTTTTTTTATAATAATTTCTCTCGGGATTTCTGATATTTGAAAAAAATTACTATTTTGCGGATGTAAGTACATAGCGAAAGACTGTGTATTTCGTTACTAAACGAAGATGTCGTAGACTTAGATGGCCATGGAACTGGTCGCCGGTAGGCAGTCTGAATATATCGAGGCGAGAGAAGGATCTTCCTCAGGTTCTTCGGCTTCGATCCAGACGGGGACGACCTCTCCCTCGCCGGAGGAAGGAAGGAAGGACGGACGGACGGACGGAAAGAGATAGAGATAGAGAAGTGAGCGAGAGAGTAAGAGAAAGAGGAAGATGGGCGCACGCATGACCCTGAACCCAACCACCGTGGCACCCAACCCCCGGTATAGGGGTGCGAAGCCTCGGGAGAGAGAACTCGAGATAGAACGCACGAAGCAAGGGCGAAAGAGAGGAGATCGCGGTAGGCGAGGGGAGGTATACCGTATATACGAAGAAGAGAGGATTCGAGGAGAAAGAGAGAGAGAGAGAGAAAGATAGAGACTCCGCTGAGAGAGAGTACAGTTCCCGAGATCAATACTCCCGCGTCTTGCGATCATTCATCTTGCCACGCCCCTCTGCTCTCTCCACACATCCCCCGTCTTTCTCGTTCCCTTCCGTTCATCCCCCTTTTCCCCATCGACCTCTCTCTTTCTCCCTCGTACTTTCTCTCTTTCATTCTCCTGCTTTATCCTCCCCAATCTCCCCTTTCCTCACCCTTCGCGTGCCGCGATCTTCATCCCTCTGGTAGCGGCACCCCTCATAGTCGTGGTCGCCGTCATTTGGCGCCCAATCGTGGCGCCTAATACGAATGGAGCAAAGGGGAGAGAACTTTCCGAAGGTCGCAGGAGAGAGGGAAATCTAGAGAGAGAGAGAGAGAGAGAGAGAGACAGATAGAGAGAAAGCGTGATAGCGCATAAGGTGGTGGCTCCGGTTTCCTACGCATTGACTATACACGGTTTTACGGGAAAATGACAATTTCTTAGATTTCGAAGCTGTATGTAGTATTTTGTATAAATGAAGACGCGCGTCATTGTAAAGAATCATTGTTCTAACTTTATAAACTGTCATCTAAATCCATTAAACTTACATTTAACTTACATTAAATTTACATTAAAAACACAATGTTTTGGATATATTTATAAAATAATATTTAAAGAAATAAATTTGCACCAAATATTTACAAAAATTCGAACATAAAAATGCGAACAATTAAAAACAATGTATGAATCGAGAGAGATTTTTATCATATAAGTTTTCCAATCAGAAATGAACATTATTTTGTAGCAGAAAAATTTCATAATAATTTATATATTTATTGAAAATTTTATTTCTTGTAACACTTTAAAAAATTAATGTTACTTACACTTTATAATCTAATAAAATAATATTAAAATACATTTTATATAAATAAACATTTATTATGCGTGTCAAATATCGTGCAACAAATGTGCGAGAAAACAAAATATATAGATAGATCTCTCCTACGATTAGTGCAGACAAATAATTTTGAAAATGAAAATAGCATGTACGTTGACTATGTGTATTGTTGACGCTTGTTATTGTATCTATCGTATAAGATGTTTATATAAGAGAAATTGTTTACATGACATTGTCCGTACTTATTATGATACCGCGTATACTCAGTTGTCAGTTTTCATCGACCTCTTGAAATAGAAAGATATAATCAGTACAAAAATACAGTTTGGGAACTCCTCGGAACTGTTTATAACGGTAATATTTTAACTGCTGCTAATTATTACAAAAATTGTATTTTCTAATCGACGCACGAATATATCACTATATAGTGAAATAGTCTGTCTCACATTCGAAATAATCTTCCACAATTACGTAATTTTCTTTTATATTTTTTTATTCCTTTATTTACGAGCAAGCGTCTTTTTGCCAGTTTATTTACACATAATTATTGACAGAAATAAATGATTGTTTGATGGAATTTGACGGAATAAGTCGTGGATAAAGTTAATTTTGCAAAAGGAAAAATAGGAATGCCAAAGAAACGTTTCCTATCTTGTGTCGTTGTGTATAGAAAAAAATGTTTATGGTATGTGAGACGTTGAACGTAATTTAAACGAATTTTTGGAGGCAGTTTTATTTTTCACTTGACAATGAGAGAATTAATATATCAAATATACCAAAAGACAATACGAAAGAGATTGTTTTAAAGAGAGTGAATATTTATAACACGATTTTCTTCTCCTATTTGACCTTGCGATAAAAAAGCTTATAATCGAACGAATAAAATTTTCAAATGGAGAAATTGATACATTGATCCTTTTTCCTTTTTTATATTAAATTCGATTTTTTTTGTTTGCATTTTCTTTTTCGATCTTATAATTCACAGTGAGACGATTCGTGTGCGTTTAAGGATATTGTAAGAAGGAAAGGGTTGCTTCAATTGCTGTAAAAGTAATTCATATTTCGGTGAAACACATTGTAAACGAAATTGAGGTGAATCATGTGATTATTACTCATTTAAGGGAGGGACCATTTTGGTCTGCTATAACCATTTTAAATTTAAAACCTGTATTCTAGCGAATTTCTTTTGATATTACAAATATAGTCTTTATGACAATCGTTTCATTACAATGCAACATTCATTTCTTTATTTATAAGTATCAGATCATAGGTAATTTATTGAAATTATTCTCGTATGATTGACAAGTATTTTATTAAAAGTAATAAAAGCATGACTACAATGCATCTCCTTTTTATTATTATGTAATTTCACATACAAAAAATATATAAAACATAAGTAAAAAAGTTTTAAAATAATCTAATTAAATTTTACTTTAAAACTTAGCGCATATTTATTTATTTATTAAAGATATCATTTTAAGATGAGAGATTTTTAAAGAAATATGGGATACCAATAATTACAGACAAACAATTATTGTTTATCTTTGATTCATTGCCTTTCGTACTTCTCTAGATAAATATAAAAAAAAAAAAGTCCGCATTAAACGGGAAGATCGTAGAACAGGCGAAATGAAGCAGGAATCGAGGAAAAGCGAAGAGATCTAATGTAAGTAAGTAAGGACGAGCTCGTTCAAAGTCTCGGAGAGATGTTCGTGATATCTTTTCCTTTGAATCGTTTCTTCACTGCTATCGCACCACCTGTCGCTGCCATCGTACTTGTTACATTCACCGACTCCTCCTCCCCCGTCGCTTCGTTCTTTCGTGGGACAAAAAGAAATCGAATTACGGGGCGGAAGACGTGCACACGATCTGTCTATGATCGATTCGGTCATTCTGTCGAGGTCAATGCGAACGATTTGTTACAAACTTAGCGTTCTTTCGACAGATTTTTTTATTGCTCCCAGGAATTTATCTTCAGGAAATTTATATATTTATTTTTCAAAAAATGAAAAAACTATAATTTTGAATTCAACTTAGGATAATACGTTGTCTTTGCATAATTACAATTAAGCGTAGAAATTATATTCACCCAGCATAAGAATCTGAGCTCATTAAGATTCTAATTACAGTTTTTATTTTTGGACACATGCGCCCGCCAAGCTAACTAATCCTAATTCGATGACAAATCTAACAGATTTAGCCCGTGACATATTGTATATTGTAAAAGATATTCTCGGATATTTACGAGAGTCAGATGTTTTCCTTGCTAAAAGATTTAATGTAGTACATTGTAGCAATAATTACTATCTCTATTCGCGATAAGATATTTTCCATGACGTGTTATTACTAATTCTGGATTTATCGAATGTGCAGGGATGGAAGCGGAGGACGACGAGGAGGTCAATGACAGTAATGAGAGATGCGACGAATCGAGCGAAGTTTGGGACTGTGTTGGGGGCGGCGGCGGAGGTGACGAGGGCGGAGGAGATGAGCAGCTCTTTCAGATCAGCCGGCTGCAGCAACACGCCACCTCGGAAACTAGCTTCAACCGGTGAGTAATTGGCGCGCATTCTTGTTATCGCCCGTTTATTAAAATTCCGCCATCTATGTCGTATCTACTTTACATCCTTCTCGCTTTGGCAAACCTCTCACATTATATACGGAAAAATACAAGTATTGGCCGTATAACTGAGCATCTAAGACAGACATTTACACGAAGACACAGAGCTTCCTCTCAGCGATCGTGATATTCGCATGGATAAGCCAAGAGTACGATAACGTCGTACATCGTGCGAGAGATCGCTGCCGATTAATCTTTAAAACGCATAGCGCAAGAAGATTGAGCTGAAGTGTCGCTATGTAATATCAGCATTTCTACCTTTCGCTTTGCCCGTCATTATTTTGCGCTTTTACCCACTTGATCTCTCTCAATTACATATTAAATAATTCACTCGATGCTGATCTAGTAGTTCCTTTTAAAGCTGGAAATATTTACAGTATGTTTTTATATATTTGATTATAGCATAAGTAAAATACTCAGGAGAAATACACAGAATAATATATAGGTAGATAGATTATTATCATTATTAATGTATATACAGAATTTTATTACTACATTAATTAGACATTGATTAAATCTCATTCTGTCCGATTAGTCTCAGAATAAAAAATGTAATATATAATAGATGATTATACATGTGATTAAAAAATAATATTTGCATGTCTCATACTCATTAAACTACAATTCTTAAATTATTTAGTCAGACTTATAAGTAAAACTTTCAAGTAGTGGCCGGGTGTATAAAAAATAGTTTCTTAAATAATTTTTTTTTTCTTGAAACGGACCCCTAAAAATTATTATTTGAATAGAAATTAGTTGAAGACGCAATATTTCGTCTAAAAAATATCCAAAAATTTTTCTAACGAAAGTTCATCCCCACGTGAGCACCGAAAAACAAAATACATAACGCGACATTTGTATAAAGGAGATTCTAACGAAATCGTGCGTAATGCGTGTTCGAGAGAATCGTTTCGCCCTTTTCCAAGTTTCCGCCGCCAAGAGAGTTTAACGAACTCTCTCTCTCTCTCTCTCTCTCTCTCTCTCTCTCTCTCTCTCTCTCTCTCTCTCTCTCTTGTTTAGGAACGCCGTACTTTTCCCAAATTTCTCGAAATACCTATTTTCAGTCCCGTACTCTTCTGCCGCCAGACGGCTCGTATCGCGCACAGACAGTACTCACTCTCGAAACGGTATTATCTATCTCTATCTACCTATTACCGAGAGGAGGAAAAAGAAGAGAGGAAGCCGGTGCTGCGTATACGATTCGGACGTTGCGAGTGCGGGGACCGGCCAAATATACGCGGTGCGTCAGCGTCGCGGCGCGCGGCGTCGCGTCCTCCCTTCCTGCGCCGTTTCAACTGCCGGGCGCCTCGTTTGAGGTCAACGTCATCCGGCCTCTCTCTCTCCTTCTCTTTCTCTCTCTCTCTCTCTCTCTCTCTCTTGTACGTGCGCGACTGTCCGCACCCTCTCACCCCCTGCCTCCCTTCCTTCTCTTTGCGGTATCCTTTGTAACGTCCCTTCCCCTATCTGTCTCTCTCTCTCTCTCTCTCCCTTTCTCGCTCTTTCGTTTTCTTCATTTGTCTTCGTTCGGGACATTCGGACGCGTCTCGGATGAGCGAACTTTGAAACAAGCATACGCTCCTGTGCTCTCGCAAATACACGAGGTCACCGTTATCATTGTAATATTGAAGAGTTAATGTAAAGAAGGGTATAAGTGCCAGACAAGTAAAAAGCCACTAAATAATTCCTTTTATTTTGGAGTGGCACGGAAATTATGAACATATATACACTTTTTTTTGACATATCTTTTATTTCGTATTTTATTTTTAAGTAGTCTCATAAATGGATGTATGTAAATTCTTATAGCATTTTTACAAGATTTTCTTAGAAATAATCGACAAAGAAGTGATTGTATTTTACAATCGACACATTGTGAAAAATGTACGTGAATATTTTCATGTGAATATTTTCACTAGAAAAGAATAATATTCCGAGTGAATAATGTGTTCAGTGTTTCATCTTAAATCTTCAAGTATTTTACTGGCTGAATTATTGCGATAAAAATCTTGGTGCCCTTATTAAAAATTCCAGGAATTATTACGCGTAACTGCAGGAAAAATATAAATCTTTTACGGTAGAAGGATTTTCGATTCGCCTTGCGGTTAAGTGGACCTAGGCAAAAAGCGGAAATAGCGTGCCGCCCCAGTCGTCGTTAAAACTGCCGTTGCTTTTTCTTTTCTTTTTTTTTTTTTTGCAAATTGTAGCCGATGCACGAGATGCCGTACTAAGAACATTAGCATACGCGATCGAATATAATCGAGCCTTCCGCGAAAGGATGCGTAAGATATTTCGAGAGATCCAGGTAGTTTGTGCGTTTGTCCTCGAAATTTGTAATCTTTTTATAGCATCTAAAACAAAATAAATTTTACGAGTTTTTAAAATTAATCTAACAAATTAAAAGATTTATACATTTGAAGATATGTACACAATATATTTCTTTTATACATTTTTTTATTTCGAAATATATTTATAGCCCCTCGATAATATTTGTCGATATAAATTGATTAGACTAAACTTGTCTTCGAGTCGACAGAAATAAGATATTTCTCGTAGTTGCGTGTCGCCGATTGCTCTAGTATTCTGCAGCGTGTAATTAAAAGCGTGTTTCGTAACCACTCACACGTTCTCAGACGGTTTCCGATTACCCACGGTTAGGGACAACGTGCGCGAATTACGCGCTTACGGGATTCCACGTGTAACCGTGTAGTTTCTTCCGGTGTAAATGAGCCCGGGAGAACGTGGAAACCGAGTGTTCTCACGTGTTCACGATGAAGGAGGAATGTGGCTGCATACACACTTTGTTACCGTGAAATACATTTTTATTAAATTAAATATTAAATTTGTTTTTATGTATAATATTCGTGTATAATAAGAATTAATGGCGAGGCAATAAAAAAGAGAAACTGGACGAATCAGTGTTATGTCAAAAATTAATAAATTTAATACATTTCGAGATTCATGAATTTAACATTTTGTATATAAAGCATTTGTTTAGCATTTTTAAAATATAAAAATAATTAATTTGTGATTTAAAGTGCTCCGTAGAATTAAAATTTTATTTTTATGAATCTTTGTGTCGTACAGTTAAAATTGTGGTCACTATAAAAAAGTTAGTTCAATATAAGATAATAATTTACAATTTGAAGGTTAAATTATATTTTACAGGGCAAATCTTTAGCTTTAGCTTATAAATTAATTACTAATTTTATGTTTTAAAAGATTAAAAGTGTGTTTTTTTTTTTGTGCAATTCCTGAATCTTAAAATGTATGAGATTTATTAACTTTTGACATAGCTGAACGTTCAGTTATTCCTTAAACCCCATGGTAATATCTCTTTATTCTGAAAGCTTGTTGAGCGCGCGAGAGCACATCTTTCTGACACTTTGATCTTTATTCGCGTCGCTTGACGCGATCGTTTGACTTTAACTCTGTGTTTACCTCGATTATATACATCAGATGACACGAGTAAAATTCGTCGTTCTAAGCTAAGCTAAATTTATCGCTAAACGTGGAACGCACAAGATTCTTTGTTCTCATATACGTTGTTAATGCGTTACGCCATTCGTTCAGCCCAACTAATTTGCAATATCGGGACGACCTGGCGATCCCCCGTGTTCCGAGAAGTGAGAATTGGTGACGGGCGAGTGGAGTCATTATTATCGGCTAACACTTTCGGCGTCGCGACGCAGTTCCGTGATACGCACGTCATGCGTGCATGGGAAATATTTCGGAATACCGAACGAGTTAGAGAGGGACGTCGGGGCCGGCACGACGGGTTTGTCCGGATGCGGTACGCCGTCGTGTCGGTGTGCACGACATCGACCGGCAGACGAAACAAAATACTGCTAAAATTAATCCGGGCCTTAGGTCATGTCTGCAAGGAGTCTAGACAACGACAACGACGACGGCGACGACGACGACGATAGTGATGAGGACGACGCGACTCGTCGCCGAAAGTGGACCGAAGCGTGTGGGCGCGAGATACTTTAACGAGTTCTAGTATTTCGACACATTTCTCACTTCCTGCTGTACGCTCTCGCTCCCTTTCCATCGTGTCTAGGCTCCTTCTTTTTCGCTATATTTATTACAACATCTGCTCCTTTCCTACATCAGGATTATTGTTTGTCTAGATAGCACGGTAGATAAATTTAGAAATTTTCTTTTCCATTGAAAAAACTAAAAAAGACGATTAATAGATTACCAAGATTTTTCAATTTTCTATTAATTCATTTTTATATTAATAATTCTGCGAGAAGTATCTAATTGCAAAATAATATTTTTTATGTATGTAATAAGAAGTTTAAAGTTAAAAGGGATAAAAGAATAAAAAAATATGTTACGCTTTTTATATGCAACAACTAAATACTTTCACTCAGTTATCTTGATATTTTTGCATTTTCCTTTTTTTATTCTCTCTAATCTTTTAAACGTTTTCTTATCATTTACACAATTTTATTTTAACAGCGCTATTAGGGAGACGAAATGAAACTTATTTTCGCTCTTTGGTTATTGAAATTCAATAGCTTGCCAGAGAGCTTTGGAGCTCTCATCCCCTATGAATCCGTAAGTTACGTAAAAGTCACTTATGTAAATTTAAAATCGAGCGCAGGACTTTTGTATTTATTTAACTTTATATATACATATATCTATCAATCCCTCTCTCGTACAATTTACGAAGGATTATGCTCGAGTAATTTTTTTCTCCATATAAAAAAAGAAAAAAGAAAAATCGCGTTATAAAACTGTGCTATAAGAAATATCGCTAGACTTTATTCGTTGCACGCGGGCGTCGAAATTCTAATTTTATTGTAAATCGTCAGTATATACGCCACACGATACAGTCCTTTATCGCAGATTATCCTCTAACGTGCACGCCATGCTCGAACTCGATTTGCGCTGTTAGCGATGTGAGCGAGAAGCGTCGAAATTCGGTTCGACGATGACTACTGGGTCGATTCGACTGGTCGTCGAATATTTGCCATGTCGGGCCTTTCATTGCCGCTGCGTAGAACAGATAATACGGACATTGTTCGGTGTGAACACAGCTTTCGGCCAGATGGCACGATTTTCCGATCGTCACCCCCTCGCTTTTGCTTTTTCTGCGCTCGCTGCTGATTGCTGCTCGCTCCCGCTTTTCATTTGCAACATCGTTGCCCGATGAAAAATTGACGATTATCCATTACAGAACGTCGCACACACATTCGTTTATTTATTTATTTATTTATAATATATTGTCGCACGAATTTATTCATTACAGAAATAATGCAGTTGATTTCGAGAAACGAGATGGAAATGATATTACAAGCGCTCGTTATTTACAGAGTTCCAAGAAATCACTGCTTTATATTACTCATGCAATTTTATCGTTTATAACATCGGTGTCCAGTGCTTCAATTAGCAAAAATAAGCATCTGTCATAATTATGACGTTTACATGGGATGGATTTACGATTAATTATCGATAATAGATTAATTCTTTGGCATGGTCTACGATTTTATGCTTTGATAAGACTTTAAGTCTTTTTTAAGGATTGTGAAAAGGGGTTACGACTCGGTAACGTCACCTTTAACCTAGCACCACGGGATTGCATGATATTGCGCGACGTAAAGCAACGAAACGGAGCACATTGGCCGCTGCGAATTTTCTAGCACGATAAACGTTGCATACTATGTCAATATGTTGCATGCGCAAATAATGCGTATTTACGATGGATCGTGATGCGTGAAAAATAGTTGTTCGTCTATATCGCATGTCGCGCCCGTACAATGAAACGACGTTGCGAGGGATTGCCTTTTCAGAAATCGCAAATAGAAAAAGGAGAGCAAATGCTCCTTTCAAAGCTCCTTTTCGAATCACGCGATTGATTGGAAAATTGAAGAAAATGCAGACGAAATGCCAGTGATCTATAATTATTTTTTATTGAGAGGATCTCGAAAAAAAAAAATCGTAAGATCGAAGCTGGTCGAGGTCTTCGACCATCTGCTGGTCTCGTTCTTTTTACTTTCTGGTCGTTTCGCCTCATCTTCTAGCCGCGTTCTTTTTTTTCCCCGCATCTCCATACCTTTAATCGGAACATTGTCATACGTTAATAACACCTCAGAACTATCGCGAGACGAGCAGCGTTGTTTAATATGACGATATTATTGGCCTTTACATCTGCCACGGAAAATGGCCATTAAGGGTCCCTTGGCTCATTAACGGTGCCACGATAACGTAGAAAACGCAAGCTGGTAAACTTTTAATAACGCATTCTCGTCGATTATCGCTTATTTGCTCATTGCTGGGTCCGCGTTCCTTCGTGCAAATTTTGCGTGTATGCGTAAACATTAACCGTTATTCGGCTTGTACTTTATAAAAGTAAACGAATACCGTTGTTTTATTTACAAATGAAACTGTTATGTGCAAAAATGAAAATTAAATGGTTTAAATTACATTTAGTTAAATTACATTTAGTTTAAAAGAAATTTTTGATAAGGTTTACATGTGCTCAGAATTGTATTGTAAAATATAATCGGAAGAAGATCTTGAGAAAAATGCGCGCGACTATTTCTTCCATGTGATGCGCTAAGAGGGAGGGGGGGGGAGGATTAAGGAATCGACGAGGTTAACGAAGAGGAAGCTGCGGCGAGGGTAGCGCTAACGGAAACAGCTACGAAAACAGTCGCGTCACCGGCAGCAGCCGGCTTTTAGGTCTTTGCTCTCTCGTGCAACTTCTCGCTTTGTGTCTGTCCCGTTCGTCTCTTCTGGTCCCGGCAGGGCCGGGTGTTTTTTCAATATCGATTAAAACATTCGAGTTTTATATAAAATAAATTTTATATAATAAAAAAATTATCAACATATCGGTGGAAAAAATAAAATATTCGAAACGCGAATTTTATTTTTGCACGAATAAAATAAAAATTTTTTTGCATCACATTCATATTTTGAATGTATTAAATGTTACGACTTCATCGAATATTAATACGAGTTTTTACGCTTTGCACACAGTTTGCACACGCTTTGCAACAAAGTCGATATCTCGAATCAGAAATGTCACTAAATCTATTGAATGACATATATATTTTTTTTTTAATTTTTTATAAGATTGCAGCAAGAGATTAATGTAGTCCGATAGATAAAGCTAAAGAGTTATTATCGGCAGTCAATACGTTCAATTAACTCCATCGCAGCTTCCACATGTCTATTCAATTTATTACAGCGTATCGATAACCATTTTGGTTTGCACGATATGCCACATTCACACGAAAATATTTCTGTTATTAAAAAAAAAAAAAAGATTATATATTTTACCTTGTTAATATTAAAGATTAGAGATTATAGATATTCTCTTTCTCTCCCTCTTTCTCTATTTTTTTTAGACATGATTGTGAAAATCAATTACGAATAAATATTAAAAATAATGTTGTCTTTTTTGACATTATTCTGAAAAATCTTGCAAAAATTATTTTAATAATTACAAAAGAAAAAAGTCTTTATGCTATGAAGAGATCAAATTATCTATTTCTAAAACTTAAAAAATTGTATTCTTTACAAAAGTTTTATCATCGTTCATAAAGTGTCAATATCACTTCTAATATTGATAAGTGAGTATTGGTCATCTGTCGCGGTGGTCATTCTTATCCCCGAAACGAGCGCTTAGGGTGCTTGATGCTCCGGTTACGGCAGTGGCTGCCTCTCTCTCTCTCTCTCTCTCTCTCTTTCCACATCCTCCGCACCACCGGCATCGCCGGGAGTAATCCGTGTGCATTTACGACCCTCGCCGCGCGCACGGCCGTAACACGTACATGCGTGTCGGTGAGGGGCAGGTGTGTACACTCGGGTAGAAACGAGACTTATCCGTGGGGAGAGAGAGAAGAGTGACGAAAAAGAGAGTGAGAGAGAGAGAGAGAGAGAGAGGAAGGGGGAGAGGAAGAGTAGCGCGTGCCGCCGTCGACCATCCGGAGGCCAGGTGTAGCCTTTATCCATTTTACTCGCGTTTGTTACCCTCGGACCTCTACGATTCCGATGCACCCTCTGAGTCTCGCCGCTTCTGGGACGCCCTTCGGCCGATGTGAACGTACGGGAAAAGCAACGAAAAGAGAGAGAGAGAGAAAGTTGCAGCGATCAACGACCAGCGTTCCTTTGGAACACTAGCTTCGAGATGCGAATTTGCACACCGCGCCCCTCGTAAACACGCGCGTGAACCATGGCCCCGTGCCATCGTGCGTTTTCATTTCCCCCCATTTAAATTTTAATGTTTAATTCGTAATGTTATGTAAATTTGTAACGTTTTGCGTTTCTACAGATTTTACATTTGTCACAGCCGTCAGCTGTGTGGGATTATGACTTTATGATTAATTATTAAAGCGATTCTGCGTGAATAAATTCGATTAAATGAAATACAAATATTTATTATTGTTTCAAGAACATACAAATACATATTTCAAGCAGAAATATGAGTTAGTATGAATAAACGCATGCGATTAAAGCATGACATTTAAAATACGTGACGTAAACATAATGAGCATGGACATGAGAAGGTTTAATTGACGCTAAAATATAAAGCGGAAATTTTTCTCGAATACATAGTTAATATGCAACACAAGATTGGAATCGATAACGATAGTACGATGGGACGGGAAGATCGGTATTGTTCTGTAATTTCGGCGAGAGATCGTAGGAAATAGGCACCACCTGGAATTTCAAAAATCCACTCCAGCTGTCGTGTCTGGCGCGATCGACGAGTCTAATCCCAGAGCAGCGCGAGGGGGATAATCACGCTCCCCTTCGTCGTCCTTTTCGTCGTTTTCCCCCCGTCGTTTCACCCCCTCGGAGCGGCACACGCCCACGCGGAAATGACGCCCGCCCCTAAAGTAATCTACGTGACCCCCAATAACGATCTATTCGAGGAGTGTTCTTCCAATGCTGCCGATTTTCCTTCTCGATCTCGTCATATCAGACGCGAATCTTTCGATTCGAAGATTAAAATAAGGACATTTTTGAGAAGGAAAAGAGTGAATTTCGTCAATATGTCCATCTAATTATATGTAGATCTTTCCATTATTGTTTGATTTTTTTTACGCAAATAATCAGATTATTTTGCTCAAAATATCTCAAATACGCGCTATTATCACATCGACGAAAGAGTGACATCACGAGAATGACATCAAAAAGAGTCACATCACGAAATAATATGATTGTAGTATTAATTAATGATCAGCTTTAAGGATTTTCGATTCTATATTTGTTATATAATGATAAGTGATATAAATGATATAATATGTGATAGAAATGATGAACACTTCTAGAAAAAAAGCATAATTTCACCAATTTTCCAATGAATTTCTTTTATTATCGTGTTTATTAAATTTTCGCGCTCTTTTACTATCCATCTTTTTTTCTCTTTCGCGTTAAGCCGACATCGACAAATTTGCGGTATTTTTCTTTTCAATTCCGTCACGATACTAGGATCAACATCTCTCATCGGTTATCTCTCGTCGCGAACGTCCCGTAGATTAGGACAACGTTAAAGAACTTTCCTCGGAAAGAAATGCGACGACGAAAGCCTTTTGACATGCATTAAATACGACGGCAACTAAGTGTTCATCCTTCGCCACCTCTTCCTGCCATCGCTTTCCTCTCTCGGTTACGATGACAGATCCGGACTACTTCATCCTCCGGGAAAGAGCCAAGGATCGAATCTTTTATCAAAAGCCATCTTAAGGAATGGTGGATACGAGTACTATTTGAGAGCCGCTTTCAGAGATAAAAGAAGTTTGAGAAACCAAGACGGAAGAAACTTTGGGCGATTATCTTGAGTATCACTTATTGTTAGAGTACCTGAAAAGTGGCATACAACAGAACAGAGAAACATTAAATCGTTGATAAGAAAATTCGTGCCCGAGAATTAAAATTTGCATTTTATAAAATATACATATATTAGGTAGTATTATATTTTTTTCGCTAATAAAATATACACATATAAATTAAATTATTAATAATAGTAAATTTAAATTATGATATAGTAATGCATTAATTGGATTGCATGTTCTATTATTGATTCTAATAGACGAAAGTTTTAACTAGCTTGCAAAAATTATTACTTTTGAAAAGAATAACTTTTGGCAAATTTTCCTCGAGATGTTTGGCAAGAGAGATTTCTTAGTAAGTAGACCAGATTCGAAGAGGTGATCCATTAGATGATGAGGTTCAACGCCACGTTCTTCGTCGATGAACAGAGGCGAGGCGATTGGCTATCATATTACAACGCCAGCGTTACGTTAAACCCGCTAACTGAATGTATCTTTCTGCCCAATAGTCGTCAAACGTCCGACAACGATCGAATTTGTCCAGCCAGACATACTGCTTCTGGCGTTCTTTTCTCTCTCTCTCTCTCTTTTATCCTTATTTCTCTTTCTCTCTCTCTTTTTTCGGTTCGTCACTCCGCTGCCAAAATATATCAGTAGAACGGGTTCTCAATTCGATTGCACGCATACTGCCTTGAGCATATTGTGTAAACGGATAAAAACTGATTTTGGAAATCGAAACAAGCGTTCTGTTTTTTTTCTTTTTTTTATTAGCTTAAATTTATTTTATAGATGTTATTCTCTCTCTTTTCTATTTTTTTTTTTTAATAAAATGCATGTAGGATGTATGTTCACACTTTAGGCGAAATATTTGTTTTATTTCAAAACGAAATTTTCGGCACCTACGTGAGTGTTGATCGCGCAATCGCGGGATCACCAGTCGGTCTGCCTCACCCGAAGGAAGACAATCGCGCAGCAGGTCCTTAATTGCCGTTGGCATGGTATATGAGAGGTGGAGCGCTGGAGTGAGAGAGGCCCGTGAACGTGCCGTGCACGTTCACGTTTGTGCACGCGCCACGAAGGAAGAAAGAGAGAGAAAGAGAGTCCAGGTGCGAAGTACGTCTCATCCTCTCTCCCTCGAAGCGTCTTAAAACCACCTTTCGAGTGTGCGGCATCTCATGTGGTGCAGGATCGGCAGCGGGGTGTGTTTTGGGGGAGATAGAAAGAAGAGAAAGAGAGAGAGAGAGAGAGAAAGCGAGATAGTTACCTCGTCTCGTAAGGAGAGCTCGTTTTAAGGACGCACAGTGGGTGCCGCGTGCCCTGTAGGTCGAGAAACGCGACGCGACGAGACACGCCGGTTGATTGGGAGGAGGAGGGGAGGGGGGATAGCAAGGAGAGAGAAAGAAGGGGGCTTTCTCTTTCTCGACAGGGCGGTTTGTGCTGCGGCTGTGCCGCGCGCGGAGAGGCAGCTGCAAATGCGCTCGCGAGATACGGCTTAGATCATCGTGGCACGAGCCTTCACGGCATGTGCTTTCTTCGGCTTCTCTCTTTCTTTCTTTCTCTATCTCCCTCTTGTATTTTACGCTATTCCCTCTCTCCAATGTTTCTATCCGTCTTCTCTCTTTCTTTCTCTCTCTCTCTCTCTCTCTCATGTTTCTATTAATGTTGTTTTTCTCAGATGTTAGAAAACAACACAACCATGAATTCGTCGAATATTGCGAAATTATTGAAAATAAAGCTAGAACTCTTAATAATTTATGAATCTTCGCGAAATAATACGTCCGTTTTGCGCACGTCAATGCAAGTCCGAAATTTTAAATATTATTTAAAATAAAAAAAAGTTCTGATAATTTTAAAAGTTATTAATTTAATAAATAATTTCAATTATTGCTGTTTAAATAAAAATTTTTTATGTATGATTTGTTTTATATGTAAATTATATTAAATGTAAAATAACGTCGAATTTAAAGGAAACTATTTAAATAATTAATTTCAATAGTCTAGATTTGAAATGCATTTATTATCTCGGTTTATACTCAGAATTGCTTTTTTATCAGATTATATAAAAAATCATTGCAAGATGTGTATCTCAGATCACAGCGATATTAATGGAATATATTAATGGGATTAATAGAATTAATAGTATATAAGTCACTAATGAGATCGTGATTAGCGAGGAAAGTAAAGACTTTATTGCGAAACATTGCATAACATTGTTTAAAACAGCTCATTAAAGAAATTCTATGATTTTTATCGCAACACAATCGCATACAGTATACATATCTATGAATATCTTTCTCTTTTACAATTAGCTTGTGTCGTTACTCAATTAACAAAGTATGATTTGTATCAAACACGATTGCATGTTACATATTCTATTACTGCCAAGAGACAATCCTTAAGTACAGTAATTACGGAATATCAGTTTACTCTCGTATACGAAAGGTATTCAATATTTATTTCAGGAATAATCAAACGTATACCTAGTAGTCTTCTCGAGAACACCTTGTATGTCATAGTAATTGCCGGTGTCGAGCACGCGACTCTATACCTTCGTACGTAATGATCCCTACTGATAATAATGAGGGTGGGCACGTCCAAGAGTCCGCTCTCTATATACTGTACTTTGCAAATGATAAAACTCGAGTATATTTTACCGTGGATATCTAATTGATCTACCAACACGTCATTGAAGTCCATTAATATGACGATTACGTCACAATTAAAACACGAAATTTTATGAATAAAGAATTATTGAATATTTTGGAAATTAATCTTATCGCACATATAAATACATAAATAAGACATCACAATTTTAATTTGGTAATAAAATTACAATCGATTATTTCTTAATTCGAGACACAATCATCTTTTGAATAATCGTAAATAACGAATCGCTTACTTGATTAAATTTCAGTGTTGCAAAGTAATAAGATTTTATCCGTTGTACAGAACCAACAAGAAATTTTATTTCCTAGAATTTTAATTCGAGCAAAAGAAATGATATTTAAATGTTAAAAAGTATAACACGCAGAAGTTTGGCACGTGGTTTTTCGTAATCATAACCACCCCTATCTTGGTTGAGATATCCTATCCATAAGCATCTATTTTATGGGATAGGAAGTTCGTTTCTTTCTCCACGGACATCTGGTAGAGACCGCGGGGCCCGGGAAAATTAATGCACTTTTTCCCGGCCATCCTCCCGAACCCCGCGCGAGTTACGAGAGAGAAGGAGAAAAAAAAATAAGATCGGTACCTTTCTCTCCCTCTCTCCCCTGTCTGCCCTCCTTCCCTACACCTCGCAGTAGCATCTGCCGCGGTCTCTTCGATGAAGTGATTTCTTAGTGCACCTTTTCCTTCCCTCTTCCTCTTCCCTTTTCCTCACAGCAGCGCGTGCATCGCTCCGGGGTGCTGGGCCCCGACGAGCCCTATGGGAGGAACCGAGAAATTTAGATTAGGTGCAGGTAGCCAGGTTGTGCGTGCGCTGTCGGTACATTTACTTTTCTCTACCTTCTCCATCTTGCTAGCCAACTCTCCGAGTCGCTCTACCCTCTTCTATGACGCGCGCAACATCGGTTTTTCATCATTGCACTTTTTCCCTTACACATACACTTTCTCTCTTTATCTTTCCTTCTCGCTCTTGACGAAGAAATCGATCAAGTAGCAGCCGTCCAAGCCAGCTTCCTTTACGCGCATACGAACGGCATTGACAGGAACCCGGGTTACCATCGTTCGTATCGCAGCTGACACGCACGCGCCACGTGGTTACCCAGCAGGCACCATGCATCGTGTATATGTATATATGTAAAGGTACTTTGATTATCTTCAAACAATTTAAAGTTGATTTTCTTAGCGAAAATTTTGTTGAATGCCATATACATTTTATCATGATTTTTTACAGACTTAATAGATTTACATTTTTTTAGAATTTCGTAAAATAAAATATTTTACTAAATTTATTTTATAATATCCCAAAGTAAATACGTGTGATGAGACAACATTTAGTTTTATTATTGTTGTTGATTTTTTTCTATCAAGACATATATCAAGACATCATTGCATAAATAATTATACTGCATATTTCAATTCCCGTCAATATCTATATTATTTTCAAAGGTTTTCTGTAGAATAAATTTAAATCGAATATTAGAATATTACAATAATAACTTGTTTTGATATTAATAAACATCCTTGAAGAACAGATCACCTTTACCCGTGAAGCGAATGTAAATATAATACATATACATAATATGTTTGTCATATGACATTAAAATCTCCCAATCTTCAAGGAGATCGCTAGACAGCGCGTGTCTGATATAAATATTTTCGATGCCACAAGTACACGTATTTATGTGAGTGTCACGATTTGTATAGCGCGAGAAGGAATCTTTTTCAAACGCGAAGGGGCTCGCTTCTCCAAGACGCCAGGCGCACAAGGGTCGATGGTTATCTGACTTCCTGTCCGTTCGTATGCTCTGCGTACGTGCTTTCGCGGTCGAACGAAAAGAGCGAAAGGGAAGAGAGAGAGAGAGAGAAAAGAGGAGATAGAGAAGGAGGAGGAGGTGGCGGCGGACGAGCAAGAGCAATAAAAGTCCGGCCAAATAAATACAAAAGATAATCGACACCGCGCAGACAGTCGTGCGAGCAGCGGAGGCTCATCCCCCATCTTCTCCGCGTTACTCTTTTTTTACTTTTTCCGTCCGACTAGCATCTGTCGGTTCTGCTAAGTCTCCGCAGAGGCAAGAAACGCATATTGCCGCCAAAAGCGGCGACACAACAGGAAAACAAGCTTCTCGTTTCGTCACCGGCGCGGTTGTTATTTTGACGTATTACGGTAAAATCGAAAAGATGGGTAATAGCAAGAAGCGCGCCTCGATTTTAATTCACCGCGAAAAATAATTTTTCAATTTTTTCCTTCATAATGTGCATCTCTTTCATCTCCCTCTTTTCTCCTTCTCTTAAATAACCAAGAAGTAATTTTTTTACGTATAAAATTATATATAATTCTTTAATAAATCGCTGTTGGGACGTTCACCGAACTCGCCGTGAATTTAAACACGATCGTTAAGAGGCGCGTGCCCGTTCGATATACGTAGCGCATTTACATTTTTTACGTATTGCCACTTATTATGCCGTAGCCGAACGAGAGTGCCGAAGTATCTGAGTCGACGGCTTTGGAAAAAAGGAAGAAATCGAACAAAAAAGAGTATACCTTGATGTGAGGGAGAGAAAAAGAGAGAAAGAGAGAGAGAGAGAGAGTGATAGGTTGAGGGGTTGTGGAGCCCGGGCACGTGACCGGAAGGCGGGGGGCAAAACGGCGCACGCGCCGTCGTCCTCCACCTGGCGCATCACCTGCTGCCCCCTGCTTAAGCCTCCCCGTCTCCATCTTCCTCTTCTCCTCTGTTCTCCTACTCCTCCACATCTATCCTCGTCCTCCCTGACCTCTCGCTCTATCATCTTCGATTCTGCCCAACCCTTCGGTGTGTTGAGCTTTTCTCTTGTGAGCCATCTCTCTCTCTCTCTCTCTCTCTCTCTCCCCGGATGGCGGGCGATATTAAGTAGCTGATGTAATGCACTCTCGCATATTACGTTTAATTATGATGCATATTCACCTATATCGAAACTAGATTGTTTAAACTGATCTGGTGTTTTAAAGTCCAGTGGTTGACGCTAGAAATCAATTTAAATATTGTCAACAAACAATTAAAAAAAATATTGTAATTATCAGATTTATTATAGAAAGTTAATTTATTGTTTAATATCTCGTGCATTTGAATAAAAAAGAGAAACTGCACTTTAAATCAATTTGATATTATCCAAAAAAATATATATATATATATATGAAATAATTAAGTTCCTTCAAATTATGGGAGCTAGCGGGGAAATTGTATTCATTTTTTTGGCAAGAATCTGAGAGACAACGCAGGACTAAACAGTCCTTCTCCCAGATCTTGAAGGACGCGATGTTAAATTAGCAGTCGCGAGACACGAATTTTTTTACCTAACGCATAATTAGACGTCGCGTTACGAAGATGATTGAGCTCCATGTAGAACGATGACGATGACTCATAATGATCATGAAGATGATGACCGGCGTGTTGCGCAATTATAGCGTGAGTCAGGACGCGTTGAGGGAAACACGCAGCGCCAGGTGACAGATGCGCGTGTCTTGAGATGCTTTCCTGTATACTTACAGGGCATCCCGTAATGAGCGAATCCATCCGTAACACGCGCGGTTCAGGAGGATAATAGGAAAAAAAATTGGAACCAATATTTAATCAAACTTGTCATTAGCGCTTGAGGGTTCTCAATAGTTATTCATCTTGAATTATGATTGCGGAAGCAAAAAAATATACGTGGTTTGTTTTTGCGATTCATGCTCACACGCATGATTTTTTCAATCATTTTACACTGAGTCGATGAAGCAGATGCTTAATATGACAAGATATGATTGTGGAAATGTACATCTATGTAGATTTTTGTAAATTTTGCCAATCGCTGCCACATTTATTACACTTAGAGCACAAAATGCACAAAAATATATTGCAGGGATTATTCACACATGTCTGTTTTTTTTTGCTAATGACAATCCAAGACGACTGACATAGATAATATTAAGATAAGAAATGCGCATTTTATTTACTTTGAAAGGAAAGGAGGGAAGGGGGATGACCAAGCGAAGATTGATACAAAATTGAACCAGATGCAACAGCACACGTCACAACACGAAATCGATGTTTTCGGAGATTGTGAAGTTATCGAAAAGAGATCGGTGAACGTTAAGCTATCGGGCAACGACACGAGATCATTGTCCTGATCGCGACAAGCTGGCACGCCGGCTGCGACATGGATGCCAAAGAACGCCTCCTGCCAAATCGGTCTTCCGCAAACATGGCCGACAGAATGCTGAGGAGAATATCCTTATGAATAGCCAATGATATTAATGGATGAATAATTCCTCTACGTGCTTCCCCGCATAGGGACTCATTATTTTTCGTCGAAAACGAAAAATGATCGCATTTTTTTTTTTTATGTTGAGTGATGGATGAGAGAAAATATAATGTTAAATATTTTGATTCTTATTTATTTTTAATCGACATTTATTATATTTCTTTTTTTTTACATGACTAAAATCGAATTTTTGTTCTTTTTTGTTGCAGGTAAGTTTTTCAAAGTAAAAAAAATATTATTTTGGATTTTTAGATATTCATCAAGAGCGTGATTTCATCATTTGAAAGATGTGAGTAATTGATTTATTAAAGAAAATGCATTCTTCATTCTATTTTTCTCGCTACGTGTCATGCTATTAATTTTAAAAATTTGAAATTAATAATGTTTTTTTGCTGTTAATATTTGCTAAAATTTTAGAAAATTGTTTCCCTCCCACAATAATTTTCTACTATTGTTCATACAATCAGTATTAATTTTCTTTTGAGTTGAATTTCAACTTTCAAGTTTTATATTATATATATATATATATATATATATTATTGCTTTTGAATTCACTTATATTTTATTTTTACATTCTTTTATTCATATACTCAGAATATGTACATTTGTCGAACTGGCTTTATTTTAAGCTCTCGATATTTAATTGAAAAAGTTTTTTTTTATATAATTTAATTTTAGCTTTTCTTGTGTGTAATATATTATATATAATATTATATATAATATTTTTATTTATTTTTTTATTTCTAATTGTTAAAATCAATTCATACTATGGTTTTTTTGCGGGATTCATTTGATCCCATTTGACAACCCATAGACGATCTCGGCACTGTTATTCGCTGACGAAAGTGAATGCGTTGGTCGCGGTTTGCACGTGGGAGTTCCCGTTATTTGGGTCGCATCGACCGCTCTCTTTCTCTCTCTTTTTTTCCTTTTCTTTCTGCTCCGCCACCGACTCAGACGTAGTATATTGCTCTCACTTTTGTCCACTCTTTTTTTCTATCTATAATTTTTTACATCTCATCTCATTATATATCCGATGATATTTGTTATCTGATTTAAGCCAGCAATTAAAAAAATATTGCATTGATAAAGAAATAAGAATAAAACTATTTTGTTCGATTTATTCGATTTATATATAAATATAATCTATTTTTCCAAGTATTTATATAACATAGTAAAAAAAGAGTCGATATTTGAAAGGAAATATATTTCTCTTTAGAATCACTACTGATATTAAAGTAATGAGAGAAGATATAGATACATTCTGTCAAGTATCAGCAGCCATACTTGATTCGTAGATTTATCCGTGCAATTAGATCACGCGTGCCGCTTGATCAAGCCTGAATCGTCATCGCCGGTTGTGAATGAATTCGTTATCTGAGAAAACAGTCGCGACCCGCCTCGCGGTGCTGTGAACCGTACAGCGTGGGGTCAGTCGCGTCACGAAATGCAAGGGTGGAGGCACAAGGCAAACGCATGGAATTTACATTACGTATGTACAGATACAGTGTCCTTTCGATAATTTTTCGAGCGATTCTGTAACCGACAGTCACGTCATTAATCGTGTATCTACGATCCTAATCGCTCGGCTTAACGTTAAAAGTATATGGCACGCTTGCGAAATGGGAGATTATAAAAGGGAGAGAGACTTAAGTATAGTCTTTGTAGTATCAAAATTTTCAGATTTCTTTTTAATCTCTTTATCATTCTCATTATCATTATATTAACTTGTCAATCTTAGAAAATTTAGGGAACGAAACGAGACGATATGAAATAGCTTGATATTAATTTGCTTAATATTTCACGAATTTTCGAACTCTATCTGTTGCGTTGTGTAGCGATCTGAGATCGCTTGCGTTAAACTGTACGCACTCCTCGGCGAGAGTGCGCGCGATTCAATGTCGCGCCCGCAGCAGTCAACAACAAAATGTGTAACCGCTAAAAATACTCTCTTCCTTTCCGTCGTCGTTCTCCTCCATACGACTCCGTTCATGACTTTTCGTCTTTCTTCCTTCCCGCCGCTCACCGCATTCGCGCCAGACGAGAGAGAGAGATTCCGTTCTGGATCGTACAGCTGATTACGACAAACAACACAACGCGTTCGGAGGCCGTGGCTATAAAAATAATCCCTCGACTGCGAAAATAACACTTTGTATTTGAAATTTTTTTCTTATGATTTGACGGTGCTTAAAATGGATTATTTTTCGAAAATATCGCAATTTTGCTAGAATCTTATTTTCTAGAAACTTGACAGAGATCGAAAAAAAAGGGAATAGTTTTAAGTACTTTTTACAATTTACCGTTTTATTTCTGTTTTTGATGCTAATGTACAGTTCTTTTTTCGATAGAGAAAATGATTTAGTACAAATTATAATTTTTTTTCTTTTACATATATTTTATGTTTTTTATAATAATGCATGAAATTTGTTGTTTTTTGAAATACCAAGAAATCGTTAATACGAAGTTCTTCTTTTGTAAATTATATTATGAATATATATCTTGATTATCAATATATTATCAAAGATATATGGTATGACGACAATTATAATTAATGTTAATGACAATGTCATCCAATAATATGGAATTTGGAGCGTAGATTTGACGTTATCGTGCGATTCATTCGTATTATAAAAGTATGAACGTGATAGATAAGAGGAATCATTTGTTTGTGCCAATTATTGATTTGCGCCAACCATGATATTACTAAATTCGAAAGAGAGAGAAAAAGAGTATCTATGCCATAGATAGATTTACAAAACATTTAAAAACTTGAAGATATAAACGAAAATTAGGCATCTTAAATCTGGATTGGATGAATTAGTATTATTTGAATTTTTTATTATAAAAAAACACATATACATTTCTTTATTTCTGGACAACAAATATTCTTATATGAACTAATCTTGAATAAATATTATCATGTATTGTTATAATTAATATTTATATTATATCGTTTAATAACATATAAGAGAAAAATTCACAAAGAACTTAATTTGGAGTTTGAGTTACGTTTTATTCAAGATCACAATTTCGTGTTTCACGCAACCATTCATAAAATAAAATTGCTAGTATGCGTCGAATTTTCTACCAGTCATTCAATAGTAATTTAGTCGAGAAGCTCTATTCGTATGCGACGAGAAGTTTCTTGAATCACCGAAATACTTGGAAGCGCCATTCACCTATTTATCACTCGCAAAACGCAATCTTATGACATTAAATCATGCAAATAAATCGACTCATTCTTTCGTGACGTAGTCGTTACATTTATATGCGAGATATACTATTTTTTTAATTCATCGAAACTGAGATTACGAATCGCTCGAGCAGGATTTTAAGAAAATTTCTGATTCACTTCTCGTGAGTAATTATGAAACTAGTTTCTTTTTGCATGATAAAAGATTATTCTCTTTATTCACGCTTATGTAGTCATAGGGACATTAACAGGAATTAATTGCGATTATATTTTTTTTGTTCTTCTTCATCTAAAAAAATTAAATTAAATCTTGAAAATGTTTCTTGGTCGATGATATTGTATCAGGATGTTAAAAGAATTGTGTCAAAACGGACTTGCGTGACGAATTTACTTGTCCTAATCGTTAATTATTGATCATTTCGTCGATAATGTTTCCCGAATACGCGCGCGACTCGTGTTTACGCGTAAAGTTCTAGGGAACGTGAAAACCGAATGCCGAGGATATGAGTGAAAGTAAAGTTATCGAGCAAAGTTGAAGGAACTTTCCGTCTAATCGGCAGACCTCAGTCGCGATTATAACGACATCGTACACGCGGGTCGACGCAAACGTCAAACTATCACACGCGTGACACAGTTCTAGAAAAAAAGGCAAGCATATGCATGTAAGGTGAGATGAAGTAAACTGGTTAAGGCACATTATTAGGTATTCGAATTTTTTCTTAAGTGAAAATATAATTATAACGCACACATGAAAAGATTATTAAAAGTTTTTTTTTTATTTGATTCTTTTAATTGTTCGCTGAAATTTCATGATTTAAAATTAATAATAAAGAAAAAATGTATGCTAGAAATTATTTCCAATAAATTATATAATTCAATTTATCTAATTTATACAATCATCAAATATTGTTGTGATATCAATGGATAATTGTGTGAGGAAAGTATATTTTCTATTTGTAGCAAAAAAATGCTTGAATCGTCTAACAAATATCTCAATCGGTCCATTCGCTAATGCATCTCGGTTTTTATTTTTCGATGTATCGGCCGCAAGAAACGCCGCGAATTCTGGCCTGCGTCTCTCTATCGGGTTCGTTAAAAAGTTAAATTATCGAGAATCGCTCTAGTCGCCACGGCGACGCGTGACGTCTGTCGACGCGACGCGATGCGCGAACGGATCGACGTCACGCGTCACGTTACCTATCTAGGTAGAAGCCACGAATGCCGAGGTCGTTCATCGAGAACAATAATAACTAGCGGTATCGACGGGGAAACGAATTTCTGTGCGGTCGTTCGAACGTCAGTCGCGTCGATGAACGTCATCGAGAAACGTCAAGAGGTGCGACGAGATCATGCGGGGATGACTCCTACACTTTTGCGAGATTCAACGAAACGAATAATCATTTTAATCCTGACGTAAAAGCAATTTTTCAATATATCGTGAGAATAAGCAATAATCGAAATAACTCACAAATTTGATAAAATATAATAACGTAGAAAAAATTTGATTTTTTGTAAATATAATTGATATAATTATTATTATTATACATAATTGACAAAAGATGTATAAAGTAATATATATATATATATATATATATATATATATATATATATATATATGACAATCATATTTAAGGAGAGAAGAGAGAAAAATTTTTATTATGTACTAAAAATTATACAGAGATAATAAAGCAAAAAATAAATGAAGACCTAGCCAAGATCTTATAAGATTGTCAAAAGTCAATATCTTTAGTGGCATCGATAGTCATTCCCAAGTGAAAGGTTTTTTCGCTAAGATTGAAAAAAAAAAGAGTTTCACTATAATCGAATCGATTCTCGTAAAAGGTAACTGCCGCGTGCTCGCGATGTCGCCAACCACGTGACCACATATTGACTATCGAAACATTCAAGGTCTTTGATCGGCAATAATTCTGCGATAATTCCGAGTAGGAAAATGATCGGGATTTCCTTAGACAGTAACGATATAATGCGATATAATTTCAAGGAAGGTAATTCAGTTTTTCAATTCGATTTGATTTCCAATAATCGTAATTGTCATCATCAATTTGCAATATTACTAAATATATATTCAAGTTAGTATTATTATTATTATTATTATTATTAATATGATAAATATTTTTTAATAACAATTTTTTATCGAGAAGTTCTGCTAGTATTGATTTTTAATAGAATGACAGAGATAGATAGATCAAAAGAAAGAGAACTCCTCTCTCTCTCTCTCTCTCTCTCTCTCTCTCTCTCTCTCTCTCTCTATTCAAGTTTTTTTTAGAGACAATTGATAAGGATGATAGCTTTGAAAAAAAGTGCAAAATTCGCCAAGGCGCCACGTTCAAAGTTTCAAGTATGCACTTGTAATATTGGAGATTCAAAAAGGGAAGCGCTGATGCATCTCTCTTTTTTTATTCGCTGTGTGCTTATTACGCTGTGCTCTGTAAAGACAACGATTGTGATGTTTTTCGCGGATACTCGCGTAGGTGTTTTCAGAACAGGATTCCAGCATTGGAGTAATGAATTCAGCCAATGTGTTCTCTGATTGTAAATATCGCAATTTTTTATTCATGACGAGGCAAGGTGTGCGTGAAGATGCGTGGGAAGGGGAAAGGGCCAACTGTTCCTCGATACATACAATATGTCCGCCGACGTAAAAATCTCGCGTTCCGAAAAAAAAAACAAAAAAAAACGCAACTTTCCGTGAAAATTTTTCGCGACGGAGAAACTCATCATCGTCATCGTCGTGATCGCATTGTCGCCGTATTACGTCGTACGCGTTCTCCACCTTACCCTCGCCAGCGTGTTCATAGACACGCACGCGAGCGTCGGTTACGTGTGCACACACGGCTGCTTTTATCGCGGCACGCATACGCACGCATAACGCGCGCGCGCTTTTACACACTCATACGAGTTCTCGGCTTCGGTACAGCGCCACCCCGAATACCGGATATGACGACACTCGCGCACTTGGCCCGACGCACTCTCGAGATGCCTTCCCTCCCCCCGTCATGCCGCCGTCGAAACCCCCTCTCCCCATCCCCCCCCCTTCTCCTTTCGCTCGGCTCGAGAACGCACGGCGTTCTCTCCTCTCCCCCCTTTCCCACCGAGCCTGTATCCCACCCGTTTTCTTTCAGCGGCCCACCGTCGTCGGTCCGCTATTTACTCTCGTAGTACCGGCGGTGGCCGAGCGCGGCGCGGACGGCGCTGTCTGCGTCGCATCTCGTCGACGCGCGCGCCGCGGCGTTCGCTCTAGCGGCGCAGTCCCATGCGGCTTCTTCGCGCGTGTCTATCCACTAATAACTCGTGTGCCTCGCTCGCTTCCGTTTACGTACATCGTTGTTTATCGTCGTCGAGCGCTCTCGCGCGCGCTATTTCCTCTCCTTTTATTTCCCTTCGGCGTCTCGCGTTTGTCCCGCGATTCCGCGAACGCGTGCGAGGACAATGCTGCGACGACGACGACGACGACGACGACGACGACGACTACGACGATGTCGAGTCGTTGCCCGAGCGAAGTTAGGCGATGAACGCGCGCGGCGGGAAAAGTGGGAAGAGAGAGAAAGAGAGAGAAAACAAGATACACATACTCGCAGCCATTTTAATCGCGCAAAGCCCGGCCACCCAGTGTGTAATACGAGAGAGACCGCGACTGGTCTACGTGTGCCAGCATCGTCGTCATCGTCGTCGTCATCGTCATCGTCGCTCGTTCTCTCTAGTCGACTCCGAATTGCGCCTGTTGGCTGCGCGCCTCGCTTCTGCGCACGCGAGTCCGCGTATCGCGCATTATAGCAGCGCGACGTCGTTTTGCGTCTTTTCGTCGATGGCCCTCGTTCCATACACGTGAAATCGTCCAAATAAAGTGAAGGTCATCCCGACGACGCGGAAAGAGCGAACGTGGAAAATTACATCGCGACGCACGATGTATAGTTCGTTCGTCAGAGAAAGAGAGAGAGAGAATCGCGTGTTAAAAAACGCGAGCTCGTAAGTATATCGGTTCCGAGTATTTCTACGGTTTCGCGACATGATGTTATAACGACGCGGAGTGCGGTAATCGCATCCAAGTGACGCACGATGACAGGACTGATTCTTTCACGAAGATATGGAATCGTCATCACCAGGAGGAGCCGCGGGAGGCCGAGAGACTGGGCAAGAAAAATGGAAATCGCCAGATAAAGGTGAGCGACGAAATGCGCGCGCTTATTTAAGCGTTAATAATTAATGGCGGAAAGGGGCGCTGGGAGGGAGGGGCGGGGAGGGGGGACGGGAAAGAAAAACAGAGAGCGAAAGCTCTCTCTCGTGTTCGAGAAACTCGCGATCGGCGGCGAGCGTCTGTCGGCGCCGACGACGAAAGAGGACGCGAGAACGACGAACGGTCGCGGACTGTGCGAGGAAGTTTTCCGCGCGACGTAGAGGCGACCGCGTGATACGGAATCTGCGCAGTAGGTACGCCGCGAAATCCCGCCGACGTCCCGTTCGTCGGCGACGGCGCCGCCGCCAGAGAAGCGTCGTCGTCCAACAGAGACGTATATATGCGTGTCTGAAAGAGGAGTCTCTCTCTCTCTCTCTCTCCCGTATGACTCGGAGGAATCGCAAACTCGAGCGCGAATTCTTCCGATTATCGCGACGTTGCAGAAAACTTTAACTCCGTTCCTTTCGGCTGCACTGCGTCACGCACACGCACATGCTTTTTAAATTTATGATATAATATATATGAGTGAAGAAAGTATTTGCATATTTATTTTTCTCGTAGTTTTATAAAAAAAAAAAAATAAAAAAATAAAAATAATAGAGAGAGAGAGAGAGAGAGGGAGATTATGAATTTCTTCTTTTAATAAATATAAATATGTATTTTTTTAGAATTCTTGTATGTGTGTGTGTGTATGGGATAATGAAATTTATTATAATAATTTTCATTAGACGAAATTTTCATGAACTTACGTGTAAAAATAAAAATATACTTGATACATATTTTTGAGATATATACATATATGTGCATGTATAAATATATATGTATATATTATATATTTTATTTTTATTATACTATATAAAAAGAACAAGTGTGCTAAGTATACGTCTGACACTTGCCATTTCGCTTTGAAACTTCAATTTACATACTCGGGTACGTATATAAAGTGAAATATGAGCTCATGAAAATCGAGTATAATTGCTCGTAGGACCGAGTGCTCTTTATTTCCCTCGCGTCACAGAGTATATTAATCCATTTTTTTATTCGTAAGGTTTCTCTCGAGTGACTAATCCTTGTATACCTATCCTATTCTATATAAGAAGACATTCTTGCAATATTTTAAATCTCTCTTTTCTACAATTTCGAAAACATTCGTGAATCGCGATTACTTTTTCGATCGCTCTCTCTCTCTCTTTTTACGGAGAGCCCCTTACAGTCGCGAATGACGTGGGCGACGCTTACATAATGCTCGATAAGGCGGATAATGATAAGCGATGTCGTCTTCGCCGCCGCTGCCATCGCGCCGTCGTCGTCGTCGTCTTCGAAGGCACGGCGATTCCGAGCACGGGTCGGCGGCGCCTCTCTCTCTCTCTCTCTCTCTCTATTTTCGAATGTGCGAGTCACACACTCATTGTCGTCGTTCACTACATCGCGACGCGTCCGAAAATGCCGCCGCACCGATAAAAATGTCACGAGTCGGCCGGACGCGATCAGCCGTGAAAATAGAGGCGGCCGTGTCTGCCACACGTTCGCGACGACGTTTCCTAATAGATTTGGCCCCCTTTATCCGGACGACGCGAACATCCGAGAGATGTCGCAAAGATGTCCAACGGCCGTTTTAAATCTTGGTGATGTCTTCTTTTTTTTTCTTTTTTTATCGCGCTTTTTGTACACGCTTTCCCTGGTATTTTCCAAAAGCTTAAACAAATTGTTTTTGCTTCGTGTAATTTTGTGAAAGTTTGTAAAATTTTATAATTAAAAAGGAATTAATATCGAGAAACTTTCTTCGAATATTATTGTAAAATAGTTTCAAAACTAGCTTGAGAAGATTAAACTAATTTAAGAAAGTCCATTGCGTAAAATAAAATATATTTGTGTGGAAATATATTAGTAGAGTATTAAGTTTTGTTATTGCATTTGTTCGTAGAAGATATTCCGATTTTATTTGA
This sequence comes from Cataglyphis hispanica, assembly GCF_021464435.1. NCBI lineage: Eukaryota > Metazoa > Arthropoda > Insecta > Hymenoptera > Formicidae > Cataglyphis > Cataglyphis hispanica. The sequence goes on along the minus strand of NC_065969.1, from coordinate 2,970,729 downwards.
CTTCAAAGTCGCCTTGATATTCTGAGAATATATTTACAAATCTTTTACAAATTGCATTTAACAAAAAATATTACAATTAAAATTACAATTTAAAAATACAAGTATTAAATTATTAATAACATATATTTTATAAAGTAATATAAATATATTACACGTTGAGTTATTTTGTGTTAGAGAAAAAAAATACATAATTAAACGGAGTTAAAAAATCGAATGATTAGGCACGAAACGATTGGAATAAAACAGTTTGCATAATTTAGATTACGGATACAATTTAATAGATTGTAAAGAGCAGTTTAGATTATCGCTGCTGGTATTCCCGGTATTTGAAAATTTGTCGTTCCGATCGCGTTATCGCCGTCATCGTCGTTACTGCCAGCACTACGAGACCCTGGTCACGAGATTCGACGGTTCGTATCGATCGTCTACATATTCGCCAAGGTAAGACGACGACGGCGGGGTAATGGCAGACAAGCGAGAGTTCCTCTCCGAGCCGATGACCTCCATCATTCAAGAACGCGATTCCTGGAAGGTGAGGTCGCGTTTGCGAAATAACGGAGTTCTCCTTGAAGAATGGGACAGGGACCATCGATCTCTATCCCTCTTTCTCCGTCTGTTCCTCTCAACCTCGCATCCTAAAATCCGCGAAATACTTTGCAACATTTGTAAAGAGGAGAGAAGGCCAGGACATGAGAGATAGCCATTATGCCTTCGACATAAAATAGACGCGTCTAGAGTTCGAATTTTATTTCATTGATATAAATAAAAATGTCAATTTTTTGTTGATTTTATTTAATTTTCATTGTCGACAAATTAAAAAAATTTTTCAAAACGTTATATTTTTGTAATATTAAAATTCTATCTCGATAAATTGTGAAATTTTGGTTTTATCCTATATTATTTCACATTTTGCCCTATTTCTTTCTTTCGAAGAGAAGTAATCTTGGCGGGATCGAGTCAGTCGGTAGTGCTCGGGCCTCGAAAATCGACACAGGCCTCGATAACGTGCTCGAAAGCGGACCGTGACTCATCGAGTTGCGACGCAACGCGAGAACGAATCACTCTCTCGGCGTGACGCCGAGATTCATTGCTCCGCGATGTGCGATGCAAAGGACTCTTACGCGGGAGAGATCTTACGCGAGAAGACAGACGACGATGACGCGTTTGATGTGTCGATCGCGCGCGAGCGTCGATTGCGAAATCTGGGCTCGCGAATTTTTCATTCGCCCGCGTTATCTCGAATCATGAATCCGAAAATTTCCCTCTTTGTCGCCAGAGACGAACATTCCCGAGAGAGAGAGACGAATGTTGGCGGTGGGGGGGATTCGGGTTTGTATGCGGCATGGCGGCGGTCGGGCAAAATGGCGGCGCAGTGAAAGACACGTGGGTGATCTTTTGAGGCGTCGGCAATGATCAAGCGAGAAACATCAATGATTATCCGCGTTTTCTGAGCTGACCGCGATGTATCTTACGCACAATCGTTTCGTTTAATTTACATAGTCACTGAATATCGCCGCAAAATAAAGTAGAAAATTTTTATTATGTGCTTGAAGAAGATCCTGACTTTTTTTCCTGCGCATGAGGGCACGCAGGTTCAACGAATATCGGACTTGTCTAAGAGCGATCAGAAAAAAACACTGGGCGAGGTAAAAAATATTTTATGCTGTTGAATTTTATTGCAAAGTTAATTTTTTTATGTTTAGAAATAAGGTATATTTAAAACGCCTAATAATAAAAAATAATATATTAATTTAAAAAATTGTAATAATATTATTTATATAATTGACATTAATTTCTTTAATGCCAAATTATTTTTGGCATCTTGCATGTGTGTGCTTGACGAATAATTTAAATAAATTATTAAGTATATTTGTCGCAAGATGTGCCAAATATTTTTTAATGTTTTTTTGCAGCGTGATATCTGGAACGTAATATATAAAAATTAATTGTTAAAAATGTCAAACAATATCACAGGATTGTTAAGGCTTCTCTTTCTCTATTTATCGAGTTCCAAAAAAGATCACAATGTCGCGATGAACTTCGCGAGTCCTTTCCGGTCCTTTTAGTATATATGTATTGTGAACACATGCACGTGTTTTTACCACATGCATCGACCGGTCGGAGGGTTTAAAGAAAACTAGTAGACGACCGTTAGTGAACTTCTATCGATTTTTGTTTCAAAGTTCCAGACGTTTCACAAGTCTCAAAACTTACAAATACTTTGCTAAGCATTTTTAGATAGAAGTTTTATTTTTATAAGTTTTAAAAACATTTATTTTTTTACCAAAATGTATGTAACAAAATTAAGCAAACGATAGCAAAAATAATTTGGCAAACATTGTCCCTTTTCAATTTCAAATTAATGTTAAGGATACATAAAATTTGATAAATATCGGATAATAAATTTCTATTATATAAATATGGCAAAAATCGTAATCAAATAGTTACATTTGGTGCTATAAATGAGAAAATGTTAAACATGATTAAATAAAAATACAAAAAACAATATTCGTGTAATATCAAATGCACATATGGTCATCTGTCAAATTAAATAGGAGGTAAAATGACAATTATTATGTTCAATTAATTATTTTAACGTTCAAACTTTCCGTAATGTATATTTGTAATTATATCTATACAATTCGATTTAAATCCGTCGTGTTCATAGAATAGACTAAAATCGCGATCTTTCACAATAGAAGCAAATTTCTTCAGAGACATCATCTTCTACCGGAACTGGTCGCTTCGTTCTTGGGCAACTCCGTAGTAACCCGTTGTCGGCAGGGAAGGGTAACGATATTATGTGCTTAAGGGCGAATGTGAAAGGGGTGTGTCCAAGAGAGGTGGACGTCGGAAGCTGTAATGGAACTTGATGGATGCTTTCGCGGAAAAGTCGATGCGGCTAAAGTAAATTAGCACCCGGCGAGGGGTTAAAATTGTAATATGCCATCGAACAGTAGTCCGCTCTATCGTGCCTCTAACGACTCTATCGCGATTTCTTCGATCTTGTCAACGGCACATGATGTTCCATTGTCATATCTGCATTACATGGTTTGTGAGCGTCACGTAACGTAAGATGCGTCTTAGAACACTGACTTTTTCAATCTACAATCTATAGTAAATTAGTTGATGCTTAATCTATTAAATTCACTAGCAAATTTAGTTTTCAAAATTTTTTTCGTTTTTTTTCGTTTACCCTTCAGGTAGTTACCTTCAAACTTTACATTTTTACATTCAGGTAAGTTTTATTCTCCTAGGTTGCTTTTAACATTCTGGAAATCATCACCCCGAAAACATTTAAATTTCTTAGAAAGAATATCAACTTAAATTGTTTTGCCAAAGCAATGTGCACTGAAAAATCTTGGAAAAAAATCACATGTTTTTGATACATTAAAAAAATAAATTGATGGACGGATATCATTTGTGGCAAGGTTTCAATTTTTAATGTTGAGTATCTTTACAATTCGGTCTTAAATTTTTAATTTCTTCTGTAGTAAAGAATCGAACTAAAATTTACTAAAAACTTGCCTATATTTTCTAAATTTTATTCATTAAAATATTTAATTAACAATGTTAAATTACTTCATAATATATGGTTTTAGCACTGGAACAGCCGCGAAAACATTTTCTTGCGTTGATGCTCTATCGTTCGAAATTTAACCTTTAAAATAACCAATCTTTTACATTGCATGAATTTCTTACATTAAATGTAAGAACGCAAGATATTTTTACACCCAGGAATTTTTGTCAAGACGAATTAAATTTATGCTTATAGTACGAATTGCGGTTTGTTAATATCTACACGGACTGTGAAAAATATCAAGCTGGAAATAAGTGTAACGAGATTAAAAATTATTCAGTCGCTATTACTAATAAGAATCTCGATGCCAATTGTTTAATTGCGTTGGCATTGTGCGAGCCAGCGATCGACGAAGCGTGTGGTCGGATAAACGGAGATTGTATTTGTGTGGCTCTCGTTTACTACCATAATTATATTCCGCCGCAGTTGATTCGTAATGTGCATTCCGATCGCGGATGTTGTCCTATTGTTTTCTACCTGCCTGTAGGCACAAGGCGATTGCCCCGCAAGTGCAAGCCTCGAAAAAAAGACTCGAGACTCAGGTGTTGTGGGACTTTCATTTCCGCTCTCGGGACTTATGTATTTGAAATGCTTCATCTTTGTGTAAGACATGAATGGATTTTAAAATTTGTATATGTGTCTGAAGAATCAAACAATACTTTGCAAAATATATAAGTGTTGCCGCTCAAAGAATTGTAGAATTATAATACTTCGGATAATTCGATAATAAAATGCAAGTATTAAAAGCGACATAATTTTCCTTGCATTAATTTGCAATATTTTAAATGCACGGAAAATTTTTCCGTGTTTATTTAAAACAAATAAAGCACACATTCTCTCTCCATCTATATATATCTCTCTCTCTCTTTCTCTTTCTCTTTCTCTCTGCAATTGGCAAGATGACAATTGTACATATCTACAGCATTGAGAAATTCAAAATTATTTTAGTTTTATCTTCTGTACAGATGCCATGAGTTCTTTGAGCTAGTTATTGACTAACATTCATTTTGCGTACAATAACATTTTAAATCTTTACACATGACTTTAAAGAATTCAATCGCACTAGAATTCGCTTCAAGAATTTTCTCGCGATTACCTCTACATAATAAATACAAAAATACTATTTATTTATTATTTCTAAAGAGACATTAATCTTTTTTTCTACTAAGAAAATTACATATTTTTGAAAAAGTAATTTTCGACATTCTCGTGATAATTTTTCTTCCTTGCATAGAAAATCCTTCTTCTTCTGTCTTTTGACACGCAGTATTATTTTTTTCTGCTTGTTTTCCCTTTTTTTTTTTTATAATCGCCACAATTGCAATGATATTTTATATGGCGAAAACTATGGAAACTTCCCTGGGTATCCATAATTAATAATCATTCAAATACCAGAAATTGCTGGAGAAAGTGCGATGATTGCGCGAGGGACGGACGGGAAGGGGGAGGGTTTGTTTTGGTGCGTGACTGCCGCGTAGGGCGCTCGTGGCCCCGCGCTCCGTGCCAGGCACGCAATCGTGCGTACGTACTACGTGCGTGTACGTAAAATGCGCCGCGTGCATGCGGCCCACCTGCATCTATACTCTGTGTACGAAAGATAGAGTACCGATAGCCCATGTCGTCCACGTCCTAGGCGGTCGTGATTTAGGGGTCGCTATGGCGCCGCGATTCAGAAACAAGGGTTCGTCGACCCAGCTCTCTCTCTCACCCGCTCCCTCCCTTCCCATTTTGCTCCCTAATTACATAGTAATCATCCGATTTGATAACTGTTTTTCTTGTTGTTTGGAATCTCTATGGAATTTTGTGTTAATGCGCGTCTGCAACTCGAAATGTACTGAGAAGATAGGTTGTTCGGAAAAATAGCAGTCATTTTAAATTAATTATCAAAATCAAACATCGAATTATTCGTGTTAACGTAACGATTTCGCAGATACAGTTTACACGCTAATGTGGCGTTAATAAGCATCAAACGATTGTTATATTAATCTTGCAATTTATTCGAATGATTCGATACTTCGAGATTGTTTGGAGCGTCTGTCTTTTGTACGTCGAAGCGTTTTATTCTTTCAAATAATAGCAATTTTGTATATATTGCAAGCATAATGCATTTATTGTTTCTTATCGGACGGTAAAAGACAAAGATATAAAGGAAATTTTCAGAATATAATTTAAAAGCACATTTAATTGTACACTTTATATGCAAATTTATTTAATTTTTCAGCATCTATCTATTATTCTTTTTAATTTTCTGTCATTCTTAATCTTATTTTTTCATATGCTGAAAAGAGAACTTTTGATTGGGACGATAATCAAATTTGCACGTAGATGAAATTAATTTTCACACGGTTCCATTTGTATGCCCTAAAACTTGCTTTCATCAATGTTACTCAATCTTAATCCTAATTTAGCTAATTGGCTCTTCGTATAATTACATTTTTTTACAGAATTATAAAATTTTTTTAAAATCTAGAAAAAGAGGGAGAGAAACAAGAAATTGATTAAAGTGACTGATAAGTCAAACGGCGCGATGAAGAGTGGAATTTTATTGTCGAACCTTTTGATCAATTTCGCGCAATAGCCAGGCTTAGACAGGGAATGTTTCGATTTTGCGATGAAAATTTATTTGCGCCTGCACAAAATATCGTTATGTTATTATCGGCAATTCCGTGTTATCGAGTGTATGATAGAAGAACGACGGCGGCGCCTACGGACGCGGCTGAGAAACTCTACGATTCTACGAAATCTGGCCAAAAATAGGCAACCGAGATCATGAGGGCTCGCTTCCTGCACGTTTTCTGCTTTCCACTGTCGGCCGACTGCCGTCGTTCACCGATTCTCTCGGTGTTTTGGCTACTAAAGATATCGTCGACAAGAATACCGATACGATTATCATATCGGTGTCACAAACTTATCCGAGAAACACCAAGAGAGATCGTACGCGACGATTTGTACTTCCGCAATAACACGATCGCGCGTTTCCTTTAGCCGACAAGTTTGCATTTAAATTGGTGTATTAATAAAGCGATAGTTCGAGAGAAGCATATATATCTGAAAAAATGAGCTATACTGCATTTTTAAAGAAGATACGAAACATATGCACCGCTCGTTTCGAAAATGCCACGAGTTTATTTTTCAGAAACACGATGAACTTCAATAAAATATCAAGTATTGTATAAATGCAGTATTGATTTTAAGAAGTTCTGTCTTTATTATTTTTGTCTTTGTTAACATCTTTTTCCTTTAGATAAACTCGATTTGCATACAATACCATGTTTTATAGCATGTTCACCGTGACGGTAAAATTTAGATTGTCAGAATACAATCGGCGATTAAATGACGCCGGTAATAATCACAAAGTTATAAATCATCTCTGCAAATATATGCATGCGCGAAATACTGATGGACTTGAAAATTGACTTTGTCGATAATCTTAATGTGTGTTTCTTTTCTCGTCTCTCTTTTTTCGCTTTCAAATTTGACGCGTCTTATGTTAGCGCAGCGTATTAATGGCGGGTGGGCGCACGGCGTTCTATGTAGCCTTTACTCCTTTTTCTCGCATCACCAAAATGTAAAGCGAACTATAGCAAATTATAAAAATACGCGCAGTCAATAAAATTAAATATTTTTCAATTGGTTGAATAGTTGAAAATAAATAATAATAATTTTATTATAATATAGTAATTAAACAAAAAGCTAATATACATTAGATAGAAAATTTTTAGACAATATATTTTTTTAATTAAAAATTTATAATTTGTAGTATTTCTAGATTTTTTATTTTTCCGTAAATTGATAGTATATCGCGAATATAAAATAGATTTGAAAAAAATTTTCAACTATTTTTTATTAGTGCTATCATCATGCAATTTTAACGTGATGATACAAAATCATTAGGTATTATTTAAAACCATTGTTATAATTGAAACACAAATTTGTCATTAAATTTAAAAAACAGAGAGAGAGAGAGAGAGAATTCGATGCAAAGCAGCCGAAGGAGGCGAAGTTATCGGCGCATTGCTCGCGCTTTGAAATGGAAACAAACTTTCATGTGGAAGCAACAAGTAATTACTTTAAAGAAATTGAATTATCCAAACGCACGGCACAATGCATGGGCCGCCGTTCCCTTTAAAGCGCACTCGCACCTCCTTGTATAATCGAATTCTCAGCAGTCTCCGGCGCCTAATCAAGAAGCACGCGCGCGCTTGTCCGACGAGACATACACTCATGAACGGGGGTGAAAACTCCTTTTGTTTCTCACGCATTATTCGGTTCTTGGTGTCTGCGACTTGGAACGTCTCGCGATATCATTCATCAAAGATATAATTAATACAGAACATTTTTTGACATTTTCTCAAATGATAAAATATCTCATTAATAAAAGTATGTATATGTATCTACATTTTTAAATTATTTTTTATAATTTTATTAAATTTTTATTATATTATTTTATTTTTTATTTTAAAAATATTACGAAAAGCTCGGTTGAAAAGATTAATTTTAGGATTAAATAGAGCCTTGGAATATATATTCTTTGCTTTTTTTTAGAAAATAATCGTGTGCTTTCAAATTTTCGCGTCAAAGTCTAAAATATTAGATACTCTATATTGACGTGCGCGTTCTGTCAGCTGGTGATAGTTTTGCAGAAGTCCTTTCATACACTGTGTTTGGCCGCCACCTTCTCTGCCCCTTCCTTCATGCGCGAAGGGGACCTAACCCTCGCTATCCACCCTTTGAACTTATAAGGGTGCACTCGACGCTCCTGAAAGATGCTCCTGAGCGTTCAATGAGGCCAATACCGCGAGAGTGCGGCTCTTAACGAGGTTACGGGATACGACTCTCTCCGTCGCGTTCCCTTCGCCTCACCCCCCGTTCGCGCTCCTGACCCTCCCGATTCCCCGGTACGGCATGGGCCCGACGACCGCTTCCCCGGTGGTGGGAGGGAGGGGCCGGTGGAGGAGTTTGAGAGGGGAAAGAGGTGGTTGATTTGGGCGCGAAATTGCCCGACAAAATCAAATTTCATTTCGCCGGAGGCGTGTCTGGACAATCGAGCAGCCAAGTGGCCAGCGGCCAATCTGACTATCTCGTCAACCAATTTTGCCGGTGATTACTTTACTCGCTGCTCTCTCATCCGCCCCCGGGGGCGCATGCAGCATCGTCGTCATCGTCATCGTCGTCGTCGCGAAATAGTAGGTGTTTTTCCTCGCGTTCTTAATTCAAGTTCGAGCGGGTGGATTCGAGAAATTCGTTCCGACAAAATGTCCCCCCACGCATTTTCTCCACGATGCTTGCGTCAGCGATCCAATATCCACTTTATTGTGCATGTGATTCTTGTCTCAAATCATTGATAAAAACATTATTTTATCTAGATAATTTTTATATATAAATTGTTAGAAAAATGCTTTTATTTTTTTCTTACGTGATGTATAAATATCAAGATCCATCTTCCGATGATCTATATCATTCGTGAAAATAGCGAAAGCTTTTAATTATACAATTATATGAATAATTTACAATTACGAATATCTTTACACGACTAAATGAAGGAGTAAATGAAGGAAATGAAAGGCGAATCGCGTTTACATGCGACTCGTTAATTTCGGTTTAGAATATATTTGCAAAATGTTTTACCGTCATAGAAAAACATTTCGTTTAGATTAAATTTAAGCTTAAATCAACAGCTGTCTTTGCTATAGAGGTGGCAGTCAGATATCTCCGGATTTTCCCTCGTTTTCGAAAAACTAATAAATTTCTTTTTCGCTGAGCTTAACGAATTAAAATCTCCTTTATAACTACAACGATCGAGAAGAAGACTGAATGAAAATTTAATGAGTAAAATAAAAATAAAATGTTGGTTATAGATATGAAAAAAAACTCTCTTTAGTATTTATGAATAATATATTCTTATAAGTATATTAGAGAGTAATAAAATATATTGATACGCACATTATTAATTTATTAAATCCTCATATTATTTTTAATCGCGATTTCCCTCACTTTGTCCGGTTTTACGAATTTCAATACAGGTAACACAATACAGGTTTGTTTGACATTAAAAATACTGTAAAAATATTTTTTTAAAGACGTTTCTATGATGTATATGCGAATGTTGATCGACGTAGCTTCCCACGCGATGGACCACGAAAGCTCGGTCTAATCGGCGGAAAAATCTCGGGATCTAGGAGGAAGAGTGCACGCATAGTAGTGGTAGAAAATACCTATACATACATATGTGCCTGCTCACACGCACGTAGCCGTGTTGCGTGCGCGTTCGTTCGTGCTCGCACAAGGGATCACTCTGGCGGATTGTGCCTCGGTCGCGAGTGTGTGGCACGGAACGGGGAGAAAAAGGTCCGAAGAGATCGGGTCCAAGTTTATAAGGGTTCCTGGAAGGGCGGCGACCTCCCTCTGTCCTCTTTCATCTGGACCGCGGCCTTCTCCGCCTTCTTTTCTCTCTCTCTCTCTCTCTCTCTCTCTCTCTCTCCGATTCCTCGTTTACATTCTCTTTCTCGTTTGCTGCTTCTAGGATCTTTCTCGCGCGTCTCCGCTTTTCTCTTTCTCTCGTCTCTTTTCGTCTTGTCTCTCCTTTCATTCTCTCACTTCTCGTCTTACTCCGAGAGAAGAAAGATCCTACGAGCTTAGGAAGGAAAAATACATTTCAAAAAATTCCAGCGTGGATTATTTCCTTCTGTTTCAAGCTAGCAGATTGTCGTCGTAAATAATATTAAAATAGGACGTAAAAAATGTCTGTAAAAAAATATTTTTTTATTTATTAAAATATTATCATATAAAATATTTGATTAATATAAATTCGAGAGACAGCGTGTGTGCAATATATCGATTTTGATTAATTTTTATATTTATTATTGTGTTCTTTTTTATAATCTTTACTATTATATCATATTTATAAATTTTTATTGTTTTTGTTCTAGGTAAGTCCCAATACACATGCGCGTAATTTATTTCTGCGACTATATACGCTCCAAATGCGCGGTGAGTCTATAATGATTTATTTTATTTATAGAGATTTAAATTACTTGTGTCTCTAAACGAGTATGATATTTCTGACTTGTTTTCCTATTGCAAAACGCATGAACGATGAAACGTCAAACAGGCACGCGGTCTACATTTATCCATTTGTACGGACGCGATATAAAGAGAGATTTAGATAATTTATAGATACTTATCATTCCAACTTTTATTATACGTAGCTTTGATATATAGTGTAAATTGGATTATTCGTCGACGGGTTAAACGGTCGTAACTCGATTCGAATCGTGCGAATGCTATTTGCCCGGCGGCCATCGCTATCAGTTATCGTATGCCGTATGCGAACAACAAGAGGAGAGGAGGGCTTCTACGTTCATTGACGTCTTCCGACGTGTCATGTCCGCGCGAGAAGATGGGCAACAACGGTGTCGCGCACCGCAGGCGACTCGCGAGACGAAAGGAGAGGAGAGGAGAGGAGAGGAGAGGAGAGAGAGGAGAGGAGAGGAGAGGAGAGGAGAGAGAGGAGAGGAGAGGAGAGGAGAGGAGAGGAGAGGAGAGGAGAGGAGCGGAGCGGTCGAAAGGATTCTTTCGTCGAATTGCGCGGTGCGCGTCGAATAAGGAAGCGGGCACCGTCGTACGCAGATCTCGTTCCCTCGGTGGTGAAGCTTACGACGCAGTTGCGCGTACCTACCGCGGGAGCAACTGCGTCGTTCGAATAAGTATAAGAGGAAGCGGGCGAGAGACGGGTGCGCGGGAGGAGGACGGTAGTGTGAGGAGGCGGAGGAGGGACGGGGTGGTGGCGAGCGATATTGCGAGGGGAGAGGAGAACGAGTCCGTTGTCGTCGTCGTCGCGCGCGTCTGTGAAAGTTACGGCCCGATCACGTGGTCTTACGTTCGTTCTCGCTCGCGTCGTACCCTCCTCTCGGTGTGTGCACGTACACGCACTCAATCGTATGCGTGTATCTGCTCCGTGCGCGTCATTGGTGGCGAAGGAGGCGAAAGAGAAGATGAAGGAAAGAAAGAGAGTGAGTCAGTCAAGTTGGGCGTGAAGGAGAGAGAGCGAGGGGGGGAGGGTGGTATGCGGGAAACGTTTTCCTCGGTTCCCACGGCGCGCGACGCTTCTCTTTCTCTCTCTCTTTCTCTCTTCTTATTTACCCTCTCTCTTTCTTCTCTCTTTCTCGCGCCGATACACACTCGTGCGTGCGCGCATGCGTTGTGTACTGCTCTGTGTGTGTGTGTGTGTGTGTGTGTGTGTGTACGCTGTAGGGTTGTGTACGCACTCTGTGTGTCCCTTCACCGAAAGCTCAAGTGTCACGGAGTGGGGTGGGGAGGGGGACGGAGGCCACCGTCGCCGATGGACCGCCCGAGACGCTGCGCGCCGTGAATCTCTCAAGGAGATAGAAACGGTGCGACCTCTGTGTCTTCTCGTACACGACCGAAGAGATAGATAGATAGAGAGAGAGAGAAGGTTGCGAGACAAGGAGAGGATTCTGCCCCCGCCCCGCTTTCTTCCTCCTACAGCAAAGCGCGTCCACCGACGACATATCGGAATCTCACGCCGTGGTCGTGACTTTGAGTGCTTTGCACGAGGAATGTCCTGTCGAAATATTTTCCCTCTTTTCCGTTCAAATGCCGCGTATTTGAAGAACTGCGACAATTTTATCTTTCTCAAGCGGATAAATTGTAAACAAAAAGCAATCGCTAAAAGATCAATCGGTATCAATATTAATTCAGTATTAATTCTAAATTTATATAAAATATAATTTATAGTAAAAAAAATTGTTAAAATTATATTATAAAAATATATATATATATATAAATGTACATGAATATATGACGCGTTACTCGAGTAAGGTCCGACACTATATCTCTTTAATATTATAGAGAGAGATTATTATCATATTAATATATTACAATCGTCATATACGACGATTATATATTAATTGGCTCGAAATAAAATTATTTCGGAAATCTATTTACGCCATTCAAAATTATTTAGAGACGTACGCGTATATATGTAACGCGCGAGAGAGAAAACGCGATCGTGCGGAATCAGCAGCTCTCGCCCCGAATCGTCCATTAACTCACACGAGGCGAGTGCGTGCTGCAGCGTCGTCAAGGTATCCGCAATTGCGATCCTGCCTCGCTGTCAACAGCGATCACGGGATCGAGCGGCCGAGGATCGCGAATCGAGTGTGGAGTCAGATCTCGCCGGAGTCGCTATACGAAGAGGAGAGAGAGCCACGTGGTTCGAATACCGGCGCTCTGCAGTCTCTCGCCGAGACGCGGCGCCGGTATTCGGGATTCGTACTCCTCCTTCGACGCGTACAGTATCCGCGATGGGATGCCCCGCGCCAGACATTTCCCTCCCCCTCGCTCGCGCATCTCTCCTCTTCCCTTTTCTCCCCCTTTTCCCCCCACCCTTTCGTTCCGCTCTCGCTGCTGGCTCATTCGCTCCCTTCCGAAATCACCGCCGTCGCATTGACGGCATTCTCTCATGTACCGGCCGCTCGCGTTGCGCTCGTCGTTCTGGGTAACGAGAGAGAAAGATTAGCGAGGGGTACAAACAAGAGAGAGAAAGAGGGGAGGGACGTGCGAGTTTATGAAAACAACGTTTTCGGGAAAGATTTCGTCACGAATCGGGGCACGTTGATCGATCGATATATGTAAATAGGGATTACTGCTTCCGATAAACAGTCGACAAGTGACAAACTGTCGATTATGAATCTTGACATAGATGAGTTTATGTATTATCTCCAGAGACACGAAACATTTAATTAAAAGAAACTTGTCAAAGCAAGATTTCGAATCTTTTTGTTAAAGAGATTAGATAAAATTTCAAAATGTACTATTTTATAGAGACGGCCTTGCATCAAATTTTATTTTGAGATCTCTCGAATTAAACATACAAATATTGTTTGTTCTTGGAAATTAGACTTATAAATAATTAAACAAAAATATTAAACTATTTTTATTTGAATTTTATCCAACTTAATGAAGTATTTTGGTTCGGAATTTTATTTCGACAACTCTTCATTCTTAAAATTTTTAGTGCTTCAAAATATTGACACGCTTAAAGCTTTAATAAGTTCACGAATGCTTAATCCGGTTCACGACTAATAAAAAATATCAAGAGCGAGCAATTGATCGACCGGCGACTGCTTACGCAGAAATTCGAACAGTATAGCTGCGTGTTTTGACCTCGCGGTGTCTCCAAGACTTCCAAAAGAAAATAGGGACGCGGTGCTCCGCAGTGGAATTTCGAAGAACAGAGCGGAGCGAGAACGTGAAAGAGAGAGAGAGGGAAGAGAAGAGAGGAGAGAGACCAGCGTGACCGGCACGGGGCGAGAAAAAGAGAAGGAAAGATTAGAAGGAGAGAAACGCGCGATGGGCGGCGTGGTTGGCGGTATGTGGTGGTGATGGTGGGGTGGTTGTCGTTTGTTTCCTGGTGTTCTTGCTGCATAGTCGGATGCTCTCTCGAGTGTACCTACCTACCTACCTACCTACCTATCTACCTACCTACCTACCTACCTATCTACCTACCTACCTACCTATCTACCTACCTACCTACTCGTTCCCTCATAAACGAAAGGGCAGCACACCTTGGCTGGCCATTGGCTCTTCCCTCCGTCCTCGTTTTTCCCTTTCACGGGAGGAAGGCTTCTCTCTCGCTCTTATTCTTTCGCGTTCCTTCTTTCTTTCTCTCTCTCTCTTTCTCTCTGTCTCGACGGGATTCTCCGGTGTTCCACATAAATACACAAATACCCTGGCATAGGGATCGACGCGTATATATCGAGACCGCGGCCGCATTCCACGACACCCGCCCCCTTCCTCCTTTTCCTCATCCTCCTCCTGCGTCTTCCCTTCTTCTCTGCATCATCTCCGTCTCTCTTTCTCTCTGCTTTTCGTCTATCCTATTCCTCCTGTATCACCACCGACGATGCCGCGTGCGAGACCGGGCGAGGCCCATCTTCGGGACTCTTTACCTCTCGCGATCCTCCTCCCTCCCCCATATCTCTCTTTTGCACCTTCTTCCGCACCAGGTTTTCTCCTTGTCTTTCATACGCCTTCGATCGGACGGGCAACCTCCATTTCCCTTTCTATCGAGCCCTCTCGCCCTTCGTGCACGGCGCCACCGGATGCTTTCGTAGATCGTCCTCTTTTACCCGAGCTGTAAAGACCCCTTGTTCTCTCTGTCTCGTAATCCTCCCGTTCGGGAGGTTTGCGTTTCTCTACTTCCTCTTCGTTCTGCGCTCTACCTCGATTTCGTTTGATATTTTTCTTCATACGCGATTATCCATCTCTTCACTTTGTTTCTCATCTTTTCTCCTCGTCCTTATGTATCCTGTTCTCCCTCGTTCCCGTTTTCTTCATCTTCACCGTTCTGTATTACATCTTTCCTTCGTCCTTTTCGCGTATCTCTTCTATCTTCCTTGATTTTATTCTACATCTTTTCGTCTTTGTTCGTATATTTACGACTACTTCATTTTCTTCATCATCGTTTCTCTTTTACTCCAGATTTGCTTCTTCATTTTATGTGTGCGCGGGAATATATGTTGTTTATCTCGTTCTCTCTCTCTCTCTTCTTTGAATTTTTCTGACTACTTTCCCGCTCATTTTTATTCTTCTTATTTTTGTTTAAGAGAAACAGAGAAGCTGTTTCTAAATCTCCTAGATTTCCAATTGACGTTTATTTAAAACTGTTTTATTTTCTGTCATTATTTTTTTTCTAGACTAACAATATTATAATAATTTATAATAATAGTCTATAACAATAGTTCTCAAACAAAAATATATTATTTTTTTAATAAAAAGTTAATAATTTTTATACGTAAATAGAATTATCAAAAGAAT
Source organism: Cataglyphis hispanica (assembly GCF_021464435.1). NCBI lineage: Eukaryota > Metazoa > Arthropoda > Insecta > Hymenoptera > Formicidae > Cataglyphis > Cataglyphis hispanica. The sequence goes on along the minus strand of NC_065969.1, from coordinate 2,955,308 downwards.
TGTGTAATGTAGAAAAGAAAACTCTCTTAATCCGAAATTGTCTTCGTACAGCAATATATTCTACAGTTTTTCTTTCTATATCACAATAAGTAAACGAACCGAAAGTGTAGGAAAAATACTATCTCTGCTCCGCCTTCTCTCTCTCCACATAATCGCTTGGAGGACAGAGGAGGTCCTTTCCCTTTATCAGACTCTGGCCCGCCAGCGCTTTTATCTCCGTTCTCACGCCCGGATTTCGAAAATGGAAATATTACGTTTCGTCCGAGAGCGTTGCAGACGATATATACGTACGATTAATGCGACTGCACTCACAAACGTATACCAATACGCTCACGCATTTTCGTATAAAAGTATGCAGTTATTCCCAGCATCCCGGGTTTCTCTTTGGCGTTAGCGTACGAAGAGAGAGAAGGACGGCGGATCGGGTGAGAGGGAGACGGGGCCCTCCGAAGGAGATATATAGGCACCGAGAGAGCAACGAATGAGATCCTTCCGAGAATCGGGCCACCGACACAGCCTGCGAGTCGTGAACGCGCGCGCCAAGGGTGAGAACTACCCCAGTCGGGTTTCTCTGGTGGGCGATGACTACGATCGATGATCAATTCTACCTTTCTTTCCCGTTTAGTTATTTTTTTCATTCTTTTGATATTTCTCCCCTTCGCCCTTTCTCTCTCCTTCTCTTTTTATTCGCGCGAGTAAATTGCTCGTCGGGATCGCATTCCAATGTGTTAATTTTTTTACACCTACCTTTATTTCTTTTTTATGCCCCGAGGTATCTACACCGCGATATCTCGCGGCGATATCTTCGCTGCAACGATTATCGATTCGTAATCTTATTTCGGTCGGGTACTCAGCGAGGATAATGATTATTATCGCAAAACTGTCACCGAAGATTAACGGGCAAAATTACGTTCTCTAACTTTTTTGATAGTTATTATAATTCAATCATTCAAATGAAGACACGATATCTAAATTGTTTCTAATTAATATGTTAATGCACCAAATGATACAGACATTTCTTTAAAATGCAGCAAATAATTTTTTGAGCGACGATAAGATTTAATGCGGGGAAAATGGTATTAAAAAAAAACGCAATTTTTTGGCAATGAAATAAAAAATAGAAATTTATATTTTTAAATTTTAATTTTATTACAAGAATTTTATTTTTAATATTACTTATTCGGTGGACCCCGATTAGTAGATGGCCGATGTCGAAATAACGAAAACCTCCGCATCCATTCTTTTGCATAACGCGACGAAGAGCGGCAAGAATATAAGGCGGTGAACCGCTTGGCGCCACAACACACACACACACACACACACACACACACACACACATACATTCTTACCTTCCTCTCCCTCATTCTTCAGGCCCTTTTCCCCGCGGCACTTTGGTGCCTACGACTCACATGACCGTCTGCATTCTGTGTTTTCTGTGAATGACTGGGCTCACGGACCAATCCGGAGGAAAGACGAAGAGAGAAAGAGTGAGATAACAGGGAGGAAGGGAGAGGGAATTCAAGAGGGGGAGGGGGGAGAGCAAACGCAGCATCGTTTCGAACATGGAGCCCGAACGCGTTCCTTGGCCTCTCTCGGGACCAAAATCGGGATTGGAATTCCTGAGGATAGCTCTGCGCACAGTTTCGATTCCTTGACAGATACCTTCTCTTTCCTTTTTTTTTTTTTCGCCACGCTTCTCCCGATCGCTCGTTCCCCTCTCGACGCAGATCAAATCTTTGCAATCGTCGTCCACTCCGAAGTTTTTTCGATTCTTTATCATGTATCGAACCTATTTCGAAACATGTACGCGTATGAAAAAAAAAAAAAAAAAACGCGATGCATATTGTTTTCTCACGAGTCAATTTTTATCGTATTAATTATTTTGTGTATCACAATTTTTAATCATTTATTTTTCTTTAATTATTTTGTAACTTTAATTTATTTTTATATGTTAAAATTTTTGATTTCTGTATACCAAAAAAACTTGATCTTTTTGGAAATATTGAGTGAAATAGATTTTCTGCATCGTACACTTCTAGAAAAATAAATCGTACGCGCGAATCAATAATTTCGATACAGATTGGAACACGTGCGAAAGATAAAATGCGTGTCATTCATAATCTGATCGTTTTAAAAGTGATAAGAAACTTCTATGTGTATCGTAAATATAATGTCGATATTTTCCCAGTACTGTTTTAACATCGTTCTTCCATAGAAAGTTATGCGATATCTTCAAGGCATATCAAAAGCAAAATCTTCCATTTTTTTATCAACATTAAAATGAACAAGACTCTATCCAGATATTTAGTTCTAATCAAAGGATTATAATTTTTTTTTTTTTACTTTATATATAATTTGGTGATTTCTTAAAATAATGAAGGATACCGTGAACTTGATTTGTTTTGATTAATCCGTGGGAAAATCGCTATGGATAGATTCTGTCTTTTTTTTTTTTTTAATAGAATGATGAAAACTAAGGGTGATCCAACCTTTTTTCGGATAATCTTGAATATTGTGACTACGCTGCGAAGCTCGTCGCGCCTACGCGAAACGAAGCAGGGTGCCGCGTGGGAAACTTGGATGGCGCTTCGTTTCTTTCTTACCCTCGATCGACCCGGTAGATGATTCCAAGTTTCTCACGTCGTATTTGTGGACCGTAACGAGCGACAACGAAATGGCGCCAATTCTTTCCTCGCACAAAGACGATATCATGATTCTTCGCGTCCTTTGTACCATTATTTTTCATCTTCTTCTTGCTCCTCCTCTCCTTCCAATAATATTTTATATTTCATATAACAATCCATAATTTTTGTATGATATGTTATATTTTCTTGTTTAAATATTCTGCAATATTGTAAGTATTTTTTGCGAATGTATTCTTTAATAATTTCTAAATAAATAATACGGATATCTCTTCTCTTTTTGAGAAACCATGAGAATTAGCCGACTTCTTCGATGCAACTTGTTAAGTTTGGTATAATCTTACTCATAGAGATACTTCGTAATAAAAATTTCGACCGCGATTTGTAAGAATGTGTGTGTGTGCGGCGAGAAGAAGGATCTAAAACTCGACGGAAAGTAGTAGTAGTAGTAATAGTAGTAGTAGTAGTAGTAGTACTGGTAGTGGGAGAAGGAGGTAGAGGAAAGGCAGTCTTGAGAGAGGCTCATCGATTCCGAGAATCGTGGGGTAGGTCCTTTCAGAAAAAAATTCGTCCATAAAGCGTGCACTGGTGGAGCCTGGGAAAAGGAAGAGACGCGTTTTTCCAGCCTATGAGGAAAAGAGACGCGTCGGGAAAAACGACGTGGACGAAGGGGGAACAGTTTGCGACGACATCCGAAAGTAAAAGGAGGGGGAGGAGATAGGGGAGAGGGGTGGAAAGGTCAGAGAAAGCTGTCGAAATGAAATAGCGTTTGACAATTTATGTTAAAGTCCGCGTTTCTCGGAAATCTCATTGTTGATTCTCATATATATGCGGACGATTCGTCTCGTTTCATTCGCCGCCAGTTTTTAACTATCCCGCGATGGCGATCTGATTGTAGGAATATCGATGCGTGAGAAAGGCGGCTTTGAATGAAAAGATTCTAGTCGTAAGTTCATTCGATTTTTTAATCCACGTGTGAAACTTACTACCTCGTGGGTACGTTCACCTTTAAACTAGCATTTCAATTCTAAATCGAGAAAATTATAACTGCATTCGATTATTTAATTAGTACAAATATATATATATATATATATATATATATAAAAATAGATACATTTTTATTAAATACTAAATAAATAAGTTTAATTTTTTTCGCAATTTTTATGAAAAATTTTCATACCCTGTTAACCTTTTTGAATTAAATTTAAATCCATCGACTATTTCGTCTTAAAGAGAGAACCTTTCCTTGTTCGAAATACTTGGATTTGTGTTAAACACGCCGCTCACAAACACGAGTCTCGAAAACAGTTGCGGTATCTTGTTAGCGCCATACGCGAGCGGCCGTCATAAAAAAGTGAGAAACTTGAGAGCTTGGTCGTTTCCGATCGAGGGCTCCGACACTCGGCGATTCTCGGAAGGTCCGGCACGAAATTCGAAGGTGCCGCTGCGACCTCGGGCAAATGGAGATTTCGTATGTCTTGACCTTCGTCAAGGGAGGAGCCCGAGTGCCGAGGCAGGGAATCGGCCGCGGCTCCCGCTAGGCTGACGATCTTTGGCGGCTCTCTCCAGCGGTCCGTCGAGAAACTGCGAACTTATGTTCGAACAAAACGGTATGGCCGACGCCCTCTTCGCTCTAAAAATGCACCATCAAGGTCTGATAAACATCGCTGTTTTCTCTTTCGGCAAAACTATCGTGCGACGTGAAATACCGCGCGTTCGCTCCTTTATTAAATTATCTCTTTGTTTTGAATAAAAAATAAATTTCATTAAATTTGTAGCATTAACGCGTAATAGTATATTCTTAACTTATTCATAACTTTATTTGAAAAATATTATTCAAAAAAGGAGAGTAATATTGACACGTTCATTTTTGGCTTTCATCGATTTTGCGCAAACATTTATTATCACGTAAGGATCCATAAGTACCAAAGAAATTTGATTGCTCTTTTGCCTCGTGGAGCGTTCACCTAGCTATCCAAAAGGGAGGGGAGAAGATGAAGGATAGAAGAGGAGAAGTATAAGGGATGGATACGACATTGAGAGGAAGAAGGAAAAGAAGGGCTGATTGGAAGGTGAAGATAAAGGGATACGAGACGGCGGCACGACCAAAGAGTAGAAGCCGTAAGAGGCACTCTCCTCCCTCAACAAGCAGAAGCAGAGAGAGATAGAGAGAGAGAGCCAGCATTGTGCATAGAAAAGCAAGAAAAAAAAATTATAAGGAGAAGGAGAACATATACGGGCGAACAAGACGGAGACCGAGAAAAACGTATACGTAGATGGCGGGAAAGAGAGAGAAAGAGGGTGGAGGGGAGAGGAGCAAATCGTGCGGCCTGAACCCCTCGTATCTCGGCCACGATCGCGCCGAGCTTCGGGGCCTTATTGTGTTGTATCGGGGGGGCCTAGAGGCCCCGAAGGTGAAACACGGGGCTCCGTTCCGTCGAATCTACCTCTAGTTATACATCGTGTTATGATACGCTCCTAACGACCGTGAGATGCCGATAATGAGAGGCGGCTCCATATTCTCGTCTCCTCCTTTCCCCTTGCCTCCCTCTCCTGTTATCTTCGTTCAAACATCCAAGGATCGGTTGTGGGCCTTGTCGCGAGAGACGCACATCGAGAATCGACATATCGAGCGGTCGCTTCTGAATTGAAACAAAAATAGGCAAAAATCCATTCGTGATGTATCACATCGCATTTTTAGTAAAAATCATTATACCTATTTAGCGTCAGAGTCTTACAATCCATTGTGTACATTTTTTTTTTTTTTAATTTTTCTTGCAATCGCAATTGTCTCTCTTTTTTTCCCTCTCGCGAGATGACGATGGCGTGCGATCTACGATCTTGTGAGTCGGCAAGGTAAACGGGTTTCTTTGCTCTCTTAATGCCGCTCGTCCGCGATAATTGGTGATCGGGCGTTTCTTTATGGACGCATAGCGAGAAAAAGAGGGAGAGAGAGAGAGAGAGAGAGAGAAAGAGGAACGCACGTGCTTGATGGAAAAAGAAAGAAGAACGAAAGACTGAAATAAGCGACAAGGAGAAGCACCCGAGGGCTTGATAGGCGACGCCTAGTCTACCTCGAATATCCTCGACTCCGGACATTAGCATATCGAATGAAGTTCAAAGAGTCCCGGCGCGAATGTCTTGTGGAAAATCCACGATGGAACGGTATTTCGCATAAAAACATCCGCCCATCGTAGAAAGACGTTTATCCCACGAGAACTGCGGATGGATTCTCTATAAATTGAACATAAACCTGTATCATTATTTCCATTTATCAAGAAAATATTTATTAATAACGCACGAGTCATTTCAAAAATACGTAACCTCGCTCTAAAAAAAATAATAAAAAAGAAATCAAGATGAAAGATAAATGTCATCTATAAAGAAACGTATAAGAATTTTTGAGATATTGATATCAGCTGTTTTCTGTCATTGCATTACTATATCGCAAACTTCATTAGACTATTTTTACGTTTTCTAAATTATAATCAAATTAGACTTGATTTTTTTCTTAGCGAAAATAATTTACCTCGAGAATGATTATTTTAAGAAAATTATAAATTCGCAAATTAATCTAGGAATTCGTAGTATGATTGGAACAGGACGCGAAACTCGTTATTCCAGCATCCTGCCCGATCATCGAGGACGAAAAGAACACGCCGAGGATACGTCGCGCGCACGCGCGGATTAAATATTAAGGGATATGTTCCGTCAGGGATATATACGCTTTTGTAGAAATCCAACAGTGTCGAGCGAAGGGGAACGGGGATAAACGATACCGTAGGTCCGGCACTGAACGCCCGCGGGTCGATGGGTTGGCGCGGACATTCCATGGTCTACAGGTAGCATTAAAGGAATGCAGATAGGATGAATGAGGTGGTCCATGCCACTGTCGATGGATGCGGAGTAGATGCGTGAAAGAGAGAGATGGAATGAACAGGTAGGCGAGAGAGATGGACAGAAGAGATGGACGTCGCGTTGAAGAGACGAAGAGAGATATCAGCAAAAGACGCGCGCGCGCGTCTGTGTGTGTGTGTGTGTGAGAGACAGAGAGAGACAGAGAAAGGGAAACCGAGGCGCATTCCACGTTACCACGATAATTAACGGCTATATTCCAACCTCATCCCAGCGGAACGATCCTTACGACGATGGTTACGAGAGGAAGAAAGAGAGTGAAGGAACGAGCGGGGAGCATTTGAATAAAAGGCGCGAGTACACGAGTTTCCTTTAATCAACGCATTCTTCCGCGATAGCGCGGAGAAACTACGGGTGACAACGCGATAAGATTCCTTCGAGACGTAATCGCGAACAAGGCGATTTACTTTCATTTATTATCACGCTCTCCGTCGATTAACATCCGCGAGAAATCAATTTTGCGAGGTGGAATAGAATTTCAGGTTTGCCAGTAAAATATCTATCTTCGTTTCGGGTTGATGGTGTTGTGTCTTATATCTCGCATAAACAATTACCTGCTTAATCGTGCACATAGCGCATATTAAACATAAAAATAAATATATTATATTTTTAAGTAATGATTTTTTTTTTAATTTTCTTGTACGAAGACTGATTGCTTCGCGCATTTATTGACGCGATCAATGTCAATAGTTATAGGCGCGAGAAGTAGACGTGTAAGATGAAAATGTATTTCCTTTTTCGTATCTTTTCCGAAATAAGAGAAGGTTTAAAAAAAATATATCTCCTCCCACTGTTGAAAGAGGACGTTATAGTTGCACGTGACCAACAAAGAGCAACAGATAGAACCGGCGAGGGCTATCGCTCTCCGTACACTGGGTCATCGACTGATAAGCGGCCGCGGTGTCGCATACGACAAAAAACGCTAGGCCGCGATATTACTTTTTACGTAGAAAAATTAAGTCTTATGCCCAACACGATACACTAGCCCTATTGATCGTAAGGGGAGGGAGGTGTCTTTTTTGACAGCGCAATAATAACGTTATTCTTGATAATCGACTTGCCATAAATAATATATGTCTCACACGTAGTAGTCTTCTTCAAAAATCGAGATAATCCTTAAAATATGGGGGCTCAGATATCGATGACAAGATGAAAATGGTTTTTCGAATTGACGGAAATTAAACGCGATCATTCTTTTGTGTATATCTATAGCAGAGTAAAAAATAAAATTGTTAGAATTTTATTAATTTCTTTGTTTTTTTTAATATATGAGTGTAAGGTACCGTAAATATCGGGCTTTGTATCGCGGATAATTATTTCCTTTTCGCTGTTGTTTTTCCTCCTCCCACCGGGAGGAAAAGGCGCACGCGATATGTACTTCATTGCCACGTTCAAAGCTCCTTCCATTGAATGCGTGCAGGACGCGTTCAGGGTTCTGCGGTAACTATATTACAACCGTGTCGTATGCAAAATACGTCACCAGTCTTTGGAGTTTATTTTCTTTTTTCTTTTTTTTTTTTTTTACGTTACCTGCATGATGATGAAGAAGCATTATTTGCTATATTCTAGTCTTCTCACTTATCACGTTATTTCTGCTTGGCAGCATTTTATTCGTTTTTAGTTTTTTTTTCTGTCCTTATAGTCTCCCTCCGCATCTCTCTTTCTCTCTTTGCATTGCTCGATTTTGAAACAATCTCTTTTCATTCATAATCAAGGCACGACGGAAACGAACCACTGCGTCGCTCTTTTTTTCATAGCGTGACTGCTGCTCGATTCACGAGAACAAGATCAATGGTCGTTATCGCCTAATATTTTAGAGTCGATAAGCGACAGGCCCCTGTATTTCTCATTCTCGCAGTCAAGAGAAAACACACGGTGTCATTGTCGCAAGCTGTTTCATAATTCTGCGTCTCTCGACTATTTTTACATCCAATATGTATTCACTTCACAGATAGATTATTTCAAATATATTTTTTTTTTTTTTACTTAGATACTTATTTGCTCGGAATACTTATTTTATTTCTTTGCAATTAAATTCGTATTTATTTGCGAATGGAAATTTTTAGGAAGACAAAATTTTGATTTCCCAAGATAATCATATCGAGATTTTTGTCTCTGACGCACACTCTTGATAGATTTACCCAAACATGTTTTTAAACGATCGCAAGACTTTGTCTTGACCCTGCCAATATCGCGTTCCAATGGAGTTGAACTAAATATTTCTCTCTCGCAGCACATATATCGACGTCATTCTACTTCGAGAATGAACGTAAGAGGTTGAGAGGTCGCTAAATCCGACTCGATTATGGACGCTTTTCGAATCGAGTACGAGCGGCATTTTCTTTTTATTTCATCGGCATTTATTTTTTATTATTTTTTATTATTTTATCAGATAGAAATATTATAATAGTTATAGAGTTACGTAAGATTTTGAAAATTGACAAATGGAGTTTCGAGCAAGCATAAGAAAAAAGTATTTGTAAAAAAAAATTTGTAGAGCAACCAATTAACTCGAAGAACGTTCTATCTTGACAGAAATTTAATTTAGATCTAATTTTACGACCTTGTTGTCGAAGCAGCAAAAATATTGGAGATAAAAATCTTGCCAAAATCGAGTTCAAATTTTTCGTAGCAATCGTAATTGGAGGAACGAATTGGATAGATTGCCGGGATATATACATGTCCGTTTTCTCTTTTTTTTTTCTTTTTGACAGTCCCGTGAATCGATCACTCGGAGATCGAATTCCAGGGCGAGTACGCAGGCACGACAACGTAGGCGACCTAGAAAAGGCCCACCTACCTCGCCACCGTTGGAAAATTTTTTCATTAAGCCTTTCTCTCCTACCTGGCGCCTGCGCCTAATCCAAATGGCTTCTCCGCTCACCTCTTTTTCCACCTGTCCCCTCCTATTCTTCCTCTTCCTCCTCCCCCTCTTTATCACCTGTACCGTATGTCTCTCTCGCTCTCGATACACTCTCTCGCTCTTCTCGTTTCTACGTCTATGAATGGGATTCTTTCGTGAACAGCGTTCACGCACACCGTTGCACATCGCGGCGCAGCTTCAGTACACATAGCTTATAGAGCAGAGAGAGAGAGAGAGAGAGAGAGAGAGAGAGAAAGAGAGACATACTTTTGTATGCCTCTCTCATGTATGTATACATTTCACACCGACGATTCCACATGCGCATTCCAACCTATTCCCATGACGAAATTCAAGACGAGTCGCCGCTCTGATAGCTCCTCTTGGCCGTGTCGTCGTTGAAGAGCAAACTCGGCGAACTCGTTTTCGGAGTTCTCGTACCTCGGCGGGTTGATTCAAGAAACTCTCCTCGTGAGTGGTCCCGTTTAAGATCGCTCGCGGCGAGAAGAAAAGAAAAGAAAAAAAAAAACTCCCTCCTACACTCACACATGCCACACACTCGCGCCAACTTCCACGAGAATTTTCGGGATTTTCGTAAAGTAGCGAACAAAATCTTCCATGTTAACTCTCGCCGCGCGTGACAAGCTTTCGCGATGATTTTTTTACTTTTGATGAAAAACGTAGGCTTCGTGGCTTTGAATATTTGAGTTGCTCGAATATGTGTATCGCGTACAATATATACTTTATTTTGGTCAACTTTAATCGTATCTTTTAGAAAAATGAATATAAAAGTTTAAAATTTTTAGAAAAAGGCATTGTATATATAAAATATATATAAAAAAATAATTTGATATAATAATTCACTTTGAGAACAAAAAAAATACGATTGCATAAATACAAACGATTTGAGTATATTAAAATGAATTGGATTGATATGTAACTTTAATAACGGATATTTTTTATTTTTATATCGTGTGAAATTTTATCGAGGAAGCATGTCCGTCCTTTTTACAAGGCCGCGCGTTTATCATCGCTGGACCACTTCCATGTCCGGTAGGTTTAATCGACCTCTTCCGCAAAATTCTGATTGTCAAACTGGCCCAGAGAGTTTCAACATAGCTAAGCTGCATACGTCACCGTCATTCATGATTTTTTCCCAACCATTCGTGCGCGACGCGTTATTTCCGACTTAGTCATCGGCATCCAGTTTGTGGAAATATTCCAATATAAGTTTCTTCATCGATAATCTGTAATTTTGCTGTTTTATTAAAAAAAAAAAAAAAAAATTATATTATTGACGATTATATGTGTGGCAAAAATATCGAAATGTATGCGAGTTTGAAACAAAAATGAAAAAAAAAAAATTTCTTTAAATTTATTAACCAATCATCACACTAACATTTTATTAAACATCGTAGAATAATCGATCGTATATTTAATTGTATCAAGAAAATTCCGAACTACTGTCATGTAACATAAAATATTAAAAAGTGATAATGAGCTCTTTATAGCAGAATTATAGACAGCTCTTTGCGTATTTGACGGACTTTCTTTTTTTTCTTTGACGATCTCTCGGACGCGCTACGCGTGATAATTAACGCGGCGACGTGTAACCGGTAAATATCAATTCCGAGAAAGAAACGGAAGTTCGAGCGTAAGGAGAAACGTTAAAACGAGGGTTCGCGTTTTATGAGCTACGTAAACGCCGCGAAATTGCGCAGTTCCACCCACGCGACACGGTCGTTCACCCGCAACGTATGATTTTCTTATAGCTTCCGCGCGTCGTTAGCTATAATTTCGACTTCCAGCAACTACGTTACTTTCGGCAACGCGTGACGTTTTCTTCCGATGCGCTCTTCCAAGTCGCTCTCTCTCTCTCTCTCTCTCTCTCTCTCTCTCTCTTGTTACAATGGCCGGCACGCTATTTGTCTTTTGCATACGCGATGTGCGCGCGACGCAACGAGAAAGGGGGATATATATGCCGATAATGTATCGATCTTTTCATTCTCCGATTGGCTTCCAGCAATAGCCTGTGGCTTTTTCACGGGGGTCGCGGTCGGAAGTTTTAGCAGGAGAAATTGCAACGTCGCGCGATAAGAATGGGCGGGGCAAAAATAGATCTTTCAATAGCGCATCTTATTAGTAATTTATAAGAAAATTTAACGAGTGATTACCCAAACATTGGTATAATAAATTGGTATAATAAAAAAAGTAATATATTTGTATAAAAAAAAATTCTTTTACACAAGGTAATAACAATATGATATTGAAACATGATTGTTAATTACATAGCTTTAGTGTATCTTATGTTGATCTTGATTTCATTGATTTTTCGAGTAAAGCAAAAATCTATTAATTAATTGCTAATTTACATTATTTACGGTCCATGACGTGGCGTTCGCATAAGAATTTTTACTGTAAGAGGTAAAAAGAGTGAAACAGGTGAAACCACGGTTACCGGGTGCTCGATAGCATACATACGTACACACATACATGCGTGCACGCACCGACGATGCTTAAGAATTGCTAATGTTTCCGTTTTGCGTAGCTCGGCGTCGAACGGAGAATTCTGGAGCACGAGCGGCGTGGAATAAGAAATGTTTTTGCGATAATATTCTGTATAGAGCGTCGTGACGCGGTACGAAGGGGTGAGTGGCGTTCCATAGGAATTATATGATGGGAAGGGAAGCAATTATTGGGATGATGGATGGCCCCAGGGCGCTGCTGTAATGCTTCTTTAACCAAAGATCTCTGCCCCCTTCCCTCCTCCCGCCACCTCTTCCTCACGTTTTCCTCTCACAACAGCCCTCGCCCTTCGCGTCTCCACGCTTGATCCACGACCCTGCTTTCTCTTTCACGGGAAAGGCAGTGAAAGAAAGAGAGAGAGAGAGAGAGAGAGAGAGAGAGAGAGAGAGAGAGAGGGAGAGAAAACGGCTTGTAACAAGAGATTTCGAGCAAAATTGACAGGATTGTGTGAAAATGCTATTAGGAAGAGACCACTCATTGCGCGTGAATTCAGTAAATTTACCATTAAATTATGAATTATTGATATCGCTTTCGAAGCTTGGATATATGATAATGTCAACAAGAATATTATCTTTTAATATTTTAGGAAAGAATATACGTCACTCTCTCTCTCTCTCTCTCTCCTAATCTTTCGTAAATTTTTAATATTTAGCTTCTCCCGAATTTATAGCATTAATTCACTTGTTTAATTAGGAAAAGTTAACAACATTCACGCAGGATGGTAAACCGCTTTGCGCGTCGCTACGAATTCCAAGGACGGACAATAAAGGCGTTTTTGTACTCCCGTTTCACGTTTACGCACGTACGCATTAGTGCACGCGTTCGCAACGTTCCGTAAAAGCCGATTCCGTCTCCATCCGTTCGTACCCGATACGCGTTCAGATCCGCTCGTTAATTCGATTTACCTTGCGACGAGGGGTCGCGAGATGAAATCGTGCAGTAAGGGAGCCCCGCCTTTATCTAAGAGCTGAGGGTTCACTATCCGCGACACTCTCGGTTGAACACCTCTTAGTGCGTGTTCACGCGTGTGCATGTGCGTACATACATTCGGAAAATTGATTGGCCGCCGCAGCCAAAATGTGATGGAGGTGAAGATAAAGAAAAATTTTCCAATTGTATACAATTGTCTTCTAATATTGTCATTATACATATATTTAATATTTTTAATATTATATTTATTATATGTATAAAAGACGTTTATTCTCTCTCTTTCTCTCAAGTCAAGTAAAGTTATAAAATAATTGAAATATTTACACTGATCTGAGTTATTATAATTTATACAAAAAAAAGAAATAATTAAATATACGAAATAATTATATAAAATAAGTTTCCAACAAATTCAAGTTTTAAATAAACGCTTTTATGAACGGATAAAAAATTTTGAGAATTTTTTATACATTTCTGATAGACAATCTCAGATGCTTGTTCTCTTTTTCAACAAAAATTAATTTATTCATACTATAATTTAAAGGAAAAATAAATGAGAGGCCAGAGATATTAAATCCTAGTGGATTTATTTAATTGTCTATGGCAACATTTTGCAAAAATAATCTTTTTATCGGCTTCAAACCAGAAGAAATATCGATCGATTGCTAAAGATGAAAGAATCGATTTCTAAAAGACAGAAAATCTTGAAGTACACGAAAGAAAGAGCTTAAGCGAATCTCTCGAGTTTTATTCCCCTCACGAATCGCTCGCTGATTTTCTTTCGTCAGAATACGTAGAACGGATAGTTGAAAGAAACCGTATATGGATTTCTCGAAGCTATATTCCATCCCTCTTCTTTAACCCCTTCCGTTTTTACAACCATCTTCCGCCTTCGCTCGTTCTATGTCAGACCTCGCGAGATACATGACTGACTTGTGAGCCTTCAGCTGCAAGTCTCGCAGATTCCTCACCTGCCATATTCTCCATTGCTATTACCTGCACGTCTTTACAGTATTTGCAACATTACAGTATTTGCAACAGTATTTGCTACTCTCTTGAACTTGTTATGATAAAACTCAAAGAGAATTTTAATTTATTTATCAAAATTTTTCCTGAAACAAAAAAATATCTGTTGCAATTTCGCAACAAACATTATTTATTAAATAAAATTTTATAACGAATGAGAGAGAGAGAGAAAGATTTCGCAAATCGATATTATCCGTTATTAGCTTTTGCAGTGTTTGTTTATGACGTAAAAACGTTGTATCAGCACAAAGGCGACCTCCTTGCAACGAAAGACATCCCACTCTCGTCCATCTCAATTCTGTTTAATCACGTATTGCGCAGCTGAATTATTCGATATCGAGTCACAGAGCTCGAGAACGTAATGTTGATCGACGCGATTTCATTATTTATCTTTGCTCTCGAAAATCAAGATATTGTTCAAACAAATAACACAAACGACGCAAGAGAATCATCATCATCATCTAATTTCTCTTGCGTGACGATATACCTTTAATGCAATGTCGTGTTCAATAAATCAAAACAATCAATAGCTCGATCAATAACTCAACTCAGTTAATTTTTTATATTATTATTTTTATTTTATTTTATCGCTATCAGCTCAGAGCGATTGCGAGACAATCGAAATTCATATGTCGAGCTTAAACAACGGCACCGCGGATATACCTAAACAATCTTCTCCCGACGAGACGATAATAATGTTCCGACAGGCTAGAATCGGCGAAGGATGTAATGTGAGAGGTTGAATGCAGGTAAAGGGACGGCTGTCGGCGATATGATAAAGTGGCGGCGCTAACCTCTCCGGCAAACTCTAGCGGTATCGACTGCGTGCTGCGTTGCGTACACGCATCGTACGCATCCTGATATTACCTCCCCCCCCCCCTCTCTCTATCTCTCTCTCTTGCAACAGCGCGAATAAATAAACTGAATGTTTCTTCAATTGGAGAATTTAATCGTGACCACCTCGTGATTATTCTAATCGCTTGATATATACAGCTCTCACGCGCTCTTTTAATTCACGTAATATATATTATGTTTTTCTTATTCATTATAATATCTTTGCTGAAGCAAGCTTTGGAGCTGCGAATTGTTTATTCATCTCGCTGAAAGCACGTATAATTTATAAGCGGTATCGCATCGGCGGTTTCCATTCACACCAAGGATATTGACATAAGACGCGGCACTACGTCGATGATAGCCGCGCGTTAATCCGCCAATGGAGACACGGTATCAAGCTGCATCCGGTGCGACACGGTTTCGAGATTGCACACACGCCGCGCTGCAGCATCACACGCGAGTCGATACACTATGAATTCCCGGCACAAAGGGAAGTGACGGCGATTAAGCAACAGCTATGCATTTCGCAAATGCGCTTTCCGCCACTAACGATCGCGAGTGACATGGAAAGCGTAATAGAACGTCATTGCGCTGTGTCATTATTAAGAATAAAGATGTAAAGCAATCAATAATTCAGAGTGTCTACTTTCTGGAAAAACACGGAAAATCTCAAGGATTTCTTTTGTACCTGGAAAAATCAGGGAATCCTTATGAAAGAATCCTATTGGAAATTTCGTTAAAACATTTTCTTATTGATAATTTTGCTCTTATATTGTAAACAATCGGCGAGCCAAGTAAATTATGTATTTAAAATATATATCTACATTTAGATATATCCAATGTCTTAACAAACTAGTGAATATTCAATATATTTTTTACTGTAATTTTTTAGTGATAAAAAAATTGAAAATTTTATATAAAAATACTTATTTAAAGTTATTCAATTTTTTTCGTAATACATTTACACAAATTTAGCACTTGAAATTTAAGAGGCTCTGTGTTTTTCCTTTGTACGAGTGAAAAATATTAGGAACATAAAGTAAAGAAAATTTATTTTAGTAAATTGCACCAAAAACTCTTTAAAATATTTTTTCTTTATCTGAAAAATCAGGGAATTTTTTTATTATAAGATATAGAAAGACACCTTAATAGCGATCGATTAAAATATCGTTTTTTAATATGCTGTCAATCTTCTGTGAAAAGCATATTATTTTAGATTTAATAACCAAAATATCAATTATTTAAAAAATAATATTTATTTTTTTCTCGATCAATTACTTTACACATTCATTCATTCATTGCTACATCTCTAACTTGGCAACGCCAATGACGATTGTTTTCGTCGCGATGAATTTTTACGATGCGTATTGTACGTATCTATTGTACAATTATTTAAATATGCCAGCGCTTTAACGCGGATTTGCGTTAAGGAGAGAAACGAGTTCATGGTAATCATCGTTATGCGCGATACGCTAATCGCTCACAGCCATTTTCTCGTATCTGTATACGCTTCGGGTGATGAGAGCGCGGACCCGCGCGCGCTACTTCGATGCAAAACCGTTTGTATATAAAACCGTCGACCTAGTAATGAACGCGCCACGAAGACGATTGGAAATGTGTAGCGCGGCGGGGAACGTAATAGGTAGAAATAGAAATGCCAATGCGATTATTAGCGTCCTCGCGAGCGCGCGCGCGCGCCAACGACGCCGCGACGGGTGAAACGGTGGCGATTACTCAACGCAACATTGAGCAATTGTAAGAGACAGGAGAGTGTTACCGTCTCGGTTAGGTTTGCACAACACAACCTGCGAACATTAGTATACGTGTATGACACGGCGGAATGGAAAAAAATGAACGCAAGGACGGCTGATATAAATTCTTCCTTAATAAGGGACAAGATCGCGATATCGCACGTTCCTCGTTCTCAAATATTGACATATTTTTAACATATGAAAAACAAGTATTTTAATGTAAGTAATACACATAAGTAATATCATTAAATAATATTAAACTTATAATTATTAAATATATATACAATATTATATATATAATAATATTAAATATATAATGTGTATATATATATATATATATATATATATGTGTGTGTGTGTGTGTGTATGTAGGAGCAAATACATAATAATGGATTTAATTCGTAGCTATGCAATTATTTAAAAATTATATAATACGCGTGCCCATTTAAGTAAAACATGCATAGCTATATTTATATGAAAGGATTATACATATATAAATGCATATATTATTCATGCATCGTTCTAATATATCCAGTCGTATAAGATCGTTTATCTTTATAAATTTATGACGCGATCGCGAAATCTCGGCAAGTATCGAGTTACTATCGTGCGGATATCGATAAGGTATCAGTATCGCCTTCGGGAAAATAGTTCCGACGATGAAGGAGAGAAAAAAAGAGAGGGAGAGAGAAAGAGAGAAAATAAATGATGGATCCTCGCCGTTTCCATGTACTTAGTCTATGATATGGTGGGAGATCACACAATGGTTTCACGGCCTACAAGGTGCTACGTTCACATCGATCCTCCCCATGCTCAATTATCATATTGGGACCAGTTTTCTCTGGCCCTCTGTAACCCTGCCGTTCACGATATTCGTCTCGCTGTTCTTTCCGGGCTAAGAAGCATCTCCTTCTCTCCTGTTTTCTCCTTTTCTTCTTCCTCTTCTTCAACTTTCTCCTCTCCCTTCGATTTCGCTCGTTGTGTTTTTCTCACCTTCTCGATCAAGATCATCCATCCTTTCTCAACCGATGGACTCTCTCTCTCTTTTCCTCTCTTCTTTCTCTCTTTTGCTCTCGTCTCTCCCGCCTATTGTCGATCGCCTGCCAACATAATGCATTTTAAACGGCGGCGCCTCAAAGATCGACGCCTCGGTCTGGCCTCTTCGGAAATTCTTCAATATAAATTAGATTCTTGAATGGGGATTTTAGATCATTGGTATGATCGCGTCCGGGACGGCGAAGGGTACCTTCGGGCCAGCTGAAGGGAACTCACGTATGTATTTATTTATCTATGCGCTCGAATATTGGAATATATTTCCCGGCGTTTTCCAACTTTTAACTTCATGCGCCTTTTTGTCGTCGACCACTCGTGTCGCTCCTTACTCTTAATCGTTTTCAATGTGAGATTATCTTTCAAAATTTCTTGAATACTTGACGTAAATTGGAGAAAATAATGTATCAAGTAAATATTTTACTTGATATATTTAATCAATCTCTTAATTGTACTTGTTTCCAGCGTGTCGAAAAAGATTGAAGATTTATCTCACAAAAAAAATATATATTCCTTTATATTCTTTATTTTAGAATAAAATATTTTATAAAATTGCGAGAATATTTTTCAACAACGCGAACTGATCGAATATAGAAAATTATTTCATCATACGATCGATTATGCAAATTTAGAGGGAGAGAGAGAGAGAGAGAGAGAGAGAGAGAAAGATACGGGAACAGAGAAAACTTTCTAACTTTAATAGAAAAATCAACATAGTAATGTAATTCACGCTGATATCGTTTCGATTAATCGAATATTACGATGAAACAAATTTTCTATCCCAATCTCGAATATCTGCGGTTTCCTGGAAAAAAAGGGCTACGGCTGAGTAGTCGTCGATCGATTCATCCCTGAAAGATTATACTGTACATTTTGCCTAGAATTTTTCTTTCTTTTGTGCTGCTTCAACGCGATTTTGCATTGATAACTTGGACTTGAAAATTTACGATGGGACAAATAAAAGCGTTATCGTAATTCTTTAATTTTTAAATTAATTTTTATGTTAATCAAATATTGAATTTAAAAGAAACACTCCCTCTTTCTTTATCTTAATAAGAGAAATCTTTTTTGAAATTCCAGATCGTAATTATCATAATTAAAATCAGTAATTAAAATCAGATAATGCCTCAATATAGCTTTATAGAAAATGAAATTAGCTTTTTTAACACATTTTTTTTAAGAACATGACAGAATATGACAAGTAAAAAAAAAAATTATTGACGTGAAATGCAGTTTACCGTGTTTACAACGTCGAGTATTGAACTCAATAAGATTTATACCAGTTTCAACGCGTGATTTCTAGTCAATGCCCTTTGGACTGAAATATACGTAATCGAGTTCCTCCATTATCGAAACAAGCTTATGTATCGAATCGTGTTTACAAGATCGTAGCACGTTGTAACTACTTGATAGTCCCAACTGCATCGTATATCGCCAGATACCACACTCAAACGTTCAGAGTCGCTTATCTGTATATTTATAAACATACCTTCCTTCCTTTTATATCCACCACGTAGCGACGTCGAGAAACACGTAGACTGAGAGATGATACTAGTGCAAGAAATTGAAAACAAAGACAGGAATAAAAATCAATTTATTATACTGTTAGTTGAACAATAAATAAATACATATAAAAATATCACGGAGAATAATAGCAAGAATTGTATGTACAGGTACAAGTATAAAAAATAATATTATTCAGTTATGATAAAGCATAAAAAAATGCAAAAATTGAAATTACAAACATTAAGAATTAATTTATTAAATTGAATTAAAATTTGGTGGAAACTACATATATAATATATATATATATATATATATATATATATATATATATATATATATTGTAATAAATAATTCTCTTAATTTAAATTTTTAGTTATGTTTACATTTTATTTGTTGCTATTGAGTTATACTGCAAGAGATTCAAACACGTATCTCTGAATCGAATAAAAATTAAAATTATCGGAATATAACAATATATCGGACAAATATAAATAACGCACGGTAAACAATAGCGAGAAGCACAACAGCATAACATTAGATTAGCATCGAAATAAATTCACGAGAAGAGAAAGAGGAGAAAGAGAAGAGAGAGAAAGAGAAGAGAGAGAGAGAGAGAGAGAGAGAGAGAGAGAGAGAGAGAGAAGAGAAGAGAAGAATAGCAGCGCATTTGCGTTTAGGACAAAGCGGGAGCGAGCGAAAGAAAGAACGAACAAACTGGAGAAGGACGAGAGGTGGGATGATGATGAAGGGCGGGAGGCCTGCGGGAGAAAGGATGGAGAAAGGAGAGTACTTGCGGCGCGTAGAGAAGCCCACACGAGTCTGGCCGGATACTCACACTTCCGGTCCTACACATGGGCCGGGGCGTCGTTCTCCTTTGCTTCGCGCGAGAGCAAGATTAGCGTGTACGTATATATGTATATATATATATATATATATACTCACGCACGCATGGACGCACACCGAAAGACAATACCGTACGTCACACACGCGCCTTATGCTCTTTCTATCGGTGCGACGGCGGTGTGCTACAATGACGTCATACTGTCGGCACCCTACGTACGCATACGCACACCCACATACGCGCGAATCCCCGCTCGTTCTCCGTTTATTCTGCGCGTTCGTAGACTTTCCTGAGACCTCAGGTTACGCTTTTAGTGATATTTAGAAAAAGATTGTGTGATTAAGTAGAATAAAGAAAGATAATATACAATACACTTTCGAACAGTCATTGATTATTATGTAATTCAAATTTAGAGTTGTCCCCTCCGTCACACGCAAATATTAATTATTTTATAATTAGCGAGCTTTAAACATAAGTTTTTTTTTAATGTAGTATTAAAGATATACATTTAATACTAAAGATAATATTTTAAAGATGATATTTGTAGGCTCTTTAAACTTTTTTCTCTTTATAAAAAAATTTATTTCTTATTTCATGGTATACTTAAAAGTTTAGAGGGTCTCTAAAAAAACAGTATACATTCTTTGTTATTTTCTCTCCTTCATATACATCGCGTTCTTCTCTCTCTCTCTCTCTCGAGAATTTACGATTGCGATGAAATCGCTATTCTAGAGAAATGGAATATTGAAGACTCATTATGGGCCGAGGGGATAAATTAACGACGCGAGTTTCCGTCCGGGATCGGAGCGTCGCGAGTCTTTCGATGAGACAAATTTAGACCTGCGGCAGGAAAAAGTGGATGCGCGGAGGTTCACGCGGTCTGTTTACAGAGAGCCCCCCCCCCCGAGTGGTAAAAGTTCACGTTGTGCGCGCGTGAGGGCAGCTAAGGTGGTGGGAGGGAACAACGGGACGGGAGGGAGAGAGGGCGCAGGAGCAATTCGAGAATCGGCGACGACTTCCGGCGGCGGTTCCGTTGACCCCGCGGCAAAAGTTCATCGGCAACCGCCGCCGCTGCCGCCGCCGCCGTGACTTGTACGCCACGCAGAAGGAACGGACGCGTGTGTATTCGCGGAGGGACGCGATTCGCGGTGCCCCCTTTCCCCCTTCCCCCGTCCCCGCCGCCCCTTCCTCCCTGCGGGAAGAAAAATCTTCTGATCTCTCGAACCGAGAGCTCTGCTAAATTCGCGCATTGCGGATGAAATATCACCACAATTCAACTGAAAAATGTCAGTGTTCTCTTCGCGCCTCTAATTTATAAAGATGGATCCTTTGAATTTTATTTATAGGAGCGCTCGAAAAAAAAAAGAGTGCTCCAGAATTTTGTATATTTTTTAAAGTAAGAATTTTGTATATTTTTTTTAAATATAATAATTATTATATAAATTTGAAAATAGAAATGTATTTTAGCAAATTAAATATCGAGAAAATATAAATGGATTGTTGAATTCATATTTATGGATTAGTTGTAATTCAATTTTAACAGGAATTTTTTAATTTAATTGTCAAAATAGCTAGAGATTAATAATTTTTGCTGAATTTTGGACAGAAAATCTATGCAGCAAAATATGAGAGAATATCGTTGACATTTTATAATTTGAGAAATTATTTTCGTTTAAATATCGTTCCAGTACGCATGCGACGCGAGCGAGTTCAATGAAAACCTGGAAGCGGAGGTGTTGAAAATGGAGGTGGAACGTCCACGCACGCGATACATTCGATTTATACGCAAACGCATTCCGAATGGCGTGCCTTACACGCGTAGGAACGCAGTTAAACGAACAACCTCGAAGGAGCACTGTCTCAATATAGGCAGTATTTTTTCGCGATATTTTTTGCATTACATTACATCATGAAGCATTCGTACCTAATCATTTTTGCGCGAATTATAAATTATATTGTTATAAATTACTTATAAATTATATTACAAATCTTACGCGTATGTGTACATCCATAATCAAATTTATGTGAAGTTCTACAATTTTAGTGCAAAGTGACGTATTAATCGTAATATACGTTGTTTAAATTAAATGGAGAAAATATAAGGTAAATTTATTACGAAATTATTTCTATTGACGTGATAATGATCACAATAACGGTTTTAGTCAAGGTGAATTAGAAGGGAAACGATATATGCTATATAATATTCATCGTTGCGCTTCAACAAAGTGAAAGGAATTTATATTCTCGTCTTCACAAGGTGGTAGAAATAAATTATTCGCAAGTAGAGAATTATACATATATATACTAGTTAGTAAAGGAACATGCCTCGCGGAGAAAGCGAAGGGTGAACGAGCCTAGGAAGGGTGGCGACGTCGAGGAAAAGTGACGGCGGCGGAGGCGGCGAGTCGCGCGCACGCGCGCGCCATATGTCCGGCACTTTATGAATGCACGTCGCGCGGCTGCTGCGTGAGTGCGTTCGCGTTCGTGTGTACGCGCCGTACTACGTACGGCAGCGACAACGACGGCGGCGGCGGCGTTACATTCATGCGCTGCACGGCCCGGCGAGCGTATTTGTCGCGTAGTAAGTAACCCATACGCGAGCGACGCGTGCGTGCGTGCGTGCGTGCGTGCGCGATAAATGGAGGGCGCCGATGAATGTACTTAGAATATCGTTGCACCCCGCAGAAATCGTTAAAACGAGATCCGTCCCCGCGGCCCCGGCCTCCCGCGGTATTTACGGCGCGGAAAACACGCGAGATCGATATACAAAAGAGATTTGACATTATATCGTCTGTGCTCTTGTAGATTGCTTGTAGATTACTTCTATTAACGTAATAGAATGATTTATTTTATCATAATTATCTTATTTTCATCAGAAAATATTTTTTTACGATATTTTTTATGAAACTTGATATTTTTTGAAAACTTCCTTTTCTCAAATCTATCTTAATTTATATTTTAGGAAGCTATAGTGACTATTGAAAGTAATATATAATCTAGTTTTTTTCTAATGTGAGGTTTAAGATTTAATTAAATTTTTTAATTACTACTGTTCACATAATTATAATTGATCAATATAACATATTAGTATTATATTCATATATATACATATTATATCGACATAAAATTAAAAAATCAACATATTATCGAAATATATATATATATATATATATATATATATATATATATATATATATATATAATATATTATTAGTATCAGTAATGCCTTCTATGTAGATTGAACTTTGTTTGAAATATCGTTTCGTGCTCTGAATAATTAATGCATAATGCCTTTCGATTTGCTATCATGTTTGTATTGTATGTAATGCGGTTCTCCGTGCCTTCCGCGCATGCGTTCTGTGCAATAATAATTACGCTCATTGACATTTTTTTTCCGGTTCATTCATTAGGATTGACCCGACGAGTCAGAAGGCGGGTGTGTCGCTTGCCGCACCTCGTCGATCCCACGTGCTTTATTAGAACACATGCCGTGTGCGATGTTTAAACACGAACGCGCGCATTCCTTTTACACTAGGTATTTCAAATGCTTTATATAGCATGCTACATTTAAGTGCTCTAATTAACCATTCGAATTTAGACGCTCTAGAAAAAAAGTATACTCGGTACAATAATTAGAAGGAGAATTAATAGAAAATCAGATCACGTAATGCACTTGTCAAACGTAGAAATACGAAACAGTTAGTGTATATTATTTTTATACAAATGCGTATTTTTTTAAATGCTTAATTAATTCTGTCAGCTTCCACTTCAATCTCTATATCATGATTAAAATACTACACAAATCTATATTTTATTATATACACATATACACGTAATATTTTTCTCATTAACATTCGTTTTGTCTAATGTGCCGCGATCTTGTTTAAAACTACGGCTTTATCGAGATACTTAATCAAGTATTCATATACTGGCCATACGTTCTTGCTTCCGCTTCATTCTTGTCGTTGCGTCTGATTATACATCGCGCTCGTAACCGACCCTCCATCACGTTGCAGTCAACTTTATTCTTTCCCTTTCTTTCTCTATCTCTCTTCTCTCTCACCTCAGTTCACAATGTATATATTCTACATAATATGCACACGTGTGTTCGCAAATTCGCGTAATCGCTCACGCGAGGCAACACCCTCGTTCTTACTTGTCAACTAATCAGAGATCGCAGAATAGACTATCATTTCTTCATTTAAGCTCGTTCATATCTGCTGTTAAAATCGAGATATAATTTCATATAATTCGGATTTTAATAGATTTTATTTATTATTGATTATAGAAGAGAAAATATGTTAATTAAAGCATAAAAATAATTTTTTTTTTTTTTTAATATATAAATTTATATATTGATATATTGAAAGAAAATTTCTTACACTCTGAAGGTAATTATATGAATTTAATAATTCAGATTATAAAATTACAATAATTTATACAAGAGAATAACCATTTTTTTATATGAAATAATTTTATCAATTATGTTTTTTTTTCTTTTTATATATTGGTTCTTTTGCAATTTGTGTAAAATAATAAGAATTATCTGCTCATCATTCAAATAAAAAAACATTTTTTGAGCCATAACTTAGATCCTGATTCACTGACAGATTTAATTCGCAGCGTTCATGCGGTAATAAACACTTTCGTCTCATCGTCATCACCAACGTTCGTTCGTTCGTAAATTCTCGAATGATATAAATGCATCTTTACGAGTACGATGCTCTTTTGCGATTCCCGGTATGTCGCGTACTACGCATACAATAATTACACTCACGCAATACGGCTCATTGACTCCTTTTTTTCACCCTACTTCTCTCGCCGTCGTCGTGGTCCATTCACCGATCCTGCCGACCGAATAACGCGCCACCTCGAGTATCTATTTGTGCATTCTATATGTCGTGTACCGATGATTCATGTGTGCGTGCATGCGTATATGTAAAGGGGCAGGGGAGGAAGGGAGATTCCGTCGAGAGAAACAACACCATAGAACGGAGTGCGGATCAGAGGAGAGGAAGGAGCAGGAGTACCGTCTCTCTTCGTCTCTTCTTCTTTCTCTTTCTCTCGTATACGTGTGAGTATACTACACGAAGAACGGAGGGGAGCAAAGATGCGAGAGAAGAATTTCCTGTTGTGTTCTTCGGATGTGTGCATCTGCTTCAGCCTCTTAAGCCCCTGAGCCACGCGCGAGAGCGCGAGTACTTATTAAGGCGCCATAGATAAAAGTCAGGCTCCCTTTCCATAATTAAAGAGTTCTCCCAAGAAAAGAAATACACTCCCATTAATAATCATACTTTGAGAGACCGAACTGAAAGATTCGAAATCTTACGTTCGAAGAAATTATACAAATAGAGGAAACGTGATTGAATAGAATAATTCTATGAAGTGGCAGCTTGATAAATGTCATATAGGATGGCATACTTTGTCGCTTCCACGTGATAATTATAATAATTATTTTCAATTAGTACTAACTTTTCAAAAAATTGAACGAAAGATAGCAGTCGTAGAATCTCATTTTACGGCGTTAAAAAAAAAAAAATTATCTCATTCGAAAGATACATATACGAGACGCACCAATGTATGCGTGTATGTATATATAATTCCAGGATTAGTGATCCCGGCTTGGCTTTCGCGTATCTCGTTGATGACGACAGACAAGAACTAGATAGCTTATCGTCTGACGTCCAAGTGCGCATATCAGGTACAAGGTACGGCTATCTTTGTCGCGTTCTCGTTGTCTTATTCCCTACTCTCGGCACGATCCCTCCTTCCTCCTCGTGTGTGGTTGGATTCTCCTCCGTGTGTATAGCGTATATGTCTTACGGTCGTTCACACGGCTACGAGCGATGGAATGCACCGGCGTCGCAGCACACAACACACACACACACACACACACTCGCTCGCGCGGATTCGTGTTGAGGAACCGTTAATGAGTCTTGCAGTTTTCTTAGACCGCCCGTATGTTATCGGACGACGTCGTCGACGCGCGGGAAGAAGGGATGGCGGGATGACGGAAGACGGACTGACCGTCGGAACGAAACGAGATTGGATCCTCTTTCTCGGATTAGGAGAAAAAGAGCGCGACGTACATGCCAAACGAAATGTAACAAATACAAATTACGCTGATTTTTTTTTTTTGGAGGTGGAATTTCGAAATTCAGGATGAAACATAATATCCCGCGAGAGCAATTTAAAAAAAATTATCTCTTTTTATTTAATCATTGCTGCACGTTTTTATTCATTAAGATTTCTTAATTTCAGTAAACAAATATTATACATATGAATTTTAAACATTGATTCGTAAAATTTTTCATAAGTTTCATATATACTTGCGATTTTGTCTTGTGTGTGCCACGAGAGAAGAAGAGAGAAAAAGATATTGGTGCCAGCAGGCCCAAAGCACGCCGATACTGGCGGTCTCGGGAAGGAGAAAGAGGAAGAGAGACGGAAAGAGAGAGAAAGATCGTGAGACAGAGAGAGAGAGAGAGAGAACCAGCCAGTACACACGGTCGCAGCTCTGTTTGGCGGCAGTTCGCTTCTGAGAACTAACGGGTCTGCCCCTTTCCCCTATGGCCCTCTTCTCCCTACTACGGCAAAGCATCGCATACTCTCCCCTCTCCGCTGTATACATTTGTTTTTTCTCTCTCTCTCTCTCTCTCTCTCTCTCTCTCTCTTTTCTCTCCCTGCGTGTATACGTGCATCCACGCTTGCGTTGGCGCTGCCTGCGCGCGAGCGAACGCGCGGCGCTGCTTTACCGCGTTGTGCGCAGTAGCGAGTGCGCATCTGCGCATTGGCGCGAGCGTGACGCGCCAGCGATCATTCTCAGTGTGGCATGCTCCGCCGTGTGGGTCGGGTGTGTCATCGTCGGTTAGTGTACAGCGATATAAACTCGTCATGTCTCACTTGCGCCTCGCCGTTCTCATTTTCCGCGAATTCTCTTATCACTTCTTAACCCTACTTCCCTGTTTATTCGGTTGTTTATTCATTTTCACGACTATGCTGCGTCTGTGAATACACGCGGAGATTATCGAATTAATACAGTGCGCGATGAAGAGGACGATGCCGAACGATCGTTCATCCGATGGGAAAGAAACGCGGAAGACGCCGACGCACGAGCGATGTCGAGGAAAAGCGATAGAGAGAGGATTCCGTCAACGATGGAAATTGAAGGACGAGGACGCGTCGGTTCGCGAGTGTATCCCTCGCGATGAGATCAGACGAAAATATGCCTATTTTGGCATTTTGTATCCCTCAAATATTTTACATCGAGAACGGGTGAGCCAAAAAAAAATCATGGCGCAACCGCGAATACGAGTTAGTTCCGCAGTTACAGGAAAAAAAGGAAATTGGAGCGCGTATGAAATGCGACGTGGAAAGCTCTCACGGGGAAGTTGTTTCTCAGGCTTTTTCGGTCTCTCACGTAGTTTATCAGCCGAACGTTAACGATCGTATATCGTGACGCGGGCGCCATGCGGGTGACGAAACGACGCGCACGTCCGTCCATCCGTACGTTCGCGCTTTCTGTAAGAGTCGCATATTTTATAAAGGGGACCGTGTATAAATATATCGGCAATCGTTTCCGATTCTCGATAATGTCTCTTCGCTCGAAATTGTAATAAAGTCGGCGGTCGGGATCCCGATTGAGAAAGAAAAACACGCACGAGGCAAAATAACTGTGAAAAATAATAAAAACGCAACGCGTCGTGGTTTTTGACCGATAATCGGATTCCATTCCTTCTCTGCCATTGAGGTACGCTAATGGCCCTCGTAGTTCGGTCACGCTACACTACGGCGCGCCATAGTGCGCCGCGGAGACTTCCGGCCCGCCACAGGAAGCGAGACACACGTGTTCGGGCGTGTGTGTTCCCATAATACGATCCGCCGCTCCCTCTCCCCCCTCCCCCCGTCTCTTCTCGTCTTCCCGCCGCGCCGGTTCTTGCTCTACAGTGCGCTCCACATTCAACGGCCCTTCTCCAGGCGGAAAAAAAAAATGAGCGAGCGTATCGTAAATATGTGACGTATACGTTCGCGTTTTCGTCCGTTCGTTGAAACGTGCACGAAGATAAGTGGAACGGAGACAACGAATGAGAACTCTTCTGTCACTAATAGCTATCATCGGGATGAGTATGTATATTATCCTTATTTTGCCTTTATAACGGCTTCTTTAATTTTTTTTACTGACAAGAGAGAGAGAGAGATTCATAGGAGATTAATGCATGCGAAAGGTTTGTTTACGGATTAACATTATTGTCGAACTGTCAAAAGACAGACGTGTTGCAACTTCCTTCGTTTTTCAAAGGTGAATTACACGTGCGTAAAATGCCAAACGTAACGAATACAATTAACACTACTGCCGCACATTAACCTTTCTTAATATATGAATTGTCAAATGCGCGATTTTCGCGATGACAATTGTTTACAGTATGAAGTGAGCATGCAGCGATAGAAAAAGCAATAGCGGAAAGCGATGCGGGGCGGGGAAGGGGGGATATGGAATGAAATTTGATTCGATTTTAAACGTCATTTTTAAGAATGAAAGTCGAGCAATACTTTATCTCGGTGTGCATTTGCAAACAAGAATTCCATGCTCGCATCATGGCAACTCAGCGGTGTATTTCTTATCGTATTCATCGCATTCCTGAATATCATTGCTGTGCATTTTTTCCACGTAACTACTATCTCTCTCTCTCTCTCTCTCTCTCTCTCTCTCTCTCGATTTTGCGCGGGAATCAAAACCGGTGTAATTTTCACGAGTCCAGTATTCCGATGCTACGCAAAAATAATCTCTGCATTAATTTCTCTGTGCGTGATAAGTTTTTTTTTTTTTTTTCTCTCGTATCTGCGGAAATTGAACTCATTGACACATTACGGCGGTTTCAAAATTACAGCTTAGGAGATAGAATAGTTATCTCATTTTTTTTGTCGCTTAGCAGTATGAAATAAGTTCTCGTCTGCATATATCTTTTTTCCTCGTGATAAAATTGCTTAAAACTCATTTCGATCATGCGTTGAACTCATTAGCATTATTATTCGCAACTGCTTCTTTCTGCGTGTATTTCGTCGAATTCCATTTAATTCCCGTAATTGGAAACGAGTCTCGCGACTCTCTTTAACAAGTAGGAGCAAACACGTGACTCGCAAGAGCCCTTTGTTTCGCGTAAAGTCCCAGCTCGCTCTCTCTCTCTCTCTCTCTCTCCCTTTTTTTCTCTATCTCTGTCTCTCTCTCTCTTGGGCCTTATTACCTCGGACGTTCGTTCTCGCCTCCTTCGTTCGTAAAGCTCCGGCGCGTCGAGATCCTCCAGATTCTTATGCGTATGTTGTATTATGGTTAGATGGGTCGAGAGAGAGAGGGAGAGAAAGAGAGATCTCTCTCTCTCTCTTTCTTTCCTTTCCCCTCTCGCTCGCTGCCGAGCCGTGAATGCGAACTGTAGGAGGCTGAGTTAAGGACAGGTACCAGTGGAATGCCGTCTTCGGACCGACCGCCTGAGAGTCTCGACCTCCGTGTGTTCCTCTCCTCGATGCAATCCAAACACTTTCGTAGCGTACCGCGCGAGCGCGCACCGTCTCGGACCTTTATGAATAACAACAAAGCGGAAGAGGCGTTGCTCTCGCGAAAATCGAGTTCGAATCGAGCTCGATATGAAGGAAGCGAAGCGATATAGCGCTCTTTGATAGAATAACTTTAAGACTAACATTCTTTTCGAAAAGAATTTATGAACTATAACATTATTATTGAAAGAAGAAACTTTTATGATAAAATGTAATAAATAAATAATTTTATTATCTGAAAATTTGGACGCGATAAAGCATGAATTTTAATGAATATTTTATTTGTCTCTCTTTATGATAAATAGAATTATGATAGATATTTTAAATAAAGAAGATATTAATTCGCGAACTATTTTATCGCAAGATCCAACGTGATCAATTCGAGATAGATGATATTGGAATTTTATTTACAATCGATATCAATCTATTCTCTTATATTTTCGCCTATCTTATATTCGTCTAAAAACTGCGCAAATCATCATAAATCATCTCGGATATTTTCGAATGCAAACATAAACCAGATTGCATCATCGAATAAGTGCTGCAAGCTTATTGAAAATGTTACTTTATGTCCGATTTATACTCGTTATACGCGAGTGATGTTGAAACATTTCGTTATAAATATATATCAATTTTTCACGCTTGCATATATTTTTTTTTTTTTTTTTCAAAATTCGACGAAGATCTCGACGCTTTTGTCGCGGACAAAATAAAATAAATCTCGCGCGAATAAAGTATCTTTTTGAGCGATTACTTTTTTTTATAAATATATATGTGTGGGAACACAATTGTACCATATATATATATATATATATATATACCCTCTCGCGAAAGGCGCTCATTTACCGGCTGAATTACCAAACGCGGGAGAATAAAGGAGACCGCGTTATATAGGTGCGCGCACACGTATCGTTTCGGGGCCACGGTCCCGTGCCTTGTTTACGTCGTCGTACAGAAGGGCCCGCGGGGTCCGAGGCGGCGCAAGGGGTCCGGGGCAGCGTGAGAGCGGGCGCCTTCGCCGCGGAGCATTTAGCACAGTGGGCGCTCCTCGCCGTCCTCCCCCTGCCTCCCCCCTTCCTTCCCTCTTTCCTCGTCTCACCTCCGTCTCGCGCTCTTTCTCTCTCTTTCTTCCCCCATCTCCCAGAGGTATCCTTCCCTCTCTCTCTCTCTCTCTCTCTCTCTCTCTTTCGCGCGCGCGCGCCACCATTGTCGCTTTCTTGCTCCCAAGTAATTTATCGCGCGGCGAATTCTATTTTTTTCCTCTCGCCCTTTATCATATTTCGTCCTATTGTGCGTTCTAACAATAAATCGTTACATTCCGTAAAAAATTAAGTGTTATATCCATTTATTTACTTATCGATATTGTAGAATGCATCGTTATAGAAGGCTCCGATATTACGGATATCATTAGGCAATTGTGAAACGATGATTGCGATGTAAAAAGTATTCAACGATAAAGGATCTTTTTCAGTATCGACGATAATTCTAGCTTTAGACGGTATCGGGGATATCGAAGGTACTGGTAACGGACTGTCAAGCGCGCGCGTCAAGAATCCGCCGCGACGAGGAGACGCGTTGCGCGAATGATCACAAAGCACGGTGGTTCTTAGGGGAACCGTGTCCCCGAATGCTCAATAAACATCGCGTACACACACACACACACACACACACACACACACATATATATATATATATATATATATATATATATATATACGCGCACGCACACGCACAGAAGTACGTTTCCTCTCCGTCTTCTTCCTCGGTCGCTCCTTTTTCAGCGAGGGCAACGAGGCCGGTGCCTCCGGTGTGTGCATGTGCATACGACGAGGACGGACGAGGAGCGTCTGAGCGGCCTGCGGCCGCCATGACAGAGCGGAATGCATGAGAACGCGGAGCTACTGACCCTCTCCCCCCGTTCCCCTTCCACTCCTCTCCCTGTGTATGTGCCTCTCTATGTCTCGTTCTCTCATATCCCATAACCCCTCGGAGACCCCTTTTACCCTTTTCCCTCCCCTTCTCTTTCTCTCTTTTCTGCGTTTCTCTTCGTCTTGCTGATGGAGAGTTCGTGTCTCTCTCTCTCTCTCTCTCTCTATCTCTCTTTAAACTCCATATCAATCTCGTTCGCCGAAAATGCGCGCCTGGGCTTTTAATCGCGCCGATTCAGAATTATCCCGGACAGTGCTCGTTCCTTCGGCTTATCCCACGTTCAGCGTCGCGATACGTCTTTTGACGCGCATCTTATTCTTCCTCTCTATCTCTCTCTTTCCTCCCTCCGTATCGTTAATTCGGCCGAGAGCGCACATAATTGACTCGTACGGACCGTAACGCGCGAGCGCACGTCGTCGTTGGAGATAAGGAAAGAGATAGATCGGGGCGCGAGATGTTTTTGCTCTTTATATACAACCGCAGCGAAACCTTCTTCGATACCCGTCTGATTTTTTTTTTTTTCTCTTTTTCTTGAAAGTTTGTCTGTGATTACAATATATTTATATTAATACTCGCTCATTGTTATTTATTACAAAAAGACTTGATGTAAAATGTATATAATTTAATATTTGTCTAAATAAGATTTTTAAATAATTTTTTTGATTTTTTGTTGTTGTTGAAAAGTTATGTTTAAAAGAAACGCAGTCTAAAAATATCTACCAAATACATGTATTTATATGTGTTCTTGGATAGTAAATTTGTGACGTCGTTTCGCGGTTAAAGGTGCATCAAGTCTCACGTGAGAATGCATTTCGCAGGTATCGAAGAAGGTGTCGTCGAAGGAGGTTGCAACGCGCGATGGAGGAGAGATTCGACGAATATCTCTCGAGACATTGTTCTACCAAATCGAACGACCCGAGAGGCGGATGGACATTGAGACTGCTACGACTAATACGACAGCTATTCGCGACGCGAGAAATACGCAGCTAAGGTGCACACACATATATTGGACACATTTTTCTGTCGGTAGTTGTCGTGTGCCAATCGGTCACATAACGGTCGCACGGTCGTAACACGACCGCCTCGCGCCGCTGTCGCCGCCCGACATGACGTCAGGAGATCGACGACCGTGTATCCACGTCGCCGCGACGGTCATTCATACGACTCTCGATGGAAGCCCGCGCGTTGGAATCCGAGGCGAGGAATGTGACAGGAAATAGTCGCATGCTCGTCGTCGTCGCGCCGTGTCGGTCAGCGCGCGCGCGCGCGCGAAAAAAAAATCCGTATTGACTTACACGCGCTAGACGATCATATAATCTCGCATAATTTCAATTCTTTCGATCTTGACGAAATTACAGATTAGATTTCGATCCTTTTCTAAACGATCAAACAAGCAGCATTTCGACGATATATATATATATATATTTCACTCGTAATTTTTCCCCCGAAATGACGAGGCGAAATTTCACGATTACGATTTTATTCAATTGTTAGAACGCACGTTGTATTATCATATTATTTTGCAATCGATTGTTTACACGAACGTCCCCGGCTTTGTCTCGCGTCGCGCGCGCGCGCGCGCGATTAATCGAATCAAAAGACTCTCGTTAATCGCGCGTAACCGCCAACGATCAATCGCGGTAATAGTAGAGGAAAGCCCGAAGAGTGAGAAGCGTGTGTGCAATAAAGTCCCGAGCGCGACTTAATACCACGGCGACGGCTCTCTCTCTACTCTTCTCGTTGGGTCGTTGACTCTATGTATTTCTTCTTTCTTCGAATCCTGGGGGCCCCCACAGTCTCTCGTACCAGATCCTCTATGCCTTTGCTCCTCGCACATGCTCTCCCAACTCCCGACTAAATCCGTCCCTGCAGCACCCCTCCCTCCTTCCTTCCCCACCATCCATTCCTCTCTCTCTCTCTCTCTCTCTCTCTTCCCGTGTCGTACCTTTCTACGTTCTCACTCTTTCTCTCCCCCCCCCTCCCCCTTCCCTCCTCGTTTTTCTGTCGACATGCACGCGGATACTTCTTCGTTCCTGCTAGACGGTAAACAACACGCCACGCCATTCCTACTTCTCCCATTCATATCTCTCCCGCGAGCGTCTCTCCCGAATTATTAAGATGCCGCCGCGTTTCATCCAGGAGCGTACGAGTTGAATGATAGAGTTGACCGTCATCGCGACGTTATGCTAATTATTTTTTCATCAATGTCAGGAATGCGAGATTAAAACTTGGAGCATCGACGCCAATTTTTAATTCAATTTATACGAATTGATTTCTCGCGGTTTATTCTATTCGTTAATGGAGAATAACTAAAGCTCTTGTGCGATGAGGTATTGAAAAAAAAATTTATAATTGCAGTCAAGAAGAAATCGTTAGATATTCTTAAGAGATACCGTTTGCGTGGAATTGTATTATCATGCTGTTCTCCGTCGCTTAATAATTTATGAGGTGCATCGGTACAATATTTTGCGTCATTGAAGCTGTGAATCACTAATGCCTACACTTGACTCTTTGAACTTGCTGCTAAGATAGACGTATCAACTGAGACTGGCGCTCGTAACTGATGGTTATTTTACACTACTGTAATTCATCATTTTATCGCGCACAGACATTTATTTAACGACAGGTTAATGCATCTGTGATCGATAGATTTTTTTTAGCCTATCTGTAAAAAATTAATTCAACCAGATCGTTCCGATGATACGAAGTTTGGCGCACGTGTGCGTATTGCAAATAATATTTTCTCTCATGATTTAATTTCTAACGATTTTTTTCACAAAATGATTCTCTTTACCCCGCGATATATTTGGCATTTTTTTCGTCTCTCTCATCTCGCTCGAGAAATTCTCCGAAAATCCCACACCTTCGGCATCGCGAATCAATACTTTTCTGCGATAGCTGCCTCGGGAAGGGACCGTTCAACAGGTGCTCGCTTCTCTCGGCCGGACACCGAGAAGAATACCGCTGAGAGACGAGAAGGCGCGAGAAAAGATGGGGGAGAGGGAAGGAGAGAGATCGATGAAGAAAAAGAAGATGCTAATTGGAGCGGGCTTGTAGCGTCCAGCAGCGCGTGTTAACACGACTTCCAGGTATTCAACATGCTCTCCTCTCTCTCCTTCTCTCTCTCTCTCTCTCTCTCTCTCTCTCTCTTCCTCTGTTCTTGGCCCTCGCAGACGAATACTGTCTGTAGTAGGCGCTTCCGGCTAGACGCCGGCTTTCTTCAAAAAGAAGTCTTTTGGAACTCGAATGATGGGGGGGGGAAGGGGAGGGGAGGGAATGCCGAAATGTGTCAGGTATACACACAGTTTGCGCGGAAGAAGCGATGCGAAGGAAAAGATTCCTATAAAGAAACTATGAATGACTCTTCATGACATCTTTATCTCGCGTTTTTTCCCCTCTCGTTCATCATCTACTCTTTACTCCCACTTCTCCTTTCCCAATTTCTGACATTTCCCCTTTCTTGTGCGTACACCCGTTAGTCGGATCCTCGACAAATATTTGCACGAATTCAGGGCGACCGCTCGTAAATTAGAGGAAGAGCGAGGAGAGGCACACTTTGAAATTCTTTAGGGCCGAGCCCCGGTTGGCCCCCGGGCCCTCGTTGCCCCCTCCTCTCGCCCCTCCCCCCCCTCCCCTCTGCCATCCGTCCATTACCCTCCGTACGTCCGCACATTTTTTTCCTCGCGCTTCTCCTTCGCTCTCGAAAAGTCTTTGGCCTCTTGGCCTATGCCAGAAAATTAAAACGGCTCTCTACGTTTCTGTTTCTCTCTCTCTCTCTCTCGTGCTTGAATCGTCGGCATCAATCGCGTAGGGCCTTCGCTCGTGACACGTGATTCGTGACTCGTCGCGTGTTCTCCGAAATTTGCTCGACTCTCTGAATCATCGCGTTGAATCATGGCCGCCCTTGGGTCTCCGAGTTTTATTAGATTCCGTCGTTAATTGATGGCTGCCGAAGCGGTCCTAATCGTCGAGATTAGGAGTTAACGAGCGCCGAACAATAAGTGTACGAAGTTCTCGAAATCGGCGATTATTTTCAGGCGCGATTACCTTCACGCACGTCGTTCGTTCAGATTTACGGTCAGAAATCAGTAGATAGACTCTAATAGTAGGAAATGACTCGTTTGTCATGCATGTTTTGTCATATCATAAGTGTTGATGTAATGTATGAGTCAGAGTTTGATGATAAGAAGTTACGATATCTATAATTTCCGATCGAAGATAATAAATATAATAACCAGTTGCCTTTCTGCAATCGATATTAGAGTATTTTAAACGTCATATTAGTCATTAATCTTTTAAAAGAAAAAAAAAATTGTGATAAAGAAATTTTTATTGTTTCCAAGAGAATATTTTTTTAACAAAAAGCAGACACTCTCATGGCCAAAAAATAGGATTTCATCGGCCATTCTTGTAAACGCATGCTTTTTCGCGTACTCACGAGTATAGCCGTAAAGGGTACGAGAAGAGAGACAGAGAGAAAGATAAGACGCGAAGTGATCGAAGAAGGAGCGACTGACTACTACGATGCTGCGAGGATCACACAGTATCGTCGTAGTTATACGAGAGATAGAAAGAGAGAGACAGAGAGTGAGAACATTCGAAGAGTGCGGGACGCTGGGAAGGGCGAGAGAGAAACGGAGGGCTACGAACGACGCTGAACGGGGATGACGGAGAGGAGCGGGGAGGGAGCGCGGGCGTTGGGGGTGGGGGCAGTGGCGATGTCCTAGCGAAGGTCACGGCCGGGAATGCGGTTTACGTCCGTCGGTCCAAAGTGGCGTGCCTCGCGTTGCGGAGCCTCTTTCTCTTCTCTACTCTCTCTCTCTTTCTCTGTCTCGTTCTCGCTCCCTTCGCTTTCCTGCCTTCTCGGATACCGCTACTCCCTCCTCATCCTCCTGCGTCCGTGTTCCCTTCGCTTTCGCTATCTCTCTTCCTCTCCCGGTCTCTTCGGACCCCGCGGCGCGGCGCAGACTGCAGGAATGCACCAAATGCACCGCGCTGACCGTCCCCGTTCCACCGCTTCCACTTGTTTACTTCGGCCGTTTGCCTCTCCCTATTCCTTCTCCCTTTCTCTCTCTCTCTCTCTCTCTCTCTCTCTTTCATTCCGTCTCCCTTCGTAGAGTCCTTCGTTTCTTTTTTCTCCGGTCGGCTACTCCGCCTCCGCGGGCCACTCTCGCATCCTTTACATCGTTCTGCCGCCGCCGCCGCCACTCCCGGGAACGGTCCGTTTCTTCACCACCGTGTGCTGGTGCGCGTCTCTTCTTTCTCCTCCACGCTCTCACGATACGCACATATGTACGCATATATGCACGCACACGCGTGCAGATCGGTACGCAGAAGTATGCTGTCGTTGCCTGGGATACATACCGGGTCGTACATCGCGACGCGCGTTCTCGCGCCCTCTCGCCGCGCGCTTTCTCTCTCTCTCTCTCTCTCTCTTTTTTTCTCATCCGAGATGAGTTTACTCTCCATTGGCCTTCTTTGCCGTGTCCTTCGATCGCACTTCCTTTTACGCCCCGATTCTGAGATAACTCCCGTTCATGGGAACGCGAGCAATATTGATTGTCGATCGACATTCCTGATGGCTCAGTTGTGATGCCTTAGATGAAGATGATTTTCTTCATTTTTGAGATAATCTTCATCTCCAACAATTAGAGAAAGATTCATAAAATTATTATATTCTTTTATACATTTTTTTTTTATTTTTTTTTTACCAGAATAAAAATTTTAATATATTTATGCAACAAATATTTAACAATTACAATTTTGATAAATTTGGTTCACAAATTGTAGAATTAATTGCACGAAATATATTCAACAAACATCGATATTTTTTAAGTTAAATTATTAATAATACACGCAATCTAAATAATTTATTTTTTATTTTTTAATATAAACTTTCAGAGCAATTATTACAATTTTTTACAGAAGTAAAAATGAAATAAGTTTATCAATTTGATCGATACATTGTAAGAAGAAAAATTTCGGCGGATCTCAAGTTGCAATATGGACTGTAATAAGAATCTGAGCCAGCTGACGCGAAATCACAGGGTGCAGAGACCTCGGTAGAGATTTGACAGACTCCCTTCCCCTTTCTCCCTCTTCCCTCCTCCTCCCTTTCGACCTCGTCTCGCACATTCCCGCTCTATTCTCGTCTGTCTCTTTGGCCCTGACCCACCCAAAGGATGCAGTCACCCCGCGTGCGTATGGCCGACGGGATGCGCATGGGGGGGAGGCGGTCTCCGAACCGCGTCCGTAACTAGGATGAAAAGAGACCAATGTTACACACATACACACGTACGGCGTTGCGTGAGGGGCGACGGAAGGGGAGGCTACACGACGCGCCATAGCGTGTGTGCACGCGTAAACATGCGCGCCATGCGTGCGAAAGAAAGAGAGAGAAAGAAAACGATGCGGTCGTGGCGCGGCAGGGTGTGTGTGTGTGTGTGTGTGTGTGTGTGTGTGTGTGTGAGAGAGAGAGAGAGAGAGAGCGTCGAAGGGGGTGCGTGCGTTCCACAAATCAATACCTACGCCGAATCCCGCGTGTGTACCAGCCGTGCACGACGCACGAAACGTGTCACCCACCGACCCAAACCCCATGGACGACATAGCAGCTGCACACGCGGCTCGGCATATGTCGTCGCGCGCCTCATAGGGACCGCGCCAAATCTTAGATACTTTTTTTTTCTTTTTTTTGTTTACAGCTTGTCCGCGACGCGGTAAACAATCTGTCGCGAAAATTCTGCGTTGTCTTACGATTTAAATAACCAATTGTACTTCAGCGTTTAATATTCGTGAATGAATTAACATATGTTTAAAACGAAAACGCGTATAAATTATTATTATATGAATTGTTTTATTATTATACCTTTGATCATTTATTGATATTTAATTGAATATATTGGATTGAATTTTGTATACGTCAACGCTTAGTATTGTATTAAAACAAACTATTTTATTGACTTTTTAATGAGAATCGCATTCTTTCTCGATATCGAAGGAATTGTAGTGTGCAATAACGATTCCGGTAACGATTCTTCCGCGTCGAGCAAATTTCTAATTTGCTTTTGTAACACGGATTGAGGTCGACAATGACGATGACGGTGATGGCGACGGTGGCCGTAACGAGAACAACGATCTCGGGCATCCGGTATTGTGCCGTATTGCGAACGAAAGATTTACCTTCGCGAAGCAGTCGTCATATTAATCGATAGATCGATACATCTCAAACTGTATTTCTAATAAATAAAAATATAAAGGAAAGAATGCAGAAGAAAGAATAATCTATTTAATTTGTTTAAATTGTTAAAAATTTAAGACTTTTTCTGGATTTTTCTTAAGAATTTTTTCTGGATTAACCTTAAGGATGTTTTATAAATATCTTAAATTATATTGCGATATAATTATTTTTAACGATTTTTTTTTTAAAGCATGAATAGAAATAAATTATAAGAATAAAAAAAGAATTTTTGTTTTGCTTTTAAAATATACATGCTTGAATTAATTTAGATTAAAAGAAATCGATTAAAAATTGGCGATGCATAATAAAAAAAAAAAAATTTGAAAAAATTGTCTTCGATCATCTCGATCTGTGAATTTTCAGTCTGCGTAGAGACGCGTTTCTGCGCCGCATCGTGTAACCGCGCCCTCGACGCGACGCGACGCACTCGCCGCTTATCCGATACTCCGATCCCCGGGTCTACGTGTGTGCGTTTGTGGCGGCGACGTCTCTGGCGAAGATAGTGGTGGGAGACTTCATTCAGTGCACCTCTCGCTC
The DNA here is from genome assembly GCF_021464435.1 of Cataglyphis hispanica. Taxonomy (NCBI): domain Eukaryota; kingdom Metazoa; phylum Arthropoda; class Insecta; order Hymenoptera; family Formicidae; genus Cataglyphis; species Cataglyphis hispanica. The sequence goes on along the minus strand of NC_065969.1, from coordinate 2,916,178 downwards.
GCCGCTACGCGCATGCGCCCGCCGGCTGCGCGTACACACGCTACTCACGCTGACTCCCTTCCCACTCGAACGACGACCGAAGTGGCGACGCTGATGTTCCCTCACGCGTACAATACACGCACGTATATATACGCGGAATCTAGTATCTTTACGTTTAATATACGCGAATAATAATAGTAGCATATTTTCACTTGCTCGCACGATGTTTTCTATTTCTCTTCATGTATCTCTTGAGCGTACCTACTTATAAAAGAATGCGCGTTGCAAAAGAGAACGAATGCATGAGAGAAGGAGGCCAACGCGAAGGGCCGAGTGATTGAAGCAAGAAAGAAAATTATTGATACTCAAGAATATCTCGATACTCTTCAACCATAAGTTGCGATAAACACAGCTGTATCGAGGCGCCACGTGTAGTACGTCGAGATATTGAGAGCTTTATCGCAATGCTCCATTTACGTTGATACTACTCTAATGAGGAGTGACAGTGGTATTAGTAGTGAAGATGACCTAGAAAGAGAAGGAATTTGATGGTCGATAAGCTCTGAAACTCTTATCTCGGTGTAACGACCATGGAAAACAGAGTTTTAAGACTCGATATACATTTATTAGTTCTTAGCTTTAAAAAATCATCCGCAATTTATTCGCGTGACAGGAAACAACCTTAGTTAATATCTGATTAAATATATTTAATCAAAAATAAATATCCAGCATATTCATCTAGCAAATTTAATAATGCCAATCATATCATATTCCAAACTCGAGATTTGAATTAAATTTTTAACTTGTAATACATGCGATACGATAAACATGCGAAGGATTTGTAGATCGTGATTAAAAAAAGATAGACGATTGATGTAAAAATAGATGATGCAAAAATAGATGATTCTGCAAAAAAATTAATTAGATACCGCTGAGAAAATCTTTAAAAGTAAAGTTCTACACAAAATTCTCGAGCTCTAGAGCTGTTGTCTTCTACAAATGTATTGCGTGTAATTGAAAATTAGAATGTCATTTAAATGAAGTTGTGAATTTTTTAAATGAATTAATTTAGTGCGATAAATTTGAAAATTTACAAATACAAAAAACAGTTTAAATCTTGGATTAAAAATCAAATTTATTGAATAATTTGTGTCAAATTAATTTTGAGTATAATTGCTTATCCTTCATACATTAGTAACTTCAATATACTAAATACATCAATCGCAAATAATAAAAATTATATAAATTGGATTATCCAAAAACGCAATTTTGTAATTCTATCATCGCGAGGATAAAACGAGGCCCCTCATTACTCAGATAGAAAAAAATACTTCGCTACAAAAGACAATACAAATTATCGGAAAATTGACAAATATTTAATAGAATATAATTATCATATATATGTAGGTCAATGTTTTCTTTTTCACGAAACATATTTTCGATCGCGAATCCCAAAGAGCAGATCAGACAATGCAGGGTCACCGATGCGTTGCATACAACAACTTCGCGCATCGACGAATTCGAACGGGCCGAAACAACATCGAACGCGTATATACTTGTGTGTATGCGTACCTATAGTAGCCCCGGATCGAGAGAGAGAGAGAGAGAGAGAGAGAGAGAGAGAGAGAGAGAGCGAACGAACTACGGTCGGTATATAAAGCGAAACGTAGAATATGCACTCTCTGACGTAGGACCCCGTGTATTGCCTGGCGTTGCATGCATTCCCCCGCGGTGCATTGACTTCGCCTCCCCTCCAGCGCGTCGCCACCCCCTTCGTCTTCCCTCTCCCCCTGATCTCATTCCACCGGTTCTCCTTCCTTCCCTCCTTCTCGTTCTGCATCTTTCTTCCACTGTCTCTCTTCTTTCTCTATCTCTCTCCTTGCATCGGGTTCTTCCACGCCGCCGGTTATATTGTTGCACCCCGCCCTCCTCGCCCCTCTCTGTCGGTGCAAACGCTTCCCGGCACAACAACAACATTCCTTCTCCTCCATAACCCCTTCGTAGCACGGAGACTCTGGCTACCAGACTCCTCTCTCTCTCTCTCTCTCTCTCTCTTTTTCTTTCTTCTTTCCTTCGCTTTCCTCTTATTTTTCCTTCGTCAATGCATTCTTCTTCCTCATCTTCTCGCGAGGCGTCTTTGCGCGGGTGAGAGGAAGAGATGGAAAGCCGCGTGTTGTTCGAAACGACTCCGCAAAACTGGTCGCCCGTGAATCGCATGTCCATCCGATCGACTTGGAGATGCTCATCGCGCGTAGCAAGTTTGCGCTGCGCAGTTTCGCCGCGTAACTCTCGTTCGATACTCGCGACATTAGCCGTCCGATCTCTTTCTTTTCCCGGAGTGTCGAAATCTCGCGCGGGAAAAATTGGAGCGAGAGCCGCCTAATCTAGTCTCCTCGCTCTCTCAAAGTGTATTTGCTTTGCGAAATCCTGAACGTGAATTAAATCGAAGGGAAAGATTGATATATTAAAAGAGATTTGTATGATTAAAATTTAAAAATGATTAAAATTTATTTTTTATTCATTGAAACAATTTTTCTCAGCTAATTTCTAATAAAACCAAATTTTTTGATAAATAAATCTTGTCGATAGAAGATTTATGAAAAAGTGCATCGACTTTTTTTATCAATGTTAGTGGTGGCTCACGCGCTCGTTGTTTAACATCTCCCATTGCAATAGTCACGTGATAAGAAATCAGTCGATCAAGATGCACGATTGCACCCTAATTAGAGATCAGAGTCCCCTCACTATTAATTAACGGATTTTATTGTCATCGATCGTGCTCGTTATCTCTCTTGTGTTGTCGGACAGAAAAATTCTTCCACGCGCTACGGCCTGCACCTGCTCAGCTTTCTACTAGCCGGGAATTCAAAGACAGCGCGATCTTATCGGGCTGTATACAAGGCTTAAACCTGCGGAATGTTTTCAGGAGGGTACGTGCTAGGACAGGTGTCGGCAGAGACTAAGGAGAGTCCAGGAGGCGGTCATCGCGCCGGCCACCGAAATATTTGTTCACTGTGTAATAAAAAAAAGAACTCGTGCGCGCGCGTCCGTCCTTGCTCTTTTCTTTAGTCCTCTGTCGTTCACTCGCTTTCTTCTACAACATTTGATGGCGTAGCCAGTAACACGTTCTGATCCCTTTTCTTTCTATCGATTGTGAATAGTGTCTCTCAATCACTCAAACGAGGGATCTCCAGCTCTCTTCTTCCTCTTCTTTATTTTGTGGATTTCCATTCCGTAGGAATACAATACCATTTTTTTCCTGAATTCTTTCTCAAATTCGATTTCTACAGAAAACCTGCAAAATGACCACACAACCGATGATATTTCACACTGCCAAGTTTAAAATTATCAAAAGTTTTTCTTTTTAGTGATTGTGTATTTATTTTTTTCGATTTTTTGCGATTTAATTAAAGTTGACTCTTATACTTTATTTTTCTTATGCGCAAATAACACTTATTTACATGTTTATTAATTTTATTAGAAAATTCTTTTACTCAGACATTTTCCTCTTCTTTTGTTGTTTCTTTTTTTTTTTACTGTGTTTATCTGAAAAAAAAAAAAACAGTTGACTTTTGAAGAGTGTGAAAATTGCAATAAGGGAACCTAAATAAATTTATAGGATAAAACGTCAATATGTCTCGCATATGCAAAATTCATAGATATTATTGGTTTTATTTCGATTTACGAAGCTTTATTTAAATAATCTTTCAAATATCATGACTTTTATATAAACTATAAATTTATTTTTAAGAAAATTTAAATTTTTATCAATTTTGACTTCTATTCTCATTTTTTCAAGCACATATACTTGAAAGTTTTCATGATGGATCATAAAATTTTTAGACTAATTATTTTTACGATAGCCTGACATTTTTGTTAAGAAACTGAATTAATATTTATAATTGATATTAAAATGTTTTTCATTATTTTTTTATTTAAAAAAAAAAACAATCTTTGGACAAAAAAATATAAATGAAATATAAATTTTCTTTTATCTTATTGCATTTTTATTGGAAGAAGGTCGATTGCTTTTAGTTGTTTTTTCAAAAATTGTAATTATAAAAAAAAGAAAAACATTTTAAATTATATGACGCGTCAAAATTATGCAATTTTTTCTTTTCTTGCAAACATTTGTGCATCTAATTACAAAGTGAAGATACTGCCACGGAATTTTTTTAGACTTTTAATTTATTTAGTATTGTGGGAGGTACTGAAATTGATCGAGAAAAATTCTCTTACTCTATTTTGATCTTGATTAGATAAAAAAATTTATCTTGACTATTGAGAACGAATGAATGTACTAAACAATAATTAAAATAAGTGTATACTGGAAATTTTATTATTTGCTCGCTGATCAAATAGCAAGACTAAAATAAAAAGATGTATTATTTCTCGGTTTTCTTTCTATGCAGTCTTTGAAGAATCGGCGATTCTCGATTCCCGAGCCCGCAATATCCCCGATGTGTTCAAGTTTCTTTCGTCCTTGCAATCCCGTGCCGCATACAGTCCATCGATATTATGATAGCACGGAGAAACCACGACGGCTGTAGTACCTAAAATCAGCTTATACATGTATATATATATATATATATATATATATATATATATATATATATATTTTGTATATACGTTGTATATCTATCTATATATATATGTCGTTTGCTAGAGGGGTAGGAAGAAAACGCCGTGTTCTTTATCGATCTTCGCGAACTACGGCGATCATGCGCATGGTAGGCCGTTAGGGAAGTGTCAGCGCCGTGTACTTCAATTTTGGGCCAGCGGGTATCTATGGGTCCGGGGCGAAAGCAACCCAAGTCGTCGATCCCCTGGACGCAGGTGGATAAAAGAAACGCTTGGAGGGTGGCAGATGAACACGGCGTTTTGCTCAAACATACCGAATCAAAGAGAGAGAGAGAGAGAGAGACTTTTGCACGAAGAAACTCGTGAAGCGCGCGCGCGCGCGCCACGAACGAACGCTCGCTCCCGAAAATCCTGCAAGGGGCGACTTCTTCGTCTTCGTCGTCTTCGTATGCCGCCGCAGCGGTCGGCGGCCATATTTGCGCCAGCATAGTAGGCGTTCACAGGCGGTACCGTCTCGTCCCGCGTTCTCCAACTGCTTTGGAGAACACTTTTGCCCCACTCGCCAACGAACCATTGCTATCCTGGTGGGGCACCGTCGGCGATGTTCCGTTGGTGTCGCGCCTCCACCACCCGTCATCCATCCCTTCCCGCTCCGTCTCCTCCGCCGCTCGATCCCACTCGCGCGCGTTCCGCGCTTCATCGCGCTGCGAGAGGGGAGTTCGCCCCGATGCCCCGCAGTGGGGGAAAAGGTTGCGCCGGACGGGGAGGCACGGATGGTGGGCTTTTAGGGTGGTGGGAACAGTAGCGACGTGATCGAACTACAGCGCCGGCCGATACTTCGTCTTCCACTTCCTGCTCTTCGTCTTCGTTTCCACTCGTCGAGGAGGGCGGCCGCCGCCTTCATGGCCCGCGATGACATGGTGCTGCGCTGCCCGCGTCGTCGTCCCATCTTCCTTGTACTCGTCCTCATGCTTGTTCGCCTCGACACTTCGTTTTCCTCTTCTTTTTCCTTTTTTTTCGCGGCATGAAGTTTCGAGGGACGGCCGTCTTCGAAGTCTAACTCGATTTATGTATTTAATTATCGAACTTATTCGCTGGAATTTCAGGGAGCCGAATGCGCCAAGATACGGCGCGAACGGCGAGTATGAATAATTGATGAAGATAATCTGCCGCCTTGTTTGTATGTGTGTGAAATCCGCGGCTTTTGCTCTTATATTCTTCTCTTAGCGCTTTAACGCTTGATACACCGTATGCGCACCCGGATCGTTAAGGTGAACACATGTTGCTTCATAATATCTTCTCTCGGTATCTTCATCAGGCTCCTTTATCTTCTTTCTTCGGGCTCCAAGTTGTTGAAGAGATGCTGATTAAACCGCATTTATGTACTTAATTATCGAATCGAGTTTGTTGAATTTTTAAATTAAGAACATTTAAGGGGCAGATGAGATAACAAAAATAAAGATGCGGACGTTATATTTGCATTTTTTTTTTAAGAATTTAATATTGAATACATTTCTTTATTTGATTGTTAAAATGAAGAAGTTCTCGAACATTTTCTGTTTCCCAAAATTAACCACAGCATTTCTAGAATGTACAATAAAAGCCATTAGTTAGCAAATAAGACGATGTTAATTATAAGAAATAATAAATGATTTTGATTGTGTGGGAACAATATTATATAAAGCGATCGTATATGAGAAAGAGAGAGCGAAATGATGGATGATTGAAAAAAATATATTTAACAATAAAATATATATATCTAAATATATATTTAAAACAATGCGAATTTTTCAATGTGATTGTAAGTTAATTTATTAGAAAATTTTATTGGGTTTGGTTACGACAGTACGAATAAAGCTACTTATTGAATTTATCGCTTCTTCTTATCTCACGATAATTTAAATTAATTCTGATTAAATTGAATTCCTTATGCACGAATATAAAGCTACATAATTATTAGAATATATATCTACATTGGAAATTAATGAGCGTTACGATTTCTTCAATATCTGCTCGAATGATGGCTCGTTGCACGGTTAATTCCATTAAATTCATTGTTACATATTTATCTGTCAAAAGCGTTGCGTTAATGAAGAACTTCCAATTTTTTGTTAATTTTTGTAAATTTTTATTGTATACTGCTCGAAAATCAATTGAGCTATAATTTTATATCTCTACACGCTCGAACTGACAGATAATATGCGCGTCGTCTAATGTATTTGTTTTTATTTTCTGTGTTGCAGGCAAATGGTGGGCCGTATATTGGTGGAAATGTTCCGCGCGGCAGTCAACAATAAACTAACATTGGTTGTCGAAGAAGTTATGCAGCATGTACAGCTTATCATTGACGATAATGGTAAGTTGACCGCCATTATTCATCCGAGCTTAATTTTTACACTTTAAAATGCACATTTTTAAATTGTATAAAATTGCGGTAGCGTTGTAAATTTTTTTGACATATTTCTCCTTTGCAATAATAATATATTCCTTGAACGTATCAATAATTTTGTGATACTGCAAAGCTGCGAGCGTGAAAAGAATTTTTATCTGTCACTTTTTTTTTTTTTTTTCAATTTTTTATACATGCCATATCACTCAGTGGAGAGCAATGATATCGCACTTAAGATTGATCATCGCACATTTTTTTGCACTTTTGAAAATGCCTCATGTGAAAGGATTGGAAACACGTTCATTTCTGAGCCAAATCCTTCGCACCATTCACGCATGTCGCAAATGTGATTGGTTGCTATGATTTTTTATGGCTTTGTGCTTTTCTAATTTAATTTTAACGAGCTTAACAAGAGAGATAAAATTTTAGCTTACCGTTTGCATTCTGCATCCTAAATATGTGTCTCCCCCATTATATATTTATTTATAATTGATATAATTTTTTTGATTTATTAAAAATATAAAATTTCTCAAATTTCTCTCTTGCATCAAGACCATTAAATATTTTCTAACGAAATCATACTGGTTTTAGTCTCTCTGTTTTTAACCTGTAATCAATATTTGATAAAAAGTGCAAGCATAGCTAGCTACCGCCTGCATGTTTTAAAGCTTGTTCTTACGTAATTCCCCCTTTTTATCAAAATAGCGCCATCCACTTTGCTGGAAATTGGATTTTCTTTGAGCAGGTTTCTTTTAAATAACGTGCCGACTTAGAGAACGTTAATATTAGCAATATCAGCGAGTTCTTGACCGAGATTTAACAGAACATATAAAAAGATAATAATAATAACATATTAAATGTGTCCGCTGTTCCAAAATGTTGCTTTTTATAAAAATAATATGCATTTCATGAGAAATCGATTTATATAAACGTTTCATTAAAAATCTGTCAATAAATTTCTAAAAAATATTTTAAAGAAACGCAAATATATATAGTCAACTGCACATACGTTATCTCAGTGCTTGTCGTACTTAATTCTTCTTATACCGAAATAACATCTTACGTTTCGCTACAAAATTGAGCGCATCTTCTTAAATGGGGGTCGCTTAAGTAACGTGTCGCCACAGGAAACATATAAATATCAGCAAACCAACTGTATTGGGGTTGTTTCTCGAGGGGGCGAGTTCCTTTTCGTGGGGGCCTCGAGCGGGGGATCAAGACGGTGCGGTGCGCGACGAAAAGTAAGCTCCATCATTAGAGGCAACGACGAGAGACGACAAATGTCCTCGCTTCCGGTATGGCACGCGTCGTGGGTGCCGGAAGTCGGCCCGTGAATTCGAGAATACGACATTAAGTCATGCCACGATATTTATACAAGAGGGCACAGCCCCCGATCTCAGACGTAAACCCACTCTCCGTTCTTAATTTAAACATCGCCATCTCTGGCTACGAAGAATCTTGCGTAAAAGCCGGCGCATGCTGGTACCAGGATCCACAGACGCGCATCCCTTGTAAGGGATTTTGACGCATGGCACTTTTTGACAGCTGAGACGCCGTGGCGGGTCCAGCGATTCTGTGTACGCATTATTTCGTTGCACGCAAAAATTTCTGATAATGGATTATTGATGGAAAAAATAATGTTGATTGTGGATTTTAGGGATAATCTATTTTGGTGGAAAAGAAATGAATATATCGATCATTATAGGAAATTTATTATATATGATAGATTTATTAAGAGACAAAATCGGACATAATTTAATAAACTTAAGAGTTTTGAACGAATATAATAAGGAATTTTAATCGGAATAGAATTAACTTATTTTGTATCTATGGATTCACCGAACCACATGAAAAATTAATTCGAGGAATGAAATATTATTGTAGTTTTATAGAAAAGTTCTTTTTAAAATAAGATATAAATTGTGAAAAACTTGTTGATTATAAAATTCCAAGATGGCAAAGTTTGATCGACATCGGCATTAATATAAAATATCTTTCGCTGCTGAATAAAAATTTTAATTAACTTCAATATCTCGGAGAGAAAAAAGAATTTTATAAAATATATTTCTCCGGGATGAATCATAATTAAATCAGAAACAATTTTATTAATTTTTTCAAATTAGAAAAATTAATATTATTAAAAAATATATATTTAATGAGATCTATCAAATCAATATATCGATACCATTGTTATTCTGTCATTTGTAATTTTCAATGAGAAGTTAAAGGTTGAATAAACTAGAACATCGCGACTTTTGAAAGACGAATTCCGGGGTAAGAAGATTATGGGTAAAGGAAAGAAAAATCATTTACACGAGCCTCTGCCGAGTTTTCTGCCGTTATGAAGAAGACTATAACGGTCGCCTTGAAGAGTTTCATCGATGGATATCTCGATATACATCGGTTTACGGCCGAGTCCTTTTCAAAAAACGTCGACGAAAAACATTCCTTTTACCTGGAATTGCTTTTCAAGAAACGCAGAAAATGTAGCGCGCCGACGCATTTTTTTCCCGAAGATTTTGACCGGGTCTCGATTCAGGTCTCTCTTCTTTTCAAGGGTTTTTTTTATATATGAAAATGCGTTAAATATATTCTTAAACGTTCAGCGAGAAAAAGGTTTAGCTTTTCTATTTCTTACGGTTGTCATGAATAATAACGTCGCATAAGTTAAAATTAATTGCCGATAATTGTTTGCATTGAGTTGGAAAAAAGGCATAAATGAAAACGCGTTATCTCGCATGAGGAACGCGTGTAATAAAAGCTAGATGTATATCTTAAGATTTCATACATAAAAATTTTAAAAAGAACTCAAAGTATGAAATAAAAATCAATTTCACGGAAAGGATTGGATACATCAAATTTGTAAGTCGCTCAAAAGTTGTCATAAATTATACTTGACTCCCTGATGATAACATATGAATATTATAAAAATTCGTTGAATTTTTAAGCTTTGAAAGAGTTTTTGTTATAATTATATAGCAAAAAATATAGCAGAAAATAATTTAACACATTTAATCATGAAAATATTCAATAAATTAAAAATAATAAATTATAAAAGTCACATATATTTGCAAAAAATATAATTGTTTCTCCCACAATATTTCTGTAAAAATTAGTTTTGAGTTTAATGTAAAAAAATACAGTTAGGAGAATATCCGACATTCTGTACGAATATGCCGCGTGCATCCCGGAAATCGTGGAACACAAGGAATCAGTCCGGGTGCATCCCGATGCAGGAACACCCCAAAGACGGCGATGTCGTCCTAGTAGCCGGCTATTTTTAGGGGCGCATCTTAGATCCGCGGAACATCTTGCTCGTAACACGTGCCACCGTCGTCGAGTGTTTTCCCTTAGGGGCACACGCGGAAGAAGGGGCCGCGATGCAGCGACACCGGTTCACGACCCGGGGCACGCGACACCATTTTCGGCATTTACGTATTTTTGGATACACGCGTGATATATCGCGTTTGAAGGAAAGTCAAACCTCCCCTTTGCCCCCCCCAATTTTGAACAGAAGCATTGCCCTCATTATTTGAAGTTAGGGGGTCCGAAATTGTTTTAAAGTCTCGGTGAGCTCGAGCTTTTCGCCGCTATATTTTCTCGAGAAAATGCGATTGTGTAATTTTTTACTTACGTGATGGCCATTAAAAATTTTCAATTATATAAATGTAAAATCAATTATGCAATGTAATATTTTTGATTATATAAATATAAATTTATTATGTACAATTCTTTTTATCTTTGTAATGTAAATATGCACAGAAATAATTTATTTTAATACTTAATTTATTAACAATAATATAAAACAATAATATAAAAAGACTTTATGCATCTAAATATTTGTGAAAAATACATAATTAATTTAACGAGTCATAACGTAAATAGTGTACTAATAAATAAGTAAAAATTCTGAAGAAATTTATAAATGTGTGCCCGAAAGGATATCCTCTCAGAGAGTAGAAGAACGCGCGTTAAGATGGTGGTGCCGAACCCTCGAGGTATCACAGCGGGGTATTTTTGGCGGGATTGGGCAGAAATACGCGCGCAGGACGAAAAATAGGCGGGAGGGGAAAATAGGGCTTTGACGCTGATTAATGGACGATGCGTGCGAAGGGCAACGGAGAGAGAAAGAGAGAGGTTTGCGAGCTCCCTTTTCGTGGGCACGAGAGTGATGGAGAGAAAAGATCAGCAAAACGGATAAGGGGATGGGATTCTGTGGTGGAAAGGCGAGCGGGAAACAGAAAAAGGAGCCCGGGAACGTTGAAACGAAGCGATGGGCCCTACGAAAAAAAAGCGCGCGCGTTTTTCGTCTCTCCCTCCCTCGCCTCCCCCTTGAGTACACACGTCACCTCAGCCCCTTCCACGTGACCGAATTTCCTGCTTCGCAGTCCTATCGTAAGGCCCCGGCTCTCCCGCTTTCAGCATCATCCCCTCCAGCGCGGATTTTCCTATTCCGGGAAGCTGCCTTCGCTCGACAAGCCACCCTTAGTAATATCTACGCCATGCGAGAGCAGCGATACGGTCCTCTTCTCTCGTGAAACTTTTTATTTTATATTGTGTATGTGCGGTTTTGCTGAGTTTGCAGAAGTATAATCTCACTCGTAATTTAGTACATTGTTATTATAATAATATGGCGTCTAGGTAATATATTTAGAGAATATTTTTATTTTTATTTTATGTATTACGACGACAACTGTGTATCTCCTCTTCACCAGATATTTTCTCTTCCACGCTCCTTAAAAATTTACTAATACAAAAATTAATACGATTATTAACTCGCTACATCAATTTTACTTGAGATATTAAAATCTTGAGTAATAATTAAATAAAATAAACATATTTACATATCTATAATGTTTCCAAATAAATTCTTTAAAAGAAAATAATATTGATTATTTAAAAAAAAATTATTCAGATAAAAATTGAGCGAATATTATAGCGAATTTATTCGCAATCGATTTTCGATTAAATCCAATCTTAAGCTTCTCCTTTGACAAATCTCCTATATCGTTGAGATTAGAATGAAAAAAATGGCAACGAAATAATTTTGGCGCGCAATTTTCTCGACATTCCGAATATCCTACTAAAGTGCACAATTTACATATGTTCGCAGATGCTTTGGTTCGATCGGATTTGGTGGAGCAAATCCCGAATGTGGCGAACATCTGTCTCGAGGCTCCGGATCTCTTCGGAGATGTTCTTCGCGATCATTTGCTCGGTATTATAATAAAGTACCTGAGCGATCCGGACAACCAGGCAAGTGTTTCTTGTTTTGAAAACATTTCTTAGGACGAAGCATACATACCACGATGATGTAAACATTATTATGAAATGTTTTTGCTTCGCAGGTACGACAAATGGCTCAAAACGCTCTCATGACGATCGTGAAGCGAGGTCTTCTCGATAATAATACAATCGAGCACGAAATCTGTCCCACGATAGAACATTTGTCCTATATATCGGCCGACGAGCATCTTCGTAACGCAAACATCTCCGTAAGTTTCCAGCACTTTATTATTCTCCGTTTTTCATTTTATTTTCTGCCTTATTGTCAATAGATGAGGACGGAAGAAGATTGAGATATGATTTCTGCTTGAAGCGTCATTTTGAAAACACGCTTTGCATGCCAAGAACGATAATATTATGATGCTAAAAAACGAATGAAAAATATATTAACATTTTTTTTTTAAACAAATAATAAATAATATATTATACTTGAAGAAAAATATTCTTCTTTTTCTGAGATTTTTTACATTTTTTACATTATTTCTTATATTTATATAAATCAATATTCTCAAGTAAATATTAATTATATAAAGATAATTTCGTCTCACTCACAATCCGTCTTATATGGAATTTTTGTTTATTTGAAATACGTGGAAAAAAGCAAAAAATCTTTTTCACGCTCGCGATTAGAAATACATACGCGTCGCATTTCTTCGTTTGCTTATTGAGCAAGCGAAATGGCCCTCTCCATATCTACGGATTCCTCCTGAAAGACATGGGTAGTGAGATGTTCTCACGCAATCGCGTCTCACTATCTTGTCTTTCATGCGGCGTTCGTTCGTTCATACGGTCACATGTACAAGGAATCGGAAAATTATGCGGTGAAAAATTATACGATCTGTCGCATCAGCGAATCAACGTTGAGACGAGAGATAGCGATAAGAACAGAGAAAGAAAAGTTCGGAGATGGAATAAACGCGCTTTAGAAGCGAGATTAAAGGAACGAGCGAATATTTGGCGTTGCTTGAAGATTCCCGTAAACAAAAAAAGAGAAAAGAAGAGAGCAGTTCGTGGAAAACGCAAATATCGGCATCCTGACGAAAGACGGGGCATACTTTTACCATCAAAGTTGGTTTGTCATAGAGTTCGACTATCACAGCCAGCTTTGATGATCAAAATTATGTCCGTTCTCAACGCGCTTCGATGGTTAAAAAAAACGGAATTGTGAATGTGATAAAAAAAATAAGGAGCATTGCGAGCGCTTTAAAAAAGATAGTTAAGAAGAAGAGACATTTTTCAGGACATCTCGTGAAAACACATGGGAATATTTACCTTTTGCGGTCCGATACATCAAATTGGTTGTGGAATGTTTCGAGTCATATCACAGCCATTTTGATGAGCTGGCCCGCAGAATCGATCGTCGAAAAGATTTCACTTTCCATTGTCGATAACAATTGTCGAATCGATAACGCAGAAATGAATGAAGAATGAGAAGGAAGAGACGAAAAAAGATTGCTACGGCATTTTTTTCTCACAGAGTGCTCAAAAATTCATGATACAAACTTTGCAACGCGTGTAACACTTTTATCTTGATACCCGAATTATGTTTATCTTGCCGAGTACTCTACACGCGTGTAAAATATTTATATTATAAATTTTTTAACACTTTGTATCTACGTAAGAGATCTCTCTTTAAGAACAGCAGCATCTACGCACAGGAGGAACGCGATCCAATCGTCAAATTGGTTGTGGCGTGTTGCTCCTCTGAATTTCATATCACAGCCATTTTTGACGATTTGGATCGCCGTTTTATGCATCGGCTTCTCTCCATTTATCGTGAATGTGAAAAAGGATATAATGCATGAGGAGATCTGTGCAGAGAAATCTCCGAGGATTGCATCTTGGAACAGTGAAGGAGAGTTTGTTCGCGTTGCTCACAAAGTGGCTGTAATATGCTGTGATGTAATGATGTTCATATCACAGCCAGCTTTGATGAGCGTTGCGGCATTCAAAATTCAACGAGCTTAGAACGTGTGAAAAAATCTTTCTGTTTCGATATGCGATAAAATGCAGCAAATGTATCTAGAATATCACGCTATATATCGTACTTAGGCGCGATTGTTAATTGCTTAAATATAATTTATTTGTCATGTATAATTTGAATAATTTATTTTTCTCTTTACATATGCGAGATCAGAATATGTTATCGTGAAATGAATGTAAATGTCTCGTCGTGCTAATATAAATAAGTACTAATTCATGAATACGCTCTTACAAAATAGATTGCAAGCTGATTACATAAAATCGACTGTTCCTCCCATCAGAGTGGTTGTGATGTGGTGCTATTGATTCATATCACAGCCAGCTTTGATGAGCGGAACGGAACGATGTATCTCTCGTATACTCAAAATTATTTAATAACATTAATAAAAATATTGTCTTCTAATTGTTTATTTTATATTACATGTAATCGTACGTTTATTAATTTAGTTGTAACTCGATAATTAAGAGAAGAATCTGTTTGAAATTATGAGCGTCACACGTAGACATAAATACATAAATGTATTAAATATATATAGTGCGTGCCTTTTTACATTGAATTTCTCATAACGCTCGTAGCAGCTCATTTCCAACATTCTATATTTTATATCGATTCACAGCTCATGTGTCGACTAGCACCGCTGATTGGTAGCGAACTTACAGAAAAGGTCTTTTTAAGACAATACTTGGATTTGTGCGAGAGTAACGATATGATGGTGAGGAGAACCTGTGCCACACATTTCGGGGATATGTGTGTTGCCGTGGGAAAGGAAAAACTGTATAGCAAATTGGTGAGTCTTATTCATAGATAATAACAAATTATATGGACGCACTTATGACACATACGAATAATATTAAATTTACTGATATCATTTTATTTCTTGTCCTTAGATTCCTACCTTCGTCGATTTGTGCGGTGACAGAGTGTGGGGCGTGCGAAAAGCGTGCGTTGAGGTCATGATGCCGGTCGCTTGCTGTTCGACACCGGAACAACGCCGATTATTACTAGCGGACATATTAGCTAAGCATTTGAATGACGATTCCAAATGGGTGCGAATATCGGCTTTTCAGATACTCGGACCGTTCATATCGACCTTCGCCAAGCAATTTGCCGATGTCACTTATAATAAACACGGCGAGTTAGTATACACTAGTAAACAAGATAATCATTTCAGGTAATTTATATCGCGCACTTTGTTATTTCTATTTCGATGCTGCGTATATTAATCTTAAATTATATATAAATGATATATCTTTACAGCATATGTTATTCATACGAAGGAATCTTTCCTACAAAGAGCGCGATGAAAAATCAAATGTCTGATATGGATGATAATAGCAAAAGTCTTATTTATCTGCCTCTGCCTCTAAATGTGAGACATGATAATGTTAAAACAGCGGATTCCTCGGAAGGGAATGATTCTCAGAAGAAAGAAGAAAATCCCAATTGCTATTTACCTTTACGATTTGTTTCAAAATTCCAGGTACATAATTATTAACTTTTACGTGTGTATATGTATGGTCTTTAAAGATATTTAAATATAAAATCTTAATGTATGCGCACATTATTGATATTTTATGATTTGATTTTCAGGCCATGCGAAAAAAGCGTAAACCTTTTCCTTTGCTCAAGACAGATATGGACGATACGGAGAATTATAATCCATTTTTGTATTATTACATCCCTCCGGATATAATATTGGACGATGAACTTACTCACGCTGCAAGACAATCAGCGATGAATCGTAGTAACGCTAATAAGAAGAAAGCATTGGAAAGATTAATTTTCCGACGCAAAGTCGTATATAACGAAACTCACACTTTTCCAAATTTGAGTGATGAGGAGAACTCGAATACGGATGGGCAATCTGACGTCGATAAGCTCGATAATCGAAAGGAGGAAACAGACGACGATGATGACGGAGATTGCCTACCGTTATTGCAAAACACGACGGAATCTTTGGACGACTCTCCAGATTTACGGACGAATTTATGGGCTCAATACTATAATACTCTATGTCATATAGATTCTATGGATAAGAGTGACGAGTCCTGTGATTTCAGCAAGAATTTAGACGCAAAGGATAACGGGCAACAGATTGTACCTCAGGAATTAATCAATTACTATGTATCAATGGCCGATCCGGAGCAATGCGTAGACATGGGTGCCGAGATCCCACATCATTGTGCCTTCAGTTTTCCCGCAGTCACTCTCACGCTGGGCACGGAGAATTGGCATTATTTGAAAAAGGCTTATCAGTCGTTGTCGAGCGCGAAACATTGGAAGGTCAGACATACTCTGGCGTCCAGCATTCACGAGATCGCCATAATTCTAGGCGAAGAACTCACTGCCACCGACCTCGTGCCGATCTATGATGGTTTCATCAAGGATCTGGACGAGGTCAGAATAGGTGTACTCAAACACCTCGCGACCTTTTTGAAAATACTCAAACCCTCCGATCGCTGCCAATATCTGCCGAGGTTAAGCGACTTCCTCGCCACGGACAACGAATGGAACTGGAGATTCAGGGAGGAACTTGCTACGCAGCTGCTCGAAATTGTGACTCTGTTTAATGCAAACGACGTAGCACAAAGTATCGCGCCGCTATCCTTTCAATTACTTATAGATAAGGTTGCCGCTGTTAGGAATGTCGCGCTTGAACTAGTAAGATTTTTTTTTAGATTTCTTTCATATTTCATATAATCGTTACATCTTATAAATGTGATCGATTGTTTCAGATTACACGAATTATGTGTTACTTATCCACCGATGACGCTCTGGTTACGTCTCTTATTCATGAACTCCGTGACACTCTAGTTTTTAATGCTAAAAAATGGATACATCGACAAATTTACGCACTCGTGTGTTCTCACTTAATCCGTAACAACGCAATCACGGGAAGCAAGTTTTCTAAAGAGATGTTACCATGTTTGATAAATTTATCTGTCGACAGAGTACCTAACGTAAGATTAGCCGTAGCGAGAACTCTGGCAACGGATGTTATTGGAATGGGCTGTAAGTATATTTTTTCATATTTTTGTCATAATATATATTGCGCTTAGACCAATATATTATATATAATCTATTTTGTATATTTTTGTATATTATTTTGTATATTTGTATATTTGTATTTTCAGTAGACACTTTAGGTATGGAAGCGATGGAAGAAGTGGAAAGAATGCTTACAAAAATGCGCATTGACGCTGACCGAGATGTGCGAGTGTTCGCCGGAGGTGAAGAACAATTAGACGTACTGGCTTATTGTTCCTCCGACGAGAACAATCAAGTCGAACATGCAAAGCATATATTATTTTAATAGCGATGTATTTTGATCTCGTGGATCACACTGCGGTTTTATATGCAAATTAAAAAAAGAACGAAAACTCTTTATATATATATATATATATATATATATATATATATATATATACATATATCACAAGCTGCACCTCGGTTCTTCCACGCGAGTGACTAGTTTTTGTATAAATGATAAGCCAAAAGCGTGCGCTAGGTACTAACTAGCTGTAAAAGTCATGCTTTGATCGCAAATGTATCAGATCTGCGTTAGCGGATAGTTGCAGTTGCAGATACATTAATGTATTAAAACAAAGCTCAAAGTCGTCAAATGCATAGCGTTTGCGATTTAGACGAAGAATAGGTACAATACAATTATACAATGATGACTGATGCATTCTTTGCGTCCTCTAATTTACGACAGAATTGTGAATATCGATAATCGTATACATAATGATGCATGATTACATAATGATGCATGAATGTATATGTGTATGTGTATATGCGTAAAAGAATGCGTGTCCTACGATTGTGATCAATTTGTAACGCTGATCTCCCGAGCTCCCGAGCCGAATAGTTGAAGGCGTTATATCGATGCAATTTTACTTGATTTATTTCACAAACGTTCGATTGTATGACTTATCGGCACTATATCGCACTTCGCGTTATTTTGTAGCATTTTTATTGTGCACTTTATTTGAAACAAAAGCAGCATAGCATCAAAATATAAATTATACATTAATGTTAGGCGCATTTTACTAGACGATATTTGGAAATGTGCCATGCATGAAATATAAAATATAAAATATCTTTACAGATAATTTGTCAATAAAAAATCGTATTGACAAATCGACACACCGATTCCGTAGTCTCTATCAATAAATGCGCTTTATCATCTCATTTTATTTTGCATTTAAAGATTATTTCGATGGAGATATTTCATTCGATATCCTAAAAAAACTATAAATATCGCTGTTAATAGTTAAAGGCTTATATTAACAAAGTGATAAAATTCTAATTGTAATAAAATTCATATAGTCATATTTAATATGTTCGCATTTTTTTCAAATATTTTTTTAACAAATCACGCTGTGCGCCTACAGAAAGTACTGTTACGTCATCTATCCCATTGTCAATGAACCGCGAATTATACATTACGATACATTTCAATTCACATGTTATGCCTAAATTGATAAGATAAAAATATTATATAGACGCAAATCAATTTTATTACATATTTGTTTTTCAAGGATTACACACAAATGAGTGTGACAAAGGAGGGATTCATAGGAAACTTTATAAATATTGTACGATATCAGATTTTATAACATACAGAGATGTGCAAAGTGCTGATGAAGCGGAGAATCTTGCATTTGATTGAAAAAGAAAGTTGTATAGAGACTCAAATATTTGCATGAGAAACATATGTTCGTTGTGAAGCGTTCATTAATATTTTGTGATATTATTATTTTATTATTATTATTATGTCACAAAATATAACCATTAGTAAAAGGCGGACAACCGCGTTTCATTAATTTTATAAGGATGATGAGCACAATGATTGAAGTGCGACAGAAAAACTTACTCTTTTATGAATGCTCTCGTTATTTGTGAATATCGGCAAAAATGAAGATATTGTTTAAAATATCCTGTATAATATGTATTTCATAAAAAAATAACTAGACAAAAAATATACATTAATTTATTTATTACACAGTTATGCAATCACCGTGTTATATATGCGAGTTGATTAGAAAAGTTCTCAAGATATTAAAAAAATTTTATTCACATGTTACATATACAAAGAAGTTTTATATAGCGATAATGCTTATGCTATTATGAACTTTATGAATTTTATCTTATATAATTTTGTTTAAATTATTTTCCAGGATGAATCTTTAAGTTGATCATTAATTATATCTTTGTACAATTTAAAAAATTGCTATGTAGTAAAATTTGCGGTCCAAAGTCATAAATCTATATAAAAACTATTTGATTCACAAAAGAAAAGATAAAATATCGTCAAAAATTTAATATTCGAGAAATAAATTCGAATTTCTTATCTACAAAGCGCGCAGTTATATTGAGAAGCCGATTATATTTCAGGCAATCAAATGATACAAGGTATTGATATTATTGCTATACGATAATTATAACGTCGCTCATATAATATACAGAATGTTAGTACTGATTATTATTTTATTTAGCGAGAAGAGGAACTGTTTAAAATATTCCCAGGAACTTACCCGGGGGACAAGCCGGCAATTGGCACGCTTTTTCCTCCATCTCGATTTCCGCGTCGTCGCAATCGTGCAAACAATGCCTCCATCTGATCTGTCGGCCCTTACCGCATGTGACACTACAACTACTCCAATCCATCCACCTGCCCCATTTGCGGCGCGATGTATTCTGAATTTGATTCTTTCCTCGCGCTAATCTCGAACCGCTAGAAAGCATTCGGGATGATGTTTTTTTTCCTGCTAAGTTCACCCGTCCGCTGTTCCTCGCGAAGTGTTTATGATTATCGGCGATCTTAGACTTGGAGACTCTCGCAACGTGTTTTTTCTCCGAAGAAATTCTTGATGTTTTTTCGGTGGCCAAAAGATTTGCGTCTTTATCAATGCAGATATTCGTCGCGTATCGGGTTTCGTTACGTTTACTTACGTACATTTGCAATTCATTTACCTGAATATAAAAGATATGAAAGCAGAGAGGATGCGTGCAGTCTAAAATCTTTTGGTACAATCAACGTGGAAGCGATTTTTCGTCAAACAATGTAGCGGGCTTACCTTGATAACTAATTTTTCAGCGAGCTCCTTAATTTCTTCGATCGACTGTACGGCGCGATTACCACGAGACTTGTGGTTTGTCCTTTTATGCTTTATATTTTTGATCGATATTCCTCGTTCATTCTTGAAACGTTTCGGTCCTATCATCGTGCTCCTATCATTTCGTAGATAACGGCTAGACGTAATTTCCTGATTTCTCTTCGCGCGCGATTTTGCATCCTCATCCGATGATATTGTGGCGCGATTGTATTTGCCACTTTCCAATTCTTGACCGTCCTTGATTCTTGATGAATCGAATCCGATCGCATGAGATACCGCATTATAGAACGATGCGTTTCCGGAATCCTTCATTCCCCAACTGGAAACGTTATTTCCGTACTCTAGCTTTTTAACTACAATTTCCAGTGTTAAGTTATCACATTTTTCTTTCCCAGTGGAATTTGGGACGAGTTGAAGATTCGTGGCATTGGCGTCGACAATTTCGTCGTCATATTTTAATACCGTAGTTGGAGTACAAGTACAAGTAGTCTCTATAGAAGTGGTCTCTATAGAAGTGGTCTCTATAGAAGTGGTCTCGATAGTCTGATCCGTCCAGTTGCTGATAAGGGACTCATTCCTGGGAATTTTTTCGATACGAATACGCAATTCCGCTTTTCCGGTGTGCACAAAAGGTAATACAACGGCAGCCTCTTCTCGCTGGTTATCAAAATTTTTATTGTTAATTAATGACATTCGTCTTATCCTTGAATAATTAAAAATAAGATTCTTACTTTATCGTAATCGGTGATATTAGTTCCAGCAAGATCGGGGTTTAAACTGTCATTCCCAGATTCTCTTTTCTCTATCCGGGATTTACTCATTGCTTTGGCAGACAGGGTTTTTCTTTTTTTACTTGACTTTTCTATAATTGCATGGAAAAGTTAATTGAAGAAAATTTATTTTTTGTTGAATATTCAGATTTCGCATATTTATATGTAACTCACATATATATTTATAATATTGTAATACAAGTTAAAAGTAAATCTCTTTTATTTAATTTTTTTGAAATATCTAACTTGGATATATTGTTTCAAATATATATATTTAGGACTCTTTTATGAATTTTAATTATCGTGACTGTCATGAATGACATCGCCATAAACATCCAAAAATTAAATTTTTTTTTTTATATTAAAAGCATATAAAAAAGCATATAAAAAAAAGCAGATAACAGTAGATTTCTCTTAAGGGATAACAAAAGATTCTCTTTTATTAAGAGCATCTAATTTCGAATTATGTCACTTTATATTTAGAATTGGACAATATTTTGTCATATGAACGTAGGATATAAAAACATGCGAAATATTCTAAATCAAAATGAAATCAAAATTATTACGAAATATACTCGAATTGTTCACTTTTTTCTTGACGTTTTTGTGAGAAGACTTCGTATCATGTTTCTTTTTCCTATTTTCAGTCCCAACGTGATGCTCCAAATGTCTAATACTTCTTTTCAAGCGGGTCCCATGCCTATCTTTTTTAGACAAGACTCCTCTTTTGTATCTTAAATGCGGTATGTCTACGGTAGTTGCATGGAGAGCATTAGATCGATTCTTATGATCTGAATTCACATACGAGCCTTCAAACTCGAACATGGAGCTGTCGTAAACATTTGTCGTATTGCTCCAAAAATTTTTTGGGGAAGAATCAAATATGTTCACGGAATGGTTCGACTGATGACGGATGATCGAATCGTTGATCGACTCGTTTCTCTTAACGCGAACGTGATCCGCGAGATCCTGATCACTCTTATTATCAAGATCCTCGCCGATTATCGACGGTCCATTATAATCTATCAGAGTCCGCCCCTTTATATTCTCCATGACATTTTCAAGATCTCTATTAAAATTTATATCTTTAGTTATTTGATGATCTAGTTGATCGTTTAAAAGTCGCGAGGTCTCGTTCAAAGATCCAATAGTTTCGACCATTTCATTTTTATGAAGTAATCTTCTTTTCCAAAATTTTTTGGACAAATCACGTGCTACTCTTTCCTTTTGAAGATTCGAAAAGCATAGGTTCTGTTCTGGAAAAATCCAAGAAATAAATCAAAATACAATTCTCTATTGCGGTTATGTCAGAAAAGCTATTATTATTATATTGATTGATTTATTTACGTATATATTTTAATGCTAGATATTTATCAATTTTAAAAATTTGTCCATAAGTATGTTTAAAAGTAAAAGATAAAGAAATTTGAATTTAGCTCAAACATACTTGGATATAATTTATTTTCTGTCACGGTTAGATCAAAGAGGAACATCAGAATCCAAATAGCCGAATAAGTTGACAGTCTCCGCATAACACGATTCGTTGATGATGCTGATAAGCAGGATGAAATCGGTATCTGTAGCTTATTGTCATTAGCGTTTTCAAATTTATTGATAAGGCGAGTTGAATGTGATACTTACAATGACGTAAAATGCTATAACGTGGAGAGACATTAAACCTCCTCCCTCCCCCATCCTCTCACAATTCGATTTATTTAACTAATAGAATATGAAGTGACATAGTTCATTCGATGCCATAAATGGCATATAAAATTGCATCAATTATATTTAATAATATTCAGAATTTATTTTATCAAATTACATTTTTATTGAATTAATAATTTACACATTTTCTTCAAGGATCCATTCTTGATGATATAAATAAATCAATAATCATAAATAAAATCAAAATTACAGCCGTTTTGTCACAATTTCAAAAATTTCATTGCGCCACGCATATTTTCTTACACAGTTTCAACATTATTCGCTAAGAAAATTTTTCTATCATGCCTGTAATCGATAAAGTATCGTAGTATATCTATCGATGCGAATTGTGTGCAGAAATTAAATAGGATAACTCTTCTTTATTTTTGTCATGCTACAAATGTTGTTATCGAATCGACAATTTGAAATATAATACATGTTCAGAATTGCGAATTATGAAAAAATCGGAAAACAATTTCATATTAAAGTAATTGGTTCGTATCAAAACCAGCATTATTAATATAAATTGATCTGAATAATCGATTCGGAATCGTATATTGACTCTATTGACCTGTAAACATACTCGATCCAATATTTGGATCCAATAAATGCTACATGTACATTACGGAATCGTCCTTATTCTGATATCATCTGGTGCTACAGTATTTCTTTGTTCGAGTAGCGTGATCAGAAATAGTTGTGAAGCCAAGAGAGACGTTTCTTATTATCTTGTGAAATTTTGTGCTTTATTTTATCACGACATGTTTTTATTACGATGGCTTCAATAATTTTACCTAGTTTACCTGAACAAACGATTATTACTATTTTGGAGCACCTCAGCGTTGAGGACATGGTGAATTTTATGTCCATGTACAAGCAGTTTGAAAATACTTCGTGGATTAATGCAGTGGGAGAGAAAATTCTATGAAAGGTATTACTTTTTGCTTGTTTTTAAATTTTTTTTACATGACATTTTATTAAATATTTAACAAAATATAAAATTATTAATATATTACATTTTTATTTTATTAATTTAAAGTAATTTCAAAAGAAAGACGTTTATTAAATATTAATGTTACATTTTTTTCCAGTGGAAATTTGAAGGAAATATAAAAAAAAGAGAATTAAAAAGATCGAGCTAGAATATCCTGAAAACTTTAAAAATTTTATATTTGATATCTCGATAGCCGGTGTATACATATATAAAATAAATAATATCATAATATCATAATCTAATATCATAATATTTTGTGTTATTTGCTAAGTAAATGTTTCTTTTTATATTTATAATATTCCTAGCAATTGTTGCGCTGTATACAAAGTTCTTGGCTGTATATATGTATTCTATTATCTTTAATGGTTGTTTTTTACACCGTGCACTAAATTTTATTTAAAAAAAAACTGTATAATAATTTTGATATAAAAAAAAAATATATTTTCTGTATGATTTTCTTTTGATTAACTATTCCTGAAAATAATTCTCTTAAAACTGATGTCATTCTTGAATTATTAAAACTTGCCTTCAAGATTATGCATAATCCCTTTCTAACATTTTATAATTTTTTAAATTTTGAAAATAATTTGTGGCAAAGAAAAAATCTCTTTCGTTAACTACATAATGTTTCAAAATAATACATAATTTTTCAAGCTGTTGATCAATTAAAATCCTCAAACATTGCCTCAAACGTTGCCCATTGTCATATAATGAAAAGACAAATTTTTCTGTCCTTTCATTGTATAACAATGGCCAACCGAAAATTTTAAAAAATTTGAAATACATTAAAGTAAAATCTTAAACGTCATAAATCTTTAGAAAAATGAAAAGAGACCATCTGGAATCTTTTTCAAAGAATTATTCATTCTTGCCTTGCTTTTTTACTTTCATATTTTAATTGTAGTTTTTGACTAATAAAAACCAAGAAATCTATGTTCTCTTTATTCTGATTGGTCAAACGTTTCAAAGCATTTTCTAGCATTAAGCAAAGTGCTGAGTTATTGTTAACTTGTGCGTTCATTCGTGTTGTTGCATGATTCATGCACAAAAAACAAAATAAATCTTCTTTATTTTTGTCGATTGTGCAAATTACAAATGCTGTTATCAAACCGATAGTTTCAACTATACATGTTTATTGCAATTTATCAAAAAATTTGAAAATGATTTCTTACTAAAATAATCGGTTTGTGTGAAATTAGAATTTTCAAAAATCGACTTGTAAGATCGATTCGAAATCGAATATTCCTGTATCGATAAATAAACCTACTCGGCTTCTCGGCTATTTGGATCCAGTAAACGCTACAGGCTACACAGTATATCCTTGTGCGCTCACGTGGCCTGATGAGACACAGTTAAATCTAAGAGATACGTTTGTTACAATTATCTTGTGAAAGTTTGTGCTTTGTTTTATCACGACGTTTCATCATTATAATCATGAAGATTACAATAATGTCTCTGCCTAATAATATGATTGTTGTCATTCTGATGAATCTCAGCATCAAGGACATCGTGAGCTTTAGTTCCACGTGCAAAAAATTTAGACAAATATCGTGGGAAAATAAATTTTGGGCGAAAATATTCTATGACAAGTATATTACTGTTTTTGTTTGTTTTTCGCAAATTCTTTTACGGAACATTTTATCAAGGATATATAATCTGATATATAATATTATAGAGATTTTACATTTCTATTTTATTAATTTAATTCAAAAATTAATAATATAAGTTTCTCTTAAGAAAATATTAAAAATTATATGATCGTCCAAATTCAAATGAAAGTGCAAAGTATAACTTTATATTTCTAATGTTAGTCAAATTCTTGAAAAAGCATTCCATTTAAATATCTGATGTGCAAAGTAAAAATTTTTTAAACATTAACAATGAAATTTTACATTGTCTCCTTATGAAAATTATGCATCTCCTCAAAATTTATTCTTTATGCAATGCGATTGTTTGATATAATTTTCAAAAAATATATAATATAATTTTTATATATACTATATTTAATATATTTAATATGTAATAACTTTTTTTTTGGATTATAGTTGGCCTTCTACCAAAAAAATTTACAGTACGACGATCACAAACGACGATTTTTGCACAATAGATTTTACAAACCAAGTAAAAGAAGCTGTAAAATTTAGGAAAAATATATCGAGTTTGTTATCTCAGATGTCCGAGGCTAATTTGGACGATACTAACAAGAGAGAAATAGTTGTAAACTTTCTTTGTGCAACATCGCGTTCTGTAAAATATTATATTGCTGTAGATGAGCTTAGACAAATAATTTCACAAAGTCCACGGTACAACTCAATATACTAAATACATTTACATACGATACAATATTACAAATTAACGTGTCTAAATAATTGATTTATTAAACAATTGATATGTTAATTTGCCAGGGTATTTGGTTGCGATTTGACGCAAAGATATTATAGTTCCCATATCTATCGACAACTAAAATATTTCCATATCATGTACAAATTGCTAGAATTTACATGGGAAACCAAAGAGCAACAATTTTTGGAGCAGATGATTTCTTATTTAATACAATGGTTCAATGTCAACATTGATATCTTCAATGATATCTCTTACTCGCACATAAAAACGACATTGGATCATCTCGCAGAAAAAGTATTGCAAGTTCTTAAAGAAGAAGATCCCTCACATCCTATATTCACGAGATCTAAAGTTTTCCATGATTATTGGCAAAACAATAATGTCTTCTACACCGAATGGAATCATAACGAAATATTGAAGATTTTGACTGTAATAGAAAAAATTGTATTCTTGCCATCATATTTCCATAAATTAAATCAATTATGGGTAAAAACACATAAAAATGAGTCCGGAATGGTTGTAAGTTGTTACAATAAATTATTATGTTCCATTTTTCTATAACTGGCAACTGACAACTATACTTATTGTTTTCATTGTTATTTATGGTATAGATTTCAGAAGGCATCCAAAGTATATGTTTCCTAACGATATATCACAGTGTTTTGCGAAGACTCGGTATATACTCCGTTTTAATTTTAAAAAATGTGCTTCAAATTTTTTTGAAAACGGAAAAGTAAGCAGCATAACTTTAACTTTGAAGAGAGAGAGAGAGAGAGAGAGAGAGAGAACTATTTCGATTTTTCTGGTTTTTATTTTTATACGCATATTTTTCATTTTTAACATATCGTAATTTACAATAAGTTACATAATTTATATATCTGTTTTCTACATATCTGATTTTTCTATTATTATTTATATTTTCTATTATTTTCTATTATTTGTGTAATTTGCGAAAATATGATATTTAGAGAATATAATAACTTGAAGCATAATACGCGTTGCTTCTTTTTCAGTAATTATCATCGATTGGCGCGTAAGTGTGTGTATGTGTGTGAGTGTGCGTGTGTTTATGTTTATGTTTGTGTTGCCTGTATGTATATATAATTTTTTTAATGTTCTCAATTTTAGAAAACTTCCACCAGAGTATATTTGTGTGCAACTGCAAAAGAGCCAACTCTCTTTGATGAACTTTATTAGAAGGGATAATCGTGAAAAAAATCATTTAATGGTTGGTTAACAATTATTTATATATAATCTCTATTAATTTTAGCAGTAATTAGTATAATCATAGCAATATCAGTTGTAGAGATCTTGATAAAAAAAAAATATGTTAAACTAATATAAATTATTCTTTATAAATAATAAGAAAAATATTAAACAGTTTTTCACACATTTTCTTGTCTATCAGAACATACTCAGAACATTATAAGTATATTTTTTAAAATAATATTATGGATTTTTTATTGATTTTTTTTTTAAGATAAAATATTTATTTTTTCAGATAAACATGACATTAATTGAATATTTGAAAGAACGAGAACAAAACTTAAACATACAGGATAAAGGGCAACTGTTATTACTGTGGCATATTCTGGAAGGAAATCCGGCAGATATCATAGACTTATTGAGGGTAATTTATATTCTATTATATCTATTGCATACTAATACATATCAAAAATAAATGTTAATTATATTAATTATTTGCAATTTAAATTGATACAAATATCAATTTAAAAGTCACTTCAAAAGAAAAGCGTGTTAGCTAAATTCTAATGCTACATATCTTTCTTCCAGTGGGAATGTAACTTGAATATAAAAAAAAGCGAACCAGAAAGATCAGCAGAATTAAAATTTGTAATTGGAACAATCGTAACTCATAAATGTAATCACTATAAAACTCATTTTGGAGTTATAGCTGGTTGGCATCATTACTTCAATTTCAATTCAATAAAATTTGGTATTTCATTTCAAACCTTACCGGATAATTACTCAAAAATATCATGCAAAAATGTTGACAATTGTATACATTCTGACTGTTTGCTACATAAACCATATTACATAATCCTCTGTGAAAATAACGAATATTGTTACGTACAAGAAGGTATATTATCACTTGAAAAGGCTATAATCTCGCATATAAAGTATCTCTAGTAAATCTCTCATTTGTAACACACTGTGTGAAATATTAAATTATTTTTTCTTTATTCCAGACAATATATCGATATGTTCTTCAACAAAATGGATAAATCATGATGAGATAGGACGATATTTTTCTAGATACGAACATACTTATTATGTACCAAATGAAATGCTAGCAAGGAATTATCCATGTGACATCGCTAAAATTAACAAAAGGACATAAAATTAATAATTTATGCTATATTCGATGGTTTAGGATATATATACACGAATACTTTAAACATTTTACACATAAAATTATATTTAAATTATAAATTTTATAATTTATATTTTACATTATAATACCATAAAACTTTTATATTTTTCTTATTTTAATTTAACTTTTCTTATTTTCTTCTATTTGGACGTATATTTAAAAAAAAATTAATTTAATTGTAATGTTTATTATATAAAATAAGTACTCTCATCTTTTTTAATAATATCGATTCATAAATAAATTAACTTCAGCTATGCTGTATATGTGTATATAAAATTATTAAATATATATACAAAAAATGCATAATATAAATATCCTGACACCGTGACATCATGAAATATTGTGTTATGTATGTGTGTGTATATCATTTATATGTGTCTATATTTATTATATATAATTGTACTTTTTTTGCATCAATAAAAATATTTTTTTTCTTACGATAATCTCAAATAAATTTTTTACTTGAAGTATGACAGACTCCAGAAACTCTAGAAATTCCCTATCCGGTAACCAATCGTGACATCATGTAAGGGGATACACAGCTCGTATGATATCTACATTCTACAATACTTATTTATTCTATGGTTGAATTTAGCTAAATCGTTTATTGTCCAGATAAGCGACCGGATTTCACGTTATTGCAAACGTTCACAATTAGATTCGAGATGATTAACACTTTCCGTCTGATATCTCGACAAAACCTTCATCAATTTCGTCAATTTCACAAATGGTGAGATTGAGATGTTTTCAATACATATTTATATATATATAATCGTGCAAAAATATATGATTACATAACCTTATTCGTTGGTTATTTCAAGTCTAAAAAGTATGATATACAAAATTTGATTCAATAAAATTATATGTAAATTCTAGTAGTAAACATATTAGATAACTTTCTTGAGTTAGAAGCACTCCTTAAAAAATATTCATTATTTCAATGATATATTTGTCATATGAGTTTAGTATTATTCGACAAGCGGAATCAACGAGTTCTGCGGCAACATCGGCAGCACCGTCCCCACAACCACCACCACCACCTCCATCAGAAGCTGACAAACTGGTGAATCCGAAAATTGACAAAATAGCCAATGACATAAGCGCTCTTAATCTAATAGAAGTAGCGCAGCTCAGTGATCTGTTAAAGAGACGATTAAATTTGCCAGATGCACCTGTCATGCCTATGGGAGGATTTGCTGTTGCACCTCAGACTGAGGTAATTTTTATATTATTGCAATGTTATAAATATATATGTATTATACAAGTTCTATTTTATGGAACATAACTTTTTTGCAAAAATATTAAGTTCTCATTATATTTAATTAAATTTGGATTTGCTGCTGTGTCTTAGGCTGAGGTAATATAATTATGTTTAATTAAATTAGAAGATAATGAATATTAGAATAAAGTTTTTGATTAATCTTTATAATGAAATTTTTATGGAGTTTTTGTGATGAGAATTATTTTTTATTTTTTTCTTGCTTAGGAGGAGGAAGAGCAAACACAAAAACGAGTACAAACATCGTTTACTGTCAAATTGACAGGATTTGATGACAAACAGAAAGTTGCCTTAATAAAGGAAATAAAGAGCCTACTACCCAACACAAATCTTGTTCAGGTATTAAGTTATCGGCTTTTTAAATATCAAATGTATGTAATGTTATTGAAAATTAATTGTGTTTTATGTTGCAAATAGGCGAAAAAGTTCGTCGAGAGCGCACCTACGATAGTGAAGGCTGATCTAGCAAAAGATGAAGCAGAGAAATTAAGAGATTCTCTGACAAAGGTCGGTGCTAAAGTCGAAATTATATAAATCATGTATGATTACATATATTGTTATGTATATCTGTAATATTATACAGTAAAAATTTCATTATATAGCAATGCTTTCTACTACTCCTATATTGCAGAAAACTGTGTAACATTCCAGTTTTGTTCTTACATATTTATAAAATCCTAATATTCATCAAATTGAATTATTATTATATATACAAGTATCTCTATATTGTGTAATATATTTTTTGCAAAAATCAAATTATTTCACAATCATACAACATGATAGATCTTTCTTTCTGATTAGTGAATGATATTTCTAAAAGACTTGTAACTCAAAAAAAACAAATACAATTTAATAAAAATATATACAGTTATCTTATAAAACTTAAAAATATATTTTTATGTATACACACATTTATATATGCCCAATATTTTGAAATCCTATTTCCATTAAAAATTTATTTTCCCTTCCACTTTATTATTTTCTTTAATTACTCGTGATAGTTGTATATATGAATGTGTGTATATATGCAGTTATTAAAATAATTTTATATTGGGTCTTTCTAAAAGCTACTGATGTTTTTCCTTTTCTAAATTTTTAGTCTCGTCAATTTTTAAGGCGATAATCTCTGTATTGCGTTGCAGCTTCGCAGAGAGTAAATCATCACTGATAGGTAATTGATTAAAAAAAGCTAGCGACAAAAATTGATGAAGAGTGATGTGTGAAACATTCTTTAGAGAGTTTAAAGTATTCAAATTACTTAATAAATACCGCAATTATTTTTCATAAAAAAGATTAAAATATCTCACAGAAACTGGAATATTCGAAACACCGTCTCTCTTAATTTTCCGCAATAAAATACATGATAATACAATCGAACAAGTATTCCAAAGTACTTGCGAATCGAACGAATGGCGCTACGATGGCCATATCGATAAAATAAAAGTGTCGCCCCACGTGTTTGCCGGGCCCCGTTCCTCGCATTCTCCCTCTTCTCACTTAAAATCTAGATAAAATCTAAAAATTAAATATAAATTCATGATTCAGAAAGAACCGTTCCCATATATATATATTCTACAAAAGGTTCGACAGGAATAGCCACTACAGGTACGAAATTGATCGATCGCCGACGTAATCGAGTGGACGTCGACGACGCGGCGACGCTACTGCCAGCCACGACTACTGCCACGATGGCCGAGGAGGCTGACACAAACGATAACGCGGCGATGGAAAGTATAGCGCAAAACATACTGGAGGTGCGTATAACTCGGCGACGATTAACTGGTGGGCCCCGGGGAAGCTCGGGGATTTAATCGGCGACGCGGGTAATCGCGAATGATACGCGCGATCGGTGACTGACCAGAGGTTATAACCCAGAGTGCCGTTTTCTTTCAATTTTGACAGGTCAGTGCCGGAGGTGGTGGCTCGTCGTCCGCGGCCACCGAGGTGGGTGCGTTGCATTTTCAGGCATCGCAGGTGATCGCGCGGCTCGAGCAGGCGGTGGAACAGGAAGCCGACGGCCACGGCGGCACCACGTGGAACAACCCTTCGGGATTCTTGTCGCAACCGAAGGAACCGGACGAGATATTGGCGTTGATACAGGTGAGTGTGTACGGATACGTGTGTATGTGTATAGGCGCGTTCGCTAGGAGAAGCCAATGGGCGCGCGCGATTGGCCGTTCCGGTAGCGCGATAGCTCCGGTGATTGCTTATCACGTGGCCACGGTGTTTTGCGCTACGACTCCGTCGTAATTGCATGCTAATAAATGTGAGTCTGAATTTGCAATTCAAAAGCGATGTATATTTTTTTGAAAAACACTTAATGTTCTTTTAATAAACTATAGACTATTATTCACTATTATTCACTATATTTTTATGCTAATAAAGATGATTTTTTTGCATTGTTTTTCGATTGTCATGTATGTGTATTTTATTATATTATATTTAATTAAATTTTACATTATATGTTTATTACCATTTATGCCATTTAATGAACATATAATAAAAATTTAATAAAATATATTACATTTTTTCTATTTAATTTTTTGCATGACAGTAAAGTCAAAACATATGATAGATAACAATTAATATTGTGACAAAATAAAAACGCCCGATTTCACTAGAAAATTTCTGCTCTACAGGACTTGGTAGTTCACGAAGACGCGCCGCAACCAGGCGAGGCAGAATCCGCGGACGCACCGATCAGTCAAATCACAGCTCTACCAACTCTAACCGAGGCGGTGAAATTGGCCTTAGTCACGCACACCGTTTCAGCTTACGCGGTAGCGCTACCAAAGTCACACGCGCAAAAGCTCGCCGGTCGTCTCGCGGCCGATACGACGAGATGGCTCAGTCACATCTTCCGTTTCGTCGATTGCGCGTCCTCCTTTCACGAAGATCACCTGGAGGGATTGGTCAGGGTGACGCGGCTCGCCTTACACCGAAAATATCCTCGATACATGGAGGAGGGCTTTACGGCTCTCGTGTCTCAGACTCCTTTAATTTACAGCTCTGTCGCTGCACCTTTAGGCGTCGTTCAACACTTGTGCAGACAGGTAATATTCCTCGATCCTTCTTTTCGGCAATTATTGTGGTATATATATCGTAAAAGAGTTTGGAGATCATTGATTTAAACACGCGTTAAAGATTGTTATATTTTCGCAGCTCTCTCTGCCGCTTCATTGTATAAGACCAATCCCACATAACACTATGTTTGGCTCGAGGCATACCATGGACGTTTCGGCATTGGAGCGACGCTTAGCAGAGGACACACAATCGAATAATGTGACACCATTGTTGGTGCTAGCTGAAGCCGGTTCGGTATTGACGGGTCATTGCGACAATATTACACGATTACGAGCGATATGCGACAAGTACAACGTCTGGCTACATCTCAGAGGACATTCACTAGCTGCGCTCGCGTTGAATAACTCAACAAAAGATTTGGTAATTGTTCGCATAGTGTTCTATTGACAAAGTTTAGTTCATCTCTTTTCATTGTCAAATATTTTTTTCAAATTTATTTTTATTTTTTTATGTTTTTTGTTGTAGCCATCAAAGATAGCGGACAGCATTACATTACCACTTGGCACCTGGTTAGGTATACCTTCGCTACCGGTAGTTGTATCCTTTTATGAGATGTCTTAATATCTTTAAAAATATAAATTATAAAATAATAATAATTATATAATTTTAATATTTTAACTGAATTAAAGTGTTAAAATATTTTGAAGATATCTAAGAGATTAATTTTTACTGTCTTTGTATTTGCATTTATTTATTTATCGTCTTTTATGATACTCTTTTATATACATTATGTCAATTAATTATTGCTTCGATTTTCCTTAATAGTTGCTGATAGACATTGTATAGATTAGCAGATATTAAAGGAGGAAGGCCTACTCCGAGAGACACTACTCTATCGCTAATCTCAGGATTAATGGCAGATTCACTATCGAGAAGATTGCCAACTTTACCCTTGTGGGCCGTTCTGCAAGCTCTAGGTCGAGATGGAGTATACAACAGATTTAGAAGATGTTTCTTGGCTGTGGAAGAATTGTACAATAAGATTAAAGAGTTCTCTTGCATTAGAATATTGGTATGATTCTCCAAAAGAATATACACTTTTCGCTGAAAAAAAGAAAGTATATAATGAAATTAAAATTTATCGTTCATTCTCTTTCAGAGCCAGCCACCAGGCGGTGAAACGGAGTCTTATACTTTAAGCGAATATCTCGCAAACAATCCTGTAAACAATTTACAATTATTTGAAGTTGTAGCGAGCGCCTTAGTTTTCCAATTTGTACCGGCGCACAAGGATCTTCAAGCCATGGAGCGCGTATTACCCTATTACGACAAATTAAATTCCTGGTTGGGACAGATTCTTCAGAGGGACATTGACAATGTACAAATAGAACTTTGTGATATAGAACAGTGTGGAGTCGCGATTCGGATCTGTCCGTTGGAAAATCCCGATCAGCCACCTACAACCGAAGATATAGATAATCTAGTGACCTGTCTTGAACAACAAATAGTAAGAATGTTTTGGATTTCGTTGGTCTGTATTCCTACTGAACATATAACGATAAATGTTTATGGCATTTCTTTTTATAATCTCTTTTTTTAAACGAATATCTTAAATTAAAACATTTAACGTTAAAGATACGGTAGGAATACAGTATCAAACGTCTCGAATTAATCACCGACATTAATTATAAATTCATCAGTAACGCCATCACAATTTCGTTGAATAGGAAATATTACTAGCGACAGTGGAACACAAAGACACCTTCGTACGTTTAGTCTCAGAGAATGATTCTTTACATTTAGTGGAAATGCCGGGTTGGGCGGGTTTAGGAGGTGTGCGTTACGCTCCGCCTACTTGGATTCATGTTATGACCGATCAGGCAAGGGAAGAACTAAACAAACTAAATATGCAATTGGTCGAAACGCTACGCAGCACGGACGCCGCATTTTCTCTTGGAGAAGGCGCAGACGGTTTGGCTTGCGTACGATTTGGCATGGTAACGCAAGACACGGGTAAGAACAAAACACTTTTTATGACACTTATGCGATTTCACATACTGTATTATCTTTCAATGAAAACGCTACGATATTACTTCCAGACGTTGCCGAACTATTATCCTTAGTTTTGCAAGTTGGCCAAGAAGTTGAAGCTAGTTCTAAAATGATGGATACCATCTCTGAAGTGGTTAAGAGAGGTATTGAGACGGCACAAACCGATCTCGAGAGGGAAAATGCAGAGAAATTGTGGCAAGAGGGTATTCTTAGGCATGTTCCCGTAGTGGGAACTTTTGTCAATTGGTGGAGTCCTATTTCGAAGGAGACGGGCGTTCGCGGTCGTAGTTTAAATTTGCAAGCTGGTAATTATAAATTTTATATAGAGATATTCACATATACAAAATGATCATAATGTAAATAATATATTTTGTATAATATGTATGTATTAAATAGGTATTGTAGAGAGTACGGAAAATATCTACAAATACCATATGCAACTGCAACCTAATTTCGCGAACAGCAACGGTTCCGGTGCTAGAACTCCGCCCCAACCGCTAGTGCAAACACCAGTCGGTGCTAATAGTCAGAGCCATAGTCGATCGTCCAGTCATTCTAGCCTACAGAGTGGTAAGAGCGTGCCTCTGCTAAATAGTGCCAGCTTTCAGCCCCAAGTGAAGGAAGAGTCGGGGCAAACATTGAAGTCGTAGTAAACATTTTTACCGATATGATACGCATCAAGAGCACATTTCCAAGTCATCGTTAAACTTGGCATAAGAGCGATGTTACCTTGAACATGAAATGCTAAGATGTTTCCCACCTCCAGGTATTCTTTATATCTGCAAAGTATTAGACCGTAATCTATAGAACTTATTTGCTCGATAAAACAAAGCGCGCGCGACAATTTAACTTTTTCTTACTGCTAATACTTTCGACTAACTGTTTCTCACTTTTTCACGTAATATCTCCACAGATTCTCTTTCACAAGTTTCGCTATTAAACGATTATATTTTCGCTATTAAACGATTATATTTTCGCGATTATATTAAACGATCGCTACTTAATCATGGGGTGGTCCATGTACTTACTAGACTGAGCTACACGTAGCGATGTTACTTTTATAAGTTCACACATAACAATTTTACTCTGTAATATCTGTTAACGCGTCAAATTTGTATGCGTATTCGCAACTCGTTTTGATCCTTCGGCAATCAGTTTTGCGTTTATTTTCCTCGTGACATGTCTTTTTATTCCGGTTAATAGCGGTCCAGCCACAAAGTTGCAGAAATAAATACGAATCTTGACGCATATTGCATACAACAGATAGATTCATGATGAATCCATGAAGAATAAATGCGAATTTTCTCTCCATTCAAGGCGAACTGCGAATAAGTACACAGTCTAGCTTTATGAAACAATTTAGAACAAGATCATTTTCTTTTCTAATTAGTTATTTTCTGCTTTTCCTTCTCTATATATATCTTATTAATATCAATTTACTTGATAAAGTATTTTTTTTTATAAGATGTTGCAATAAAATTATTTATTGTTAAATATAGTAAAGTTTTATATAGAACATATATTAGACACTCTTTACTCATTACGCTATTCCAAAAGATGTTTATGTTGTTTCTTTTTTATCATCAAAGTCATTTAAAAGTTTTCCCTTTATATTTGATAATTTTTATTCCCTTTAAATTACCAATCTCTAAATCATAAATCTCAGATTCATTCGTTAAATTTCAACCTTTCATAAACACAACACTGTAATTAAAATGTAATAAGGAAGCTTTCTTTCTCTTTCTCCTCTCTCTATGTATATTTGTATCTTTTATGAGAGATTATGAACAATAGGTATTTGTATATGAAAATATTACAAGAAAAATGTTCTGAAGGTATTCGAAAGGTGTAAGCAATGACTCGCCAAAGAAAAAACTTATATTCCCATCTAAATAAAATAGAAAAAAATGATTTATATATTATTGCTCTTGTATTATGTAATCGATGATGAAATCAAGATAAAATATTGCAATGATTAACGATAAGATCAAGTAAAATGTACTGCGCAATTAGGAGATATTCGTAAATTGTTGAACAATATTGAAGATGAAAAGAAATCAAGCAGTATGTATATTTATGTACCAAAATTGTTGTAATAAAGTATTGCTAATGACTATAAAATATTGTAATATAGAGAATAGAGATTAACGTTTTTTTTTCGCGCTCCACATACACACACATATTTATGAGTAATGAATGTTTACGATTATATATATTCATATCGCAACGCGATAAATAATTATGGATCTTGGGTTTTTATTTCTCTTTTTATAATATTCATGTTCCGTTACAGTAGGAGGAATTAAATCCGGAATATGGCAATTATAGACACAATCGTAATATACAAAAGTGGTATCGATTAACGAGCTTCGTTTGTTCTCCGTGTGTTATCTCATATATATATATATATATATATATATATATATATATATATGTATATGTATATATATATACACACACCTCTTTGAGATAAGTCTCTTTTATATTACATCAAAATTCGCGTAACCGCACACATACAAACAAAGACGCAATAGAATATTATAACTTATAATATAAGTTTCTGGAGTAATCGAGTAGCCTCTACGTATTTTATAAACTATCTCTTTCGCGCAGTGAGAGAGAAATGCGCAAAAAAAAGAAAATAATATATATTATTTATTCTTTCACTATAATAATAGCAAGAAAGTTGCTTTGGAAATGTAACGTAAATTGAAAAAAAAATATTAAAAAGAAGATTTATCGATGAATATTATTAATTACGTGACAGAAATAAATCTCCCATCGCCTATATACCGAACACGTGTAAAAGATTACGTACTTATGTAATATACGAATATAAGGAAAAAAACATTAGAGCCCTGGATCATTCGGTATATATCCAGTATCAGTCTTAAAAGGATGCACAAAAGCTTAGGTCTCCCGTTTTGCTTGTCTGTCACGCGTATCCGTATCTGCATCAAATCCGATTCTTCGTAATCCTCTTTTTGATTTTCATTTATTAACTACTTTTCTTAATTTGCGATGTGAAAAATTGCCGTAGGCCAAGAAAACCGATTAAAAAACGAGTTATTTGATGTATCATACGTCGTATCACTCCCAATATCTTTGAAAATAATGAGTGTCCATTCTCTCTC
Source organism: Cataglyphis hispanica (assembly GCF_021464435.1). NCBI lineage: Eukaryota > Metazoa > Arthropoda > Insecta > Hymenoptera > Formicidae > Cataglyphis > Cataglyphis hispanica. The sequence continues at coordinate 2,878,145 of NC_065969.1, read as the reverse complement.
TCTCTCTCTTTCTCACTCACACATATATATGTATAATAGATAAATGCGCGCATATATTCTCTCTTTCAATCATTCTGTCTCTCCCTTTCTATTTTGTTCATATTCGTTTCGTAAATACTCTCGCCTTTTATATCACACACACATTATGTATTTATCGTATAAAAATCATGAGAAACTTAAATATTCTTTCATTCATTAGAAACTCTGATTCATAACTGTATGCTTCAAACTCTCTCGTTTCAACTACAAGAAATTGAAAGATTATAATAAAGGAGAATTTCAGTAACAATTGTCTAGATTATAAGTTTGCATGTTAAGAGAAGTTTAACAATTGTTTCCTGTTCTAGATTAATTTGCAATATATGTTAAACGCGGGGTCGCATATAAACTAATCTCTTCTTCATTATTTTCGCCCGGAAATATAATTGAGCGCGAATATTTTTTTGCACGAAATTATTCAAGCATGAATTAATTTTTGATTTTGTTAAGCGATCGCTCGACACATTTTTTCAATCTGAATAATACATTGATCCCGTTTGCGTGCTTTATTGTAAAATCTCAAACTCACTACAATTTTCCTTTGTTTCCTTTCGAGTATGTCGAAGATGTCCATCTTCAGTGTTTCGTCAGTCATTGAAAAAGAAAGAAATAGAAAGAAGAAATATATTAAGAAAACGAAACAAAATTTTAAACATTGATTTTTATCCTTTTCTATTTCTCTCATTATAATTATAAAAGATAAGAAATAAAATTCTGCTTACTATGCTTACTATGGATTGATAAAATAATAATGAGAAAAAAAAAAAAAAACGAAATAGAAAAAAAGAATAATAAAATACAAAATAAAATTAGACGCTTACATTTCGTTAAAACACTGAAGCTGAATTATACTTGTATATTCTCTCTCGATAAGTAATTTCGTTTTTCTTAATCTAGAACATGTATTGGGGAGCAATCACGTACTAATATAGCTTTCATATGTATATAATAGTGACGATACAAATATTTGAGAAAAAAAGAGTAGTCCTTTTTAAGTCCCTTTTTTCTTTGTTTTTCTTTTGTTTAAATTGAGCCGTGTTAAAAATTTGGCAAGAGATCGTTTTACCTGTTATCGAATGTACTCAACTTTATATACTGACTAGGTACTTTTTCATCTCTCTCTCTAAAATGAACAAAACATATTTGTTCATGTATCGTATAATACGTGGCCGACACGTGCGTGTATACATTTAATATTTATCTCGTCGAAACTTAAATTAGCGCATTTAATTAAACTATATGCTACTAGTCTATATGAGCTATCGCCCTCTGTAATAAATATTACAATTATTTACATTGGATTAAGTTCTCTCGCTATTTACGCTTTTAATTCTTTGTGTGTACTGCGATTATATATATTTGTTACTCGACTAAACACAAGTCTCTAAGAAAATTCTGGAAAGTGGTTTTGCGATAAATGCATACGTTACACTGGAATGGCACGATTTTCCTTCCTGCATCCCGAAATCGTCAAACTGTCAATCAAAGTGGCAAAATGCTTCCACGAATTCGTATAACATCTAGATTCGCGATTTATCACACTTTTCACGTTTATTCGATAATCTTAACTGTTACTGTTTATATACAGATTTACTGAATTATATGCGGATGCCGGTATAAAGTCATTTGTAATTGTTGAAAATCTATCGAGTCTTACAAATTTTTAAATAGTATCAATTAGAGATGTACCGAATACACTATAGTCTCAGGCACCCGCGGCAATTGAAGAAATTGATAAATTGCCAATCGGATGCTCTGATAATCGTAAACATTTGTCTGATTATATTTAGATTATTCAGGCACAAAATTATTCATTGATTATTTAATTTTAATTATTTGCAATTAAAACGTAACGATTATTATGACATCTAACAAACGGGAAATAATTACTGAAAGTTAAATTACAATTTTTAGAAGATGAGCCTTTTTTTCTCTCTTCAGCCTATTCACGTAAATACTTTTCATCATTATCGATTTTAACTTTACGTGAATTTATTATTTCAACGTTGGTGTTAAAATAATTATTTGATATTCGTCTATTTGATAAATATCAAATAATCGCTAGATTATATACTCGGTATATCTCTGGTAAAATATTTCTCAGGAAGACTGCACTCCGCAGAAAATTCATTCTCGATCTTTACAAAGTGTAGTAAGATTCAATTTTAGATCCATTTCTCTTCCACTGCCTTTAAACAAGAATAATGCTGTACTTTAATTATATAATACGGTTTGAGTGGAAGTAGATTTCCAATATTTTTGAATAAATCAGAAACCCACGTGCGTGTTTTAGCTTTTATCTTCCGCATGTGAAAATTGAAAACGCAACATCTGTGCTACCACCATGTTTGTACTTAAAAAATATATTTGCCTAAGCATTGGCAGTATATATCGAGCGTTGTCAATCGAATTCTGCCAAAGTATCTCGTAAAAGTCACGAGATATTCGTGCGGTAACTAGAGATGTATATATACGCGTTCACACACATATAAAGTGTATTGCATATCTCTCACAGAAAAATTCAACGTAGATTCCCTCGATGATAAAATGTAAAAAGTATATCTAAAAATCTCGGTATATCTCTCCTTCATTGTATATTTTGGTATTTCTTTCAGGACATTCAACGATATCTAACTTTCCTTAAGTTAAATATTGTACGCGAAATTAACAGCTAATTTAGAATGAACAAGCGAACAGTATCTCTGTAAATGATGTCAATGTAAATATCTTTGTGCTTATTCGTTGAGATGTAGTTTTTCGATCAACCAACCGAGCAATAAATACGTACATCGCCGCTTTAAGTACCTATTCCTTTCCTCTCTGAATACTTCGCGCACGATCCGATCAAGAACACGGTAACAAAGAGAGAGATTAACATAGAAGGACGTACCACAATCACTGTACATGATATACAAGTACAAAATCTCGGATATAAAGTATGTCTCCCACAAGTTTCTAAGTTCTCTAAGATTTCGTCTCCTCCTCCTCATCCCTTACTTCTCTCATTTCTATCGCAGAACTCTCCGAAATCGATTTGCCATTTTTTTTTTTCTTAAATAGGAACTCCGAATCGTCCGAATTGAATTTCATCGAAGGACAAAACTTTTTCCTTTTGTAAAATGACAACGTTTCGAAAATACGACCCATTGAATACGACATCGTCTCTTTCCTTTACCACGATTAGAGTTCCGTTACAGCATACAAATTAGGATCGCTACCCTGTACCTGACTTAGTGTGGCCACCGTCGGCTTTTCTTGCCTTCCCTGCGCTCGATTATACGTACCGTACATATTCGGCACCGTGTTATTCTGCGTGGCGGTACCATTGAACTGACTGCGCGAAAAATTTCTGTCCAAAGTTCTGACCTGATCCTGCATCTGATCCTGGATGCGAATGTTAGACGCCTTGTTTCGCACCAACGATCGAAACTGATTCATATTAGTTTGCGAGCGCGACTCGAACTCCCACGTAGGCTGTTGCTGACTCGCGGGATTCGGCGGAAGTGGTCGATTTTGATTCCAGGCCGGAGTGGGACCCCTTTTTAGATTGGCCAGATTTTTCGGATCCAACGTTTGCGTCTTTCGAGAGTCTTGGAAAGTAGCAAGATGCGCGGGTCCGTGCGAATTGTGAGACAGGGTACCGGTGAAGGACGCCACGCTGGGCGTCCAAGGTGGTTCTCTACCTGTAAAATACGGAATGCGGTATATGTTATTTCAATTTTAATCGCAAAGAATTTTAAAAAAAAAACGACCAGCAAAAGAAAAATATAGAATTTCATCGTTCCGTTTTATGACATTTTAATTCACTGAAAAATGTGCGAAACGTTACGATATTAATTTAAAACGTTTTTCTTTTTATATTTACCGGGCCCTGCGGGGGCGTGCCCTCAGTAGAAGTCACTGGATTCTAGCGTCTTGCACTGTTTGCTCAGAGTCGCGTACTGGCCAGGTTGATCTCCGAGTCCAGAACGGTGCTCAGCTCGTCCACCCGTTGATTGCTGATTATGCTGAGACGATTTATGATCTCCGCCTGCTCCGCTCCCGTTAACACCCCCACCTCTGTAAATGGCGAGGAAGAACAAACCAAGTTGCAGCATTATCTTTGTTTTACATAATGACCAATCTTATCTAAACATAAATCCAAATTCAATCACGCCTGCAAAACCGTCTATACATTATATTTATAAGAGATACATTATATTGATAAGAGATTAGGATTACAAAGCGCGCTATACTAGTTTTTTTTTAACGATATTATAAAAGCAATCAAAATTAACGTGTTCGCTAAGAAAAATATTAAATCTGTTCTAAAATATGCTATGTCTCGCGCAAAAACACTGAAATATTAAATAATTAAAAACATCAAATATAAAATCAAAACAATTATTCATATGATGCAATTATCACACTTTATCTCACGTATATTCGTTAAAAGCACGTAATATATAAAAATGTTGATATAAATTTTTTTAATGATGGTAAAATTATATATATGATTAAAGCAACATTCAAAGGAGACGCACTGAACCTAATACGATATTTTAGCGCGATATTAATCGATCTTTTAATTCAATTAGCTAAACAAATTAAGGAGAATAAACTGAAAATTTCATGCACAAACTTTAGCATGCTCTCGTGCAGTTGACGTGCTCGAGCAGTCGCAGTAGCGTAGGACGGTGGGGGCGGCGTTAGCAAGAGAGGCTGCTTAATCGTATTATGAGTGCCAAGAGCATTCGAATTAAGCGTAGGGGCTGTAGGCGGGTACGACCCTTGGCCTCGAAGGGTCCGAGCTGCTATCGCTTGCGAGGCTGCCGACGGCGGTAAGTAAGGATCTTGCTCATCGACTTGATGGTAATCCCTTCTGGAACAAACGTACCACCGATTATGCTTCGTCTAAGTCTATCCAGCGGATACCACAAGAGTTCTCTTATAAAATAGAGCGTAAACAATCCCGTGGTACCTGCTGAATCGTGAAAGATAAAGAAACTTTGCCGTAATTTTAATAATAAAATATCTTGAGATTTGTAGACATTAATTCCCATAAACAATATGCTTACCGTTTTCGTATATATATCCATGTATGCGAGTCCACCCAAACCAACACAGTGAACAAGAGACCTGCGGCTAAACTGGCTATTAGCATAAAGCTTAATCCGTACCTAAAATATATTGCAGAGAGAACTATGTAAAAAGAGAGCTTATTATAAGAAAGAGTTTAAAAGCGTATAAAACCTATGTAAAATATCAACTTACAATCCCAAATGACATAAACTCTTAGCGGCATGAACGTATTGCTTGTGCAGAGGTTTACAGTCGAGTAATGTGGCCAAACCCGACACAAGTCTGTCTATAGTGTTAACATCTGTGGACAAGCTGCTAAGCTTTGGCTGGAGTTGCTGATCTTTAAATAGGTCTAATGCTAATCGAGTCACGCTGTTCAGATTGTTCCTCATGTTGCCCACCGCGCGCTGCGCGTCCCGCAATCTTTGCGTGAATGGATTACTGCGCGTGTTCTCGCAATGCGTATAATACGAAAGTACCTCGGAGGCTAAGGTCGACGGTACGGCTCTGCTTAAATAACCATCAGGCGATACGCAAAGATCACCTAGAGCTACAGAAGTGGCCAAATATAAGGACGCCATGAGCCAAGAGACGATTACCGCAAATAAGCCAAATACGGAAAATCTGAAAAGAAATTCTGTCAGAATGACTTCACTTTGACTTCACATCTGTAATTATATTTATAGAAGACGTAATCTTTTTCGAATTTATTAAGATTTAAATATTTTGCTCAAGAATGTGTTGATACGAGATAATCGAAAAAGAGATATCAGTGTGACAGATTTATTTCCATTTTCAATGAAACGTACGTTATGAGGACGCATCTAGAGTGTCGTGCCACACCGACCACCAGCACCACGCAAAGGACAAGTAGAGCGCTTAAGACTGCCATAGTGATAGGCCATCTTAATTGCTCGATCTTCTCGCCCATTCCGATGGCGCCAGCGAGACTGATTCCACTCAAGGGCTTTCGTATCTCGAAACTCCGATTTACGGCGATGCTCGTGTTTTGCTTCATACCATTAAGTGCCACCAACAGCCAACCCAACATAGTTTTATTGCTGACTGGAGCATCGAATTCGTCACCCAGGGCGATCAATTGTGGTTGCACTTTTTTCTTTAGAGTCACTTCTATATTATCAGTCTGCGGAGAAATGCATAATTATAACACACACGTAAAAATACAATCTTTATAGTTAATTACTTAAACTATATTGACATCAGCCAAGATTCTCAGTTTAGATCTGTTCAAAAAAATTCTCTATTAAATATTAAAAAAAAAAAATTTAATGAAATATTGTATCGTCAAAAAAATAATATAATTTAAATTTGTAAAATACAAATATATAAATATACATGTCGTAAAATTTTATTTTTTTATATAAAAATTAAAAATAGCTAATATTAAAATGACTTATTATTATTCAACACTTATATTTTTATCAAAATTTTATTATTGCATTATCATGATAAATAAAATTTTATTATTAGGATAAAACAAAATATAATTGCACTGCGCTCTTGCGCTCTTGCCATATTAAATGTCTGATTCTTATCAGACCTGATTTCTGACGCCCATGAGGATCCCATCGACATTCTTCGCCGCGGCTACTAGTTGCACTAAACCGTTGTGAACGTCATCATTGCCATAAAGACCAACAGCAACTGCTCCACTACAGAGCAATGCTAGGATGGCCAGGGAACATTTCAGCGCGGTTATCGACTTCTTGGGGCGCGGCCTCCGGTCGCAGCATCTCGTTACCAAATAAACCAACAATACCAGCAATGTTAAGATCAACCAGGCTGCAGGGATACTTCCTAATATCCCGAGGCTCTGAAAAAGTTGCATCCAATCAGGCCTTTCTCCTTTTTTCCTCGTAATTGCGCATATATTTTTTTTATTAAAAACAATCTTATTTTTTAATATAAATATATAATTTTGGATATATAGACATTCATTGATTTTTATAAAGTTAACAAAAAATGGATTATAAGCCTTTATATTGATTAGAAAATAAAAATTTTTTAAAAATGAATAATTAATTAAAAATGAAAAATTTAATTAAGAATCTCTTTTCTCTCAATCTTATATTTTTGGCCTCGAGAAGTTTCAGTTACGAGCACTATTCAAATAAACAACGTCCAAAAATTGGAACCATGCCAAGATTTGTTTATTTCCTTTACTGAAAGATGGTCGCGTGCCAATAGCGTTATCATCGTCGTATATTGTCAAGAATTGCATTGTGACACCATTCCGGACGCATTTTCCTTCGCATTTACTTTGTGCGCAAACTACGTTTAGGACCATCTCGTAACTTTCATCACTCCTCCTTCTTCGGTTTTTTTTTTTCCCATGATATTTCGTATCTCAGCGATTTTTAACTCGACCGATCCACCCTGCTGAGGAGGCGTGACGGAAACGTGCGCCGAGACAAAGTTTCAAAGTCGACTTTGGTGTCTCGTTCCATGAATTCGTCGACTTCGACAAGGAAGACGTGACTGAAAAAAGGAGAGGGCGAGAAGAAAAGAGAGAAAGAAGGAGAGAGAGAGAGAGAGAGAAAAGAAGAAAGAGAGCGACACGATGGCGGAAACGCGGTGAAGGAACCGAGGGTAATATGACGGGATACACCCGTGGTCCAATGTGGTCCCGAGCACGTTGGAGCAGTCCGCTCGCGAGTTGCCCCCGAGGCGCACATTATGCGAAAGCCTTTGTGCATTGTTTGAGCTTTCCCAGCCATTGTGCTTTTCTACAGTTACACGCGGCCCGGATTCTTGCGCGCTCACGCTCGCGGCATCCACCTGCCCGTCGTCGTGTTTTTTCGGTCCTTTTTTTTTTCTTTCTTCGCCGGCTTCTCGTTCCCCTTTTTCCTTCTCTTTTTTTTTTATGTCCTCGCCGTGTTACGTTTGCCGTGTCCCGTCGCCGGCTGCCTTCTCATGGACACGTGAATCGTTTCTTTTCTCTTTTTCCCCTTTCGAGTCTTGCGCTATGTAAAAGAGTACGGATCGGTACATTCGAGTCTTCTTCTTACTCCGTTTCATTCCCTAGATGTATTTTGTCCCTGAATTTCCACCCATTCATCGATGTGCAGCGAACCAATATCGTAAATCTACAACCAACTGACTACAATAATAAGGCTGTAGAGCCTTTGGCGTAGAGGCAAAAAGAATATCCCGCGGGACATCCGCGTTGAGAAATTCTGATTTTGCAATTCCAAGATAACAATTAAAAATATCGAGTATTACCCAAACGGGATTCTCAATTAATGCACATCCGCTTATACAAAATATAAACTCAAATATAAAGCAAATTACAAAACGTTTTAAAAATTGAGGATTAAGAGAATTCGTTATCAGAGAGAAAGAACATTCAAGCTTTATAGGGAAAGGGATCGCATTTCAAATATTTATATCAATTATATGTATTTGAAGTGCATCGTCCAGCGGGATTGAAAATAAACCGAGAACGCTGATATCCCCCAAGAGAACGTTTCAACCAGCATATACATACACATCGATTTGAATAAAATATTTATCTTGAAACGCTCTCTCTTGGCATCTGGAGTTTGCACGTGAAATCCGAATTCTCTCGTTGAAAGCAATTCGTTTATCGATCCACGCGAAAGACTTAAAGGCTCAGGTCGCGAGCGGTCGACTAATCGGGGACGCACTTTGTTTTAAATCAACGAGATCGGTTCGCGCACGGAACGGAGTGCCGTTTGGAAATTGAAAGAGAGTGATATTCGAGAGGAGATTCCCGATAATAAAATTGCGGGAAAAAGTTAAATCGAGAACTTCTATATCCGGTAGTACCATCCCTACCTCCAAATAGATTTCGGAGTGCGGATTGAACGTATTATTGACCGAATGTAGAGAGACGTTCAGATGCGGCAGACTGTGAAAGATCCTCGCGTACTGTGGTACCGTGTACTGCTCCGGAAGCTGCTGACCGCCCGCCATATTGCAGAATCCTTATCTGCCAAAAACCCTTGTCGAAACGTCCCTCCTACTCGTCAAGACATGCTACGCGCAAACGCTGTAATTAAATAATCAAAAATTAGTATAGTGCAAGGATATTAAAAAAAAAAATCGATATTTATGTGTAATAAAATACTATAAATAGAATATTGATTTTGTATTAATTGAAATTTTACTTTTATATAATTATATAATATAAATATATATTATATGAATGTATGTATTACATATAATTCATTAATAATTAATAAAAATAATTAATAAATGTATTATATTTTTTAAACACTGTATATATTACATAATTTATTACTCTATATTTTCATTCATTCATTCATCTAAAAATTCTGTACGAAAAAGCGAGCCGTTAAAATTTATTATTAAAAACAATAAGGTGTGAAATCTTTATAATTAAAATTTTTTCTAAATAAATAAAAAAATATAATTTAACTACATTTTAAATAATATATTTAACTATTTTCAAACTTGAAAAAAAAAATTATTTCTTCAGAGACGTACAAGAATATCCTACTTTGATAAATATGTCATCACATCTTTTAATATTCCAACAAAATGAAAAAAAGTCTCGTAATTTAAAATAATTACTCTCAAATATTGTAACACGCTAATACACACTTTCAATTATTCTTCATTTAAATTCAAATACAAAGTAATTCAATATTAATTTTTTATCAATCCTCAGAATGATTTTGTGAATAAATTAGAAAAATTAATTTATGGGATAGAAAAAAATAGAAATATTATTCGCGTTTAGTTTCTTCCATTTGATTTACATTAAATCTCCATTATATACATAACTTCTCTCGCAATGTTTCTATCAGTTTATCAAAGAAAGTTACTCGCAATAAAATTTTCTAAATCGCCTCATCGAGAGTTTTAATTCGATTATCGCTTCATATCAGCATATTGTGCTCTTCATTGTGAGTCACAATTCAATCTCGGCTAAATACGTCGACGTCACTCAGTGTCGCAAAACGTTTTACCGTGGTGATTCAACTCTTCCGTAGTGGAATCAACGCGCGCTTAATTAATGAAGTCTGTGCCAGTCAGCTCTCCATCTCTCTCGCTTCATTGACATCGCTAAAGCGCGCCGAAAGGATTTCCTAGATGCTTTTTAGTCCTCAAATCGACTGAAATGGATTTAATGGATCCAAAAAACCGGCGATGTGTTATTATCTCTTAAAAACTTTTGAAAAACTTAAATGTTTGAAAAATTAGTCTATGTCTATTATTATGTACGCTTAAATTAAAAAAAATAATAATAAACTTGAAATTATATTAATAATGGAACGTATAACAAATTATGATATGAAAATCTAAGAAATAAGATGGCAATTATTTTCTAAATTAATCTGTTGATTAGAGAATAATTTTAACAATAATAATATATTTTAGAAAAGATATTTATATACATATATATAAAGAAAAATACAATTTTTATCTCTATTCTTTAAGAATTCAAAGGCGTTTATTGTATTATATAAAGCAAAAATTGCATTATCATTTTTAAAGTCTTGTTAATAAAAAAAAATTTTAAAATTTAACTTATAAAATAAATTGTGATTTTCAATAAAACAAATTTTTGTTTCGACATCTTGTGTAATTACACGAGTTTGTTGATAAATTAATGACGAAACAGAGTGGGTATATAAATAAAATATCTACGTACAAGGAAGGTAGAAATATTCCCGATAATAGAACTGTGAGAATTAATTTGCTATACATGTATAAAAGTCTTCGAATGTTATAAGTGTTAAGTACGATGTGTGTAACGATCTTTCCCCCAACCGATTAGCAGCATTTTATACACATTCTATACTGAAGTCCTGTAGACGAGCAACAAATACCTATCATCGTAATAAATATATCCACGGATCGATAAAGTGCAATGTACACATACGGTTTATTAACCTACTTTCCTTATTCCATTCTATCCTTGAAGCATATATATATCGTACACTGCACAGCACGCTTCTCTCATTATACTCGGTACATTCAAAGGAGGAAATCCATAGTGTTACGCGCTCTTTCATTTCCACAATCACCTGAGAATACACGCGATGAACGCTTACTTATTCCCTAAACAAAAATTAAAAAAAAAAAAAAATCACGGATTTGATGAGAAAAGAAAGAGAGAAATAAAAGTTTTAATTAAATAAATGTAGACGCAATAATAAAATAATCAACGATCAAATGAGTCACTACTAATTGTAAGTATTTCATTGCGCAAAAATCACGAGTGATTCCGTCATCCGACAGCGTTCCATTTTGTCGAGTTTAACGTATAATATCCGTAGAGAAATCTTTCATTTTCCATTTTACCGTCACCGCCGAAGCGGGAACGGTTATTCATTTTCTCGGTTCGATAAAAACGGCAATTTTATTGCCATGAGCCACGAGAAACCGCGAACGTTATTCGCGACCGAGACTCGGTATATCGGTGCGCGTCCATATTTTTACTCACCGCATGCGTATGCCACATGCGTGTCAACCGTATATAAGCCGTAAGAAATAAAGCCATCGCCAATCGCATTGCGATTTTAAATGAAGATTATTACGAAGATCGTCCACATCTGTGTCTCTTGTCACGCTGGGCCAGCGTCGCTCTTTTACTTCTGCCTTTTCTTCTATTTTATTTATTTATTTTTTTTTTAGAAACGTGTAAAACAGTGCATCGTTTCTTTCCAAAGACGGAATGAATTAATTTTCAGCATGCAAAATGTAAGCACTAATGAATAAGGTGCAGAAGGATTCTGCAGTTTCATGTTATTTTAAATTTAATCGATTCTCTTTCTGTCTGTCTCCTTCTCTCTGCGCTCTCTGTTCGACTGTTAACATAAGTTTAACTACGTTATTACGTAATTAACATAGTTATCTTAATTATATAGCAATAGCCTTCGTTCGCGACGTATATATTTACATAGACTTTGATTTATCATAACTTTAAAACTAAAAAATTGACTGAAAACCAGTTGTTGTCAACTGTGTTGATAACTGCGCAATAATTAAGAATAATGGAAAGTTAAAAGAAAAATTAAAGAGTTAGATAATATTTAAAATATAAAAGCTATTAATTATAATAAACAGTCTGTATAATACTTGTTTTATACATATATATATATATATATATATATATATATATATATATATATCTGTTTGATTTAATTACTTCAATATATAAGTTGTAATTTTAAAAGCATATTTTATCTGAAAGCATATTTCTTCAGTTACAGGTAAAAAATTGTGTGAGTTTGGACAATGAAAAATAGAAATTTACCTAATAAAATTCAGTTTCTAGATTTAATATTTTTCTTTAGAATAAAGCAACGAACTGAATCCTTTATTATAGGACTATACGTTCACGTCATCTGCACTTTTTGCAGTTTTATTCTTTTTCTTTCCTCTCGAGTTATTCACTATGCCTGCGTTTCGTTCTATGTGCATAAAATATAGAGTGTGCATGTGTAACGCAAACTACCTAATATCGAGTAAAGGAAAGACCGCGTTATGCTTTGTCACGAGAGATAAATCTAAAAAAAAGAATTTTTTAAAGTTTTAAAGATAAGAGAAAATTGACGTATATATTAATAACTTGTAATAAATTGTTATACTATTTTTTCCTTTGTTAATATCCCAAGACTTTTTTTAGCCAGATACGTTATTGTGTGTAAATTTACGATGCATTTATGAATAAATTTAACGGAGCGCTCTTGTTTTCGCTCTCTTGCCTCGGTCTAACAATAAATAACATACGTCGTTTTGATAAAGGGATATCGAGTATCTTAATGAAAGAGCAACTTGGATTAGATTATTTTTATTATCTTTTTAGCATTAAAACGGTAACCAGCCGTGCCTGTTGTCGATCGGAGCGTACCGTGAATCGCGAATTGCGCGCGCAAAAAGTCATCGACCGATCTTTCATAGTCGTTTGGTATCGCGACATGCAACTGCTAGCGATCGATCGATTATAACGTGACTATAACGTCGTCTATAGAGCCGATGTCTTTGGAAAGGACTCTGGAGACGAGAATAGTCGCACACGGTTTTCGCACGCTTGTCACTTTGGAAAGATTGACGCGAGACTCGTGTATCTCGATCACGTGTTTTCTGCGCCGCGAAGAGCAAAGAGCGATCGCGAACATCGCGTCGAAACGAAAAAAATCTCGCCTTTCGAGATTAATCACGTATTCACTTGGAGAGAAACGATGAGAGCTGATAAGAGTGATTGATAACGCAAAATTTTTAAATTTCGGTATCTTTACAAAGTCTATACATATCTTGCGTGATACATTACGAGATACATTATTATTTATCATATTATTTCTCGCTATTGTAAAATTAATAATATACAGGGTGTCCTGTAAGGACCTGTGACAAGGTAAATACTTGAAATCATTTAGAGAGGATTTTTCTTCAGCGAAAATATCGAGAGATATTTTTTGCACGGTTCCAATTTTTTCCACGATATATCTTTGTAACTAGGTCTTAAATTAAAATTCTTTCTCTCTCTCTCTCTCTATTAAAGTAAATTCTGAAATTAATTAAAAAATGTAGTTTTAACTCTCTATAAAATTTAATTTACAAAAAGTCCTTCTTTTTTAATCATTTGTAACACGGAAATTATTGATCCCTCGATATTTTTGCTAAATCATTTAAAAATGATTTCAAGAATTTATCTTTAAGCGTTGTTACAATCTTTACGAGACACCCTGTATATAAATTGATGAACAATAAACGTTTTATAAATATTACTTTTTAATTATTAAATATGCATAGTATATAAAATGTGTGTGAAACGCAGTAACTAAATCTTTTCGAATGAATATTATTCAGACACAGATTTTTCTGAAATGTCTAAAGTTTAAAAAACTAATATCGAATATGAAGCTAGAAACTGTTTTCTGTCCAAATAATGTTAACACGTTTATTTAACGCTCCGAGAAAAAATTGGAATTTAAAATCATTTCCGGAAAAATAACACGCACACATGTGCGCGCATGTACCTTTAATAAAATTTTATCGGGACTTGTTTGACAGATGTCAAAGTATCGATACACGTGATTTTCACTTGAATGACGCATTCCTAGTTCTCTCGATGTTTTCGACCGTCGAACCCGGGTCGGTGCACGCTATCGTACGTTAAAAAGTCATCGACCTATCGTGTAATCGCGGTAGCTTGCTCCGTTAACTTCGATCATATCAAGCTTCGCGCTCGTCGAAGGTCGACGACGACGACGACGTTTTTCGTCGCTTAGAAGACAGACGAAGTCATTCGTTCGATACTCTCGTAGAGACGACGACTTGTCATTTATGTCCATCGCTAACGCGAGACGACGAAGCTTCTCTCACGCTCGGGGAAAAAAACGGCGATCTCTCTCGGTTTGCTATTGTTTGATCGGCCCCGGCGATGATTTTACGAGCGTCCGGCTTTTATACGGGATACTCGGCCCACGCTACGCAACATCTGGCGAGATTTCTTTGGTTCCGGGAGAGCCTGCGAGACGAAATCCAGCCCCCATATATTCCATCCAACAGCCTCTCGTTCAACCTCTCTCTCTCTCTCTCGCGCGCTCGTTCTCTCTACATACGTGCACACGCACACATCCGACGCGTCCCAAGTCGTGTAATGTATTCTTGCACCCACACACTGTCGCCCCCAGTGTGTACCGTGTATCGATCCCCGAGAGTACACGCGAAGACGACAGTGAGCGCCATCAGGCTCCTCTATTTCCTTCCACTCTTTCCCATTATATATATATATATATATATATATATATATATATATATATATATATACATATATATATACCTCTCTTTCTCTTTCCTTCCATGTATATATATATACTATATATCATCTTTTTCTTGCTTATCTCGAGAATGGAGAGGCGCTGCCTTTGTTGCGTATGTGTGACGTACTACGGTGTTACTCCGGAGCACATTTTACGACACGGGGTATAGGGCGGTACAATGTACATAGGGCGAGTCCGCGAGAGCATGTCTCTTCACCGGCGATTATCTCGCGTGACAGAATACGCGACACGATGATACACGCTTCCTCCTCTCTTAATCGACGACGAGTCCGCGAGTATTGGCGCGCGTAACGATGAGAAACGAATTCTTACCTCGATGTTTTCTCAGTGACAAGCCCGTACGCTCGCGTACGACGGAACGCGATCAACGACATACAACACACACACACCCCCGACGAAGACCCGAGCTCGACTGACGGACGAAGGAAGGAAGGGGTGGGGCGGCGTCGCCCCCCTCCCCACCTCTCCTTCTTCCCCTCTCCACCTTGCTGCACTTGCGCGTGATTTCCGCTCGTAGATCCGTTCAAGCTTCGCACTTTCGTGCACTTTCGTTTGCATTCAAAACAACATACGTAGATGCATTCGAACCGCGAGCGAGATGATGATAGAAGAGGAACAAAGGCACATGCTTTATAAATGGCGCGAATAATGCTTGAATGGGAAAAAAAATGAGAAGCCTGACGATGACTACGCCAGTATTTTCATTTCATCAATCATTAAATTCCTCCCTATCTCCCTCCCTTCTATCCTTTATTTTTTTTTTGTTAAATTACGTTATCTACTATCTAATCTAATACATGTGTTGTCAGCACTCGGTAAAGCATCCAACTCCATCTAGTTGTCAAGTATCAATGCATCAATATAAAGTTAACATAACAATTCTGTCGATACGTCAGGTATGCAGAAAGATAAATGATATATGTATAAAAAAAATATAAAAATAATATGATATAATAATAATATGAAATATAAAAATATGTTTATAAGCTTAATAAAAAAATTTTTTTAATTGCATCGAGTCGTGTGGAAAATGAAACGCATACACAATCTAATAAATTAAAATTTGACACTTAAATACAATGTATCTCTCTCTATAATTATATATAATATAATTTGCTTTTAAATTTCCGAATAAGAAGATTAGAAGATATTGGCAAAAATATCGCCTTTTAAATCTAGAAATGTCTTAATAGAAATACGAAAAAGAGAAATATTTCATATTTTTGTCTCATCGTGTTTATTTTCAATTTTTCGTCAAAGTATTTTCACGATCTTTGTCATATCGTCGATAAGATATCAGTGTCGCGGTGTCTTAATTACTTAAAGAGTCCCGTTTTTATTTGGTCACAATAAGAACTTTGCACGCGCATTAGTCAGCATTAAATCTAAAAAGATATTCAAAAAGACAAGGTACGTGTATGGATACATGTACGCAATGTAGGGGTATGTATCATGATATCTTTCTTTCATTTCCTTGTAAATGTATATGTAACAAAATGCAACGCACGATGAGTGATACGAAAGCCATAAATCGGAAACGACAAAGTTACATATGCAATGTGCATAAAGTGGAATGACATTTCTTCCGTATATACATTCTCTACTCTCATTCCAACAAAAAAGTAAATAATAATATTAATAATACATGTATAGATTCTTTTTCAGTCAATTTACCGCAATTTCTGAAATCATTATAATAACGGGTAGTAAGAGTCGTGCGAATCTCACGGTTTACATCGTTGCTAATCATCGTTATATGCGCGTCCTACCCGTGCCCATGATACGTGTGACTAGTAATATAAATGTTAATTAATAGAATAACTTAAATATCTTTCGCTCATTATATATAATCAAATGTATACATATACATATATAATAATATATATTATATATACATATATATAATATATATATTTATATCTTAATATATTATATATATATATATATATATGTATATAAATTCTCGCTCTTTCATTCTTTTCGCTCACGTTCGCACCCTACTCAATATCCGATTGGAATGATTGTTAAAATTGAGATTGAATATTTAATTATGATAAGAAACCAATTGCGGATTTAAGTTTTCGTTATATAGAAAAGCCATTTTTCTCTTTCTCTGTGTTTTTCATAAATTAATTATGCTTTTTTTGCATCAGTGAAGTATTGTGTCCACACAGTCATTGGAAGAACTCGAATGACGGTTTGTAATATAAGCTGTAACTTATGTTGTTTTTAAACAATGAAAATTAGAGGATTGCGAAACTGATATAATTCGATGACTTTTGCAAAACAAAGTCTCTGTATCTAAACTAAAACGTTTACAAATAATAAGTATGAATAATATGCTTAATAATGACGTGTGTGTGTATCAGTATTAATTATTTAGATAAGGCCACTAGTGGAGAGATGATACAGGTATAATATAAATATTACAGTTAAATATAGATTCAAAGCAATGGTCAATGGTTACATAATATGTCCAGAAACGAACGATATTGTAAAGAAAACGTCTATTAATATAGGAATCGATAATGTATAAATTTTTTGTTATTGTCATATACTTTCATTGTAAGATGACACACAATGTTTACGACGTTTACGTTGACATAATGTATTAAACATATTACACAATTGCACAAAACCGCTCCGGAAATATCTTTCCTTCCTCTGGACACAATGTAGAATTTAGTTGCCTATTGTATTAAAGTTCTAATTATATAATATAAACACTAGAGGTTTCTTCTCTCCCTCTCTCTTTTAAGAATACGCAATTCTTCATATATATTGAGTATAAGATTCATCTTCATTTAAAAAGCTATTTTTTAGCAGCTATCGTATAATACAATCCACGCGAGCTGTATATAAACATGGTATTACAATTACAAAAATTACTAATGCCTCATATTTTCTATTATCCTTAAAATAACGCCTGCGTGTAAATTTATTACACTTTTCTCGAAAGGACAGGCGCAGAGAGAAGCATGCTGCTGAAATCCATGTTATCTATCTCAGCGTCTCTGTACGAAAAAAAAAAAAAATCTATATAAATTCGAGCTGAAGGAACGATTCTTTGATCTCTCTAAATATATCGCTCCTCGTTCAGTAATCGAAAAATAATGAATTTTCTATCAGAAGTCTTTCTTTTTTTTATCTCACCCCACTCGATGTTATTCAAACATCACGGCACACCAGGCACTGTACATTGAGCATCGCTCGAGCCAGACATTTCAGTCTGGCTTATATCGTGTGTTACAATGTGGATTCATGTATCACGGTTGTATTCGGATCACTGCTAGCATTTTGAATTATTGCTGATGGTATATGCGGCGTGAGTGTAATGGATGAAGTCTTCCGTACAGGTTTCGGGGAGGCCTGCAATCAAATATTAATTTACACGATTATTTCTTTTTTCTTTCATCTAGTATTAGCCAAAAAAAAATAAAATATGATCAGTTGTTCGATGAATATATTTAACTTTAATAATGATAAAAATATGTATTACATACCCATTCTCTTCTGCAAGGTGCCTCATCGTCCGAGTAGTGATCCTGTCCGATATCGGTTTCGGTCGCCGCGTTCCTCTTCTTTGGCTGCAAAGTAGCGTAATTGCCACAACCTCTAGTGAAATTAGTCATGTTCTTCTCCTCGACAATCTTCTCCTGGCACAGTATCTCTTGTGATTTACTTTGTTTATTGTTCGTGACATCACTGGTGCTCTTATTGTTGAAGTAAAACGGTGGCATTTTCGATACCCAGTGATCTAAACCGGAGCCGGCCGAGCTAGTAGACGCCGCGGATGAATTTCCCGTGGAGTTATTGGACAAGCCTCTTCGCTGATAAAACAACATGTACGCCGCGTTTGTGATTAGATTCGTATCGTTCACCGCTTCCACGCGCGTGTCGTCGAAACAGTACCATTGCGTGTCGTATGGATTTCGACAAAACGCCGTGTAATGTCCACCCTGAAGATCTTGTCCGTGATGATTGCATATTGCATAGAGATCATATACATTCTCATCATATTTGGGGATATTGTGTTGCCGCGGTCGTGGTTTCTTCCAAGGCGACCAGCCCAGACCACCCAGGCTGGTGACGCTATTATGTGTCGCCTGAACGCCATTGTGAGCCAGATGTGGCGTCATATCGAAGCCGTACAAAGGAAAGTCCACCAACATAGTCAACTTGGACGTTGACCGCTGCTTAGACTGCTGACGGAATCTTTTCAAATGTATGACTAATATATCAGGCAATGACCAGAGACCCAGTTTTTTTACAACTTCTTGTTTCTTGTTACAGTAAGGACAATGCCACG
Organism: Cataglyphis hispanica; assembly: GCF_021464435.1. NCBI lineage: Eukaryota > Metazoa > Arthropoda > Insecta > Hymenoptera > Formicidae > Cataglyphis > Cataglyphis hispanica. The sequence goes on along the minus strand of NC_065969.1, from coordinate 2,858,933 downwards.
CATCTTCCGCGCCCAGTATCTCCGCCCGCGTGTACAGATCGAAACATTCCTCCAGAGTAACAGCGCCGCCCAATTCGGAATTAGTCTTCAACTGTTTCACGCTGGCGTGCTCCTCGATCTGATCGCTGTCGTCCTGTATAATATTGCACTTTGTGGCCTCGTCCCATTCGAGGATCAGCTTCACGTGCTGCGGCCCTGAATCATCCGCGCAAAGTGCCAACGCTTGCTCGATCTGCTCCGTGTAAAGTGGATGCTCCACACAAGGATCGATACAAGGATGCTCGTCTTGAATCGGCGTCGCTGCCGGATCCGCCACGCGAATATTGAAAAGTCCCGGGCTCTGACTGGTCGTGAGAACGTCATCCGCCAATGTACTATGCATCTCCTTAAGTAATAATTTCTGCAAATCCTCATACGATGTTTCACGCGAAACTTGCATCGTATACGGACTGCCGAAACGATGTTTCAGATCCCCCTTTACGAGAACGTTGATCCAAACCAACAAGATGTACGCCTGTTCCGTAGGCTCCTTCAATTGTGGCAGTTCGATACAGTAAAGCGGGTCATTTTCCATAATCACGGATAGAGGTTGACAGTCGGAGAAGGTTCTGTGGGAAAAAACATGAGACATTCTCTTATTTTCTTTATTTTTTTTTTTATTCTCATTAAAGTGGGAAAACTATATCTATGTAAACAGTATATATGTGAAATGATGAAATTGTCCAAAATATTTTTCATACTTTCTTATTATAATATGCATCACTACTTAATCATTTTTCTACATTATATATATATATATATATATATATATATATATATATATATATATATTTATAATTATAATATATATTTTTAACACATAGATTTTTTAATAGAGATCTTTTGCTTTAGTTTTTTTTGAAAATATATTTTCTTTGCGGTTCATTGTCTCTCATATCAATTGTCATCATCATTTACCTGTGAAAACCTTCGTCATGGATCTCGGTCAATAGCATGTGATTCTCGTCTACGCCGGTGTCGCTAGCAAGGATTTCCCTCAACTCTCTCACATTAGCAGCTTGATTCACGCTCACGCCGATCTTGACTTGCCGCGGCTGCTGAGACGTGTAGAGGACGTTCACGTAGAGATTCATTTGACGATGATTCTGCGGCACCGGTACCGACACGCACAGAAAAGGATCGAAGGTGTTCGATTGCCGATGACATCTCGGGCAGGTCAAACTGGACCGAAACTGTGCTTGAAACACGGCGTGCACGAACGAGTTGTTACATCGTACGTGATTCGCTAGTGTCTCGGCGGCGACGATGTCATCGGGTCTACCAAATGAATTCTGCAAACAGAGAGAGAAAGACTTATTACGTTAAAAAATAAAATCAATATTCCCTATCAAGTATTAATAAAATTATGTAATAGTCGTATAATAATTATGAAAGTAGCTGTTTTCAATTTTGACAAATACAACGAATCTTTCGCATCAATTTAACTAAATAAATATTTTCTTAATAACAGTTTTATAATGTGGTTTTACGTAATCTAATTATTTCGGACAAAGCTGTCTGTCTCTAATAACGAAGCCGTACACAAGTAGTGAACGCGGGTAGATTCGCAATCGGTTACATTATTCGTTACGATAACGCGAAACTCGGTTATCGCTTAAGGTGCATAACGACAATCATTTGTAAAGCTATTAATAGATCAACCGCCTGACAGCTCCCTTTTCCGCGTCGGCAAGCACTGATTCTCCCCCTCTTGTTCTTCTCGCTGGAGGCTGGAGGAAACATCAGAGAAAAGTGCCGATCGAACGAACTCGGCGTGAACTGATGAACTGATTGTCACTGATGTGCTAAAATGTATGCACTCATTAACATCGTATTTAGCGATCTAATGTCAGGATATGTTGCACGATGTACGATTTAATATCCAAAAATCTATAACGATTTATTGCATATCATCGGGATGATATGATTTTTATAAAAAAAGTATTTATTTTATCTGAAAGTTTACATGGAAAAGAGTCTTGCAAATATCTATAAAATTATATAATATATATAGATAATTAATTTTTGCCATTCACTGTATGATGTAATTAAATGATTTAATATGATTGCATATAATCGAAGCTTACGCGATGCTATCTTTCGATATTTTATTATCATTTCATATGTTTACTTGCACATATGGATAAATATTTATGATATATTTCAAATATTTCAAGAATTTAATTTTATCACACAAATCTGGGGCAACAAAAAAAATATTATCTAGAATAATCAAGGATTAATTTTGTCAAATAAAATTTCATCGATAAAATCTTATTCGAATTAAGCAAAAACAAAGTATCACAGAAGAGATAATTTATCATTTTCCTGTGTAAAATATTTATAATAATATAGTTCGTTCCTTCTGTGTTTCGTCTAGTTTCGATATAATACAGTATAAGATACGACGAGATACGGCGAGAAAGTTTCTTTTAATAGAACAATAAATATTCCAAGTCGCGTTTCTTATAGCCTTTAACTAGCTCGTGCCGATATAAACGCAATTTCATAAAAACTTGATCTCACAGATGCACGATGTAGCGGTAAATCGCACGTTCAATGCAGATGGTAGAAAACAAGCCTACAACTATTTGAACTTGTTAAAAATAGTACTAAGCTTATATAGGAAAGTTATATAAGAGTCATTATCGGCGAACTATTCGCACATCTTATGGGCATTGTGTAAATTTCGTTACTATAAATAAAAGAGATACATATGTAACCCAACCCTTGGAAAGAAATCAATATTACATCGAAGAAAATTAAGTAACTTTAATTAGGTAATACTAAGTATTATTTATTATAAAAAATAAATATCACGAATAGAAAATTAAATATTAAAAAATGAAATAATAATAATATCACACAGAAGGGTGTATAATTGAAATTTGGTAATATAATTTTTTATATGCAAAATAAAATGAAAAGATTCGTAATAAAATCACGATACAAAATTATATACGCAACGTGTAAATTATAAAAAAATATTTCGATATAATTGCGTGATATAGAAATGAAATTATGTTGAAATGTTTAGCTTATGTAATATCTCCAAGATATTTTTCAAATAATAATAAAAAATATCGGCGACAGAATCGTTAAAGCGGAATACCGCAAATGATAGCGCTTCACCATCGCCATGCGATATCCGCGCGTTCGAAACCGTATAATTTATAACACGCGATGAAAAACCACAAAATGGGATAATTATCTGACTTGTCACACAGGATGTATCAACGATCCGGTTGCCGGAAGTAATTTCCGATGCGTACGACTGGAACGAAGTCGCGCGGAGCTGGCTCACAATTGGTCAATGTCAGATCGGTGCACGTGCACTCGAAACTCGTATGTAACAAATGTTACACATACTTTGAATCGATAACGGATATCTGCGTGTATTATCGGTAATATACCCTGCATGAATTCCTGCCGTAGATCTGCCGCTCTTCCTTCAGATCTTCGCGATCAGTTAAAAAAAGATAGATTGAAAATATCTTTTAATATATGTAATACGATATTCTCATAAAGAAAACTGCATACTCTGATAACGAGCAGTACTTAGATAACGCTCGATAAATATTAGTTGTTGAATAATAAAGTATCGCGTACGAGATATTAATTTTATATCAACGATCACTCTAACATGACATAATTTTTTTATAAAGTATAAAAGTATGCTCCAATTTATATATATATATATATATATATATATATATATATATATATATGTATGTATGTATATCAAGTTATAATAAATATCTATATTTTCTATATTTTAATTTATATATAAAATCATAAAAAATATTTTTTTCGCTTACAAAGTACACTTATTTTTCCACGATTTAATTGCTTCATGCTTTTTCATAAAATAAAAAAAATCAATGTTTCTCGCGATTTATAGTTACCGATACATTAGTTTCGGCCTTCGAATTCGTACATTGTGCGTGCGTACGCGATTATCGATGCATAGAATTCGAAATATGCGCTGAAACAATATAATTTTTTATATCATCGCGTGTACGAAGGATGATGATGGGCGTGACGTTTTTTTCCCCTCTTGTATCCGAGCTGCTCTAGTATGTATGCTATAAATAGTAGTTATGTAAATATTTTCTTAACAATTACGTTGACTTCTTTTCCTCCTTTCCTCTTTCCCTATACGAGAAGAAGAGTTGCATTCATAATCAGTATTCATTTTATTTCCTCTCAAATAAAAATATATCTATCCAAATTTATTTTAATTGTTAATTAATAATATATATATATATATTTGTATCAACTGTTACAGAATTACAAACAAGTTATTGTAACTTGTTGCTATCTGTCATTCACAATTATGATTAAAATTAAAAATAATAATTAGAATTAGTACTACAAGAGATAAAGCTACTTTTTCTTCTTATAGTATAATTTTAACAAAATTTTGAAAAAATATAAAAATATAAAAATTTGATATAGTCTTGGGATTTATATTTATTTTCATTAATCAAAATAATATAGATATATTTTTATAATTTCTATTTTACGATTAATCTAATATATGTATAAGGATAAATTGTTACCAAAGACACACATTACTTATAATAAAAAAAATTGACAAATTAAATAAGCATAAAGCAGAATCAATATTATAAATTATTATTTATTAGTTTTGTATTTTTGTAATTATCAAATTTATTAATATACGCATACAAAATAAAATATATAACCAGACCGTCTCGAGAAATAAATTTATATTTCAATGAAATGCGCATTCGCACGCATATGCGTGTGTCCTCTTATAGAATTATTTATTAAGATTTTGACAGGAACAGGTTGGTACAATAAAGTGTGAGATGCATATCGCGCGCGCGCGCGCATATGCTGGTGCTGGATAACAGTAGTTAAGGTCACATGTACATGTCGTAATTCGTAAAAAGTACACGGTAATGCAAACTGATAACTGGATCTCCGTGGCCCCATTCAAGGCCGGTCCTCGTTACGGTACTGGCTCCTGTGCTCGACTCCGGTTTCCTCGCGCTCGACTTTACGGAGACGTCGCTCGCGACGAATGTATGTCGCGGCTTGCGCATACGCGATTTCTCGAGAGGCATCCTCTCGAGAAAAATGTGCAAAGTATACTCTTTTTCACTCGAAACCAAAATCCGAGAAGATAAAAAAAAGATCTGTGCCGCGTATCTCCTCCGTGCTTCGCGGACAGCGAGATAAGAATGATTAAGCATTTGCTTTCATATTGATTTATTAATTTATTATTTCTAATATTCTCAACGAAATGTATGTAAATGCACTAAGTGCCATGTTTGAATTCATTTTTACGAGAATAAATAAATGTATTTTATAAAATAAAAAAAGAGCGATAGACGTGAAAAATATAATCATATAATTTAATTCATTTTATTGCGTTTATTGTAATTATATTAGTTTCAATCTTATTTATAAGTTAAAAAGATTATCTTTCTATCTTTAAATTCTTAATTTATAATAGACACTTTTAAATTAATTTACATATTTAATAATTGATATATAAAAACAAAAATAAAAAATTATGTTACTGGAGATGAAACAATTTTTTTCGCGATTAAAAAAAATAGCGTCTCTAATAAGCGACGAGATGTCACATTTTATTGATATTCGAATCGAATTATCGAACTCTTCGGTACAAAAAACAATCTTATCTCGGCAAACAATTTATAAACGCAACCGAGAACCGAATGATAAGATAACAGCAGGAGATGAATAATCGCTGAAAAATGAAGATATCAGGATGCGAAGAAACGCGTCTGTTTGCACATAATTTACAGAGTATCTAAATTATTATTTTTATGTCCACTCTCTTAGTTGATGGAAAAATAACGATAGCTTTTATTAGATTATTAAATTTGTATTTCTATCCTCGATTTATATGTATTATTAAGCTATCATTTTATTTAAGATAAAAAAAATCGCGATAAAAAAATCACCGATATTTTTCGATGATGCATGTGATAATAATTGATAATTATGACATTTAAATGATTTGATGATACCTATTAAATTAATAATAAATAATTGATAAATAATTGATAATCGTCACGATTAATCTCTCTTTCTATCTCTATCTAAATGATTTTTTAACAAGTTTTAGATAAGCAATTTATTCTCTTTGAAAATAATATATATATATATATATAAATGCATTATATATAAATGCATTATATATTACTGTGTATCACAATTATCTGATAAACCCTAGTAATCACTTTGAAAAAAAAACAGGAGGATAGAGATAATTCTTTTATGTCACATAATATTTTTTAGACTAAACTCGTCTGTTTGCCACTTTTCATCTCGATATTTTTAATCTCATGCTATCTATCTTGGGATTTCGATGTTGGAAAATCTAGCGCTTATTTCGGCACGTGAAACAAATTTGGGTTAAGGTCTCGATCGTTTCAACCTCTTGATTTGCGAAGTGGTAAATAAAAAAATAAAGCCAAGCCATCTATCGCAACTCGTTTATAATCATCAAATTATATTTTATGAGCAGAAATGTGGACGGCACTTTATCTGAATAATAAATAACAAACAAAAAAGATAGTTTATAATTTATTTTTGACAAATCCACTTGCGTTTTAATAACAATTTATTCGATTAAATGAATATTTAAATAATTTTTTAAATAATTATTCGGAAAGTATCTTTGTTATTGTAATTATTTATATAAATTATTTATATAAATACTGATAAAAGTAAAATTTTTTTATCATGTACTCATTGGTTAAAGAGTTTCAGTTTCAAAAACTATATTAAAAAAATTGAAATAAATTAAACAAATTCAAAAGACAAATTAAATTCTACAAGAATGCTTGTACTTAATTGATGCAATATTTAATGAAAACTCAAGTAATATTTATTGTATTAATATTATAATAACAAATAATATAAGAAATAGAAAATTCAAATGTCAACAAATAATGCAAACAACGTAAATAAAATTTTAATCCAATAACAAAGTGATAATGTGCGTATGTATATATATATGTATACTCATTTCTACCTTAGAAGATGTTTTAATATTTCAAAAACAATCAATTGCTTTTTTCAACAATCAAAAAAAAAAAATACTGACTTCTCTCCTTTGAACCTAATCCTCGCGCTTTTTTTCTCCTGCTATTTTTTCTTTCCAATATTTTATTTCTCCACCCATCTTTTTGCTCTGGTAAAGAGAAAATCCAAAGAAGCACACTATATCTTTTATTATCATCAGTTTCCGGGTTTTTTTTTTTCCCGAGACGCATGGGTTTAGAGCTTAAGATTAAAACACCCACACGGTTATTCTCGGCTCGTCCATTCTCGAACGATTCGAGATGAGTCGAAAACGGACGCCGCCTCGTGTGCTCGAGTCATTCGTCACGCACGCGAGAGAGATATTGTCAACGTAAGGGTATATATCGCGCGCAATCGTGCCTACGCACGATATACGCGCTCGGCTTCGTACACGCGATATGTGAGAGAGAGAGAGAGAGAGAGAGAAAAGAGGGAGAGAGACGTATATTGTAGCTTGACTTTCATCGAGCGTTTCTCACATCGCTGGCCACGACGAGCTAAAAAGAAAGTTTCTTTCGTCGTGACGACCAGCTCGACGATTAAATTACCACCCGAGGAATGCAGTTAATTGTCTGCTATGCTTTTAAACAGCTACCACGTGTTAGTTTTAATTATATCCGTTCCGCTTAAGTTTCTTCGGATTTTACTCTAGAGATGCCCCGTTATTTTAATACTAGAAAGTGTCGACGTTCGTGTCGTTTTTCTTTTCCTTTTTTCCTCCACGATTATTGGGTCAATAATATTCATCTATCGATCTATCGAAATATTAAATATATATATATAATATATATATATATATTGTATATTAAATATGGAGTGATGCTCTAATACTTTATATATGTATAGGATTTTGTAGTCGAATTTTTAATTTTTTTAAAGATCATCTACGTTAATGGTTTAAAATTAAATTTCTGGATAACAAATAATTTTAAAATATAATTAAAATATAATTAAAACAATTTAAATTATATTCCTGATGTTATAATTTTCTTAATATAAATTTCTTAACTTTGAAGAAATAAAGTATCTCTCTTTCAAATGGCCATCATTACTACTTGTTATGTTTCCTTCATGGAAACATACCACGGCACAGTTTTTATCCGAGGTCAAGACGCGTCGAGCATTTTTATACGAATAATGCCACGTGATACATCGTCATTTTCGTTTTTCGCGTCCGACCTTTCGCTTCGATATTACTAAAAATATGCCTGACAACACGACCGGCGACATCTAAAAATAAGAGAGAAATAATATCTTTCCGCGTAAAAAAAAAATCTGACATAATACAATTCCGACAGATTTAAATTTAAAATTATATCGAAGAAATGAAATTAGATTATGGGACTTGGTTCTCGCGAAAACTCTATTTCCGCTAAAATTAAAAATAAAATTATTATAATTGATTAATTATTCAAAGAAACGAAGAAAAATCAGCTGATATTGACATTGAATGCAAAGAATTGATTGTCATCGAATATATCGTATAATTTCAGATAAGATTATCTTTAAAATACGCACATATAATTTAAAAAAAAGTGTATAGATTGATTATTAAATTATTATTAAATTATTAAATTAATTATTATTAAATGTCAAATTTGAAACATGACAGTCACGTACACGTGACTGTCACGATTTGTACAGAGAAGGCACTTTTTTCTCTCTCTCATATGAAATTCTAATTTTTATACGATTGTAATCGCTCACCTTTATGATCTTGTATTTCTTCTTGGTCGCTTGATTGAGGTCCTCGTGCACCTTATCGAGGAGCCAGAGGAGAAACTCCTGGGCGTCGTGCTGCAGATTACCGCGATACTGACTACCGTACTTGTCGACGACGCTCTTGAACGCGGTGCTCATTTCCGGATCGTACTGGCAACTCCAGATGGCCTTGAGCAGCAACGCGAGCTGCTCGGTGATCTCGCCCCTGGTGCCGTACTTCTTCGAGTTGAGCTTATTACGCCGCGACAGATCGATCTTGTACTGATCGAGGACGAAGTACTCGGCGAGGATGTCCGTGTGCGAGAGGCACTGCAGCACCGCGTTCATGAAGCACGTGTTGCCGTGATTACGTAGGCCTATGACACCCGGCACCCGATCGGGCGGGATGTGCGCCGGCCGCGGCGGCGGCGGCACCCTAATGTCACCCGCGCTCGACCCGAGATCGTCGCCGCGCTGATGATGAATCGACGCGACGGCGACCTTGTGACCCTGAACGCCCACGTTCGACATGTGGCGCACCATCTTGTTGATAAATTTCCTCCAGGAGGGCCGCCGAAACACCTTCTTGCCGCAGGGCGCTTGTCGCTCCTGGCAATCTTGCACGATCTGATTGCCACCGCCGTGCAATCTCCCCGTCGCGTTCGATCGTTGCTGCTGCTGCTGTAAAATGCCCTCCACCGTCGCGTGTCGCGTCGCGTTCCTGGCGTTCTCCTTGGCGCTCGCGGTGACATTGTTGCCGCATTCCTTCGGGTCGAGGCAATGCGAGGTCTGCTGCTGCTGCTGTTGCTTCGGATGTCGTCGCGACATCCTGCTACTGGCACTTTGAAATGGATTTCTCGGCAGTGTAAAGGTGCGCTTGAGCCGCGTGGCGCCGCGCGGCTCCGTACGTTTAACCTCTTCTTCCTCCACGCCCAGCTCACCCTCGGACACCGATTTCATCACCGACGTCGTTGTCGTGCCGCGTGCCGTTCCCACGGCGACGTTCATCGCCAGCCGCCACGGCTGCTTTGGGGCTGGCTCCCGGGGCTTGAGGCGTTTGGGTTTAGCGCGCGAGATGGTTCGGCGTATTTCGTAGAAAACGGTCGCACACGCTCGCGCCGACGCTCACATCACGCCCCGATGGTCGGTTAACTATTATCTCGACGACGAGGCGACCGATCACCGCGCTCCCGCTGATCGACCACACCATACGTCGCACGTATAACGCGGCACGCGCCTACGCGCTCGTACGCGCAACACCTCGCACGGAAACTGCACCACGGCGGCCATTTGCCGCGTATCACTCACACGGAGGCTTCCGCGATTTTCGCCTCGCGCAACACGGGGCATAGAACCGCGCGCGAACGGAGAGAAGCGACCGCGCCGACGCAGTCGCGTGACGCAGTCGCGTCTGTCACCCTGTCAGCCTGTCATCTGTCAGACTGTCTAGTTCCTCGGTACCGCGGTACAACAGCCATCTACGTAGATTTCGCGATCCGAGAGACACGTGACGTTCGCTTTTTTATCGACCGATGAAAATAATTAGAGTTTGAATTCTGCTAAGCAGGGTTTCAGTCTCCGCTAAGTGGAGTTAAAATTAAAAACTCTATTCTAAATGGGTTTCTCGTGATCTGACATTTATGTACATCATATAATATGTATATTTTGAATATTGTAATTTCACCAAAAGAAGCAAAAAAAATAAATTAAATTTCTTTGATAAATATTGATATGAATTTCACAGAAATAATTATTCTGACAATAAATAAAATTTGAATTTTTATTAAATAAAATTCGCGAAACGCTTATTAGATAATGATTCTAAATATTTAATCAAATTACTTGTTATATCATTTTGTTTTTTCCTTTATTTTATTTCTGCTTCGCCGGAACCTGTGATCTGACATTTATATATACATCATATAATATATATATGTTTAGACTATTATAATTTTTTTCTCAACAAAAAAAGTTTTCTGATAAATATTAATTTTAATTTTATATTTAAATAATTATTCTAAAATAAAGAATAATCATGTTATTTTGTATAATAGATGTCATACTGATAGCACACTTTGACATTGACATACTGGCACAGATACCAAAAACTAAGAGATACTGATACTAAAATACAGTATATAGTACAACTGCATAGTTGATTTGCATTATGTGATATTGAGAAAAATTTCTTATCATGAAGATTCATAATGATAAAGTCAATAAAGAGCAAATGTACCAAATCTCTTTCTAAATCCTTTTATTTTTAATCTTTAATTACTCGAGAATATATCTTTGCATTTTGATTAACTTGATTATAATATTAAATTGAATAAATTTAATCAACAAATTTGGTGTGATTTTCAATCGCCTTGAATATTATGTATTCGCCAAAAATAGAGTTTTACGTAGATTACATTAGATTACATAAAGAGCTTCACACGTGGCTTCACACACATAACTGTTTATATAAGTTAACGTTTACTAGCTCATTATTTTCTTTTTTATACAACACATTACAGGGTGTTATGATCAATATTACTGAGAATAAATCATTTTTTTTTTTAGAAGACAATATGAGCAGAGAGTGAACAACTGTAATTGTTAAGGAATCTCATTGAAAACAGCTGTTTGCTGGCATTAATTTAAATATCAATATGATATAATTTTGACACTGGTCAATTTGTCCATATATTGATTTGATCGCGTGACCGCGGATCGTGTAATGTAAGCGTGAGCTTTGTAAAAAAGCTCTCCATCGGTCACGGCTGTACTTATTTTGATAGAAGTAAACATCGTAAATAAGCTAATTATATGTCTACGCAATCGGTTGTTCCAGCACCTACATTAAGTAATATTAATTTCGCAAATCACACTTACTATCTACGAGAACGCTGCCGATTACATGACTAGATCAGCGACAAAATAGAACTCGATTTTTCTATTTTTTTAAACTTAATTCAGCGATTGCTGTAACAACTAATGTCACAATGTCAAGAAATGTCATACGATCTGAGTAATTATCTTTCAACCGTGAAGAAATAAAATATGAGATTCGTTGTTTTATCTATATAGAAGTAGGAATCAGAACCAATATAATTTTACCGAAATTATATCTCGATGCTAAAAATACCTAAAAAAAATGTACCTTGCGTTAACTGTCGTATCTCCATTGCCGTAAATAAACGTAGATGCATCATTTTCACATGTCTAAAGCATCGAAATGGCTTTTTAAATTGCCGATTTTAGTTCCTGCTTATAAGACATAGACTTATATATAACCGCGTGCCGTAGTGGTCGTAAAGAAATACTCGATTGACAAGTACTTTTTACTCGTCGCAAGTTTTGACCAAGGGATGAATGGCCACGGAAGCGCCCGAGCAACTCACAGTGTTCTGTATATAATCCTGGAAGTTACTCTCGATAACCCACATAAGTCTCTTGAATCCAGGTACGACTTGAGTCGCCAATCGGCAATCATTGCCCTTTTGTACCAGAAGGAAGTTCTCCGTTCTGAAGGGCGTTTCCGTGTTCCACATGTAGATATCGGACTCGCCTAAAAATAAATAAGCCATTTTTGTCAATTAGAGATATTTGGAAGATTAAACTGCCTATTAAACTCAATTTTAATTATTTTATTGTAATAACTCTTTAACGATTCTAAATATAAAAAAATTAAAAGAGAAAACAGCTGATTTATGTCAAATAAAATGAGTGTCAATTCGTCTTCTTTTTTCTTATTAATTTATCTTATTATTATGCTCGCAAAATTGTGCTATATATATTGTACAGGAAACTCAAATTTACCCTTGTATCTGAAGAAAATGGCGCAGCCGTTATCACTGCCGAGGAGGACCAACTTGTCTGGTTTCAGTCCGACATCTGCGACCGCTCCTTGAGTGAGACCCTTTCTCAAATTCTCAGCCTTTATCGCGAAAAGCCTGTTGGATCCTAGATAAGTGAAATATACTACTGGTGTACCGCAACTCTTCTTCACCAACGTCAAGTAGAGAACGTCTCTTCGATCGACACCAACGGTAACGGCGTTCGGAAGGATCACTCGGTATCCTTTATCAGCGGTAACATTGTAAACGATGATGGACTTGGAGGCGGCGTCGGTTACGTATACGTACACTTGACCATCTTCCGCGTAATCGACCGCCAGATATTGCAAACGAGACAACGGGTTTATCAAGTTACTCAAGTCGATCACCTTCACGACCTGCGAGAAATCATGTCTTGATATAAATTATCTCTCGAGAGATCTATAATTTTATTTTAGCAATACATTTTATCAAATTTTGTGAAATTAGAATTTCACGATTTTTAAAGTAATTCGTAAATTGTTTTACCAAACCAAACATTTTATAAAACTTTCCTTTTAATAAGAATGAATCTATGCGTTTACAAGCGCATATTAAACAATTAATATATAAATAAAATTAATAAAAAATATTTAAAAATTAAAAAATTAATATATAAATATTTAAATTAAATACCTCACTTTTATAAGCAATCAAAACATTACAGAAACAAATACTGTTATAATTTTGACAATTAGTTTGTTTTTTTTTTTTTTTGCAAAAGAACTTAATTATTAAAAAAAATTAAAAATGTGTATATTATAACTCTATCTTTAATTAGGTAATTTTTCGCACCTTTCCGGATTTGACGTTAATTCCGACGACTTTCGGAGGGCATCTGCGTACCGGTTGCTCCAAAGTGTTTACGATACCAACGTCCAATACCCACAGAATTTCCTGAATGTCCAGAGCTATGTCCACAACGCTCTGCAGAGCCTGGCAGTTGCCCTCTTCCTGAATCGCCCAACAGGGGAACGGTGTCACTTTCGGCGCGCAGTCCTTCGCTTTCAGGGACATGACACCTAAGGTGAAAGGTACACCCGGTTTGTATCGCGGCATCGCTATGATCATGTCCTCCCTGTAGATCTGCGCCCTCGTGCCTATGACATTCCTGGGGATGTAACGTCCGCTCGTTTCGTAAATGTTCCTCGTGCTTTGACATGGCCACTCAAGGCTATAGCCCGACAAAGAGAACGAGAGCTCCGGTAATAATTGCTTCTCGCAAACTGCCAACGATAAACTGCTCGCCAGAATCGCCAGGCACAGAGCGCTCCTCGGGATTCTCATCCTGCGCTCGTCTTTTATGACAAGTTAGAGTAATGTTTCGGGTTGTATTCTATAAAAGTGCACCCACAATAAAAATTTAACTATTAAATTATTCTGAAAAAAAAAAATCTCTTAAAAAATGTGGCTTCTTATACAAAAATTTTTTTCAAAAAAATTTCTTGGAAAGTAATAAAAATTGATAAAACCAGCTGATGTAAATATGCGATAAGAAAGGATGTGAAAACTTACGAAATTTCCCGTGTAATCAGTTGGACGAAAATCTTTGAATATGCGACTTATTTATACTGCTTTATACTTATATGTACGCTTTGATTATGAACCGATTGAAATTGCTTACATTTTTATGATATATTACCGTCTTCTTGCATAATATTTTGTAACAATTTTCTTGCTCAAGATCGACGAAATTCGTAAAGAGGAAATGCTTCGTGACATGTATTTTTGAATATCGCTTGTAAATAATAACGAATCCCGGAAGACGTGAAAAAATGAAATGCTTTAGAATGCAATAAATCAGGAAATACAATGTATCAGGAAATTATCTCGCTCATTTTATCAACTTTCTTATAGTTTTCATTTCCGCTTCTATAAATAGTCGCTTCCTCTATAAATTTTTATAATTTACATATTTATTCTTTAATTTTTTTTGAAAACTACAGTTTTTATTGCATTATTATTTACTGATTAAAAATATAGAAAAATACAAGTGTCTATGATATTTTATACACATATCTATCCTTTAATTTTTGCCTTAAAATTGAAATTTTTATTGCATTTTTATTAAACATAAAAAAACAAGTGTCTAAAACACTTTCACAAATTTTTTCTATAACAGATAAATAAAATTTATCTGTATCTATTTCCATTATTAATTATTTTTTTAAATTTTTATTTGTATAATTATAACTTTTGTATTATACATAATTTTCAAATTATGCGAATATGTTATGTTTGTTTATTTAATAAAACAAAATATTTTTAATTCAAGAAAGTAGAAGAATCGATTTTTATATGTGAGAAAAAAAAATTTAACATGCGATATTTTTTAGCTAATCAAGAGTGATGACCTCATATATGCATATAGATTGTTTTTTATTTATAACTAATTCTTTGTGTTCACGGCCGGTTTTGGCAGTTCCATTCCGCACATTTAGTACCGACTCGCGTGCGGAACTCCTTGAATGAACGTGATCGTTCCGCATCGCGATTAAATATTTTTCAAACTGAGAAATTTTGCAACGCAACAGCGACATGACAGGATTATAAAACTGGCGTAATTCCGAGGATCTTACAGTTTACGGTCTGATTCATTCGGCATAAGAGACGCGGTCCGAGGCGCGTCTTAATTCATTAAACCGGGAAAAGTCGCGGAAAGGACGACAAGGATGCTCTCTTTACGAGCGGTGACGTTTATCGTCGCCGTTGCTCTCGTCGGTAGTACCGATGTATCAAAGTGCGAGAGGAACATCCAGTGGACCGGTGGGTCCTTCGAATGGCCTTGCCCTGCCACTAAAAATATGTTCAAGAACAGTGGCCGTTACATCTCGAAAAATATCCTCGCCACCAGAACTGTCATCTACAAAGACGACGCTATCCTTGCTTTACCTAGGTATGAAAAATATGTAATTTGCACGTATTTACAAAACAATTACAATAATTACGGTTAATTTTCAATAATAATTTTCAATATTTATAATTACATCTGTATGAATAATTTTTTGGTAATCCATTATTGCAATAAAATTATTTTAGAAAAAAAGAGAGACAAAGTAGATTAAAATGCGAATAAATAAATTTTTGATAGTGCATCAAATTTTCAATAATGCAATATCTGATTAAAACTTTCACTTATTTATATATTAAAATATATTTATAAAAAACAGACTTTAATCATTTTATATAAAAATAAATAAATTATTAATAAAGTGAAAAATTATTGATTATATAATAAAAATTTATAATATCTCTTGATCTTTCTGCTACGCAGAATTTTTTTAATATGATAAAATATCTATCATATATATTATTCAAATTTTGTTTGTCAATATATGTTTACACATTTTTAAAAATCTGCTACAGAAATATTTCCACAAAAGCAACATCACGTCGACATTATTTCTCTAACAATAAGTTTGATATCGCAATAAAAAGTTTGAGGAACCTACATAAAGAAATAGCGGATCGTATTTGTATCTTTGATTCACGCAACGTAATCATTCGTCTTTGATCGCGTTCAAATCAGGATAAAAAGGTAACCGCATTCTTGGGCAAGTTTATTGATTCCGTAAAAGGAAAGCTCACTCTCGTGTTGCAAATCACGTGTGTTACGTCAATAACGATACACGCAGCGTAAGTTCTTGTAGAAATCGTTAAGAAAATCGTAAGTCGATCGTAAGGCGTGGTCGTGATCACAATTTCTTCAGAAAAATGCGGGAAAATGAAGAAATTGTTGGTTCATAAAATTACAATAAAAGTAACACTTAGAGATTTCGCTTTAAACACGGTAATCGAGAGAAGCAAGTTTGCAGACCTTATCAGAGATCACGCTATGTTAATGACTCTCCGTGCGTAAGAACGTTACGACATTAATTGGGCAGTAATTAAATAAGTACTTGTCACGATTGTAAAAGACATAAAAAATGTTTACGTAATATGATGCGTGACAAAAATATTTTATAGTACATTTTGTACACACGGTTGTTATCTATAAAGTAATATAATCTCGGCAATAAGAAAATAAAACGTTCAACGTTGTCAGGAAACCCTATGCTAATATTATCCGAAAAAAAGTACGAATGAATTAGTAACTCCTTAATAAGTCTAAAAACATATTTGCTTGAAATGTTTTTTTCAGATTCAAGCCTGGCGTGCCAGCGACCTTAGCCAGAGTCTCGTTGAAAGATAAGAACTGTCAAGCCAATCTTCTCCCTTTCCCTTGCTGGTCCCTCCAAGAAGAAGGAACATGCTCCGCGTTGCAAAACGTCGTGGATATCTATTTAGATCCCCAGGAAATCCTATGGGTGCTGGACACGGGCGTCGTAAATTCTCTCGAGCAGGCCGAACGCAAATGCCCGCCAAAGGTTGTCGCCATCAACATAAAGACCGGCAAGGTGAGATAATTCGGGTATATCTAAAGAGCTAGCTAATAAAAATGGCATGTGTGTCGTTTAATTCTTCCCTCAAAGTATCTTATCAAGAGATAAGAGCAATGACCTCGAAAGTGAAATTTGCTAATACAAACTCGTTATTTATATCGAGGAAGAGAAACGTTCTGATATATATTTATTTATTTAACTTATAATTATATAATTTTATTTATTAAACTTTATTAGCATTTATTGTTTATTCGTGCATGCAGACACTCATCTACACTCATTTACACTACTTTTCCTTTTTTGCTTTCACAAGTAATGCAATAACAGAATTTTAAGTGCCTTTTCTACCGTAACAAATCGCCGCGAAAAATACGATTAAAAGATTGTTATTATTTTTTAAGTCGTACAATTAAATTAATATCGATTAAAAACATAAGATCTAAGTTTGTTAGAAATCTATCTCTACTTTGAGAATAATAAGTTTACTTTTTTTTTAAATCGCTTTAGGAAAAATTATAAAATTATAAAAATTATAAAATTATAAAATAATGTAATCGCCATGAATGATGCTTCAAAAGTAAATTTAAAACTTGATTTGGACCACGAAGAGAGAAAAAGAGAAAGGAAATAAAAGATAGAATTAATATATATATATATAAAAAATATAATTAATATATTTTATATTTTTTTTCTTTCTCTCTCTACTCCAATTAATAAAGGACACGAAGATACAATGATTATTTTCTATTCAAGGTGGTGAAAACCGTCGATCTTTCCGGTCTGACGAGCGCCTCGTCCCGCCTGCAATACGTCGTGGCGGATTACAATTCGGACGGTCGCGTGTTCATCTACGTCTCTGACGCAGCCTCGAGGGCGATCCTCGTGTACGACGTGACCTCAGGTCGCGGATATCGCGTCGTCCTTCCGCAGGCCGTGACCATGAACTGCGCTCGCAGAGACGTCCTGTATCTCGCGCTCATGCATCACCAGGACGGTAGCACCTGTCTCATCTTCACGTATCTGGGCAGCAGCCGTCTGTTCTCTGTTCGTACGGATCATCTCCGGAACGGTCACGCCCAGGGCAAGATACACGATCTCGGACTGAAACCCGCCCGTCTCGTCATCCTGGGCACCGACAACGGCAACGCGCTCTTCTTCCGTTACGAGGGTAGCGCCGAGGTGTACAGATGGGAGACCGATACTCCCTTCGTGCAAGCCAGCTTCCAGCCCGTCTACACGAGCACCGAGTGCGCCCTTGCCACGCACGTCACCCCCGATTACAAGAGGAGCTGCATGCGCGTCCTGGAGAGCAACTTCCCGGATTACATGCAGGGCACCGTCGGCTGCGGCGCTAATCACGCCTTAACTGTTATGTAAAGAGCGAGAGAGAGAGAGAGAGAGAGAGGCTCTCCCCCTCGCTTTGCCGATTGCGACTAGTCAAGGAGATGATATCGTTATCAAGGGCGCTCGCTAATTAATAGTGACAAAGATTTCTCGGTTTTCTTTTTGTTTGTCAAGAGAAATCGGATTTATAATTCATAATTCTCGATAAGTTTATCTCTCCACGCTATAAATAATGTACCTTGCGTTGATTGTTGAATCTCCATTGTCATAAATATATCGTACAGAATGATATCGCTTAACATACAAAAAATACACGCGTACACACACACACACACACACACACACACACACACACACACATTTAATGTCTGTAATATTGAAATTTGAAGTCAACGAAAAATTATGTTGGCTGCCACGCGTTCTTTGCATAGCCGACGAAGCAAAAACTCTTCGACGGTAAGCAAAATGTCAATCGCTGACATTCGAAGAACGAAGAAATAAACGTACTTTAAAAATTCGATATCTTTTAACTTTTCTTTCGCGTGCGATACATAACTAATTTGCATCTGATGCGATAAATCTTGAAGATCAGTAGTTTAATTACTTTATTCGCAATTTATTTTTTTTCTGATTAATTAAATTAAAAGATAAAAAATTAAATTAAAAGATTTGAAAAAGACTTGCTGATTGATTGTTCTTAATCTAAATGATCACGCGATAAGAGAATCGCGTATCTTATTTTCTTTTTTAAATTCATAAAAAAACTTTTTGAGATTTAACTTTTATGAAGAATCTTACTTATACTTCTTTTTATAGAAAAAATAAAAAAAATTGTTTACTCTTTGTTTTAATCAAATTACAAAACTATACATAAAACAAATTCAATGTCGTTGAAAAGAAAAAAGAAAAAAAACCTCGATAAATTATGCGCAATTAAGGTCTATTATTAAAGTGCAGTTAAGTTATATAAAAAAGGCTTCATCATATTGGATACCTAAATTAGAACGTGATTCGCCAATAACATCTTTTTTACGTCGATCCGCTTCTACACAAAGTACGAAATAATTAATAGCTTAGCCGAGAACGAGTTTTACTAGGTTTTCCATTCAAATTTTTACATTCCGATTACTTATTAGCAGCATTTTATAATGGATTTTTAATTAACATTTCTGTTTCTTTCACGTCTTCTAATAGATGGACATTGAACCCAGAAGCTATATGATACGTCGAACTTTCAATGAAAAGTGATATTCAAGATCAAATTATCTTCCTGGTTTTATACAATACTATACTATGAAAGTTTCAATGTATTTAATTACAAAAAAATTACAAATTAAATTAAAATTTAATTACAAATTTTATATATATATATATATATATATATATATATATATATAAAATTGTGCAATTGTTAAATATAAATTATATTTAAAATATTAAAAATATCTTTAAATAAAAAAATATTGTCAGATAAAATAATGATATTATGTTTCATAACAAAATTATGTTATCATATTATTTATCATTAGTTATCATATTATGAACGTCATGTTATATTGTAGTACAAGGAAAAATATTTTGAACAAACAAATCTTTATTGATTCAGATTAACATCGATATAATATAATAATATTTTTTTAAAATTTACTCTTTATCAATTATTTTCATTGCATTTAATTGATTAAACTCATTAAACTCACTAAACATTAATTTATTCTGATTAGTACATTTACTCGGCATAATCTAAGCGGTAACAATTACAATTCAATGAACGTTAATTAGTGTTAATAAGCACATTGTAAATTCTAATTTTATTCAAACTGTGTAAAAAGTATATCAGATTTCATGACAATCAAAATTAATTATGAACAGTTAGTCGATCGATGGAACAAAATAACTTAGAGTAATTTAGAGTAGCAAAAGAAAAGAATTATTATTATATTATTTTACTCAATTATAGAAAGAGAACGGTGCTTTTATTAATTTATTCTAGATAATATATATATATATATATATATATATATATATATATATATATATATATACGTACAAATACTTTCAAAATACTTGTAATTGCTCTTATTCTGATCGCTTAAACCGGCAACGATAAATACTTGTTAAATTATATGCTTACAAATTTTAATTGTATACCTGCGATTGCGATTGATATATGCACAGAGAGTTTAATTGGAATTACAAATGCTGACATTTATTTTTGTATACACCTCAATAGTCACACTTGAATAACTCGAAGTAAATGCGTGCTATTTGAAAAAAAAACCCACATTATTGGTCCAATTATTATATTTTTGATAGCGTTATCATGAATAGTGTCATCGTTTATCTTTAGAAAAATCTCAGAAATAATTTTCTATTATTGTTTTGCTAGATTTCTTACTTTTTTATTAAGAAAAAGATTAAAAATTCTAAATAATCAAATTAAATATTTAAAAAACTAGAGAAATGAACATATATAAAATTTTAATTTTTGATATTACACATATATATTTATTTAATATAATCATTTATCATAAAAATATTATACATCGACACTTTTATTCCGATAGCGTCATGAAATAAAAATAAAATTGAACCGACGAAACCGTAAGAATAGACGATTAATGTAGAAACTTATTTCCACGTGTCATTTTCGCTTTGCGTAACGCAATTCACAAAGCACGTGGCACAAAGGTGCTTATCACGCCAGATAACCAGCTTCATGTAAATGCCCTCTATAACTATCTACTCGCTCGTATCCCCACAGGGATAGGTTGAGACTTTATTTGTCGATCTTTTCAAGTCGTCGTACCAGGTCGATAGTGAGCCACTTCCACTTCATCGTGGGAATGGAGGGCAATCGTGATCATTCCATGGCATTTCCCATGGTGTTTCAAGCGCGGTATTGGCTAACCACGAAATATCCGATCTCTATCCGACACAACATGGACTCTCATTCGGAGACTTGTGATCGAATAATTGAACATTACCGTACCTTTTGGATCCCGTGCTGAGCATTGCACGGTTGCGATAATTAAAGATTATGCACTTTATTAACGAAATATCACATTGTTCAGTTTCTTAATTAGCAACGGAGAATTCGAGATGGTAACATAAAAAGTAGATATAAATTTAATCTTTTTAAATAAAATTTAACACACATGTTAGATCCTAAAAAATATAGAGAAATAATTTATAAAAAAATATATCTCTCTTTTTATGTATTTTTTAATCTAAAATAGATTAATATTATTTTTTATTTTTAATATATAATAATTAATATAGAAGAATAAGCTACTGTATGTAGGCTGGTATATATATGACATTGCGAAAAACTACATACGCCAATAAATATGTCAAGGAAAAAAATTATGACATAATGACACACAGTCGAATTAATTCATCATGCTTTCCTTTGATCGCATCTATAAGTAAAAATATATATTGTATCTAGTTCAATGGGTGTGGTCTTTAGTTCCGGGCACTTTCGAGCGAAACCAAGGACACTTATACGTATTGATTATAATGCTATAGCTCCAGCACAAGTGCCGTTTAATGCCGCATTATTTTATGGTGTTCTGTAATGTCACAGTAGCAGCACTAATGGCGATTTATCCTTTATGTACGAGATATTTTATCTTAGCTCTTCTTAATAAAATTCTTTTGCCATTTAAAGAAATTCTGGAATTTATTTCTTTTTTCTTTAAATTTTAATTTAGCGCATGTACAATTAAGTTAGAAAACATTAAATAAAATAATTAAAGTAACTTCTTTTAAATGTAATAAATTAATAAATGAATAATGAATTCTGATGGATCGCACAAAAATTTTTTTAATAATGAAAAAAACATACATATGATAAGAGATTTAAGTCAAAAAGAAGCTCCAATATTACAATTCTTATATTTAAGTTATATATTTTTTATTTTGATAAGATGCAAATTAATGACTATTAAACTAATTTGACGAATTCTTTTAATAAGTTGCAATAAATATCAATGATAATTATAAAGTAGTGTAATCTAAAGCACATATAACACATTACATTATGTCGGGTGATATTGATAAATGTTATGGGGGAGTTTCAGCACGATCGATATAAAATCAAGTTTTTCTTCGATCAAGTTACGTGTTTTGATTCCTGAGTCGATTTACAAAACTATTAAATAATAATGCTTGCATAAATTAATACACCCATATAAATCACATCTCAGCTTTTCATATGCATATTAATTTTACAATAAGAATCAAATAAAAAATAATTCCATGTAAAAAATATAAATAAAAAAAAAATTAATAATTTTTTTTAATAAAAAGTTATATGAAGAGAAAAGATGCTAAATTAAATCTCATTGTTGGAGAGAAAAGAATGGATTTTAAGAATTCAGAATGCTTTAAGTTTGTTTTACTTGAAATGTATGTATATATATATATATATATATATATAATCTTTGAATGTTATATAATTTTTTCTTTTTGCTTTTAAAGAAACAATATATTTATTTCTGGCGGAGAAATTATATATACCTACAACGTTATCAATATATATCGCAAATGTCAATAAAAAATAAACTACCTATATGATATCTTACTTTGTCAGCAAAGAATTTTCACTTTCAATTTTCTTTCTGTGATATTTTATCGCGACAAAAGTAATGTTGTTAACCTCGAACTTATAAGTTAAACTACATAGGAGGGTGTGAATATCGCGAGCCACTTTTCTCTCTACTTTTCGAAGAGAAATTTGCACGAATCTGGCTATCGTTCGAATTCTAGTCTTGGAATAGCTCTTTCATGTAGGTGCATTGCCTCTGGATAAAGCGATATGCGTACGTGTGAGTAAAAGTATATATATATATACGTTACACAATGCGTTCGAGTTACAGTGCTCTGTCTCCTAGTGAATTGCAAGTTCCAGGTCGATGCCAGATAATTGAATCAGTCAGTATTGTATCGGTGAAGCTTGTGGTACATGCTCGGTATAGTTCTCGCGATAGTTCACGCTTGTGCAGATTAATTTAATTAGTAATAGTTATCGTTGTTAGAAAAGTGAAAGCTTCGATCTGCTGCATTTTCTTAGCTTCTACATTTTAAGACATGAGGTGAATAACAGATGCAAGATAATTAAAAAAAAAAATTCCGAGATATTATTAGAAATATATATAAATAGAAATAAGTAAAAAGTATCTTATTATTCAGAATAATTTTACCCTTCTCCCCCTTATTTAAACTATCTTTGAATATCTAAATATCTATGGTTTTTGTAAAGTGCTTTAAAATAATATTTCAAAAATAATATGAGCATCTTTTTATAGAAGAAGAAATTAATTCAAACTCTTGTCTCTCTTCTTTAATTTTTCTTTAGGTATGTGCTTTTTTTGCCGACGATTTTGTTGCTCCTACACGTCAGGATAAAGGGGGAAGTGTTGGAAATCGTGGCGCAATGGCAGCTGCTTGATTTCGCACTTCCGTACGATCGTGGCTTTCGCGATCAGTATCGACAGGAAAATATAGTGCTAACTGGTATCGAAATAGCCTGGGACAGAATTTTTGTAAGCACTCCCAGGCTACGTGCCGGTGTGCCGGCCACCTTGAGCTTCTTCTCCAGAACGACACCCTTGGGAAGTAGCCCGCAGCTACAGGCGTATCCCTCGTGGGACTGGCACGGCGCTGGGAAAGGAGAAATCAATTGTACCAAGTTGATTTCAGTGTATCGAACCAGGCTGGATAGATGCGATAGATTGTGGGTCGTTGATGCCGGTGTCATGACATCAATCGACGATTTCATGCCGATCTGTCCACCGAAAGTTGTGGTCTTCGATTTAAAAACCAATCAGGTGGCTCGTCATGTCACTTTTCCGCGTGAGGTGAGTGAAGTCACTTTTTTTTTTGTAATAAAGAAAGTGAATTAAACGCGTTAAAAAAGGGCCGAGATTGATTTTTAAAAGCTAAAATAAATCTGTGAAAATAACTAAAAGAATTTTATTTATTAAGCTATTTTTAGACACGACAAGAAATTTATTTATAACTTTATATATTTTAATACATATGTATGTATTTAAATTCAAATATTTTCAGTTCAAGTTTAAGTATGTTATATGACATATAAAATTTTATAAATAAAGTTCTATCTTGAATTTTCTCGCAAATTATCGAAAAAATCGTCTAAAGTTGATTTTAAAAAAATGTTGCTAAATAATTAAAAAACTATCGGATACTTATTTTATTTGGATTAATTAACAACTAATTTTCTAATAAATTGTATATTTATTTTAAATAATACTAGATATAGATTATTAAAAATTGCAGAAGAGAAAAGAGAATGATAGAAGTGACGAAATTATCTGTGAATGACTAGTATAATAGCTTTAAATTGCAACTAGAGAGAATAACTGAAAACCGGTTATTACTTTACGTATCTATTGTATACAACAAAATAGAATTGATTTGTGATAATATGGATGCTATATATGTGCACGCTAACTTCTGAGAAACAAGTTATGTTAAAAACATTAAAAAGATCGTTGAGTATAAAAGTAATTGTTCTTGGTTATTATTATTGATTGCCTTTGTTTAGGTGTTAAGGCCAGACACTTTGCTGACCAATTTTGTCATCGACGAAGTTTCGGCAAAAACCTGTGATGATGTATTTCTTTATATAACGGATACCCTCGGTCCAGGTAACAATTTGTAATTAAACCATTGATATAATGTTTCTAAAAAAATATTTTATTTTAAACGCTATAATAATTTTGATTTATTTAAATAAATAATGATATAATGTGTGAAAACTTTTTCTATATTTTATTTTATCATTACATTGAAGCGAATGTGAATAAGAAATAGCAAATTCAAATATATTTCTCTTTAACAAACATGCTTTTTTTCTTTGAAAATTATTTTTTTCAAGTTATTTAGATCATATTTTTCTTATTATTATCTATAAGGAATTATATATAAAAATTATTTTTCTTTAAAAATTTTTTGAAAAAAATTTAAAAAATTCTAATATCTTTTTAGGAATTCTTGTCTTTGATGGTGTTAGGAATAGAAGCTGGCGCGTTGTTCACGCATCCATGTATCCTAATCCAGATGAAGCAACGTATAAAGTGAGCATAATATATTCGATTACTTAAAAAAGCACGAATTAATTATTAAATATATATAACAAAATTATATATAAATTATTTATTAATACATAAGTAGTATTTAAGTAGTTATAAAAAAAATAAAAAAAAGTTTTAAAAACGTAGTGTACGTAAATAATGTAAGAAATATTAGCTTTATAATAGAATTGACAATGAAATCGTTATCAAAGGCTACCAAGATGAAAAACTTTATGAATAGAGCGATATAGAGTACACCTTTCATAACATTTCACACTTTTTGTCATAAACATTGACGTCACAAATGTTGACAGGACAGTAATAGTAATATTCTTTTTATCTTTCTTTCTGTCACTCTTTTGTGTCGATGCTTGCCCTTTTTCCCCTTCTTGTTACTTTTTATGTAAAAGGGCACACCTATGTCGCATTGACATATCAAATGCATATGTAAGCAAGGACGCCTAGCTATTTCTTACAGTACTATCATTATTTCTCTTTCTAGTCGCCAATTATAATAATTGTAGAGAAAGATCGTTTAAATATTTAATATCTAACATTTATCGAGCATGTACTTTTCGAGAAATATTATGGCACACAAAAAACGATTTTAATAAATGTATTTAAAAAATTTATTTATATTTTACAGTTTGTAAAATGTTTTATGTTTTATTTTTATTTATGTTTTCTCAGTGTCTTCAAATTATACGTACGTTGATATAATTAATACTTGACATAAAAATTTGTTATAATATTCATTAACACAATTTTTATACATTACAGAAAATATTATAGAGTGTAATAAATATAATATTATAAAATATAATGATATACGTGATGTGTAATATAATATATTTGTATATAAAAGCAATGGGATTTTCTCTCAATTGTATGTATCTCGTATATTATTATATGACATTAAATGGGCACTTCTCTGCAGATCGGAAGTGACACTTTCGAGTTCCTGGATGGTGTAGTGGGCATAACATTTTCACCGAGACTCCGAACCGTTTATTATCAACCTCTGGCGACCAATCGTATCTTCAGCGTGTCCACCTCTGCGCTACAAGCCGGACCACTTTCTTTGGGACAACAATTACCCGTGACCATGATCGGCAGAAAGTCAAGTCAAGGCCTGGCGCTGGCTGTAAATCCTCTGGATGATACGATCGTGTTCGGCCCTTTAACTGAGACCGCAGTTGCATCGTGGCAACCGCGAACCAATCAGCAGAGGTGCGAAAACAAAATTTTTAAACTATGAAATATGTTTTCTGCTATTAAATTACTCCAAAAAGTTTGATAGATAGATACACAGTATGTGAATCTAGTGCGAATAAATTTTGAGAACTAACGTTTAGCAAATAAAAAAATCTTTTTTCAAAGAAAGAAAGAAAGAAAGATTTTGTTTTTAATCTGCATATTTTCAGAGAGCACATATATTATTTATATAATATTTTATAACAAGTTTTTATAATCGATGATAACAAAATCTGTCAGAAAATCTTGAAACTGGTTTTACCACTTTCAACGATTGTAATAACTAATGTCAGGTTATTAGGATTTTCCATAAGGAGACATAATTGCTGTGACGTCAGCTGTTTTATCTTTGTTATCTCAAAAAACGGAAAAAATAGTTGTTTTATCTTGTATCTAAATGTTATTAATCGAAATACTTTGCGGCTGTCATAATTTTCATATACTTTTTTAGTGATACAATAATATCTTAGTTTATAAACTAAAATTAATATCGTTTTATAAAACAATAAACTTTTATTAATCCAGAAAAAATTTTATTATCATACAATGAATGTAAAATAAAGATAATATCTTGATAATACGTATTTTTATTTGAATGATTTTTAATTTTGATGATTATTAAATTTATTAATTAGATACTCAGATATAAATAAAATTCAAATCACTCTTTTTTTTTTTAGGATACTCGCTTATAGTCCAGAGGAATTACAATTTATCGCCGAGATAATCTGGGCAAAACGCGACAATGGAAACTACTGGGTAATGTCGTCGAGATTTCACAAGTTCTTCTTGAAACAAGTTGATACTCGTCAAATTAATATCCGCATCATGAGGATCAGAACAAACGATCAAGCGTTGAATCCGTCTTTTAATCAGCAGATTAATCCATATTTTTCATTACATTTCTATAACAATACCGTAGAATTCTGAAGAGAATATTAATTATTAAGAAACGTCCAATGAAAAGAATTGTGCCAGCACAAGTTACGTTGATGTTTGAAAAAAATCATCAATAAAATTTGATGTGGAAATAAAATTATGAAATAAAATTGTGTTAGAAAATATCTGCGATGTAGAAAAAATGCTTTGTTTGTAAATAAAATAAAATATTTTTTATATTTATTTGTTCTCCGATTTGGAATGTCGATATTTTATTATAAGAATATAGCAATTGAAGACCTTTATATAAACTACAAACGTTTCGAGATATTTCAATTTTTGATTTTTGCATAATAATCTTAAAAAATTCTTAAAATAATATAAAATTACTTTTTTCCGGATTTATGTTTTTTTGAGAATATACAATGAATTTAGAATATGTCTAATAATCTTGATTTTTTCTTATATTATTTAAAAAAATGTATTAATTTCTTAGTTATATAAATGAAAAGTATATTACTCTTTACTGAAGCATTGCCTAACTTTATCGAAAAACTAAGTTTAACTCAATATATTTGCCGAGTTTGCAAATTCTGCTATGTAATAACGACATTTGCATTCTTTTGCAGTTTATACACAGCCCAATATCCAATATGTGTGCTCAATAACTCACATTCACAGAAGGTTTGCGATATTACAAATTTGTAATATTTTAATAATATTGATTTTTAATATACCTGTTTTTCAGTTCATACAACGCACGTTTTTCTATACATTTTCTCATTTGAA
Source organism: Cataglyphis hispanica (assembly GCF_021464435.1). Classification (NCBI taxonomy): domain Eukaryota; kingdom Metazoa; phylum Arthropoda; class Insecta; order Hymenoptera; family Formicidae; genus Cataglyphis; species Cataglyphis hispanica. The sequence goes on along the minus strand of NC_065969.1, from coordinate 2,830,496 downwards.
ATCAATTTAATGCATGTAAAGAAATTATATAATTTTTTTAGCAAACAATTGTTAATATGACAAATAAAAATGCGTTACATACGATAAAATTTTAAAAAAATATTATCAAAAATATTACTCTATCCTATATATATTTTATTTAGATCTCATTTTTCTTATAAGGAAACACTGTTTCGTTCTTTAAAATTAAGCATATTAATATCTTATAAATCTAGTATCATGTAATAAGTTTATCGATTGCAGTATGTATAATTAATATGTATATAAAATCTATTCAATCGTAAATATCATGAAGGTTATGTGCTTAAAAAATCATAATCTTTTATAAATATAATTTTGTGATTTAATCAAATTAATAAAATTAATGTGATTTATTAAAATAATTGTGTTTTTTAATATAGATGATTTGTTGAAATAAAATAGGCGTTAATGTTGCATTGGCATTTATTTGTTAAATTATAAATTTACGCATGCACAATTTTACAACTAATCATACATCAGAGGAATTTAAAGTACAGAAAAATAAAACATTGCCTTTTTATTGCGATTTTTACTTGGAAACAAAAGATAACAATCAGCTTTTTTTTTATTTTTTTTTTGCAAAAATTTAATTAAAAGATCAAGAGGATTTAAAAAAGATTTAATTATTAGCATAAGAACTTGAAAAGTGAATACTTTACGAAATATACATATTTTTTAATCTATCAAATTTTTGTTAATGTTTTGATAAGGAATTTGTGTATATCTCTTTTCTCCCTAGTACACATTTAAAAAATTAACTAATTAACTTAATTAATATTTTTTTAATGCATTTTATAATATAACTATTTATATAATAATATATTAGCAGTTATAAAACAAACATAGTTATTAATCATGCGTTATTTGCATATGTGTCATGTTATTCCGCAATCAAGGATTAAAAATTTTTAATCCTTGATTTTATTGAGAAGTACGATAATAATCACCATCGAAATTACGCATAAAACTTCCCATAATGACGAATGAGTTGAATAGGAATTACTCGACGCGCAATTTGTGTTTGTATACATATGCAAATGTCTTCTGTATGTATTTCTATTGATTTCAGAAAATATCGACAATTGATGTCGCTGGAAAAAGGATGTTTATGCAAATAGTAATTTGCAATAATATCCGGTATTCGGATGATATCATCGTTTTGCCTCATCGTCTTTTCAGTTTAAACTTGCTAAAATGACGGCAGTGATAGTAGATAAAGCAAAGTAATTTGGAAGAAATAAAATAGTAAAAGCTACATTTGTGCGTAAATAATTTTTGGTTTACACATTTGTGTTGAACATCAGAGATCAGAATAGCCTCGTAAAACAGTCATGGGGATTTGGAATTGGCAGAAATTCACCGAATTTTATTCTTGAATTTTGTTGCAAAGTTTTTTTATGCGCTCATAAATAAATTTAAAACGGAGATAAAACCGGAATTAAGGTGTAAATACATTTATATGCCCGTCACGATCTGCACACTGACTGCATCGAGCAAGCCTCGTAAAAATCGTAAATCACTGAAATTAATTATTGTCTTTTTTCCTTCCAATTAAACGAGAATTAAAAGAGATAATCTTATTACTCAACCGCAATGATAAGTAATCGATGCGCGTTAACTCCGCTTGTTTTACAAAGCTCTTAACTTTCGTCACCGCACAATTGCTGACATTTTCGTTCCCGCGCGAATTATGATTTATGTAAAGGAAAACACATTAGCGTACTTTACTTATGTACCATGACCCAATATTTTTATCTCGGACAAGACTTAGTAAATAGAATCAAGGTATCCACCTCTCTTCGACGCGTTTCTGTTCCGGTGGAGCGGAGATATTCGAACACGTTGAAAAGATACGCGCTTGAGAAATCTCTCGCAGTCGTTTCTCGGTCGTCTTGTAGTTCGGATCGTGAAGTCAGAGAAGAATCTCTTGTCTTCTCAAAGTAATATTTATATTGAATTATTATTTTTATCAAGAGAGAGAAAGAGAGAGAGAGAGAGAGAGAGAGAGAGAGAGAGCGAGCAAAGTGATGCTAGAACGGCCACGTTCGCTGCACATCAAGATCTGTCGAAATATACAAAGAATACTAAGAATATTTCTTGAGAAAACTACGAGAAAAGCGTAACGAATAATCAGTAGAGGATAAACGCGAAAGCAGTTGTTGGATAGTTATTTGAATTCTAATTATTAGAAGCAGAATTTGAATTTTGACGTTCTAAAGAGAAAGGGAAAATATATATATAACAAGAAAGGCAAGATCAATATATATTTATGAAAAAGAAACAAATAGGAAAAATATCATTGCTAATCAGTGTTCGTTTGTCGAAACTCTCGTAAAGATAGAAACGCGTGTAAAACTGCGTCAGCATCTGTATTATCACTGAGTGACGTGAAATAATGCGCATAAATCGTGGAATTTATCAGTAAAAATAATACTATATAACATCAGAGAGAGGTAATAAGTGATTGTTGAAAGAATTGCGCGCAAATAAGCAGTTGTAGAGTGAAGATTGACATGTGAGTGTGTGTGAAGTGAAGATTTGACATTAAAAAAGCAAATTTCTTTAAAGAACTGTCAATAATTACTTATATTTATCTATAACAAAAAGACGCATTATCATATATGTCATTTTTAATCACCAAATATTTGAAAGATTACAAAATTTAAAAAAAGTAATATTTATATATTAAAAGTAATTTTCTGTTGAAAATAAAAGGGGAAACATTCCTTATTCAAAAATATATTAATATAAATTATATTTTTTATTTCTAATATTATAACACTGCGTAAAAAATAATTAATTACAAGATAAAAATTGCTTACATTTAAAGAATTTAATAATTATTATTCTATGATTATAAAATATCGTATTTCTAGAAAAATTTTTCCGTTTATAAGCTTCTATCTGTTAATACACTATTTATGATTCACGTGTCATTACATATAAGATATTATGTATACTTTATAGATAAAAAT